>NC_080793.1:60923660-61563660 GCF_028018385.1 Neofelis nebulosa | reverse complement strand
CTCTTCCATATCTCTCAAATGAACAACTGCAACCAACCATTAAAGTTAATTAGAACCAAGTGTCAGAAACAGAACTTTGAAGATTTCATTGATGTTTACTCTAAAACCTACTTTCCCCCAAAGCTTCCTTGTGCTTCTTTATTTGGTTTTATTTCTAGGACTTGTGCTCGCAGCAGCAGATGTGGGAGCAAAAATGAAATCAGAAGGACTTTGGTATTCTGGAGTAAATTGCTCTCCACTGCATTAGCGAGAGAGAACAGATTGTAGCTAGGATAAGAGCAGTGTAAATAATTTTAAGTGTGCAATAGCACACAGCATCGATTTAAATGACCTGGTAACTCGGCACTATCCCAGGCAATTATTCCCTAAGCAGGATTTATGTCGTGGGTTGTCAAAAAGCAGTACAAACCTTGGACACAGATATACGTTTAGATATATGTTTAGAAGTTGCTCTTCTCAATTGGAAAAGACCTTTGCATTGCTTTGTTATAAAAAGCAGAAAAGCCATTTTCTCTTTCTTTTCCTTTAAATTTAATAACACTTACTGGTGTGAGGGAATAGTTCACTTTTCCCTAGTCATTTAAAATTTTTTGAAGATGCACATGCACATTTATTGGAAAAGTATCTGAAACAATGATAGCATTTAATATTACGAATATATGAATGAAATTATAAAAATGCTTACACTTTTATTTTTAATGATACCTTTTATATATACTTAAAACTATTTCTGGGCTTTTAGAGAAACTGCAGAAGAAATTAAAATATTTTGGGTTTTTCCCTCTTACATTTCTTTTCTGGGAAGCAGCAAGGCTTGGATTCACATAAAGAACTGCATGTTAATGTCATAGCCTCAGATTGTCTGGGTAAATGCCAACAAGCACATCAGAGTTAGTAATGAACCTTCCAGTGACAACTCAGTCAGCCTTTTGACTTCACGTTTTATGGCTCCCTACTCTGCCTGACGTTATATTTCAGTACTATAGTTGGAATGCTGAACACAATGGTTTGCACATTCTAATCTCAGGTGCTCAGATGTGTTGGTGGATTGTTCTTTTTAGTTCACAGCCAATACACCTCATGAACCTTGGGCTTAAACTTGGCTGTAATTATGGCAACAGAGCTGCCAGTCAAGAGCTGATCTAACCCTTGCATTTGCTTTTCTTTTCTCTCACTTATAACTTGCTGAAACAGAACCAGATCTCTGGGACATTCTCAGGTGGGATTTTGAGCTAATGTACAAAATCTATACACGTACTATATTGACCATAATATAAGAAGAAAAAGCTAGATTGTAAAGCTTTGTCTCTAGCTTCTGTAACTTCTGTTGTTTGTTGTTGTTGTAGTTGTTGTTGTTACTGTTGCTTAACACCCTTGCCTTGGTTTTCTCTAAAATCCATCTTCTGAGCAAGGCTCCTCCAAACCCTCCACCATCTGATTTTGCTAATTGTGATATGATAAACTTATTTCCATCTTCCATTATTTCTCCTTCATGGGGAATAGACACATTAAAAACAGAACAGCATAAAGAGGAATTTGGAATTTGGAGACACAGAGGGAGACCTGAAGCAGGTCATGGGCTCTGAGCTGTCAGCACAGAGCCCAAAGTAAGGCTTGAACTCATGAACCACAAGATCATGACCTGAGCTGAGTCCAATGCTTAACCGACTGAGCCACCCAGGTGTCCAAAAGCTAGTGGCTTTCTTATAGAGCATCTCTGATTGAAACTTTTATTTTACAGAAAAGAAACAGGCCCAAGAGTCTGCATATCTTCATTAATTGACAATTATTCCTTTTGCTCTTAGTGAATACCTGGCACTGTTCTAGTTATTAGGAAAAGGGTTATAAACTTAACAGTCCAAGTTTCTGTCCTCATGTCACTTACATTTGACTGAGGAGTGAACAAGTGTGCATATATGTTTGAGCAGAATGTCAGTCAGTGGTGGGTATTAGGAATCAAAAGAGTGCAGAAGAGAGATAGAGTACTGGGAGCAAATGCGGGAGCTCTTCTGGATTGGATGGAAAACACTCTGAGGGAGTTTGAGCAGGTATCACTGATGTGAAGCACAAGCTATGTGACTTTTTGAGGGGAGGAGTTCCAGGCAGAGGGAACAGTGAGTGCACACTCTGAGATGAGAGGATGCTATGTGTGCGTTTGAAAAACAGCAAGGTGTATATTTAGAACTCTGTGAGCAAGAGGGAAAGTGTGAAATGAGATCACACAACTATCCAGGGCTCAATCACATAAGATCTGGAAAGCCAAGAAAAGAAGCTTAGAATCTATTCTAAGTGTGGATAGGAAACGATTGGTGATTGGTGGGTTTTCGGAAGGAGGAAGACAGGATCAAATTTACATTTGAATTGGTCATTGTGGCTGCTATGTGCGGTGAAAGTGTAGAAGATATAACACAAGAAGGAAAATCAGTCAGGAGAGGATTATAATTGTCCATAACAGCTGCAGTGACTTGAAGCAGGATGATGTAGGTGGTGATAGGGGTCAGATTTTAGAAATATTCTGAAGATAAAACTAACAGGACTTATTGTGGGGTTGTGTGTATTAAAAGATAAACTGAGGCTTATTAAAATTTTTAAGAGTTTATTTGAATAAAAATTAATTCAAATCAGACAGTGTTAAGAAGCAAATAGGAGCACTCATGGACAGAAGCCAGGGAAAAGATTCATATAGGAGAAAAGTGTGTGAGCAAAGAAGAAATTATTGATTGACTATAGCTTAAAGCATATTTGGCTCCTTGTGATTTGTTGCCCATTGTGTTTTGATTTCGTAACCTTGAGGCTTTTACAAGTTTAGATTTTCATTTGTTTGTGTAAGCCACCATGACATTAAAGCAACCTCAGTCTAATGGTCTCTTTGTTTAATTAATTTAACAGGTATGTATTATAAAAGGAAGGGAAAAGTCAAAGATGATTTCCAGGTTTTTGATATGAGCACCCGAGAGGATGGAGATGCCACTTCTTAGGAAAGGGACAAAGATAAAGCAGATTGGGGAAATAAAAGGAGAAATCATAAGTTTCTTGATTTTGATTTTGGGAATATTAAATTCCAGACATTGATTAGTCATCCAAACAGCAATGTCAAAAGGAAACTGAATATATGAGTCTGGAGGTGAGGAAGATTTGCGGTCCCAAGGTGTAAATTTGAGAATCATTACCATAGATTTATCTAAGATCACTGGTGGTGACCTGAGTCTTGACATCTAAACTTGTACCTCCTGGTTGATCAGAGGATCATGATGGAGTAGTAGGATCCTAGGTTTGTTTTGTCTCACAAACACCACTAGATAACTATCAAATCATCCTAAATACCCCAGAAGTTGACCTTAAGAATGAAAGAGCAAACTCCACCACTAAAGAGAGAGAAGAGGCCACATCGAAGAAAGTAGGAAATGCAGAGACATGGTTTAGGGGAGAAACAGATCACAGGTGCTGTGGAGGGGAAGGAGCTCTGGTTGTGAAGGAGTAGAGAGAGAGATTACACAGGGGAACATACAAAAGGAGACCATTTCTCCAAAGCCATTGGCTTGGAAAATGAGAGGGGCTGAGTTTCATGAGTTCTTGCAACCAGCAGGGCTTAAAGTCTGGAGTTTTAAAGGTCAGCATGCTGGGCTGGGATAGATCCTGGAAGGCACTTCCCTGATCCTGGGGGCAGATGACATGGAAATAGTGATTTGAAGAATGCCTGGGGCACACAGTGTGGAGATTATGTGTTCTTCTTGGAGCTCATCCCTGAGAGGCCACTGTTCACAGAGATGTTTCTCCAGGAGCAAAGGAGCTGGCTGGCACCATTTCACTCCCCTACCCCTCAGCATAAATACAGAGCCACCAGCAGGAAGCAGCCCAGTGTCAATACTGGCTGCCTAACTTGCACATGCCAAGCCCCACATCCCTGTGCTCTGTTGGGAATGCTCTTCTCAGTCAACCTTGCTTCAGTCCCAGTGTGATGGGCCCATACCCAAGAAGACCAGTGCAAACCTCTACACATACCACATCTCCTGAAGAGTTCTGCAGAGCCCTAGTTCTGGTGGAGTTGGTGTCAGGTCTCAATTTACAAGTAGACCAGAACACATCTTGTTAAGAGTCACCACATTCAGGCCTTGGACCAAACGCTGCCTATAGCAGGCAAGGAGAGCCTCTATAGATGATTGGCCTGAAGGAGCCAAAACACAATAGCAGAGTACATGCAGAACACACCAGAGACACTCTCTGAAGTTCCAGGCCCAGGGTACTACATGACCTTTTCTTCATATAGCCATTACTTTCAGAAGCTTCACTAATTCTGAGAAGAAGGTAGAGACTTATACAAAATGTCAAGATAGAGGAATTTATCCCAAATTAAAAATACAAGATAAGGCCATAGCCAGAGATATAAGTGAAACAGATATAAGTAACATGCCTGATGAAGAATTGAAAGCAACAATCATAAGGGCAGTTCAATAAATGAGCTTAGAAACAGACCTGATGCAATGAACAGCAGGGTGGAAGAACCAGAAAGATGAATTAGTGACCAAGCAGTGGAATACAATGAAGCTGAAAAAAAAAAAAAAAAGAAAAAGAAAAAGAAAAAAAAAAAAGAAAGAAAGAAGAATTGGGGAACATGAGAAAAGACTTGGGGAGCTCAGTGACTCCATCAAACATAATAAGATTCATATCATAGGAGTCCCAGAAGAAGAAGAGAGAAAAAAGGGGGCAGAAAATTTATTTGAGGAAATAATAGCTGAAAACTTCCCTAATCTGGGGAAGGAACAGACATCCAGATCCACGATGCACAGAGAATTCCCATCAAAATCAACAAAAGCAGGCCAACACCAAGACATATTGTTATTAAATTTGCAAAATATAATGATAAAGAAAAAATCTTAAGCAGAAAGAAAAGACAAAGTTCTTAACTTACAAGGGAAGAACCATGAGGCTAGCTGGAGATTTCTCAACAGAATCTTTGCAGGCCAGAAAGGGTGGAATGACAAATTTAATGCTCTGAATGGGAAAAATCTGCAGCCAAGAATACTCTCTCGAGGAAGGCTATCATTCAGGATAGAAGGAGGCACAAAGAGTTTCTCAGACAAACAAAAACTAAAGGAGTTTGTTACCACTAAATCAGCCCGGCAAGAAATAAGAGAGAGAAATCTGAGTGGAAAAGAAAGACCAAAAGTGACAAAGACAAGAAAGGATCAGAGGAAATCTCCAGAAATAATGACAAACAAGTAATAAAATGGCAATATATATGTATATCAATAATTACCTTGAATGTAAATGAACTAAATGCTCCAATCAAAAGACATAAGGTTTCAGAATGGAAAAAAAAAAAACACACACACACAAGACTCATATATATGCTGCCAACAAAAGACTTATTTTAGACTTAAAGACATCTGTAGATTGAAAGTGGTGGGTGGGCGGAGAAACAATTATCGTGCAAATGAATGCCACAAGAAAGCCATATTAGCAACACTTATATTGGACAAACTAGACTTTAAAACAAAGACTGTAACAAACAAAGACTGTAACAATAGATACAGAAGGAAACTATATCATAATAATCTATCCAACTTTAAAACAAAGACTGTAACAAGAAATAAAGAAGGAAACTATATAATAATAATCTATCCAAAAAGAAGATATAACAATTGCAAATATTTATGCATCCAACATGGAGGCACCCAAATATATAAAACAGTCAATAACAAACATAAAGGAACTAATCGCTAGCAATTCAATAATAGTGGGGGACTTTAATACTCCACTTACATCAATGGATAGATCATGTAAACTGAACATCAATAAACAGTGGCTTTGAATGACATGCTGGACCAGATGGATTTAACAGATATATTCAGGACCTTCCTAAAACATTCCTTCCTAAAACAGCAGAATACACATTCTTTCCAAGTGCACATGGAATATTCTCCAGAATAGATCACATATTAGGTACTAAATCAGGCCTCAACAAATGCAAAAAAAAAAAAAAAAAAAAAAAAAAAATTGAAGTCATACCATTCATGTTTTCTGATCACAACACTATGAAGTTAGAAGTCAACCACAAGAAGAAAAATTGGAAAGACTACAGATACATAGGGGTCAAGTAACATATTATTAACAATGAATGGGTCAACCAGGAAATCAAAGAAGAAATTTAAAAAAAAATACATGGAAATAAATGAAAATGAAAACACAATGGTCCAAAACCTTTGGGAGGCAGCAACAGTGGTCCTAAGAGGGAAGTATATCACAATATGGGCCTCCATTACAAAGCAGGAAAACTCTCAAATAAACAACCTAATCTTACACCTAGAAGAGTTAAAAAAGAAATAGAACCAATTGATGAAATCAGGAACTGGTTCTTTGGAAAGATTAATAATATTGACAAGCTTCTAGCCAAACTTATTAAAAAGAAAAGAGTAAGGGCCCAAATAAATAAAATCACAACTGAGAGAGGAGAAATAACAAACACCATACAAGTAAAAATAATTGTAAAAGAATATTACGAAAAACCATATGCCAACAAATTGGACAAACTGGAAGAAATATATAAATTCTTAGAAACATATAAACTACTAAAACTGTAATAGGAAGAAATAGAAAACTTGGACAGACTGATAACCAGCAAAGATATTAAATCAGTAGAGGACTTGAGGGAAGATGGCGGCGTAGGAGGACGCTGGGCTCACCGCGCGTCCTGCTGATCACTTAGATTCCACCTACACCTGCCTAAAGAACCCAGAAAACCGCCAGAGGATTAGCAGAACGGAGTCTCCAGAGCCAAGCACAGACGAGAGGCCCTCGAAAGAGGGTAGGAAGGGCGGCGAGGCGGTGCGCGCTCCACGGACTGGCGGGAGGGAGCCGGGGCGGAGGGGCAGCTCGCCGGCCAAGCAGAGCCCCCGAGTCTGGCTGGCAAAAGCGGAGGGGCCGGACGGACTGTGTTCCGACAGCAAGCGCGACTTAGCGTCTGGGAGGTCATAAATTAACAGCTCTGCTCAGAAAGCGGGAAGGCTGGAGGACAAAGGGAGGGAGAGTTGCTGAGCCCCCGGACGACAGAGCTCAGCTTGGCGGGGAACAAAGGCGCTCGCCAGCGCCATCTCCCCCGCCCATCCCCCAGCCAGAATCCCAAAGGGAACCAGTTCCTGCCAGGGAACTTGCTCACTCCGCGCAAACACCCAACTCTGTGCTTCTGCGGAGCCAAACCTCCGGCAGCGGATCTGACTCCCTCCCGCTGCCACAGGGCCCCTCCTGAAGTGGATCACCTAAGGAGAGGCGAGCTAAGCCTGCCCCTCCCGCCCCCGTGCAACTTGCCTACCCACCCCAGCTAATATGCCAGCTCCCCAGCACCACAAGCCTGGCAGTGTGCAAGTAGCCCAGACGGGCCACGCCACCCCACAGTGAATCCCGCCCCTAGGAGAGGGGAAGAGAAGGCACACACCAGTCTGACTGTGGCCCCAGCGGTGGGCTGGAGGCAGACATCAGGTCGGACTGCGGCCCCGCCCACCAACTCCAGTTATACACCACAGCACAGGGGAAGTGCCCTGCAGGTCCTCACCACTCCAGGGACTATCCAAAATGACCAAACGGAAGAATTCCCCTCAGAAGAATCTCCAGGAAATAACAACAGCTAATGAACTGATCAAAAAGGATTTAAATAATATAACAGAAAGTGAATTTAGAATAATAGTCATAAAATTAATCGCTGGGCTTGAAAACAGTATACAGGACAGCAGAGAATCTCTTGCCACAGAGATCAAGGGACTAAGGAACAGTCACGAGGAGCTGAAAAACGCTTTAAATGAAATGCAAAACAAAATGGAAACCACGACGGCTCGAATTGAAGAGGCAGAGGAGAGAATAGGTGAACTAGAAGATAAAGCTATGGAGAAAGAGGAAGCTGAGAGAAAGAGAGATAAAAAAATCCAGGAGTATGAGGGGAAAATTAGAGAACTAAGTGATACACTAAAAAGAAATAATATACGCATAATTGGTATCCCAGAGGAGGAAGAGAGAGGGAAAGGTGCTGAAGGGGTACTTGAAGAAATTATAGCTGAGAACTTCCCTGAACTGGGGAAGGAAAAAGGCATTGAAATCCAAGAGGCACAGAGAACTCCCTTCAGACGTAACTTGAATTGATCTTCTGCACGACATATCATAGTGAAACTGGCAAAATACAAGGATAAAGAGAAAATTCTGAAAGCAGCAAGGGATAAACATGCCCTCACATATAAAGGGAGACCTATAAGACTCGTGACTGATCTCTCCTTTGAAACTTGGCAGGCCAGAAAGGCTTGGCACGATATCTTCAGTGTGCTAAACAGAAAAAATATGCAGCCGAGAATCCTTTATCCAGCAAGTCTGTCATTTAGAATAGAAGGAGAGATAAAGGTCTTCCCAAACAAACAAAAACTGAAGGAATTTGTCACCACGAAACCAGCCCTACAAGAGATCCTAAGGGGGATCCTGTGAGACAAAGTACCAGAGACATCACTACAAGCATAAAACATACAGACATCACAATGACTCTAAACCCGTATCTTTCTATAATAACACTGAATGTAAATGGATTAAATGCGCCAACCAAAAGACATAGGGTATCAGAATGGATAAAAAAACAAGACCCATCTATTTGCTGTCTACAAGAGACTCATTTTAGATCTGAGGACATCTTTAGATTGAGAGTGAGGGGATGGAGAACTATTTATCATGCTACTGGAAGCCAAAAGAAAGCTGGAGTAGCCATACTTATATCAGACAAACTAGACTTTAAATTAAAGGCTGTAACAAGAGATGAAGAAGGGCATTATATAATAATTACAGGGTCTATCCATCAGGAAGAGCTAACAATTATAAATGTCTATGCACCAAATACCGGAGCCCCCAGATATATAAAACAGTTACTCATAAACATAAGCAACCTTATTGATAAGAATGTGGTCATTGCAGGGGACTTTAACACCCCACTTACAGAAATGGATAGATCATCTAGACACACAGTCAATAAAGAAACAAGGGCCCTGAATGATACATTGGATCAGATGGACTTGACAGATATATTTAGAACTCTGCATCCCAAAGCAACAGAATATACTTTCTTCTCGAGTGCACATGGAACATTCTCCAAGATAGATCATATACTGGGTCACAAAACAGCCCTTCATAAGTTTACAAGAATTGAAATTATACCATGCATACTTTCAGACCATAATGCTATGAAGCTTGAAATCAACCACAGGAAAGTCTGGAAAACCTCCAAAAGCATGGAGGTTAAAGAACACCCTACTAACGAATGAGTGGGTCAACCAGGCAATTAGAGAAGAAATTAAAAAATATATGGAAACAAACAAAAATGAAAATACAACAATCCAAACCCTTTGGGATGCAGCAAAGGCAGTCCTAAGAGGAAAATACATTGCAATCCAGGCCTATCTCAAGAAACAAGAAAAATCCCAAATACAAAATCTAACAGCACACCTAAAGGAAATAGAGGCAGAACAGCAAAGGCAGCCTAAACCCAGCAGAAGAAGAGAAATCATAAAGATCAGAGCAGAAATAAACAATATAGAATCTAAAAAAACTGTAGAGCAGATCAACGAAACCAAGAGTTGGTTTTTTGAAAAAACAAACAAAATTGACAAACCTCTAGCCAGGCTTCTCAAAAAGAAAAGGGAGATGACCCAAATAGATAAAATCATGAATGAAAATGGAATTATTACAACCAATCCCTCAGAGATACAAACAATTATCAGGGAATACTATGAAAAATTATATGCCAACAAATTGGACAACCTGGAAGAAATGGACAAATTCCTAAACACCCACACTCTTCCAAAACTCAATCAGGAGGAAATATGAAGCTTGAACAGACCCATAACCAGCGAAGAAATTGAATCGGTTATCAAAAATCTCCCAACAAATAAGAGTCCAGGACCAGATGGCTTCCCAGGGGAGTTCTACCAGACGTTTAAAGCAGAGATAATACCTATCCTTCTCAAGCTATTCCAAGAAATAGAAAGGGAAGGAAAACTTCCAGACTCATTCTATGAAGCCAGTATTACTTTGATTCCTAAACCAGACAGAGACCCAGTAAAAAAAGAGAACTACAGGCCAATATCCCTGATGAATATGGATGCAAAAATTCTCAATAAGATACTAGCAAATCGAATTCAACAGCATATAAAAAGAATTATTCACCATGATCAAGTGGGATTCATTCCTGGGATGCAGGGCTGGTTCAACATTCGCAAATCGATCAACGTGATACATCACATTAACAAAAAAAAAGAGAAGAACCATATGATCCTGTCAATCGATGCAGAAAAGGCCTTTGACAAAATCCAGCACCCTTTCTTAATAAAAACCCTTGAGAAAGTCGGGATAGAAGGAACATACTTAAAGATCATAAAAGCCATTTATGAAAAGCCCACAGCTAACATCATCCTCAATGGGGAAAAACTGAGAGCTTTTTCCCTGAGATCAGGAACACGACAGGGATGCCCACTCTCACCGCTGCTGTTTAATATAGTGCTGGAAGTTCTAGCATCAGCAATCAGACAACAAAAGGAAATCAAAGGCATCCAAATTGGCAAAGATGAAGTCAAGCTTTCGCTTTTTGCAGATGACATGATATTATACATGGAAAATCCGATAGACTCTACCAAAAGTCTGCTAGAACTGATACATGAATTCAGCAAAGTTGCCGGATACAAAATCAATGTACAGAAATCAGTTGCATTCTTATACACTAACAATGAAGCAACAGAAAGACAAATAAAGAAACTGATCCCATTCACAATTGCACCAAGAAGCATAAAATACCTAGGAATAAATCTAACCAAAGATGTAAAAGATCTGTATGCTGAAAACTATAGAAAGCTTATGCAGGTAATTGAAGAAGATATAAAGAAATGGAAAGACATTCCCTGCTCATGGATTGGAAGAATAAATATTGTCAAAATGTCAATACTACCCAAAGCTATCTACGCATTCAATGCAATCCCAATCAAAATTGCACCAGCATTCTTCTCGAAACTAGAACAAGCAATCCTAAAATTCATATGGAACCACAAAAGGCCCCGAATAGCCAAAGTAATTTTGAAGAAGAAGACCAAAGCAGGAGGCATCACAATCCCAGACTTTAGCCTCTACTACAAAGCTGTCATCATCAAGACAGCATGGTATTGGCATAAAAACAGACACATAGACCAATGGAATCGAATAGAAACCCCAGAACTAGACCCACAAACGTATGGCCAACTCATTTTTGACAAAGCAGGAAAGAACATCCAATGGAAAAAAGACAGTCTCTTTAACAAATGGTGCTGGGAGAACTGGACAGCAACATGCAGAAGGTTGAAACTAGACCACTTTCTCACACCATTCACAAAAATAAACTCAAAATGGATAAAGGACCTGAATGTGAGACAGGAAACCATCAAAACCTTAGAGGAGAAAGCAGGAAAAGACCTCTCTGACCTCAGCCGTAGCAATCTCTTACTCGGCACATCCCCAGAGGCAAGGGAATTAAAAGCAAAAGTGAATTACTGGGACCTTATGAAGATAAAAAGCTTCTGCACAGCAAAGGAAACAACCAACAAAACTAAAAGGCAACCAACGGAATGGGAAAAGATATTTGCAAATGACACATCGGACAAAGGGCTAGTATCCAAAATCTATAAAGAGCTCATCAAACTCCACACCCGAAAAACAAATAACCCAGTGAAGAAATGGGCAGAAAACATGAATAGACACTTCTCTAAAGAAGACATCCGGATGGCCAACAGGCACATGAAAAGATGTTCAACGTCGCTCCTCATCAGGGAAATACAAATCAAAACCACACTCAGATACCACCTCACGCCAGTCAGAGTGGCCAAAATGAACAAATCAGGAGACTATAGATGCTGGAGAGGATGTGGAGAGACGGGAACCCTCTTGCACTGTTGGTGGGAATGCAAATTGGTGCAGCCACTCTGGAAAGCAGTGTGGAGGTTCCTCAAAAAATTAAAAATAGACCTACCCTATGACCCAGCAATAGCACTGCTAGGAATTTATCCAAGGGATACAGGAGTACTGATGCATAGGGGCACTTGTACCCCAATGTTTATAGCAGCACTCTCAACAATCGCCAAATTATGGAAAGAGCCTAAATGTCCATCAACTGATGAATGGATAAAGAAATTGTGGTTTATATACACAATGGAATACTACGTGGCAATGAGAAAGAATGAAATATGGCCTTTTGTAGCAACGTGGATGGAACTGGAGAGTGTGATGCTAAGTGAAATAAGCCATACAGAGAAAGACAGATACCATATGGTTTCACTCTTATGTGGATCCTGAGAAACGTAACAGAAACCCATGGGGGAGGGGAAGGGAAAGAAAAAAAAAAAGAGGTTAGAGTGGGAGAGAGCCAAAGCATAAGAGACTGTTAAAAACTGAGAACAAACTGAGGGTTGATGGGGGGTGGGAGGGAGGGCAGGGTGGGTGATGGGTATTGAGGAGGGCACCTTTTGGGATGAGCACTGGGTGTTGTATGGAAACCAATTTGACAGTAAATTTCATATATTAAAAAATAAATAAATAAATAAATAAATAAATAAAAATAATTAAAAAAAAATAAAAAATAAAGAATATTCTTAAAACATCCCAAAAAGATAGAAAAGGAAGGAAAACTTCCCAACTCATTCTATGATGTCGGTATCACCCTGATATCACATCCAGATAAAGATTCTACTAAAAAAGAGAACTACAGGCCAATATCCCTGATGAACATGGATGCAAAAATTCTCAAAAAAATACTAGCAAACTGAATTCAACAATACATTAAAAAAATCATTCACCACGATCAAGTGGGATTTATCCCTGGCTTGCAAGTGTGGTTCCATATTCACAAATCAATCAACATGATACACTACATTAATAAAAGAAAGGATAGTAACCATTTGATCATTTGAATAGATGCAGAAAAGCCATTTGACAAAGTACAACATCCATTCATGATAAAAACCTTCAACAAAGTAGTTTTAGAGAGAACATATCTCAACATAATAAAGGCCATATATAAAAAACCCACAGCTAATCACATCTTCAATGGGGAACACCTGAGAGCTTTTCCTCCATAGTCAGGAACAAGACAGGGATGTCCAGTCTTACCACTGCTATTTAACACAGTACTGGAAATCCTAGCCATCTCAATCACACAATGACAAAAACAACAAAAATAAAGGGCATCCTGTAATCAATGAAGAAGTAAAATTTTCACTACTTGCAGATGACATGATACTCTCTATATAAAACCTGAAAGACTTCACCAAAAACTTGTTTAGAAGTGATACACAAATTCAGTAAAGTCACAGGATACAAAATCAACATACAGAAATCTTGCATTTCTATACACAAATAATGAAGCAGAAGAAAGACAAATTAAGAATTCAATTCCATTTACAGTTGCACCAAAAGCAACAAAATACCTAGGAATAAACCTAACCAAAGAAATGAAAGACCTGTCCTCTGAAAACTATTAAACACTGATGAAAGAAATTGAAGAGGACATAAAAAATGGAAAGACATTCCATGCTCATGGATTGGAAGAACAAATAATGTTAAAATGTCTATACTACCCAAAGCAATATATACATTTAATGCAACCCCTCTCAAAATACCTACAGCATTTTTCACAGAGGTAGAACAAACAAAACCTAAAATGTGTATGGAACCACAAAAGACCCCAAATAGCCAAGGTGACCTTGAAAACAAAAAGCAAAGCTGGAGGTGCCACAATTCTGGACTTCAAGTTATATTTCAAGGCTGTGGTGACCAAAACAGTATGCTACTGGCACAAAAATAGACACATAAATCGTTAGAACAGAATAGAAAACCCACAAACAAACCCACAAGTATATAGTCAATTAACCTTCAACAAAGCAGTAAATAACATCCAACGGGAAAAAGACAGTCTCTTCAAAAAGTGGTGTTGGGAAAACTGGACAGCAACATGAAAAAGAATGAAACTGAACCACTTTCTTACACCACACACAAAAACAAATTCAAAATGGATTAAAGACCTAAATATAAGACATGAAACCATAAAAATCTTAGAGGAGAACACAAGCAATAACTTCTTTGAATGTCTTCCTACTTATGTCACCTGAGGCAAGGGAAATAAAAGCACAAATAAATCATTGGAACTTCATAAAAATAAAAAAAAATGTATACACAGTGAAGGAAACAATCAATAAAACTAACATGCAACTTATGGAATGGGAGAAGATATTTGCAAATGACATATCTGATAAAGGGTTAATATCCAAAGAATTTACAAAAATCAACACCCCCAAAAAATGAATAATCCAATTAAAAATGGGCAGAAGACATGAATAGACATCTTTCCAAAGAATACATACAAGCCAACAGACACATGAAAAGATGCTCAGTATCACTGATCATCAGGGAAAGAAATATCAAAACCACAATGAAATACCACCTCACATCTGTCAGAATAGCTAAAATTAATGACACAAGAAACAAAAGGTATTGGTGAAAAATGGGGAGAAAGGGGAACCCTCTTTGCCTGTTGGTGGAAATTCAAACTGGTGCAGCCACTCTGGAAAGCAGTATGGAGTTTCTTCGAAAAGTTAAAAATATATAACTACCCTACAATCTAGCAATTGCACTACTATGTATTTACCCAGATAACAAAAATACTAATTCAAAGGATACATGCACCCCCTATGTTTATTGCAGCATTATGTACAATAGCCCAGTTATGGAAACAGCCTAAGTGTCCATTGACTGATGAATGGATAAAGAAGTGGCATATATATACAATGGACTATTACTCAGCCATAGAAAAGAATGAAATCTTGCCTTTTGCAATGATGTGGATGGAGTATGAAAGTATAATGGTAAGTAAAATAAGTCAGTCAGAGGAAGACATATACAATATGATTTGAGTCATATGTGGAACTTAAGGAACAAAACAAGGAAAGGAAAAAAAAAGAAAAGAAAGGAAGGAGACAAGACAAGAAACAGACTCTTAACTATTAAAAACATACTCAAGGTTACCAGAGAGGAGGTGAATGAGGGGATGGGTTAAATAGGTGATGGGGATTCAGGAGCGTACTAATAGTGATGAGCACTAGGTGTTGTATGGAAGTGTTGAATCACTATATTGTACACCTGAAACTAATTACACTGTATGTTAAGTAACTGGAATGTAAATTAAAAAAAATTAAGTTGTACCTCCTTTGATCTATATTGGCTGTATCTAGATAACTACTAAAACAAAACAGACTTGTAAGATATTGGCATATTATTTGAGTTCGTTAAAAATACATATCTTACATAAAATATATGTAACATATTTATCACACATATATAATCTGCATTCAAGAAAATAAGTAAAAGTCACATTCAGTAAGAGAAAATCCTGAATATAAAAGATCTCATAAAAGTTTTTAAAAACCAGTAGAGTTTTCTTTTTTTTTTTCAACGTTTTTTATTTATTTTTGGGACAGAGAGAGACAGAGCATGAACGGGGGAGGGGCAGAGAGAGAGGGAGACACAGAATCGGAAACAGGCTCCAGGCTCCGAGCCATCAGCCCAGAGCCCGACGCGGGGCTCGAACTCACGGACCGCGAGATCGTGACCCGGCTGAAGTCGGACGCCTAACCGACTGCGCCACCCAGACGCCCCGAGTTTTCTAAACTGCAAAAGAAAGGCCTCAACTAAACATGATGCTTCAACTAAAGTTTAAACAGAGAGAGAGTATCACCTGGAGCTTCCTAGCCAACTTTAACCCTGGAAGAGAGTTGAGTTTGAGGAATGATATCTGTGTTAACTGGTTTCAAGATCACATATGCCTTACATAGGTAAAATGTCATGAAAGTGTACCTGGAACATAGAGTGGCTTAGCAAGCCCAGGTGGGATGTTTCATTTAACTCCATTTTTTAAGGGAAGAAGTGGCCATGCCCCTGAACAGCTGGGACTCTGAACGGCAACCCTGTGGAAAGAGCTACCCTATTTCACATCAAAGATCAGAGGAAAGGAAGGGGAATCATAGGACAGTATGTGAACTAACAGGAGAAGGAAGGAGCATACCTGATGTTTCATCCTCTAATTTGAGGGATTCAAAGCTCTAAGTCTTCATTAATCAAAATTATCTCTTAGAAAGCAAGTTCCAATAAATAATGACATTTATTCAAGAATTGATGTCAGTGGTGTTTTTGAAGAGCTAAACTAGTTGCAAAGAAAAATGGCTAATATTGCACAGCAACAGGATAGCTTGGAGAGTTTTGGATTCAGAATGCCTGGTAACACCATTCCATTCCTGAAGAGTTGCACTGCATATTTTTGGAAAAGTACTATTGAATGAGAGAAGTGAGTAAAACTGGTAGGTTGCCATGTACAGTTTCAAAGATTTACATATCCACTTACCGTATTTGATCTATGTGAAAAAGCCATAGACGGAGGACAGGGAAGATCGTCCTTGTTTGCCAAATGGAACTGAGACAGTCAATAAATAGTGGAGAAAGGATTCAGCCTAGGGGATCATTTAGAGCTCATGTCAAAGAAAAGCATGTCAGTCCCACAAGCAACTTGGTGAAATTGCAGGAAGCATTGCAGGAAGCCAAAGCTGCTGTCAGTTGCCCTCCTCCCCCTCAGCGATGGATATATTTAAATCAAGTAATAATAAAACAAACTAGCAGCTGGTACTTCTGTAGATCCAACTCTGGAGCCCCCTTAGAAGAGAACTTTTTTTTTTTTTTTTTTTTTTTTTAGATAGAGTTTGTCATTTCTCTTTTTTTATTTTTCATTTGCTGTTTATTTTAAGGTTACATTTCTAACTAAATGAAACATTTTAAAATAAAAAAAATTGGAATGAACTGAGCCAAATAGCAAGTACAGACATGCCTTGAGCAATGTGCAGGTTTTTAATTTTGAAAATTTCTGCTTTCTTGGGCAGAATTCCTGCTTGTGACACATGATGTGACCAAAAACACTCAATTCCACAAATAGTAACAGAGAAGTCCCTTCCCCATGTCCAGATGCTGAGTCCTCAATCAGCAGGCAAGGGGAGTGGTGGTACATTATTTGTATTTTTAAAAACTATGTTAATGAACCACAATTTCTTTATCCATTCGTCAGTTGATGGACATTTAAGCTCTTTCCATAATTTGGCTATTGTTGAAAGTGCTGTTATAAACATTGGGGTACAAGTGCCCCTATGCATCAGCATTCCTATATCCCTTGGGTAAATTCCTAGAACTGAGAACAAACTGAGGGTTGATGGGGGGTGGGAGGGAGGGAGGGGTGGGTAATGTGTATTGAGGAGGGCACCTTTTGGGATGAGTACTGGGTGTTGTATGGAACCCAGTTTGACAATAAATTTCATATAAAAAGAAAAAAAACTATGTTAATGATCACCAATAACTGACCGCTTACTATATCAAAGTCATTCCCCACACTTTCAGTCTCCATAAAACTTGGTGGGTATGACTTTCCACATTTTATGACTTTAGGGAGCTGAGGCTCAGAGAAGGTAGCTTGTTTAGGGACAGACACTTCCAACTGGCTGACTTTAACAGCACACCTTCTGCCTGCATCATTCTAGTCCTTGTGAATCTCAGGCTTCCAAAAACAATTGACGTACTTCAACTAAGGGAGACAAATTGAATTTCTGTTGCTTTGACTACTTTCTACATGGGAGGTTAGAATTCAAGTAGACACACCTTCTTGAATTCTTTAACAACCAATGTCCTGCAACAAAGCTAGAGACCTTTACTCACATGATCAAATCTGCTTCTTACTCGTGATTGTATAGTCCCTCAACTGCCTGAATCCACCTTCATTTCTTTATCTGTAAAATGGGGACTATGTGAGATGCCTTGCCCATTCTCTCAGGTTGCTGTAGAGCCAACTGTATAAATTCATGAAGGTGTTTGCCAATTGAAAAACTCCCCACAAATGGCATTAGTGTGATTTTTCTCACCTCAGAAAGAATGCTGTCAACATCTTTGGCATGGTTATATTCAGCCATGGTAAAACCAGCTTGAGTTTTCTTATCTCTCCCCCTCACTTCTAATAACTATACAGCAAAGAAAACTGAAATGGGTTTTTGTGCAGCAGAAGCCACAGAAAAAGGATCACATCTTCACTAAATCTTGAGGAAGGGCTGATTCTGCTGGTGCTGCCAACATGTGCCAAATGTGTCTCTCAGCTTGCTCCATCAGTAACAGGTGTTCACAGGCTGGTGAGGATGGAGAGAAACCTGCCTTCCCCATCCCAGTTTGCCTGTCTTTCACTTGTCAAGGGTTTTGACAGGCATTTTGCAGTTTCTTGTCACAGTTCTAAGCACGGCTGCACAGCATGCTGCTTAAAGCAACCCCAAGTCAAGGAACTCTGAGAATTCTCCCTTAGAGTTTCTGTTTGATGACTTGCCTAGATATGAGCGTTGGTAGCCCTTTCTCTTGACATGTGTCTGCTTTGTTCATCCTCATGGGGTCCAGAGTTTGTCCTACTGGTGATTGGGCTTTGTTTGCTCCAGGTAAGGTATCAGACTTGATTTCTGCACTTGTTTAGTAGGATCTAAAATGTCCCTTTGCCTTGCTCCCATGTATGTAGTGTATAACCTTACTTATATCATAATCACTTTTTAAAGCATCTGTCTCTCCCACTACACTCCCAACTTCTAGGAGAAGGAGCCCTGTAATATTCCTAACACCCAAAGTAGAGTGTCTGGTATATAACAAAGGCTAGTAAATGCATATTGGACTGAATCTTAATTCAATGCAATTGAGATACTTGAAAATGAAAATCCCTCTGAAGGAAATGAGGCCATATTTCTTCTAGTTATTGAAACTTTTTTGGTGATAATACCACTAGAATTTAGGGATTTCACCAGTACTGGTTTTTGGCCGTAGGCCTAAAGGCTATTTTTGTAGTTGGCTGTTACAGTAATAAAATCACTTGTTAGACTCACCTTCACATATAGGTGGACATCATTTAAGACATATGTATATACATGCCTATATGATATGATAGGATAGATATATAATACATATTTATAAAAATATATTTCAATGATTTATATATGTTTATTTAAAATATATACTCAGATTAAATGTATATTATTTTATATATTATGTACTTTTGAAATATATATATATATATATATATATATATATATATATATACACACACACTTGAAATATACTTCTAGGTACAGGGCAGAATGTGCAATTTTCATTGGTTTGATTTGCACACCCACTGATAGAATATTTTCTTTTGCTGAGGTTTGTTATTATTCTAGACACAGCCTGGATAACAGAATGTGTTTAATTTAATTCACATCAGTAAACCATTATTATGCAAAGTGAAACTGAAGGAAAGGTTTTCCTATTTGTGTTCTTGGGAAATAGAAAGGGATCCGACACACATACACCACCACCAATCCTAATCATTCTTGACTTCCCATATTTATTTTGAATGTCTGGGAAGTTATGCACACCAGGACAGGGTAATCACATTTCATGCTTCCAAGAATGATCTGATCACAAGAGGGTCAGAAAGGACTCTGTTCTCCCCTACAGAATTGTTTGGTTGGTCAGGTGCACTAATTGGGGTAAGAGATTATGAAATTCCTGTGAAGTATCAAGCAGTTGCCATTTCACAATGCTAGAGAGTGAACTTGTAGGAGCAATGTTAAGGAAGTTTCACACAATCACTGCACAGAGTGCTATTTCAATTTTCCCTGTTCTCCACTACTATCTCCATCCTCTGGCATCAGACAATACATCTCTTTCATACATTGAGGGAATCTCCGTGCTAAAAAGGAATTTAGATTGCCTAGTCTTCTGACTTTACAGAAGGTAACATGTTCTAAAAGTTTAAGCGGCTTGCTTAAGAGCTTATTACAAGCTAAGAACCTAGGCCTCATGGCTTCAGTCATATTTTTTTTCCATGACATTACAGCTGAAATCTGCTGTACACAGGTCAGTCAGGTTCAAACACATCCATAGTTCTCAAGCTTAAACGTTCATTTGAATCACCCAGATGGCTTGTTAAAATACAGATTGGTGGACTCCACCCCCAGGGCTTCAGACTCAGTAGTAGGTCTGGCATGGGGCTAAGAATGTACATTTCTAATAAGTTTGCAGGTGATGCTCATGCTGCTGGGCCAAAGACCATACCTGAGATACAGTAAAGTTGTCTAACAGAACAAAAATTGCCCTTCCTTGCCTCTTAATTTGTTCAACCTAAAAGGTTGAATACAATTTTCTTATTCATCAATATTTACTGAACATGAACCAGATACCTGGCATGTTTGGTGCTAAGGACCAGAAACATGAAGATGACAAAAGCACAATCCTCTTTTTGAAGAGTTCACAATCAGTGGGGAGGGACAGATACATAAATAATTACTGAGCAACCTAACTGTTAAGTGTAGTGATAGAGGTTCATACAAAGTGTAATGGTTGCCCAGCCCTGAAAGTAATGACACCAAGACTTTTCAGGGAAGGTTTTGCCAGAGAGGTGACATTTGGGCTGGGCTTTGAAGGACAAGTGGGATTTTCCCAGATGGAGCAGACAAAAGAATATCCTTTTAGGCTGAAGGAACAGCAGATGCAAAGGCATGGAGAGTGACATTTTTAGGAAGAATCGGCTAAGTAAGAGTGGCAGGAACATGGGGTGTGTGGAACAGAAGTCAGGGAGTGAAAGATGAGGATGGAAAGATATTGAGGGTGAAGGGCATTCCCTATTCTGCCAAGGAGTCTGTAGATCACCTTGTATGTCGCAGGGATACTGAAAGCTTTTCAGCTGGGACATGCTTTAAGGTTACTGTGGCTAGAGTGTGGAGGACAGATGAGAGGGGTTTCTTCGAAGCAAATAGAAGAATCTATTACAGCTATCTACACTAGAAATGAAGGTAACTGGGGGCGCCTGGGTAGCTCGGTCAGTTGAGCGTCTGACTTCAGCTCAGATCATGATCTCACAGTTTGTGAGTTCGAGCCCTGCGTCAGGGTCTGTGCTGACAGCTCAGAGCCTGGAGCTGCTTTGCATTCTGTGTCTCCCCCTCTCTCTGCCCCTTCCTTGCTCATACTCAGTGTCTCTCTGTCTAATAAATGTTAAAAAAAAAAAAAAAGAAAGAAATGATGATAACTTATCCAAAACAATAGCAATGGAAATGGACAGGAAAGAGTATTACAGGGTTAAAATAACTAGGACTTGCTAACAGATCAGAGGTAAATAAGAGTAAAGAGAGCCATAGATAATTCTATTGTTTCTAGCTTGGTCTGCTGATGAATTGGAAATGCTATGAACAGATACAGCAAGTAGAAGTAGGTTGGAGTGAGATCAGTTCATTTTGGACAAGTTGGGATGCTGGTTTCTTCAGAGAGGTAGGTAGGATGCCCTACTGTGGCTGGGAAATAGGGTTTAAGTTCAGGAAAATGGTCAGGAGAGATTGGGGTAAAGTCATGGAAGGGTATGAGCCTGCTAAGGGAGATATGAATTTCTTGTCCTGGATTAATATGTAAATTTCTTGTCAGAGTGGTAAGTGATATAACCTCAATTATAAAGAGGAAACCAAAAAAAAAAAAAAATGATACATGTTAAACTAAGGGATAACCAAGAAAAATGGAAAATCAGCATTCAAAGTTTCTAATTTTGACATCTGAACATTTTGAGAATGAATGCTAAGAGAAAGACTATAGCAACATGAATCTGCACTTCCCAGATCATGCTCTTCACCAAGCCACTACTGCTTCATCACTTGAGGCTTTGGAAAAACTCTTCTCTGTTCCAGGGCTCAGTTACCTCAACTTTAAAACAGGGCTGCTGAGAGAATTTAACAATTCCTACAAAGCACTTAGCATATTTGGTGCATCAAAAGGGTGCTGTAATTTTTTTTCAAATATATATTCAGCAGTGGAACAATTTTACTAGAAAATAGAAAATAAAAACTGTCCAGAAAAGCCAGTAAACTGCCAGTAACTGCCAGTAAAAACAAATGAAGACAGTAACTGTAAAGACAAATGCTATTCAGATGGCTTTTTCTTGCTAATTCCTGAGTATCCAGAAAAGGGGTGCATAATTGGTCTGGCATGCTATCTACCATGACTGTGACACCATAAAATATTCCTGATTCGTTGTATTAGTTTTCTATTGTGTAACAAATTGCCAGGAACCTGGAGACTTAAAATGGCACAAATTTATTTCATGGTCTCACAGCATGACTAGATACTCTGCTTAGGGTCTCATGAGGCTGAAACCAAGGTGTTGGCTGGGGCTGCAGTTCTTGTTTCTCATAAGGCCCTCTTCTAAGCCTACAGGTTGTTGGAAGCATTCATTTCTTTGTAGTTGTAGAACTGAGGTCCCAGATTCCTGCTTAGCTATTACTCTCAGCAGCTCCTGGCAGCTGGCAGTTCCTAGCCACATGGCCCCCAGAGGTAGTTCATAGGAATGTTTGCTTTCTTCTAGTACTGCAGGGACTTATACTGAATCCTCCACTTCCTTCTAATCTCCAACTTCTCCTGCCTCTGACCTCTAGAACAAGATTTAATGGGCTCATGTGATCAGCCCATCTGGATAATCTCCCGATCTTAAGATCAACTGATCTGGGACCTTAATTACATCTACAAATTTCCTTCACAGAAGCACCTAGAATGGTCTTTGAATAACTGGAAGAAAGTGTGTGTACACCAGGGATCTGGACCATCTTAAGAATCTTGTCTACCACATTCCTGAAGCAAATGCAAGTTCAGTCCCATGACTGAGCAGTGACTTTTAGCAGCGTTACTACATTTAACATTTGCCCTTTGGGCTATTTCTCTATGTTCCTTCTACATTTGAATGACAAGTTGCTGAATATCTCAAAGGCCAAGAGACATGAATTTAGAAGAGTGACAGATTTTCTCCCCATGCTCTTGGGGTACTTCTGAATGATGTGTAATTATAAGTCTTTCCCCTCTGACTCTGTGCCCCTAACACCTATATAATCATTGGGTCAAGGCAAGGATTTATCTGTCATTGAAAGAAAAAAAAAAAAAGTGGCTTTTCAACTCAAAATTGCTTACTATCCTAGACCAAGATTTGAGAAGTATTAGTTTGATCAATGCAGTCCTGGCAATAAATCAGTTGAGGCCAAGCCTGGTTTGGGGTGGAGAGGGAGTACTTGAACATATGCTTGCCCTGAACATGTATTTAAATTTAATTTAGGAGCAATTTACTTTATGTTGTCAAATCAACTGGCTTCATTCAAGAGGCCCCTAATTCAGACACAGTCAGGCTAAGAAACCAGTAATAAGAAGAAGCAAGGAGCAAATGCTGACAGTAGAGGTGAAGTACAAATCATGCCCAAGATGCTTAACCTCTAGGGCCCCCCAGAAACCATGGTCTCAGCAACTAGTCTCAGCCAGGTGAAACTCCGTAGCTTTTTAGATAGATCTGTACTTGAACACTCCAGTGTTGCCAGCAATAGCAATCGGCCTAGAAAGAGAGACCCCTCACCTCTCCTTCCCAAAATATATCAAGATCCTGAAGATCAATCTACATTAGGGTGCTTTCATATGTTGATATACTGTTAGCTGGTCAAAGGATTACAGACTAGTCAATACAATACACAGAACAAGAGATGGTGTAATAATTTCTTGATTATCTTGAGCAACCAAAGTTTACACTATGTAAAGGTAAATAGATACCCTGGACATTATGAACATTATCAGCGATTACATGTATGTTCACATTTTGGTTTGTGTTTCAAGAAGACTCTAAGTTAATTTTAAATTGCCTTTATTTATACTTTTTCTCTTCTGCCAAAAGTAATTATGAGCCTTTACAAACTCGTATTTCCATGCAATAAAGAGATTCCAAAACCCATAAATATGGGTTCTTACATTACTGAGTAATAATCCACTTATTCTTGCGTCTGTTTATCCTCACTCTACTTCATCCCCAACAAAAGGGATGATAATAGGGGCACTATATGTACTCCTTGCATTGTAAGACTAAAGTGCTCTTTTCTTTCTGAAGATCAGACTCATCTCTAAAAGAAACTGGATTTCTGACTGCACTGGCAGAAATCAAAGCAAGTTTTTGAAGTTTATTTATTTATTTATTTATTTATTTATTTAGAGAGACAGAGACAGCATGAGCAGGCGAGGGGTGGGGAGAGAATTCCATGTAGGCTCCATGCTGCTAGTGCAGAGCCAGACACAGGGCCTAAACCCACCAACTGTGAGATCTTGACCCGAACCAAAACGGAGAATTGGATGCTTAACCGACTGAGCCACCCAGGCGCCACTCAAAACAACTTTTGGAATACACTTCCAAAGTTAAACAAAAGAAGAAAAGAAAAAAAACTATTCATTTTAAATTTAACTAATCTATTTTTTTGGGGGGGGAGAGGTGTTATTCCTAGTTAACTGCCCATAGACATAGTAGAGCATTATTTTGCTCAAACCTAGTTAAACAGACCCAAGTTGGGAAGAACCAAATATACCTTGGCAATATTCTAGTGAGAGGGCAAGTTCATTTGGAAAAAAAATTCTTATTTGCTTACACATTAGTACAAATTCTGAGAAAAATGTTAAAATTACATTACATATATAAAAATTTTTTTTTAAATGTTTACTAATTTTTGAAGGAGAGAGAGATACAGCGTGAGCGGGGGAGGGGCAGAGAGACAGGGAGACACAGAATCCGAAGCAGGCTCCAGGCTCTGAGCTGTCAGCACAGAGCCTGATGTGGGGCTCGAACTCACAAACTGTGAGATCATGACCTGAGCTGAAGAAGGACGCTTAATCGGCCCAGGTTCCCCTACATTACATATATAAATTTTACTCTGTTTATCCAGGTCAAGCCAAGACCAACAAGTTAGATTTATGTAGTTTTGGTTTAACCTAAGAAAATGTTGGGAATACAGACATCCAGCATTAAGCTTAGGCACTTCTACATACATGATAGTAAAAGCCTTGAAAGTACTTGCTCAACATTATCTTTCAAAACTAACACACTGTGATTAGCAACTAAACTTGACTATGTTTCTGCTCTGAACAAAAAGCTATGTATAACTTTATAGAGAAGGGAAGCATAGACTTCTCTCAGAAATGAACTATCAAATTTTAAGTCATTATCTCAAAAGCATCTCAATTTCATCACAGGAATAATTCCAGTGGTTGTGGACAAAATCTGATTTTTGTTCTTAATGACAATGTTGTGAATTTCTCTCAAATATTTTGGTACTTGTCTTTTATTGTATGCTCATTTTTGTTTCATCACAAAATCATCCTAGTTCTAAAAGACAAGAACTAGAACTAAACAAGAACAAGTCCTAGCTATATCACTGACTTGCTGAATGACCATGGGCAAATCACTAGAACTACTTTCAAGTTTCACTTACCACCAGTGAAATAAGCACCTTACAGCAGTAGCTTTGAAACTCTCATAAGGTAATTGATTTGACAACACCTTAGAAATCATAAGCAGTACACATGTAAAGTTTTACATACTCCTGCACATTGTATGATACAAACCCAGTGTTAAGTTGCTAATAAGTGTTGATGCCATTATAGGAGAAGTAAAGAGAACTTTTTAAAATAATAACTTGGTTCGTTTTCCAATTTGGTTTATCATCTCGTCTTCATTTTTATTATATCTTCTTCCTCTAGATAAGACACAGAACTTGTTCTCTTCTCTGAGGGATTTAATGGTCCCTGTGGAGTCTGAGAAGAAGGCCACAAATATTCATCGCCAAAGAATAACAACCTACATTTGTCTTTTCAGTCTTGTCGTATCTGCAGGACTGAAGTCTGTCAATATCCACTTGTCTGTCCAGAACATCTGGAGGTCCGATGCTTGTTCTGGTGTCATGGGGACACGGACAAAGATGCCAACTTCACTGGCGGTACTTTCAATCAGCACGGAAGGCTTTCCCTTTGGGGTCTGCCAGGATGATTACACCCCAACAAGCTATGCCTAAGGAAAAAAAACAACAGTACCTCATATGTATGTTACACTTTAGTTTACTAGGTGCTTTCTATATATGCCATCTTATTTAATCCTCACAACACTCCTAGAAGACACATCATCATTACATTTTTTTTTTTATAAAAGAGTGAAATTCAGAAAAGGAAAAGAAAATTTAGAGAGAGAGAGAGAAAAAAAAAAAATCTGTTACCTCCCCAAGCAAGAAAGGGATTTAAGGAGAACCGATTTGGGGAATCTAATTAGAAAGCTAAGAGATCTGAAAACCTAAAATCCTACCCATTCAACTGGTTTAAAGAGCAAAAAAAAAAAAGGAAAAAAAAATCACTGCATTTTACTCTAAGACATCTTAACATCACTTATAACAGTCATTATTGCTACAGCTAAGGACTGTGGGCCAGCCATCCACCCACAGTACACTGAGAATGTGGGTTTGCACTGAACCTAAGACGTTACTTCAAAGCCCTAGTTTTTATCTCACGAAGGCTTTCTCTAGAATCTGGAGAACAAAGCATGGATCTGGTGACAGATAAACTTGGATCAAAAACCACCTGTGTCATATCCTAATTATCTGACCTTTAACATCTTACTCTCTATGGCTTAGTTTGTTCAGCGGTAAAAAGGGATTACTATAATCATACCTATCTCTAATAGTTATCGTTAGGATTAACGATTGAAGCTAACAAGAGTTCTCAAGAAATACTGTCATTTAAAAAAAGAAAAAAAGAAAAGAAAAACCGTCCCAAGAACTTCCTCTCCCCGCCCCTGCTCCTAGTTTGGTGTGCCTCGGCCACGTGACCAGCCCCGCAACCCGCCCGCGTGACTGCGGTCCACTTCTCCCTATCCCCCTGCCCAAAGGCCCTGAGATCCCCCGACTCTCACTGATGCCGATGACCATCTGCGTAATAGTCCCTGGACTCGGGGCGTATCCCAGCTTCATGGGCTTCCGCGCCACCCAGTACACGTACCCGCCCGCCCCTATCAGCCCCGACCCGGAGAGCACGCGACAGCTCCAGCAGTTATTAAGTAGAGGCGCTTCCGCTGGAGAGGTCGGCGCTCCAGGTGCAGCGAGGGGCAGGGGCTCGGCGGAGTTGGTGACTTCAGGAGGCGCAGCGACTTTGATGGGCTCCAGAGGTTGGGACAAGAAAGAACCCATATTCAAGAACTCGGTCTCAACTGCGGGAGTCTTCGGACCGAACTGACGTGAAAGATACGGCCGGAAGCAGAGCGCCGGCTCACTGCACCGGAAGCAGCCTGAGGGTCGCTGGGAAATGTAGTTCTGGCCTGCCTCGAACGGAAAAAAGATGGTGGCTGCCCGTGTTTGCGGATTTCTGAGGCAACAAACTTGGCATTGCCAGAGGCCATTCCCCGCTACACCCTCCCCCAATCATTTTAAGAATTATGACTTAGTAAACCCCTAAATGTCTCAACTCTTACTTTCCTTAGAGGAGGAATCTGGATTTCTAATTTTTTTTTTTTTTTGCCTAGCAAAAAATGTGAGATCTTGAGCATGCCATCTCACCTGTCTCAAGAAAAGAATTAAGTTTTGTATGTGCTTAACTGTATGCTAGACACTTTGCTAAGCGATCATCTGCATCATGCCATTTAATCTTTCCAATCCAATGACATATCAGTTTCCCAATACATGACAAAACTGGTGAAATGACATAGCCATATTTGAAACCAATGTCTGTGTCAATACAGTCAAATTTCTTAAATGTCACCTGTACATATTATCGATGCAAAATGAATAAATCTTTTTCTTAAATTTTGAAGAGAAAGGAAAAGAGTTTTATTCGAGCTCAAGAGGGAACAGCTGCCTGATATACACAATTTTCACAAAGAAGAGAGTGTTCTGGGAAAGGAACATTTGGTACAAGATTATATATGTTTTTACAGAAAGAGTTACAAATCATCATGATGAAGAACATTCCAGAAAGTCACAGCTTTTTTTTTTTTTTTTTTTTTAATGTTTTTAAGATATTGGCAAGTTGCATGACTTTAAACTTATGGGAACCAGGGAAATTTCTTTATTCTTATGTTCAGAATACTCATTTTATTTTATTTTTTATTTTATTTTATTTATTTATTATTATTACTATTATTATTATTATTATTATTATTATTATTATTTTATTTAAAGCAGACCATGTGTGCTTAGGACAGAAATAGAGCCCATTCTTTGAGGTTTTGACAAGTCATTTTGACCTTGATAAATGTTAAAATATAGCTTCCCTAGGACCTCAAGAGCAGGAAACATTCAAAGTTGAAAATTTCCTTTATTAATATTGTGAGGAGATTACACAAATATAATCAAGGTGTTAAAAATGTGTTTGAATTATCTGGATAAATACTTTTCATTTTCTCTTTAGCTTTTTTCCTAAAGTTATGATCTCAATGTTGTCATACTCACGATATTGTTCTATTTTGAGGGCCCTGGAGATAATTCAACTCAGAATCAGGCTAATAGACTTGAAGAGTTAATGTAGGATCTATTCCTGCGGGTTTACAATTTTATCATCCCTTAAGAATGGACTTTTAATTTTGATTGCTTCTTTGCAAGTCAACTGCTATATCATCCACTCCCATCACATTTCACCTTTCATTTCCTTTGGGTAGAGTTGCATATGTTTTTTTTTTGTTTGTTTTTTGTTTTTTGTTTTTTTTTTCCTGGGTTGGTCTCAGAGGATTACTGGTAAGAAAAAGGCATTTAGAGGGGCGCCTGGGTGGCGCAGTCGGTTGAGCGTCCGACTTCAGCCAGGTCACGATCTCGCGGTCCGTGAGTTCGAGCCCCGCGTCAGGCTCTGGGCTGATGGCTCGGAGCCTGGAGCCTGTTTCCGATTCTGTGTCTCCCTCTCTCTCTGCCCCTCCCCCGTTCATGCTCTGTCTCTCTCTGTCCCAAAAATAAATAAAAAATTTAAAAAAAAAAAGAAAAAAAAAAGAAAAAGGCATTTAGAGTTCAGAGGTAGTTTCTGTTAGAGGAGGTGGATGAAAACAGGATTAACTTCAGGTTTGACCTTTTTCCTTTAGAATGCCTTAAAAATTAACATGATAAAAAAAGAAATTCATTATTTCACTTTACAAAATGGGATGTGATTTTGGGAAGGTTTTAAAAAAGATAAAGGTTTGGATAAATAGGAGAAAATAAAATCATGAGAACACAGGTTGGCCTGATGCTAATTTCAAAGATCCTCTCCATTTCCACACACACACACACACACACACACACACACACACACACACATATCTCCATGTGTTGTCCAGTAGAAAGACAAAGAGTTGGGAAATTTGGGTTCTGTAGTGAGCTTTGTCACCATGAGTTAGCCATATGACATAGAGAATATTATTTACTCTCTCTAGCCTGTAGTTACCTCATGTTTGAAATAAGGAGATTTGGAATGGTAATATCTAACACTTGTTCTTAACTTGTAAATGTTATTATTTACTAAACATTTCTCTCTAGATAGCATTGTTCTAAGTGTCATACTAAATGAATTCAATAGCATTTGACTTAGAAATTAATAATTTATAGCTCCTTCTTTTCACTATGCCTGATACAATATTCTATAGTGCACATGGTTTCCCCTTATTTATGAGGAAAAACTCCACCATTTACCAGCAGTTACTAACAACATTTTAACTACACACTTCTGTGGATAAGAATGATTGAACACACAATAGCATGTATGCATACTTTATTATTTATAAATTATGTATTAATATATTACTTTTTACATTATGAAGATAAGATAAAATAATAGAAATAGGAATTTTATATTTTCCCATATCTCAACACATAGGCTCTGCATCTTCATGGACACTATGGTTATATGACTTGTGACTTTATTAATTCATATTTTGTCTAAAAGCTTTCCTTATTGTGCTTATTACAGTTAAAGATGCCAGGAGAGGACATCTTTAATTCTCTAAACAAATATTATTAAAATGCCCCTGACACATTTTCCAAACAGGCAAGATTTTATTTTAACTAGTATTTGTTTTTCCTTTATTGAGACAAAGAGAGTACACAGGGGAGACACAGAGAGAGCACAAGAGCTGTCAGCACAGAGCCTGATGCAGCGCTCAATTTCACAAACCATGAGATCATGACCTGAGCCAAAACCAAAAGTCAGATGCTTAACCAACTGAGCCACCCAAGAGCCCCTGTTTTTTTTTTTTTTAAAGCACCTTCCAAAAGATGTGTTTCTTCTCTTATGATTGCCTCAAATAAATGATTTCAGTTTGTTATTACTCATAGAACATATTGAAATTGAGATGTTAAAATGAGATTGAGATATAACTTTCATTGGAAAATTATTAGAAATGTTAAGACACATCTTGAGATAAATGAAATAGTAGGGTCTGAGGATAAAGCTAGAGGCTAATGAAGTCAAGCAAAATTATAATTGGAGGAAGATGTGTGCATTTTGGGGGAAAGAAATAGGAAAAGAAGGCTGAAAGATTATTTTATTTTTTCTATTATATATATATATATGTGTGCATATATATATACACACACACAATACACATGTATATACATATACATATACACGTATGTACATGTATATACATGTATATACATACATGTATATGTGTATATATATGTATTATGTATGTGCGTGTGTGTGTGTGTATATATATATATATATATATATATATATATATATATACTATTTATCATCACCATAGTGTTTACTTTGGCACATTTGACTCAGAAAGCCTCATGGTCTCTCTTATTTATTTATAAATTTTACAAATGCAAAAGGCATTTTTAGTGTCCTTCACACTCCTGTCCCCCAACCACTCAGTTTCCCTTCCTTAACTGAGCTTCTTGTGTATCTTTTCAGAGATGTCAGTATATGTATGTGTATATTCTTCCTCCAGTGACTTTGGGGGTCATTCCATATCAGTTAATATGTAAAGAGCTTCTTTATGCATTTGTGGCTCTGTAGTATTCCCCTGTATACCTGTACTGTACAGAATTTGATAGGTCTCATATTGATGGACATTAATAGACAGGCTGCTTCTACTCTTTTGGTACTACAAATAGTGTCACAGTAAATAACTTGCATATATATCATATCACAAACATATGAGTATATCTTAGAATATATTTCAAAAGGATAAAGTATTTATAAACTTGATGGATATTACCAAATTGCCCTTCACAGAAGATGTACGAATTTACACTCTTACCAACAAGTATGAGATCTGTTTCTCTATTCTAATTCTCACAAACTGTGAATTATATAACTTTGATCTCTGCCAGTGTGATAGGTAAAAGTGGTTTAATTTTCTTTTTCTTGTTATTAGCTCCTTAATATATGTTTAAGTGCAATCCACACTTCCTTTTCTGAGAATTGTCCATATTTTTGCCCATTATTTTCATCGGACTGCCTTATTCTCATTAACTTCTAAGAACTCCTTATACATTAGACAGATTAACTATGTCGGTGATATAAGTTAGTATTTTTCCCTCCCAATTTGGTATTTGCCTTTTAATTTCACTTGTACTTTTTATCATTAATATTTTTAAAACATTTAATTGAATTTAACAATCTTCCTTTTTATAGCTTCTGAGTTTTGTGTCATAATTAGAAAGGCCTTCTACTTTCGGGGCGCCTGGGTGGCGCAGTCGGTTAAGCGTCCGACTTCAGCCAGGTCACGATCTCGCGGTCCGTGAGTTTGAGCCCCGCGTCAGGCTCTGGGCTGATGGCTCGGAGCCTGGAGCCTGTTTCCGATTCTGTGTCTCCCTCTCTCTCTGCCCCTCCCCCGTTCATGCTCTGTCTCTCTCTGTCCCAAAAATAAATAAAAAACGTTGAAAAAAAAAATTAAAAAAAAAAAAATTTTAAAGAAAGGCCTTCTACTTTCTATGCTTTCCCCTGGTATTTTGATCTTTTAAAAAAAAACACTTAAAATTTTAATACAACTGGCATTTCTCCTACAATTAGGTGTTAGAAATGGAGTCAGATTTTTCTTCCTTTTCTTTTCTCCAATTCATTTTTCTCAATACTATTTATTAAGTAATCCATCTTTCTTCATCTGTTAGAATATGCCACCTTTTCTAAAATGGCATATATAGATGTATGTCTATTCCTGGATTTCATGTTCTGATCCATGATTTTTCTATGTATTCATGTGCCAATATAATAGTATATTACTTACTGAAGCTTTCTAATGTATTAATGCTTGGAGACTGGTTCCCCCTTATTATTCTTCTGTTCCAGACCTTTCTTGGATATTTTTACATGTTTATTTTTCCACATGAACTTTTGACTTAGCTTGATTATTCTGGCAAAATGATGCTGACATTTTTATTAGACTTGTGTGAAAATTTTAGGTTAATTTAGGGAGAATTGACATTTTTATGGTGTTGAGTCATCCTATCCAAGGACATGGAACAATTTTCTTCTTTGCTCATATCTTATTTTGTGTTCCTCTGTAACATTTTAAAGTCTTTTTGTATAATGATCTCACACATTTCCTCTCAGACACTTTATCTTTTGTGTTGTTATTGAAAATAAGGAATTTTTCCTTCTGTTGTGTCTTCTAACTGGTTGTTGTCTCAATAGAAGAAGGCTATTGATGTCCACATATTCTAATATTGAATTATCAGTGCCTTGTGGTGAGCTTTTGATATGTGATTGTTTTGTATTTTTGCAGTTTTTGTTGACTTTGGGTGACACTTTTATACTCACTTTGTAAACAAAATTTGCAAGCTTTCCTTCTTTTTCTGTACTTTAGAATAGTTAAAATATCACTGGAATCATCTGCTTTTTAAAGGTTTTGTTAGAATTTCCCTATGAAATTGTCTAGTCCAGGCACTTTATTATTTTGGTGGGAGAGGGAGGGGATGTGAAAAAGGAGGTTATTTGATACCTTTCTTTATTTGTATTTTGGAAATAAATCTAAATTTTCTTCTGGAAATGGTTTTGGCAAATTATACATTTCTGGAATATTATATATTTCATCCCCATTTTCAAGTTTATTTGCATTAAATTGAGAAGAATAGTCGCTTACAATTCCTTTAATTTTTTGTAACCTGTGTGGAACCTAGAAATAGTTTTTGCAGATGTGATTAATTAAGGATCTTGAAATGGAGTGATTATACTGGATTATCTGGGAAGCCGTAAATACAATCATGTGGGTCCTTATAAATACCATCCAGAGAAAAAGGGTACACACAGAATGGAAGGCAGTATGACCAAGAAGTGATGTGGCTACAAGTCAATGAATGTGGGTAGTTGCCAGAAACTGGAAGAGGCATGGAACAAATTCCCCAGCCCCACCCGGCCCCAGAGCTTCCAGAAGTAGCATGACCCTGTGAACATATTGATTTCAGTTCAGTGATACCAATTTCAGACTCTGGCCTCCACCATTGTGAGAAAATAAATATCCGATCTTTTAAGCTACCAAGTTTTCGACAATTTGTTATAGCAGCGGCAGGAAACTATTATGTGTGCTTGATTAAACCTTTGCCCCAGACTCTATACTCTGAAGAACCTGAAGGTAGCAAAGTGTAACCACTTGGCATAGCACTTTCTTTTCTTAAAGGTTTTGTGCCACTCTACATTTTTCTAACATTGAATATTGCTGTGGAAAATTATAAGGCCAGGCCAATTTATTCTCTGATATAGATGACTAGGTCTTTTTGCCTAAATGCCCAAATGATTTTGATTTTCTTTTCTCCTCCCTTCCCTTTCCTTTCTAAATTGTCAAAGTCCAACAACATCTTCCAGTCAACATCTTTGTTGACTCTTCTAGTTAAGTTTTCCAGGCATAAGCAATAATATACATATTATTACATAATATGTACACACACATACACATTCTCTTATCTTTGTTTCAAGAATGTCTATCTGAATTATATCTTTTAAGGCACAATTATTTTATTGTTTTGTCACCAAATGCAGCCAACTAACATTACTTCCATTCATTCATCCATCATTGAAGACAAAAAGATAATTCATTTAATATTTTTTTAAAAATAATGCACTATACAACAAACAAACAAAAAGTTAAGTTTACCAAGGTATCTGACTAATTATGTAAACTGTTAATTAAGAGAAAAACTAATCATTTGTTTCTTATATAATAGAAAGTTAAAGAGTTCTGTTAGTCATAATGTAATCTTTATGGTTAAAGTAGCTCAAAGGTGGAGGGCACCTTTTGGGATGAGCACTGGGTGTTGTATGGAAACCAATTTGACAGTAAATTTCATATATTAAAAAATAAAAAAATAAATAAAAATAAAAAAAATAAAGTAGCTCAAAGGGAGGTATGCTTAGTTTTATCTAGAAAGGTATATAATTTAAACACCTCATATGAATGAATAAAATTTTCATAACAAAGCCCTAGGTTTTCATTATAACTTGGGTGTTGAATGATCCTTTATGACATTATAGATTAGTACGCAAAATACATTCTTATACATTTATAACTCTAAGAAAAGGAAAAAAGGTGTTCCTTGGTAAAGATCTCCTAGCCATTTGCTTTACACTAGGATATATTGAACTCTAAGACTTCAGTGTTTACCAAATTTGGAATCCTTAGCTTGAGTCAACAAATCAGATACACTGATTGTTTCTTAAGTTATGGGTCTGCCTTTTCTTCTGAAATCTTGACAGATTATGCATTCACTTCCAGGGAATTTCCCTGGAATGGTAGTTATCTGTATATTGTTGTTCTGTATGAACTATATTATTTCCCTTCCTTTTTTCCTCTCATGTGCTCTTCTATTTTACTTAAATATAAGTTCTTTTGGAACTTTCTAAAGAAGAATATTCCTCACAGGAAGTTTTAGAAATGGAACATTAAAGACAAGAAGATTGGGTATCGGCATGTCCTTGGATGTCCCTATATTTGCTTCAGACTTCAGCTAGATTGATGTATTTTTAAATGTGACGACAAGCCCCATCACTCTGATTTTTCTTTTTCCGAGAAAATCAGCATCTACCTATGGTTCCTTTTCTATTGGTCCTTTTTAAGGACTGACCTTTTTTCATTTTGGCCTCAAGGAATGCCATATGTCTCTTTATTTTTTATATTTTTCCCCCACATGCATCTGTAGATATACAATTTTGGTTATCTGATCATTTATAACTATTTAATCATCTTTTGAAGGTTGGTTTCTAATGCATGGCTCTGCTGGCTTATTCATTGCTGAATTTAAAACACAAGTTTGTATAACCTCCAACCCCCCTAAATTTCTGGAGATGTCTTTGTTGTGAGCCTCCATTTCCAGAAAAGAAAAGGGCCTGGGCTTTAAACTTCCACAGCAGAGGATTGGAGATACCTGAAGATGAGGAGTAACATCCCTACCCGTATTCTGCTGGATTTTCATACTTTCACATGCTTCTCTGTTTTCCACCTCTCCAGAATGAGCAGTGGCTGCTTTGTGCTATTGTCCATTTACAATTCCAATGAGAAATGGGCCTGTTTAGACCATGTCAGCTCATGGATGCTGCCTTTTTGTGACAATTAAAGCTCCACATATTTTCCTGCAGCTAGCAATGTGTTCTCCTTTGTTGATGAGTATGTTTGTGGGAATCTACATTACTTCCATAGACCGTGGGTTGGGCACTGGCCAGAGAATCATATTAGCATGTGGAGAACAATAGGGCAATGTAACCCACTGCATGCAACCCCTCACCTGGGCCCTGGAAGTCTGGTGTGGGCTCAGCAGAGTAACCATTACAGTCCTTCTTCCTCTTCTCCTGTTGCCAGTAAGGGTCTGCTCTTTAATATTTTTTTTCTATTTCTTTTTCTTTTTTTCTTCCAGGATTCAAATTATATGCCCTGTTGTATCTTCTTTCATTTTCTTACGAATTATTTTCATTGTTTTCTTATTTATTTTAGCTTTGCTCCTTAATGTGTTTATAGCAAGCAATGCCAGTTATCTCTTATACTCCTCTACTTTTGTTGCTATAAATTGGATGCTTTTGTTTTCTTCTCCCACTGCTTCATTTGAGTTCTGAGAACTCATATAGATATAGATATAGATATAGATATAGATATAGATATAGATATAGATATATATTTGTCTTTACCTGCTGTCTAGTTATCTTGTCTGTAAGTTGTTTTATTTGTATTGAGAGATCTTGCTTCATAGAATTGACCAGTTTTTAAATTTTTGAAATTCAGGGAGAAATATTTGGGCATGATTTTTATATACTTCATGACAATATATATTGCTGGATGTCATTATGAATTTACCATTTGTTTTTCTTGCTTCTTCCATTTTTTCCCCTTTTTTATTTGGTATATCTTTGAACATCCTGTTTTGGTTCCCTTGTTTATTAAGCATCTTTGGAAGAGTAGGTTTTCCCACCTATATTAGCAGCAGATTACATCAGGACAAAGCCAGAACTGAATTGCAGGCCAGTTGAGATTATCCTCTAGGCTGAGGGAGTCTTATGTGAGTTCATGTAGCCTTATTTTCTCCCCAGTGAATGGAATAGACAGGTTTGAGGGTTTTCTTTTTTACTTTCAGAGTCTTTTTTCTCCTACACTGCCACAGAGACAGTGTGCTTCCTGCATATGTGGCTTCTTGGTGGGTTTCTTTATTTAACTTTACCTTCTTTTGTTCGTGGAGCAAAACTAGGTCCACAGAATGTAGGTATTTAAGTTTTGCATCTCAAAGTGTGCCCATCACCTTCAAGAACTGTACTTTGCTTACTCATTCTGATATCTGCAGCTTCAATGCCCCTGCTCCACTCTCTCTTCTCTGCAACATACCCTAGCATGATCACTGCCATAGTAATTGCACATGTACATATTGCAATGGAGCCTCATCAGCTTTGGTCGCTGGTCATTTTAATGAGCAGAATGCTCCTCTTGGCTTGCTTTGGATATGTAGGATAAAAGAGAAATAAACTTTTGTTGTATTAAGTCCCTGAAGTATGAGGTTGTTACTGTAGTAAAACCTAGCCTATTTTAACTGATGCAGTTTGTTCACCACTAAGGGTGCTACCCTAGAGGGCATTTGGAAATATAAGGAGGCACTTCTGGTTGTCACAATGACAATGTCCAAAGTCCAGGGATACTAAATCCCTGTAATGCTTACAACAGCCCTATGGAATAAAGTATGCTTTGTTGAAATGTCAATAGTTTCTTCATTGAAAAACTCAGTAAATGGCTTGACAAGTACAGCCAAATTGCCTTCCTTAAATGAGTGCCCATTATTAAAACCATATCCAAATTGTTGTGTTTTTTTTTTTGGCTTTTTTTCCCACACTTTATTTTTAAGTAATTCAGATAATTTCTAATATGTATAAATGTATCTCCTGGATATAAATATCCATAAGTGGACTGTTAGAGTTTATTAATTTTTATATCATTTTCATAAAGTTACTGGTACTCAGTAATATCTGTGGATTTCATTAGACTAAAATATCTTCTTGGACCCAAGTTTAATAAAGTGGATTGCATATTGTGGGAGCAGATAGTAAAATGTGGGTTCCCCTTTTGTTTTCTGTAGTTTGAACTGACAAGAGGCTTGGAAAATAAACAATTGAAAAAGACATTCCCTAAAGGTAGCCATCAAGTGTAATAAGACTCAAGTCAAATGGCCCAGCTGTCACAGTAAAATACAGCCTATTGACTTCCTTCTCACTAGGGAAAAGCACTGCTTGCCACTTACCACAGATAGCATGGAGAGAAAGTATCACCCCAAGAACTGCAGGAGGGAATGTCCCATGTAGCTGAGAGAAAGGCACAAAATAAATCTGGTTTCATGTGTCCCCAGTAGATAACCATATGTTTTTAGAAGGGGTGAGAGTGGGTTACATAATTATCTTACTTTAAGGATCAGAAAATAAATAGCAGCATAGTTAAAATATAACTGACACAGCCAGCAACATTTTTTTAATCATTAAAAAAAAATCATTACATTCCAGCTAGGTGCAAACTCCTGGTAGACAGAAGTAGAGGGATAGCTTACACAAAGATGAGCAGGATAGGAACTACCGTTTAGTCTTTGTGAATCTTATCTGGAGGCTAAACATATACATAAATAAATCTAATGCATGTAGACTGTGGCAAATGTTATAACAGAGGCAGTGATGAATTTAGTGAGAATGTAGGAAAAAAAACATTGTTTCTAATTGGGTGGAGGTAAATAAGTTAAATTTAGGAGGAAAAAATACTTTAAGTTGAGCCTTAAAAACAACCTAATGGGTGGGCTGCTGAATAATATGTAAATATTATTGATTCCATTGTCCTAGGGCAGGGCTAAGAGGTATAATAACTGACATTGGTAAAATGTTTTGCAGTTAAACAGTGCTGTTACATACATTATTCATGTGGCTGTATTAATATTAACAGATGGTTTATGTAATTAAAACCTGAAAAGTAGTGAGTGTTAAATGCATTAAAAATTGGGGCATACTAAAAATTATGACAACAATTTCCCACTGATTCTGCAACTTATGATTACATGCATACATATATGTAGAATGTGGCAGCTAGGATACCCTCCACATTGCTTCATTCTACTGACATTGACTCCTTGCAGTATCTCATTCAACTGGAACCAAATACTAAACATGTCATTCAAAATAATGTTTAAGTAATTTTTTTTCTTAGAAAATTAACCACTCTTTATAGCCTAGTACTAATGTTTATGTTTGTCAAGTTCAAAAAGTTGTATATAGGTTATTAAGCAGTATATTTATCTGGATACTGGTATTGATTAGATGAAGAATAAATAGCTTGGCTTTTCTTTAAGAAATGGCACTTCATTGTGTCTTGAATCTTTTTAACTTAGAAACGTCTAATGTATATACACAGCTAAGGAGGAAAAGTTGTTCAAGTACATGTCAGTGAGTCCAGACCTTCAGACCTGTGAGAAAAAAAATGATTTAATTATTTCAATTCTTCCCATAACACTTATTCACTTCAACAGGATGCCTCTCTAACTCCCTTGCTCTTTATTAGCATCATGAGGAATGAACTTTTATTGATCCCTCTTGTAATCTTTTTAGTCCTGGTAGGTATTGCATGGGTGAACATCTGGGAATGCTGTTCTTTGCTTTCCAGTGGATCATCAGAAGTGGAGATGTGCCCCAAGTGTTCTGCAGCCCACTGCATCCTAAGGATTGCTAACACTAATCCACATGGCATCATACTGTCAAGTTAGATGGCTCTGGTGCTGCTGCTGACATAACCCAAGAGAGGTAACTTCTCTTGGTGATAAAATGCACAGTTTTCTTAGAATTTTAATTGATTCCAGAATTTCCTTTCTGGAAGCACACCCTGGTCATTTACTGTGGTTAGTATAAAGAATAAAATAATAGAAAAGAAAGAGAATGAGGTGATAATATGAATTAAAATAGCTGCAGTATTTTCCAGATATATACTAATTTAATACAATAGAATAGTAATGAAAGAGTTATTTATTATTTTTAAATTTTGTTCTTTATTTTAGAGAAAGAGAACATGAGCAGAGAGAGGGACAGAGGGAAAGAGAGAGAGAGACTCTCGAGCAGGTTCCATGCTCAGCTCAGAGCCCAATGTAAGGCTCGATTCTATGACCCTGGGATCATGACCTGAGCCAAAACCAAGAGTCAGTTGCTCAACCCAGGCACCCCAGTAATGAAAGTATTATTATCTCCATTTTACAGATAAGGAAATTGAAGTCTGGAGGTGTTAGGTAGTTTGCCCAAAGTAATTTGCTAGTAGGTGGAAGAGATGAGATGGGAAGAAAAAACTACCTAATATTGAGTCAGACACTCTGCATATTGAATTCAATTCAGTTAAAAATGAAACTAATTCAGGGACACTTGGGTGACTTAGTTGAGCATCCAACTTCAGCCCAGGTTATGATCTCATGGTTCACAAGTTTGAGTCCCATATCAAGCTCTGGGCTGACAGCTCAGAGCCCGGAACCTGCTTTTGATTCTGTGTCTCCCTCTCTCTCTGCCACTCCCCAGCTCACGTTCTGTCTGTCTGTCTGTATCTCTCAAAAATAAATAAAAACATTTAAAAAAATGAAACTAATTCAGTTCAATTCAATTCAATTTCATTCCATTCACTCAATTAAGTTCAATCTTGACAATAACTTTATGTGCAGAGACTAACAACAGTCCCCCCCCCCTTTTTTTTCCTAATAATGAGAAACCAAGTATCAGAAGTCACTTAGTTTAAGAGATAAAGACTAGATCTGAATCCAGGTCTTCAGATGCAGAACCGATTCTATACTGTAGTGCACTCCAAATCATGTGGCATCTTGTGACTGAAATTTGAGGTTTCTATGCATACACTGTACTAAGATAATGTCTATAAAGTGCTTAACACTGCTTTGCACATGAAAAAATACTGTAATTAAGAGCTTCTATTAATATGTGAGTAGCAAGGGTATATTTGCCTATTACCTTTATTATAAAGATTTCTGAAGATTTTGCAACTATTGTTAGGATCCTGGAATGCTGGATTCCATTAAGCCTTTACTTCTATAAAGTCTCTTTTCAGGTTGTGTGCAGAGAGGCTAAAAATCAATGACAAAATTTAAGTTTTTAAAATTGATATGGTTTCAGTGGCAAGTAGGGCTGGGAAGTCATAGCAGTAAAGCAAATTCTTATTGTCTATTGTCCTTGACTACATGCTACCCTTCACCCACCTTACATGGCCTGTGAGATCACAGTATTATTTTTTAAATGGTTTGCAGTTTTGGGGGTGCCTGGGTGACTCAGTTGGTTCAGTGATTGACTCTTGATTTCTGCTCAGGTCATAATCTCCCTGTTTATGAGTTCAAGCTCTGCATCAGGCTCAGCACTGACAGTGAGGAGCCTGCTTGGGATTCTCTGTCTCACTCTCTCTCTTACTATCCACCACTAATGCATGCATGAACATACTCTCTTTTTCTCTCAAACATAAATAAATATTTAAAATAAAATAAAATACTAAAATGCTTTGCATTTTTCTAAGTGCTTTCAACTGCATTCTTTCATTTGTCCCTCACATCAACGTTGTCAGGTGGTTATTAACTATCCTTGTTGTACAAATAAGGAAACTGAGACCCAAAGTCAGAGGTTAAGATTCACTTAACTAGGAAATGGAGGAACCAAAGTCCAGCACTGATTCCCTGATTCAAAGCTCAATGCTTTTATCTCTATACAAATTGTTCCCTCAGATTTTTATTAAGATTTCTGTCTCCTTATATTAGTTATGAGCCATCAGAATCTGAAAATGCAGATGTAATAAAGTATTACAGTGGGTAGCTTTATGAAATGCATGAGCAAAAAGGGAAATTTAATGGGCCTAATATTGAAATCTAAAAATTTCTTTTAACAAATGTTTATTTAACACATATTTATTTAGTTCCTACTTTGTCCATGACATCATGTTGAATTTCTGAGGTATATATAGCAGCAGGGGCAAAAACTCCTGGGAAACATCTTCAGCTCAATTTAGAATGTTTTAAATCCAATGTGTGTGTGTGTGTGTGTGTGTGTATATATATATATATATATATATATATATATATATATATAATTATATAATATAATGTATATGTAATATATATAAGACCTGTGTCATTAAAATCAAATTGGGGGTGCCTGGGTGGTTGAGTTGGTTAAGCATCTGACTCTTGATTTCAGTTCAGGTCATAATCTCATAGTTGTGAGATCAAACGCCACATGGGGCTTGATGCTGAACATGGAGCCTGCTTGGGATCCTCTTTCCCCCTCTCTCTCCGCCCCTCCTTGCCCTCACACATGCATGTGCACTTTCTCTCTTTCAAAATTAATAAACTTAAAAACCTTTTAAAAATAAACTAAAATCAAATTGATGATGGTACCTATGTCTTATTTATGTTTACATTTCACAAAATGCTGTTTCAGTACCTTTCCTGTTGAACAAATAAGTGAATGTATGGTGGATGAATGGATAGATAGATAGATAGATTCAATTTAGCTCATGGACTAAATTGAAAGATAAGATATAAAACTAAATAAAACACAAGATTGATATATGACCATATGATATTGAGAAAAGGCATGGTTTCTAGCTGAAATGATCAAGGAAGGCTTTCATGGAAGAGGCACTTTTGGAATGAGAGGTAATAAAGATTTTTCCTTTTTTAGAGCAATGTTGATAAACTAGTCTAGTGGATATTAGAAGTAGGAGATTTAAATATTTTTGTAGGTAGACATAGTGGGCATTCAAAACACTTTTGTTGAATTAATAAATGAATTTCCCAACAAGATATTTTAACGTACTAGCTTTTAAAAGTAAAGTTCTATTGATATATTTTATTGTTACTCGAAATCAGCCAGAGGAGAAATGTTGAAACACTGTGATCAAGGATCTTGCCATTGTGATCAAGGATCAGTTTGGCCCCTCTAGAATTCACAGAAATATCTTAGAGAGTGCTTTACTCCATTGTAGAGATTTACTGAGTCTTTACAATTCAGAGAAGGATTTTGGATGTATAATCAAACAGCGAACCAAACATCTTTGAGAGGTTGCATCATTTCCTGGGGAGGGAGAACACCAAGCCAAAAGTCTTAAGTTACATCCTCACTTCTCACCCTATTTAGTTTTAACATCTTTTGGCAGCCTGGCCATAAAAACTAGGATATGAGAATTCCTGCTTGATTCTGATCTGGGTTACATTCTAGTCTCCACATTGATCATTTGGTTTTATTTCTTTTCACAGGAAATCACTTGCAGTGCCTCCTAGGTTACTCTTAAGAGCTGAGATTTTTTATACCAACAATAAAAGAAAGCATAATTTACCATAGGATTTTTTTTCCATTTGATCACAATGATTCACAGTGCTTTCCTTTGCTCAAGAGTAAAATAATAATGCTTCTACCTGAAATTTAAGTTTTTAAAAATGTTTTCTAAATTTTACCCAGGTTGTAATAATCAAAAGTATAAATAAATAAGGGCTTAAAGCATTAATTATAGAGGTGGAAGTTTAGCTTGTTTTTATTATAACAATAAATAATAAGCACATTCAACCGACTTTCCAAATACTATATTTTTATCTGATTCCTTTTAGAAACATTTTGAAAATTAGTATTAAAGAAAATGTCAACAATGTTAACATTATTAATATAAATTATTTAATATTTTTGGTGATCACATTTGATGCTTTCTCTATATTCTCATTGAGGAGAAGCCTCATTTGAACTAGATGTCTATATATGTCTAATAAAGTTCAAATTGTTTAAAACTTGACTTACAAAATGATGATGAATACTTTTCCCAAAAATAACTTTTAAAATTAATTATCTACAACTGTAAGGTGAATCCCATCTCTTGAAAGTGTATATTGTACATTTTTTAAAACTTTGCATGTAGAAATCATTGAAAATTTCTGTATGATAAAATGTGAGCCTTTTTAGAAAACTTCTCAGAACATTGCAAAGTTCAGAGATTTGTATTATCCCCCTTCCTTTCTTAGAACTATATGTCATGGTGCTATGTATGTATGATTATGATGATATGGTTACCTTGACTTGGAATTCCTAAAAATAAGAGAGTGAGGAGAATGGCTGAACATATACATATATCACAAAAATATAGGAAAGAAGGGGTTTTTTTTAATTTAAGGAGAGAAGAAAAAAAAAAAAAAAGATGTGCTTTTATGGATAGAAGCCCCAGTTGAGAATGTTTCCAAGAAGATATAAAGTTCTTTCCTCAAGGCAGTGGTTTTCAAACCTTGGTATGTAGGGGATCATTTGGGGAGCCAGTTAAAAATAGGCTTTCTAGGTCCCATTCCCAAAGGATGTTCACATCCTGTACATATCTGCAATAGAAAAGGGGTGCATGAGAAAGGGGAAAGATGGAGGGATTAAAAGTGCTGGAGAAAACTTTAGAGGACAACAGATATGGTCTCTATCTTAATTGTGGTGATGGCTCCTCAGGTGTGTACATAAATCAAAACATCAAATTGTACATTTTAATTAGTACTGTTTAATGTATGTTAGTTATACATCAAAAAGCTTTCAAAAATCAAAGTGAGCTATAGGCAAAGGAAGGAGGGGATTCTTCCATTTTCTGAGGCATTTACTTTTAGAGGATTTGTGTCTGATACTGAAGTTCCTTCTGACCCAATACATTGTAAGGTGTGTGTGTGTGTGTGTGTGTGTGTGTGTGTATGTGTGTGTGTGTGTGTATGTTATGAAGAAGTTTGTTAACAGGAAGCAGTAGCACTAGGCCTCAGGCTGCTTTTATTTGTGTAAACTAGCAAGACCCAGAGAGAAGACTATCTTTCCCTGCCCCTTGAGGAGCCAATCTCTGTGGGTTTGCCATTGTGAATACAGTCTTGCTTTTGACTTCTAGGCCCCTCTGGTGACTGTGGAACCACAAAGAAGTTACCCTTTTTTCACGTTTCCCAAGTTTTCTGAGTTGTGATGGCAGTGGTGTGCAATAATGGTAGGGAACAAGGTCAGCAATCCTAGGGAACTTTCTGCAAAACAGTCTGAAATTTCTAAGCAAATGACCACATATGAGCTAAGAAAATGACTGATTCATAGGCTATATGAGCATTCTGTAGGTTTCCTAGTACTAACTTGAGCTGAGCAACCTCAGAATAGGAGAAAAATAATGGTGGCTTGGAGCCAGCCTCTTGAATATTAAAAGGGATATGACTAAATTGGAAAGCAGGAAGTACATTTTCTGAGGACAAACATGGAAGAAGAATCCAAGAGCTGACTATTCTTGCCTCTACACAGATGAGTCAATACTGATTGGGAGCTTTGCCTAAAGTCACACACAGTGGAACTGTCTGAAGTAAGAAAAAAAAAAAAAAACAGCTCACTTTTCCAGTTCTCAAGTATATGCTCTTTTAACTGCTCTTTTTTTAAAATTAAGTTTTTATTTTAATTTCGGTATAGTTAACAGTGTTAGTTTTGTATGTAAAATATAGTGATTCAACAATTTTATACATTATTCAGTGCTAATCATGTTAAGTATACTCTTTAATCCCCTTGACATTTTACCCATTCCCCCACCCAGCTCCCCTCGGGGAGCCATCAGTTTGTTCTCTATAGCTAAGAGTCTGTTTCTTGTTTGTTTCTTTCTTTTTTTCCCTCTTTGTTCATTTTTTTTTTCTGTCTGACACTTGACATATCTCATATTATTTGTCTTTATCTGATCAACTTATTTTGCTTAACATTATACTCTCTATCTCCATCCATGTTGTTGCAAATGGCAAGATTTCATTCATTTTTATGGCTAACTAATATTCCAATATGTATTTATGCCGTTTCTCTACCCATTCATCTGTCGATGGACACTTCAGTTGCTTCCATAATTTGACTATTGTAAACAATGGTGCAATAAACATAGAAGTGCATGCATTACACTGAATTAGTATTTTTGTATTTGGGGGTATTTACCCACAAAGAGAGGGTAGAGAGACTACTGGATGGTAAGTTAGTTCTACTTTTAACTCTTTGAAGAAACTCCATATTGTTTTCCACAGTGTCTGTACTAATTTGCATTCTCACCAACAGCAAATGAGACTCCCTTTTTCTCCATACCCTGAACAACAATTGCTATTTCTTGAGTTTTTGATTATAGCCATTCTGACAGGTGTGACATGATATCTCATTGTGGTTTTGGTTTTCATTTCCCTGATGATGAGTTATGTTGAACATCTTTTCATGTATCTGTTGGCCATCGTATGTCTTCTTTGGAGAAAAGTCTGTTCATGCCTTCTGCCCATTTTTATATACGTAATTTATTATCAAATTGGTTTCCATACAACACCCAGTGCTCATCCAAACAGGTGCACTCCTCAATGCCCATTACCTACTTTCCCCTTTCCCCACCGCCATCAACGCTCAATTTGTTCTCAGTATTTAACAGTCTCTTATGGTTTGCCTCCTTACCTCTCTGTAACTTTTTTTCCCTTTCTCCTCCCCCCTGGTCTTTTGTTAAGTTTCTCAGGATCCACATATGAGTGAAAACATATGGTATCCGTCTTTCACTGCCTGACTTATTTCACTTAGCATAACACCCTCTAGTTCCATCCATGTTGCTACAAATGGCCAGATATCATTCTTTCTCATTGCCAAGTAGTATTCCATTGTATATATAAACCACATTATCTTTATCCGTTCATCAGATGATGGACATTTAGGCTCTTTCCGTAATTTGACTATTGTTGAAAGTGCTGCTATAAACATTGGGGTAAAAGTGCTCTTATGCATCAGTATTCCTGGATCCCTTGGGTAAATTCCTAGAAGTACTATTGCAGGGATAGATCTATTTTTAATTTTTTGAGGAACCTCCACACTGTTTTCCAGAGCGGCTGCACCAGTTTGCATTCCCATTAACAGTGTGAGAGGGTTCCCAGTTCTCCACATCCTCGCCAGCATCTATAGTTTCCTGATTTGTTATTTTAGCCACTCTGACCAGTGTGAGGTGGTATCTCAGTGTAGTTTTGATTTGTATTCCCCTGATGAGGAGTGACGTTGAGCATCTTTTCATGTGCCTATTGGCCATCTGGATGTCTTCTTTAGAAAAGTGTCTATTCATGTCTATTATACAAAAGTGTCTATTCTGTCCATTTCTTCACTGGATTATTTGTTTTTTGGGTGTGGAGTTTAGTGAGTTCTTTATAGATTTTGGATACTAGCCCTTTATCCGATATGTCATTTGCAAATATCTTTTCCCATTCTGTCAGTTACCTTTTAGTTTTGTTTATTGTTTACAGTGCAGAAGCTTTTTATCTTCATGAGGTCCCAATAGTTTATTTTTGCTTTTAATTCCCTTTCCTTTGGAGATGTGTCAAGTAAGAAATTGCTGCAGCTGAGGTCAGAGAGGTTTTTTCCTGCTTTCTCCTCTAGGGTCTTGATGGTTTCATGTCTCACATTCAGGTCCTTTATCCATTTTGAGTTTATTTTTGTGAGTGGTGTGAGAAAGCGGTCTAGTTTCAACCTTCTGCATATTGCAGTCCAGTTCTCCCAGCACCATTTGTTAAAGAGACTGTCTTTTTTCCATTGTATATTCTTTCCTGCTTTGTCAAAGATTAGTTGGCCATACTTTTGTGGGTCCAAGTCTGGAGTTTCTATTCTATTCAATTGGTCTATGTGTCTGTGTCTGTTTTGTGCCAATACCATCCTGCCTTGATGATGACAGCTTTGTAGTAGAGGCTAAAGTCTGGGATTGTGATGCCTCCTGCTTTGGATTTCTTCTTCAAAATTACTTTGGCTATTCGGGGTCTTTTGTGGTTCCATACAAATTTTAGGATTGCTTGTTCTAGCTTCAAGAAGAATGATGGTGCAATTTTGATTGGGATTGAATTGAATGTGTACATTGTTTGGGGTAGTATTGACATTTTAACAATGTTTATTCTTCTGATCCATGAGCATGGAATGTTTTTCCATTTCTTTGTATCTTCTTCAATTTCCTTCATAAACTTTCTATAGTTTTCAGCATACAGATCTTTTACATATTTGGTTAGTTTATCCCTAGGCATTTTATGATTCTTTGTGCCATTGTGAATGGGATCAATTTCTTTATTGGTGTTTCTGTTGCTTCATTATTAGTGGATAAGAATGCAGCTGATTTCTGTACATTAATTTTGTATCCTGTGACTTTGCTGAATTCCTGTATTAGTTCTAGCAGACTTTTGGTGGAGTCTATCGTATTTTCCATTTATAGTATCATGTCATCTGCAAAAAGTGGAAGCTTGACTTCATCTTTGCCAATTTTGATGCCTTTGATTTCCTTTTGTTGTCTGATTGCTGATGCTAGAACTTCCAACACTATGTTAAACAACAGCGGTGAGAGTGCACATCCCTGTCGTGTTCCTGATCTCAGGGAAAAGGCTCTCAGTTTTTCCCCATTGAGGATGATATTATCTGTGGGATTTTCATAAATGGCTTTTATGATGTTTAAGTATGTTCCTTCTATCCCGACTTTCTCGAGGGTTTTTATTAAAAAAGGATGCTATATTTTGTCAAATGCTTTTTTGCATCGATTGACAGAATCATATGGTTCTTATCTTTTCTTTGATTAATGTGATGTATCACATTGATTGATTTGTGAATATTGAACCAGCCCTCCAGCCCAGGAATGAATCCCACTTGATCATGGTGAATAATTCTTTTTATATGCTATTGAATTAGATTTGCTAGTATCTTGTTGAGAATTTTTACATCCATATTCATGAGGGATATTGGAATGTAGTTCTCTTTTTTTACTGGGTCTCTGTCTGGTTTGGGAATCAAAGTAATGCTGGCTTTATAGAATGAGTCTGGAAGCTTTCCTTCTCTTTCTATTTTTTGGAACAGCTTGAGAAGGATAGGTATTATCTCTGCTTTATATGTCTTGTAGAATTCACCAGGGAAGCCATCTGGTCCTGGACTCTTATTTGGTGGGAGATTTTTGATAACTGATTCAATTTCTTCACTGGTTATGGGTCTGTTAAAATTTTGTATTTCTTCCTGTTTGAGTTTTGGAAGTGGGTGGGTGCTTAGGAATTTGTCCATTTCTTCCAGGTTGTCCAGTTTGTTGGCATATAATTTTTGGTAGTATTCCCTGATAATTGCTTGTATTTCTGAGGGATTGGTTGTAATAATTCCATTTTCATTCATGATTTTACCTATTTGGATTCTCTCCGTTTTCTTTTTGAGAAGCCTGGCTAGAGGTTTATCAATTTTGTTATCGGTTTCATTGATCTGCTTTACTGTTTTTTTTAGATTTTATATTGTTTATTTCTGCTCTGATCTGTATTAATTCTCTTCTTCTGTTGGGTTGGGGTATCTTTTCTATTCTGCTTCTATTTCCTTTAGGTGTGCTGTTAGATTTTATATTTGAGATTTTTCCTCTTTCTTGAGATAGGCCTGGATTGCAATGTATTTTCCTCTCAGGACTGCCTTCGCAGCAACCCAAAACATTTGGATTGTTGTATTTTCATTTTCATTTGTTTCCCTATATTTTAAAACTTATTCTCTAATTGCCTGGTTGACCCATTCATTCTTTAGTAGGGTGTTCTTTAACCTCCATGCTTTTGGAGGTTTTCCAGACTTTTTCCTGTGGTTGATTTTAAGTTTCATAGCATTGTGATCTGAAAGTGTGCATGGTATAATCTCAAATCTTCTATACCTATTAAGGGCTGTTTTATGACCCAGTATGTGATCTATCTTGAAGAATATTCTATGCGCACTCAAGACGAAAGTATATTCTGTTGCTTTGGGATGCAGAGTTCTAAATACATCTGTCACGTCCATCTGATCCAATGTATCATTCAGGGCCCTTGTTTCTTTATTGATTCTCTGTCTAGATGATCTATCCCTTGTTTTAAGTGGAGTATTAGAGTGCCATGCAATTACCACATTCTTATCAATAAGGTAGCTTATGTTTGTGATTAATTGTTTTATATATTTGGGGGCTCCTGCATTCTGTGCATAGACATTTATAATTGTTACCTCTTCCTGATGGATAGACCCTGTGATTATTATATAATGACCTTCTTCATCTCTTGTTACAGCCTTTAATTTAAAGCCTAGTTTGTCTAAGTATGGCTACTCCAGCTTTTTTTGACTTCCAGTAGAATGATAGATAGTTCTCCATCCCCTCACTTTCTATCTGAAGGTGTCCTCAGGTCTAAAATGAGTCTCTTGTAGACAGCAAATAAATGGGTTTTTTTTTTTTTATCCATTCTGATACCCTATGTCTTTTGGTTGGAGCATTTAGTCCATTTACATTCATTGTTATTATAGGAAGATATGGGTTTAGAGTCATTTTGATGTCTTTAGGTTTCATGCTTGTAGTGATGTCTCTGGTACTTTGTGGTTCTTGCAACATTTCACTCACAGAATCCCCCTTATGATCTCTTATAGAGCTGGTTTAGTGGTGATGAATTCTTTCAGTTTTTGTTTTGGAAAAACTTTATCTCTCCTTCTATTCTGAATGGCAGGTTTGCTGGATAAAGGATTCTTGGCTGCATATTTTTTCTGTTCATCACATTGAAGATTTCCTGCCATTCCTTTCTGGCCTGCCAAGTTTCAGTAGATAGGTCTGCTACTACCCTTATGTGTCTACCTTTGTATATTAAGACCCATTTATCCCTAGCTGCTTTCAGAATTTTCTCTTTATTCTTGTATTTTGCCAGTTTCACTATGATATGTCATGCAAAAGATCGATTCAAGTATGTCTGAAGGGAGTTCTCTGTGCCTCTTGGATTTCAATGCCTGTTTCCCTCCCCAGATCAGGGAAGTTCTCAGCTATGATTTGTTCAAGTACACCTTCAGCCCCTTTCTCTCTTCTTCTTCTGGAATTCCTATGATACAGATATTGTTCTGTTTTATTGAATCACTTAGTTCTCTAATTCTCTCCTCATACTCCTGGATTATTTTATCTCTCTTTTTCTCAGCTTCATCTTTTTCCATAATTTTATCTTCTAATTCACCTGTTCTCTCCTCTGCCTCTTAAATCCTCACTGTGGCTGCCTCCATTTTATTTTGCACCTCATTTATATAATTTTTCAATTCATCATGACTATTTTTATTCCCTTGATCTCTGTAGCAATAGATTCTCTGTTGTCCTCTATGCTTTTTTCAAGCCCAGTGATTAATTTATGACTATTATACTAAATTCTTGTTCTGTTATATTTCTTAAATCAGTTTTCATCAATTCATTAGCTGTCTCTACTTCCTAGAATTTCTTTTGAGGAAAATTCTTCCGTTTTGTCATTTTGGCTAGTTTTCTGTCCCTTATGCATTTTAAAAGCTTGTTGTATGCTCTACACCTGTGAGCACTGCTATAATAAAGGAGTGTCATACACTGTCCAGGGCCTTGCCTTTTAGGAGGTGTTTTTTGGAGAATGTTACTTGCTCTCTGTTGTTGTGGCTTTGGTTATTCTATTATCCTACTTGTAGTAATATTTTGGACCCTCCACCAGGTTTGCTTTGATTTTTTTCTTTGGAGTAGCCCTGTAAAGGAAAACAGACATACAGGAGACAAAAACACATAAACACACAAATAACACAAACAAACAAACAAAAAACAAAAACAAAAACCTAAAGACTAAAAACAAAAAAGCCCAAAACACCAACTACAAGTAAAGAAGAGGGTGGAGGTGGTGCTGATGGAAGAGCACATACAAAGAGATAAATGACAGTAGCTGGTGTGGGGGTGGAGGATAAACATTGATTAGGCAGACAAACTGAAAGGCTTAATCCAGAAAGAGAGAAAGGAAAATAAAGAAGGAGGTGGGGAAAACAAAACAAAGGTAAAGTTACCCAGAGAAACTATATGGCTTGATTATTCCAGAGAGAGAGAAAGGAGTGTAAAGAAGGAGGTGTAAAACATGTATCAAGATAATGGATTAAATATGTCTGTTGAGATAGACCAATAACCAGAGTAACCAACCTAGGGGAGGGAAGAGATAAGAAGGAGAAATGGGGAGGCAGGGAGAATATATCTATAGATCCAGAATTGCCCTAGAGTTAATCCAGGCAATGCTGCATCACTTGTCAGGAGTCTCTGTCCACAGGGTCTGTGCCACTTAGGTGGATACGCAGTTACCCAGTGCAAAGGGGCATGGTTTGGCGTTGTCTTGACCCACCTCCCCTATGGGCCCTGGGAGTGATCCCTGAGGCCCCTCCTTGGTGGTGGTGGGGGGGGGGGAGTGGTTGATTCCCCCAGTCTCTTCTTCACAAAGCTGGACCTGGTGGACTCAGTTTGACTCATCCTCACTGTGCTGTGGCCACAGACAGGGCAGTCTTTCTCTCTGTGCCAACTCCCCTGACCCTGTGCTTGGCTAGGATTCAAAGTCCCGCTATGTGTACTCTGGCACTGGGAAGTGCCTCTCAGTGCAGTGATATGTGGTCCCAGCTGGTTTTGTCTGTGCCACAACACTTCAGAGAGGACAGCCTTCTCCTACTGTGGACTGAGCCATTGCCTTTGCCGCAAGCCCCCCCCCCCCCCCCCCCCCGCCGGGTGGTGAATGCAGGCAGCCTTTGTCTTTTCCCACAGCACTCCAGGGGGACGACTGCCTTTTCCTCCTGCAGACTGCCCTCAGCCCAGCCACTATGCCCAGGGGTGGCAGATGCAGGCAGGTTCTGTACTATTGCACAGTCCTTCAGGAAGGGAACCACTTTTTCCAACTGTGGACTGAGCCCCTGACCAACTACCACACCCAGGGCTGGCTCCCCTGCTCCCCAGGTGCGTGAACAGGGAGCCGGCCCCAGTCCGAAGAAAGCCCACAGTTAGAGATCGGATCCCTTTCAGTCTCAGTCCAAGGTCTTTCTCCTGTCCAGAATGATTACTTTCCATTAGTCTGTCTTCCAGATCATTAATTTGTCCCTCTGCTTCCTCTAGCCTGTTATTTATTCAATCCATTGTTGTTGTTGTTGTTGTTGTTGTTTTAATTTCCAGTATTGTGTTCTTTATCTCTGATTGGTTCTATCTCCATATTAAGGATCTTAGTGATGTCTTCCACTCTTTTCTGAAGTCTAGTGAATATCTTTATGATCATCACTTTAAATTCTCTATCATGCATATTACTTTTCTCTGTAATTGGGACATTTTCTTCTGTCTCCTCATTTTGCCTAACTCTATATGTCTGTTTCTTTGTGTTAGGAACACCAGCTATAGCTCTTGCTCTTGAAAGTATGAGTGGAGTGCACACTTTTAACAAGTTTGCATTGGTCCTCCTCCATGGGGCACATTCTGCTGCTGCTGCTGCTGAGAATGAGTTGGCCAGGCTGTTCTGCAAAGTGCTCAGGAAGTGGGGTTGTGCTGCTCACAAGCTGTGTGTGCCAGTCACATGGCCAGTGAGGAGACTAAGGCCAGCCAGGGCTGCTCTGCTAAGCTTGTGTGGGTGAGGGGTGCAGATTTAACAAAGCACATGTGTCTTCTGAGGAGATGGAGTATTGGTAATATTTGTGCTTGTCTTCTGGAAAAGGGGACCTATAGATCTGGGATTGAGGCAGGCCTAGCTGGAGAGGGCAGGGCATGGTGTAAGCAAGTTAGGTAGTGTACACCTGTGCCACGCTGGTTCTCACAGGTGGTCATCTGATTTTACTGGGTGAGGTGTAGGAAAATGACACCTGCCAGCACCTTTGTTCATGGAGAAGTCTCTCAGTGAACTCATATTAGTAACTCTCTCCTATATGCCTCAGGGGTTTTTCAAACTGCTGCCTCTAAGCTGTATCTTCCTGGTTTGTTTTACTGTCTCTTTCAGGGCAGGACTCTGCTTCTTATTGCCCTCCAGGCTCTTCCAGAGCTGAGGCTACTGATTTTTAAAATTCTAAGCTTTAAGTCCTGCTGGTTGTAAGAACTCACAAAATTCGAAATTCAGTACCTCTGATTTTTAAAGCTAAATGCAGTGGGGATTCATCTTCCCCATGCAGGCTCCCTGGTGTGAGAGTTTGTTTCTCACCCATGTCTATGTCTGTAGCTCTGTTTCTCCAGTGGCCAGACCTGCGGGGTTTAGCTCTCAACCATGTCTCTGCCCTTTCTATCCTCTTCAATGTGGCCTCTTATCTACATTTAATTGTGGAGTCTGTTCTGCCAGTTTTTGGTCCATTTTCTGGGTTATGTGCACTGATGTGAGTGTTATCTAGTTGTATCTGTGGGATGAGGTGAGTTTAGTTTCCTCCTATTCCACCATCTTCCCCAAAGCAAGCCTGCTTGCTAACTGCTCTTTATACTAATGGCAGATCCCCCCTCCCCTTTTCAAATCTGAAGAAATGAACATTAAACTGGAAAGAGTAGAACAGACATGGTGAAGAGATACTTGAATTTCAAGCAAGATCAGATGTGGGAGAGAACTTAGGTGTCATAAATTAGCATATTTCTTCAGAGTTGCAAAAATTACATAGCAGGATCCTGAGAGATCTTATAGATATAAAGTCAGAATCACAGTTTTGGGTAAGCCCTAATGAACAACAGTTGTTTTATAAAACAAAATTGGAAAAGACAAGATTTTGGGAAGTCTGAAAAATCTGATAACACACTCCAAAAATGATCACACTATACCATCTCCCATTTATAAATGGACAAGTTTTAGTTAGATGACCATTTTCAATTCTTAGATAAATCTAAGCATAATTGATCATTCCTGAGGTAAGTAAGTGTTGTAGGATCAAGCTAAGGAAGATCCTAGTAGGCTTTTTTAAAAAAAACATGAGTGAGAATTGGAGAAGTGAACTGAAACCTGGAATAAAAACATTGACTGTAAGTAATTTAGTAAGAGTTTTTATATGAAAAGAAGCTATGGATGAATTGTATCTTTTTCTTCCTAAAACTGTACTTCAGAAAATAGATTTAAACTCTGAATGAGGTTGGCAGAAGGATGACTACTGCTCACCATTGGAATATGTAAATAGGTTTAAAAAAACCCTCTAATTTATGTAGGATTCTAGCTTGAGTTTTACATCAGGAAAGATGTTTTCTTTTATTTACATAAGCCACATTTATGTGATCTTTCTCTGAACTTTTATTGTCTTCAGAGTTAATAGCATGCAATAATTAATTTTAAGTTTTACTTATGTCAACTATGTACAAAGATCAGGTTAGATATTACAGGAGATATATATGAAAGTTAATTGGGTTATCATCTTCTTGAGGTCATCAGGAGAAGGTTTTATTTCTTTGAAAGTTTAATTAGAGTTTATGAAGTAGAGAAAAAATTACAGCTAGAATTTATGGATTCTAAATAGAAGGCCAGGAAGTAAGCCATGGCTATACCATAGAGTTCATGATGGTAAGAGGAAAAGCTGGCACTGTAGGTTGAGATCTGATTGTAAATAAGCCACAACATGGGGAAAAAATACCAATCATATATCTTATAAGAAATGTATGTCTAAAATATACAAAGACATCTTAGAAATCAGTTATAAAAATATAAATAATACAATTTTTAAAATAATCAAAGGATATGAATAGGTTTTTATCCAGGGAAGATATAAAAAATGGCCAATAAAAATGGAAAGATGCTTGGGGCGCCTGGGTGGCGCAGTCGGTTAAGCGTCCGACTTCAGCCAGGTCACGATCTCGCGGTCTGTGAGTTTGAGCCCCGCGTCAGGCTCTGGGCTGATGGCTCGGAGCCTGGAGCCTGTTTCCGATTCTGTGTCTCCCTCTCTCTCTGCCCCTCCCCCGTTCATGCTCTGTCTCTCTCTGTCCCAAAAATAAATAAAAAAACGTTGAAAAAAAATGGAAAGATGCTCACCAACATTAGTCATCAGGGAAATGCAAATCCAAATGACAACGGGATACCATTTCACATTCATCACAATGGCTATAAGAAAAGAGTCAGTTAATGGTAAATGTTGTCAAGTACCTCAAACACTGCTGGTGGGAATGTAAATTGGTGCAGTCACTTGGAAAATTATTTGACTGTGTGTCAAAAAGTTAAATATAGAGTTATCATTTGATTCAGCAATTACCCTTCTAGGTATATATCTAAGAGAAATGAAACATATTCAGATAAAAACTTGCATATAAATATTCATAGCAGCATTATTACTGATAGCCAAACAATGGAAATAACACAATATTCATCAACTGATGAATAAATAAACAAATTGTGGTAAATCCATTAAATGGAATGTTATTCAGCCATAAAAAGGAATGAAGTATGAAATATGCTGCATATATGGGTGAACCTTGAAAACCTGATACTGATTAACAGAACCCAGCCACAAAGACCACATGTCATATGACTCGATTTATATAAAGGGTCCAGAATACATAAATATATACTTGTTGCTTAGGGCTAGTGAGGGGCAGAGAGAGTGTGAAGATAAGGGTGGTGATAGCTAAAGGTTTTCTTTCGTGGTAACAACAATGTCCTAAAATTGTGGTGATGGTTATGCAACTGTGAATATATTAACAAGCATTGAATTGCACACTTTAAAAGGATAAATTCTGTGGATGTGAATTAGATCTCAGTGATGTGATTATCAAAAAAAAAAAACTCCAAAACTTTATAAACTTGAGTCTGAATTGTAATTATCGATATGAACTGGTAATGTATTTTATCTTTAAAAACTTTTCCTACCTCTGTACACTGTAAATGCCTAAAGGTAAAGACTAACCCAATAGCAAAGTTTACCCTTAGTGACAAGATTATGATCTCATCCACTTACATTAAAAGGCACTTGTGTTTTTTTGAAAATGGCTGATTCCAGACATAGGACAATAAGAAATGTACAAAGTAAACCTGAAACATTCTCTAGTTATTGGAAAAGAAAGTGACTACCAAAGACTTCTGGATCATATCAAAAGAACTCAGCAGACAACCTGAATAAGCTCCCACTAGTGAAGATGAAATAACTTGAGCATTAGTTAAAACAAAAATTATGTGGATTGTATCATATCAAGTACGTTTAATTTCATGATATTAAAAGCAAATCATTGATGATTTTTGGTGATCTTTATTTATTTTTGAAAACTTCAAAAGAGAAAGAAGTGAGCATTTGTCCTCCATTCTTATATAACTGTATTTCAACAACCAAATAATTAATGAAAGGAAATTTCCCTTTGTGGAAGTATTCTAGCTAATAAGTGAAGACATAACAAATATCAATATTTTGTCCCCCATGAATTAGTGTGTCTGAGTAATAAGCATTACTGGTTGATATCAAAAAAGAAAGATAATGATACATTATCCTGATTTACATCCTGATAAAAGCATGAAATATTACCCATGAAGGAAATGTTCCCAGAAAAGAAAAAAAAAAAGTAATCTGAATCTGATCAAGCATCTAGATTTACCTTCCAATTTATAGGAAATACAGGTAACAAAGGAACTCAGTAAATGACAACACTGGAATACAATTAGCATAATAGACTCTAGAAACCTCTACAGGATAAATGCCCTACTATCTTTAACAACATAAAGAAATAGAAGAAACAGAAACAAAAGGAGAAGGATTTAAAAGACATATCAGACATCTCAATATATGGACCTTATTTACATCTTGATATTTATAGAATTTGTAAGACAAAATCAATGATATGTGAACAAATAACCTCTCTGGTTTTCTGATGATATTAAGGAACTATGGTTAATTTGCTATTATTATTATTAGATTTTATGATATGATAAATGAAGTATGAATATATTTCATATCATAATTTATTATGATTATATCTTTTCTGTTTTCTAAAAGGAATTATTGTTAATTAGGTTTGGTTATTTTTTTTTTTATGTTTTCTAAAAGGAATCTCAATTTAGAGACACATGCTGATGATATATATCTATGATATGAAACCATCTGATATGTAGGATTTTCTTTAAAATAATTGAGGGAGTGGTGGGTAAGAACACAGTGAAACAAGCTTGTCATGTGTTAATAGTTTAGACCCCATGATAAGCAAGATGTAATTTGAAGAAAGGGAAATAAAGGAACAATCTTTGGCAGCTCTGCATCTTACCTCACAGAATCACATTTCTACTCTGCTGGGCAACAGGTTTAAGTCACTAAGCTCAACTCAGCCTAACCAAGGATGTATCAGAGCTAATGAATTAGTAATTCAAAGTCAGAATGTGTCAAAAGTTAAACTGTTTATGTTTATTTGTTTGATATGTTCAATTCATTCATTTCCCATGGGTGGCAAGGATTTTGCCTGTAGGTAACAGCAGGCAGTGGGTGTTTCAGCATCAGTGAAATTCTATTTTAAAAATTAACTGGAAATGGGAAGGGCTGACTTCATTAAAAACAAAGGAAAAGAGAATGGAGAGCACAGATTTAATGAAATGTGGAAGAGCAGAAAAAGGGAAAAAAAGAAAAAAGAAATCTCCATTTTTTATTGTAGAAGAATGTAAGCTAAGAAATAGGCCACAGTTTTCATGGGTATGAAAAAAGCCTATATGTTTAGAAAATGAGTAAGCTTACTTGATATTTAATTAGCCCTTTTCATAGAAGGATAATTTATAAAGATTGATGTTGATTTATTTCCGCAAGTCCAGGAGACATACTGGTTTTTAGTATTCTGATATTTTAATATACTGAATTATTTTTAAGTAACTAAATGCTTATACTTACATTGATGTAACTGAAAAATCATTTGATGTTTTGAAAAACCTGAATTCTTAACAATTTAAGTGTTATACCATAGATGATGATTTTCAAACCAACAAAATATATTCAAAGTTTTCTGAACATATTCCTCCCTTGTTTAAAACCATTCCAACTTTTAGTCCAACTGTTATGACTTCCATTTCCTGGGCTGCTAATGAGTTTGATAATCTTTTGTCATGTGTATTTCACCAGAATTACTTTGGGCTTCTATCTGCTATATTTGTGAGGCAGACAGAATTCTAAAATGATCTCCAAGATTCCCACACCCTGGAGTTCATGCTTTGTATAATCCCTTTGAGTGTGGGTGGGAATTATGAATGTGATTGGGCAATCACTCTCTTTTTTAGGTTACACAATAGGACAAAGGTGATGGTCATTATCATGATTACCTTATGTTACATATATTTCTGCCATAGTAGACTGGAGGGAGATGTTCCTGCTGGCTTTGAAGAATCAAGATGCCATACTGTGACATGGCCATAAGATATATTGCCAGATGGCCTTGTGATATATTGCCACATGGCTATAACTTGAGGGCAGCCTTTAGGAGCTAAGAGCGATCACTGACCAACAACAGCAAGAAAATATGGACCTGTACTATAACTATAAGGAACTGAATTCTGCCTACAGTGTGAATAATCTTGGGTGAAGACTCTAAGATCCAGATGAGAACAAAGCCCTGGCCAACACCTTGATTTCCGTCTAGTGAGACCCTGAGCAAGGAACCTAGCTATGTCATGTCTGGACTTCTAACCTAAATAATTCTGAAATAATAAATGAGTGTTATTTTAAACCACTGAATATGTGCTAATGTTAAACAGCAATGAAAATGAGTATAGTTTATGTTTCCTTAGAATGAGGGAAGTGGTGTGGATGGTGGAACATTATGGAACATAGGTGTGGTTAGTGGGTTATGTGGAGTATAAGAAGAAAAGAGGAAGGGGGTTCTCAGACCTAATTCCCAGCTGTTCCCTGGGACCAACTACCTGTGTTTGCTCATAGCTAGATTCCTTCCACTTTACTCCTCTGATTTTTTTTTCCTTAAGGAAAAACCCATGTGAACCTGACTAATTCATACTTTAAATAGTTTAACCAGATCCCTATTTAATTAGTCTCCCTGTCATACTGGACTCTGGTTCTTATTCAAGTAGGAATGACATCTGAAGGTTTTGCTTTTAAATAAAAAGTGACACTTTTATGCAATTGATATTTACCTAATTGGTTGAATAATCTTGTGTGTTGAACACTTTGTATGTATCTGCTTTTTTCCACCTTAGCACATATATGCATATCATAATACAAGATTTGGATATCATGTTACAGGAAATAAATAAAAGCCTAGTATTGCTATTTTTTTTTGTCTCAATATTGTGATCACTAGAGACATTTACTAATACATCTTACCACTAGAGAACAAAAGAGCTTATTTTCTTTCTATTCATTAATTTAACAAACAATTATTTAGTACTTATTACCCCATGGTAGACGCAACATAGGAGCATAAAAATGAATAAGAACATAGTATCTGCCTAGGACAGCAACTGGTAAGAAGGCAACTGCTTTTACCCTTAAATTCACTGACCTTAAATTCACTGCATATCATTTTGAGCTCTGGCATGTCCTCTGACTTCTCTGGGCTTCACTTCTAAAGTGTAGATGATCCCAAAGTGTCTGTCTTAAATGTGATAGTGATGGGTCAAGTTGGCAGGCAGATCAGCAGGAGACCTGGGCTGGAATTAGCACTAATAGAACTTCATGGAGAAGTAGAATTGAAACTATAATATTGAATTTTATTAATATTTGATGAAATTTGAGTAAAACAAAAATTTTTGAATGCTTATTACACTGTCAGAAAAAGAAAAAATTGATTATATCCAAGGTTAGAGAATATGTTGGCGAAAAAACACTCTCAAATACAATGGATAGGTGGATGATTTGACACTGTGTCATTTCTTTGAATCAGCAATTCCACTTCTAGGAATTCATTCTATAAAAATAGCAAGTACTCAGATACATTCAAGGATATTTATTGCAGTGTTGACTATAATAGCTTTACGCTGGAAACAATGTCCATCAGCAAGAAACTGGCTAAATATGGGACACTAATTTAGTAGAATATCATACTGTTAGAAGAAAGAATTAGGCATTGCAATATGTATTGACATAGACTGATGTCTATAAACAATATACTGTTTACTGAAATAAAAACAAGTTAAAAATCTATGATTCCATTTACCTAAAAGAAATTATATATGTATACAATATATCATATAGTATACAAAACTATGTACTATATATACATATACAACGTATGATATATACACATATAAAATAACATATATATTTATATACAATTGGGTATATTTTATATACAGAAGGATTCATATGAAACTGTTAATAGTATGCAACTTCAAGAAGTAGAATAGGATTAGGAGGGCAGACTTCCATTTTTGTATATGTACAGTTTGAAAAATTTCCGAGAAGTATATACTATTTTACTACAAGAAACTCTTTATACAATTTTTAATATGTACAAAAAATATAAATAGGAAACTGCACTTGGTTACAGGGGGTATCAGACCAGAGTTTAGATGCTGGGTATAAACATCAGTGAAAATATAGAGCTCAGAGTAAGGGATAGGGTACTAGGATGATATTAGCATAAACCATATGACCATCGTAAAGAGCAACATTTATGTTTAAGGAGTATGAATTGTGTTCAGAGGAGTGACTGGACAGGAAAAAAAGATTCAGCAAGCTAATGGGAATGGGAGAAATAAGTCCACATTGAACTATTCCTAAGACTCAAGGGCAGACACCTGAGGATAAAAGTTTTCCTTGTGGAGTTTGATGTTTTATTGAAGTCACACCTAAGGATAGTTATTATCACCTATTACCATAGGTACTCTTGATCTCAACTTCTGCCTCAGGAAACAAAGGTGGCTGCAGAGACCAGTGAATCTCAGCCCCTGACAGAAACGATTGCAAAGCAAACTTAGTCATGAAATTTTAAAAGATGGACACTGTGGGGTATGTTTGTGGGAAAGCAAGTGGCACTTTGTGTGTGGCTAGACTGGAGAGTGAAATGGAACCAATTTATACCTATTCCCAGTTGCTTACATTTATTGGAAAGGTTATTGGACCCAGAGTCAGAAGATCTTGCTGGGCTTATATCCTTGTGCTGTTAATTATAGTTCTATGGCCTTGGGGCACCTGGGTGGCTCAGTTAGAGGAGTATGTGACACTTGATCTTGGGAGTCATGAGTTCAAGCCCCCCATTGGGTGTAGAGATTACTTACATAAATAAAAATTAAAAACAAACAATGATCTATGGCTTCAGGTAAAATATGCAATTTCTCTGAGCTCAGAGTCCTCGTTACTAAAATAGGACTTTTAATAGTACCTTTTTTTTTTATTAAATAAGTTATTATAGTGAAGTGTTTGGCATTATGCCTTGCATGTTGTAAATCTCACAAAATGGTGACTAATATTAATCTCTGAACATCTACCATGTAACAAGTACTATGAAAACACTTTTATATTATTTTTTTGCTTAACCCTTACAAAATCTTAAGGTTAATGTGATATATTTGACACTTTACAGGTGAGGAGACTGAGGCTAATTAAACTTAAGTAGCTTGCTTGAATTTAGTAAATGGCTGAGTGGAAAGTCAAGTATAGGCTTCTAAGTTATTATAGCACAGTCTTCGTTCCTTCCTTCTTTTATGTGAGAAAGCAGTGTCCCAAATTACTTTAAATCACAGAGTGTTATCAGTGAGAGGTAAGGAACAGAGGAAGCAATAAAGGTGAATTATGTATTCTTAAAATATGGTAATCTGGGTTGAGCTGCTTAATTAAAACATAATCATAATCTCCCTTCAAAGGTGGAAAAAAAAAGACATGGTCTTTCATCAGTACTTATCAATATTTTTTATAGGTCATGGGGAGTCTTTGATTTTGTTTTAATAACAAAAAACGTCTCTAAAAATCTGTTTTACACATGTGTCCATCTTCTTTTAACTAAAGAATATTGTAGAATCTGCAAATTTTACACTCTTTGCTTTTTCTTGAGAGTGAGAGGAAGGGAGAAGCTGTTTCAAATATATTTCTTCACTTTGGTGGAAAATGAGTTTTTGAATTGTGCCAAATACAATAGTTATGATCAAACTATGCTTGCATAGAAGGAATTTTTATTTCCCTTAGAAAAAAGATCTTGAGAAAGCAAAAGGTTCCTATTTCACCCTAACTATAAATCTCTTCCCACAGAGATTTGTTCTCACTTAAGGTCCCCTTTTAGAAAATGACACCACATTTTATTGGTGGGAACAGTGGGAACCACTGTTGCCTTTTTGAACATCTGTCATTCAAATCTACCCATTAGTTGGGGGAAAAGTGGATGCCGAAGAGAATCACGAGCTATTGGAGAATGAAGAAATGAATTTGTCTCTCTTGGGAAAGTTATGGAGGAATCACAATTAGTCTTGGAAATGATGGTACTCTTATCTTCTCTATGGTAGGGACATTTGAGTCTTGGAAAAGATGTCATATTCCTGGGAAGAATAGTTTATTCCCAGACTGTGTTTTCCTTAGAATATAGGCAAAGACATTTGGGAAAAAAACTGAACTACAGCAGGATGTTTTGCTGGGGTTTGCCAACAATCAGGATCACTGCAACACTGCCATAGCCTTTTTTGTGTCTCCCAGACACAGATGATTCTCATCCCATTGCCACCACCAGATGAAATTATGGGCACTTGAGTGGTTGTGTTAAGATTACCATGATAACTGAATCTATAAATAAAAACCAGATGGAGAGTTTACCATGCCAAGAAGACAACTAATATCTGAAGGACTCAACTTGGCTATTTCAAATACACTATTTTGATTCATTTACTAAACATCTGTTTTATTCTAGTAGTTGAAGCTTCAAAGATGAATAAGACATGGGCCTTTGTCTTAGGAGCACAAAACCAAGTTAGAGAAAGATATTTATTTGAATGATAACTTTCAATAAGTGTCATAATGGGGTTTGTATAAACATCAGGGATACATAGATAAAAGAAAAATAAAATCTTTTGGGGATCAATTTGAAATTAAGTTGTAGACAAAACTACAGAGATATGGTTGTCAAGACTGTGAAGGATCTGCAGTTTTATTCTACTGGCAACCTGACAAGTTAGCCTGCTACAGTTTCATGGATGCAAGCAGAAAGTACAGGACTTGTGGGTCAGAGACAAAAAAAAAAAAAACTTTACTATTAATAGCTGTACAAACAACATGTACTTCATGTTGATATTCGTTCCTCTTTTCATCCAAGTCTCACAGGGATGATGCAGAAGGGCCGGAGAAATGCAGTGCATGCAATGGGATTGTGTCACAGTTGAAGAACTCCAAGATTAGGAAACCCAAATCTTTTATAACGAGGCTGTGAGTAGACTCATCCAACATTTGTCTGAGGGAGAGAGATTATCTGTATTCTAGTGGACAGTAGGCAATCCTGCTCTCTTCTCTAGAAAAGGAAACTAACCCTATCTTCCAAGGTTCTTTGCTATATAGATACTATTACAAAGATAATCTAAAAAAAAAAAAAAAAAAAGCTGTCAGTGCCTCTGCTTGTAAGGTGTGCAGAAATATGAGAGTTCCATGGAGAATTGTCTCCCAACAACATCCACCCCTTGTTTCCACACTATCTTGGGTTTTGGTGAATTTTCCAATGTGTAAAGACACTTTGATTAATCTGATTAATCCGAGAAAAGCTATTTCTTGACTGATGCTTCTTCTGCTCCTGAAGTAAAACCATAGCTTTACAGAGGATATTAGGAAAGAGCAAGGCCATGCACCAACCTGCCAGGACACAGTGGAAGTGAGTCATGCCCATAAAGACATTTGGAGGACTCCAGTGTGGAAGAGAAAACCATAGAGTAGTGTAGTGTTTGGGTCATTGCTCTGGGTGTATCCATAGTACGTAGACGGGCAGGTTTGATGGTTTATTTCACTTGTTTTAGGATTAGGATTGCATATCCACTGCACTTCCTTTTGTTTGGGAGTTTTTCAAATGATAAATGGCCAGATGTCAAACTTTCTGTCACTTATTGGCCAACACCATTCCTCTTTCTTCAATGAGATGACACGGCTGCTGTTGCTGTTTCCCTGATAGGTGTTTTGCCAGCCATGGGTAAGGTTATATGACAGTGTGGTGAGTTAAAGCTAACAACTCCTTCCAGTTCTGAATGCTAGCTGCCTAGCAGATGTCATTCCCAAGCAGAAAGTGATGAGCGGTCTAGTAAAAAAATCACCAGGTTTTGAATTCTCCCTCATGTTAAATGACAAAAAAAAAAAAAAAAAAAAAAAAAAAAAATCCCAGATATCCAAAATTCTTCAGCTCTTTAAATACTTTGACATTTTAAAAACACTCTTAATTACAAAGCTTTCCTGACTTCTTTGCTCCAGCATACTCTCCCTCATCCTTCCTTTTCTTTTTTTCTGTTTTCCCAATCCTTCGGATATTCATTAGAAATTTCAGAAACTGGCTGACACCCTCTGAAATAAAAAGCCACTATACCTGTCTTCACATTCCAAGTGGCAAGCAGCCCAAGATTCTCTTTGCAGGTACCACATATCTCTCTGCTTTTGTGCATGGTGGCAAACATTTGAAATATGGTGAAGAAAAAAGGTTACAGATATTAAATTGCACTTATGAAACAAAACTACAATAAAAACAACTTCCCAATCTTTCAAATGTCATGCAACTCAGCTATAGCTTTCAACTCAGCGTCCACAGCCAGTTCTTCCTTGATTGCAATTCCTCTTGGTTTGGCCAAATAACACCTTTCTATTGAGAAACTAGTTAATTATAATGACATTACCCCACTTTGCCCCCCAATTAAACACAAAAAATGGGTGAAAGGAGTTGCTGGGGACAAGCTGTAGTGAAATAAATGGCTCTCTGTCCCTGGTAGGTGGGTCACAAGCTATACATTTTTGGCCTTTTGTGAAGATTCACAACTTTTATGAACTCATATACCTATCATTACTATAACTGCTTTCACATGAAAATAAAATGAAATTTTTTTTCACACTCTGTCCAATATTATAGCCATTTATGTGTTTAAAGTGATGAGAAAGCAGTGTGTAATAGTAGTCCCTTGTTACAGTGGCTATCTGCACAGGCCCAAGTCAGGTGTGCTGTGGTTTCAATTCCAGTTGTAGTCAATGACTTCATGTGATCTTGGATGGACGGCTTCACTTCCCCAAGCCTCAGACACATCATATATAATGTGGAAATAAAAATGTCTACATCATTATATAGTTGTGAGGATTTAGTGAAATAAATCGTGTTTAGTAATAGAGAAGAGACTGCTAGTTGTCCATCAAAAATCTGTTCTCCCTTTCCTCTTGGGCCAAATAGTTGTGACTAAGTGTGGCCATAAGACTAAATTCTTTCCAATGGAATGTGAACAGAAATAATAGGTGCCACTCCTGGACCTAGGCCCTACAGCATCATGCCTGTTGTCTCCATGTTCTCTTTCTTCTTTCTTCTGGGTAAAACTAGGACATAGTGCTGCCTTTGTGTTTTGTTCATGACCTAGATGCTAGCCATTGGGAAGATGATGGCAGATGTGTCTCTTTAGCTTTGAGTCCTTTTGATTATTGGAGCAGAGGTCAGCTACCCACCTTGATATCTTATTTAAATATCCTCATAAAAGTACTATAAGCTTTACACTAGCTAGGTATGCAGTATGAGATCTGGTTAGTGATAGGCATTCAAAATTCATAGGTATTGTGTCAACTTTTTTCTCAGACTATTGTTTCTATAAAGGAAGTATTCATGTTTTAATGTTCTCTGCATCTTCTGAAACATTTCACACAGGACCTTATGCACAGCAAATTTGTTACAATTCTTTATTAGATAAATGCAGTTCCTGAGATTAAATCACAATTCATAACATTCAAAGTTCTTGTCATTCATTGTTTTCTTTTTCCCTTCATATGTGAACTTTGTGGTTCCCCTTCCTTAACTACAGGCTATTTGGAGGCTAGAATTAATAATTTTTTATGATTCCGTTTTTGTAAACATAAGGTTGTGCTCAGCAGTGGAATATGCCATGATCTGCTGTGATAAATTCTTCTTTAAAATCCAATAAACCTTTAAGGAAACTAGGAAATACTTTCTCTAGATGAACTACTTATATTATAGGTAACAATGACTATGGTTTTCTGGAGAAATTAAGCAGGTAGTAAAAATGCTCAGGAAAGTTGCCATGAATTTAAAAATAATCACTTGTAATTTAGAGTTCATCATCCTCGAGCATTATTTCATGAGATAAGTTTAGGTCATTATTAAGAATGTGCTTCTTCTTGCATTAGAAACTAGATAAAAAGGGATGGTGGTTTATGACTGCCATATACTTGATGACATATTAAAATTTCAAGCTGCAGCAGGAGTTTAAGAGGAATTTCTGAGAGAAACATATCCTTTCTAGGTATTTCTACGGTGTGGATTCTGGTCTTGATTATAAACTGGCATAAAACGTTACCATTTTTATAATCACTTTATGTGCCTATATGTGCTTAGGATATAATTAACATGGATGGTCTTGGAGAAATGGTAGTTAATTGATGTTTAAACTTCAAATCACATAGACCATGGATAACCCAGTAGCAGGGAACTAGTTGGTTTCTATTTTCCTTAGGTGGATGTCATCCTCCTGGCTGTTTGTCTTAGTAAAATTTACTTTAGGAGCCAATTGAATTTTAATTCCAACTTTGATACTTTCTAATATGTGTCCTTGGTAAAGTTACTTAGTTGTTTTTTGAAGCTTAGCTTTCTAAAACTTCAAAATGGAGACAATAGTTAATTACCCCTTCACATTATTGTGAAACTAAATGAGATAATGTATATAAACCTTATAACTGTTTTCCCTATTCTCTATCCATGTGATTGAATGGGGCTGATCCCACCCTCAGCTTCAGGGTAGGATCATGTTCTAGCACTAAGCCAATCAGTATATCCCATCCTCCAGGACACAATAATTACTCCAGGTATTGCTATTTGGTCTGACTAAGGTCAATGGAAGTCATGACTAGGAGTTTGACTGGAGTTATTGGGAAGGTAGAAGCTCTCAACCATTGCAGTTGCTAAGAGGAAGATGTATATCCAGAGTTAACACAAAAACATATGCTCTTACAAAATGGAACCAAAATAGAGAACTTCAGAGCCAAAAGATAGGCAGAAAGTGATTCTTAATGACATTGATTAAATTCTTAGACCCAGCCATAACTAAGCATCTTTCTATGGACTCTTCAGGCAAAAACCAAACAAACAAAACAAAATAACAACAACAACAACAAAACAAAAAACTACAGCTCTTCCCACTTGTCCCCACTACTTGAACAAGTTTTCTTGTTTTTGAAAAAAAAATCAGTTTTGTATGATTTAAAATGAGCCCTAATTAATAAGCTATTTAATGAGATTTTTATAAAACATTTAATAAATCAATATATAAAAAACTACTGTGTAAGTCTGGGTCACCTGAGAAGCAGACACTAAAATGGTGTTCGATATGCAAGAGCTTTCTTAGAGGAATGGCTGTGAGGGAAGACAAAGAGTGAAGGGAAACTGGAGAGCCAGTGGGCTGTTGTGCAGATCTGACCCTTGCGAAGGAGAGAGGGAAGGAAAGAGGATCATGTGGAAGAGTCTTAGATTGCAACACAGTTTTAAGAAAGTCTTTGATCCAAAGTCACCTATCAGAGGAGCTCCCCATCTCCCAAGAATGGACCTACATTGATGTCCAGCCATGATCAGTTACTGGTTAGGAGCAGCACAGCCTCCAGAGAAGGCAGGGATGGATTTCAGTGTGTGGCAGTTGAGGCCTAGATCAATCATCCTTCTCATACATGGAGATCTGAAAGACACATTTTCATGACCGTGACAAAGCTTAGTGTTGTATCTAGGATTAGTAGGACTTCAATAAAAGCCTATGACTCTGATGCCTAGCTATTCTCCTGAAAGAAAAACAAACATTCTCAAAACCCTGCATACTTCTTCTATTCTTTGTTGTAATTATGGGTACATCCTGGATATTTCAATAGTCACATGTTCAAATATTGCATACTAATAAAGCAATATCAGGAGGGAGCAAGGTGTTCAGCTAATCATTTACTGCAAATACCACTCAGGAGGTGCTTTTAATGCATAACTGCCAGACATCCTGATTTTGTCAATATTACACTTGGACTAAAGCCAGCATAAGTTAGCTGAGATCATAGGCTACTCCATTTCTCTCTTATTCTAATGGAGTGTAATTTCCACACACCCTAACCCCAATTTACTTCCTATTACTCTGGAGTTAATAGTTGTACATCAAGTCGAATGACTTTGAGGGCTAGAAAATACAGTTACAAGTTCTTGGAAATCCACATGCAGCAAGATCCATCCAGGCCATTTTCTATCATTATTTCTCTCCACTGATTAAAGAGTTGAAGATTAGTCACAGCCAGGTGAATTATGACTATTTGAAGTTTTGCAAGTACTCCATCAAATTCTGAGAGTACCCAAACTGCTAAACATGTAAATGTATTAATATGTAAGGGATGGCTTTCCTCTGTGCCTATTCCCCAGTGGTGAGAGCCTTTCTCATTGCACATCTTTGGTTCTCAGTTCTTAGAGCCTTCATTTTGAAGCCCCACTTTAAAAACTCTGGATAGTTGTATCAGTTTGCAAGCGAGGCAATCCAAACCAATTACCTTTCCTTGGCTCTCTTTATAATCTTCTTACTCATTTTTTATAATTTCTAAAAGACCCATTCAGTCTCACTTTGTCATTATTCAGATGCTCCAATCATGTTACAAATGATTTGGCTCCGGCTGTGGTGGATGCTAAGAGCTCTTGCACAGTGAAGTGGAATAAACCAGAATTAAGGCTAAAATGATGTGAGTAACATCTGAATACAGCCCTAGAGGAGAAGGGCTTGGGCATCCTGGGCCAGGACACTGGTTAGCACTGATAATTGCATTCCAAAGAAAAGGGACTAAAGCTGGATTCCAACATGAAACAGTACTTGGCTGAGAAAGCCAGAGAGACAAGTCAAATCTGAGCCCATCAGGTTCTGGCAAGCCAAGAAGCAACACCAAAGCCATAGGTCCTGGGGCAAGATGGAATAGGGATTTCAGACCCAAGAGTTCATAGCAGACTAGAGACAGGGTTTAGAGAAGCAACAGGTGAGGTAAAGCAAGTAAGATCTAGTGGGACTGCCATGATTGACATAGGGTATCTCTAGCTTAACACTATTCATTGGTAAGTCTGGCACCTCAATAATTTAGTTGTATCACAGGGACAGAACTAGTTTGGTATATGACAGAGGTTCTGTCCCAATATTAGGTTTAAGTCCAAATGGTGTGGGAAAAAATTCAAGTTCCACATCAATTAGTTAATCCCAAGGGATTGAATCTGAGGAAAGTGAAGCAAGATGCAGTTTTGAAATTCCTGGGCAGATATAGTTTTTGTTTTTAGTTGAAAGTCTTGTTGTCTATCAAGGAGGATCATGCAAAAATTATTGGAGAGATTTACCAGAAACGAAACCTAGTTTGAAGCTAGCAGGGACTGCTTATTTTTTACTTTTTCTAAGTAGTATAATGGAGTGGTTAAGAGCATGAATTCTGCAGCTAATGTATATCGCTTTGAATCTCAGTTGTGCCAATTACTAGCTACATGTAACTTGAAGCAAGCTTTCTAATCTCTTTGGACCCGAGTTTCTGCATCTGAGAAGTAAAACTAGCAGTAATATTGGGGTGCCTGGGTGGCTCAGTCTGTTGAGCATCTGACTTCAGCTCAGGTCATGATCTCACGGTTCATGAGTTCTGGCCTGCATCAGGCTCTGTGCTAACAGCTCAGAGCCTGGAGCCTGCTTCCGATTCTGTGTCTCCCTCTCTCTCTGCTCCTCCCCAACACATGCTCTGTCTCTCTTTGCCTCTCAAAAATAAAGAAAACTAATAAATTTTTTTTAAAAAAAAAGACTAGCAGTAATATCTATCTCATAGAGATGCTAGGAAGATTAAATGAATGAATACACGTAAAGATTAGCACCTACCACATATTAAGTGCTCATAAATATTGGATACTAGAACCTAGCACATATTAAGTGCTCATAAATGTTAGATACTTACTATTATTCACTTTTAAGCAGTTGGACATTTTGAGTAGAACATTCAAGGGCTAGATCTTCAGGTTTTAAACCTTTTAAAACAGTAAATTCTTTCTTCAAATTAAAATTTTTATGGTAAACTCAATGCATATGATAAATAAAGGGAAGAATGACTTCAGTTTTCAGGTGAGTGCTGGCACACACACACACACACACACTCATACACACATATTTGGAGGCTTATAGATAAGTCTGGCATGTGGACAGTGTATACATGCTTAGAACGAAGTTTTGATTGTCTTTGTGAGATATTTCCCCAACTTATTCAAATATTTACTGAGAGCCTATTTCTGAGCCAATCACAATTCTGGATGCAGGTCTTATAGGAGTAAATGTAACAGACAAAAATGCCCTCATGAAGGTCCCTTTCTGGTGTCATTGCAGCACATTGGTGTCTTTACCACCTAGGGTTGAACAGTTCTATGGTTGGGGAAGTTTCTTCCAGATGTATTTTAGACAGTCATAGACTAAACAGAATCATAAACCAGTAAAGTGGAATGAATCTTCAGGAATATTTTATCAAAATCTTCTAATTTACAAATGGAGAAATAAAGACCAAGAGAATTGAAATGCTTTGCCTGAAGTCCACACCAAGTTGGTGTAAATCAAAATCCAGATCATCTGTGCAGCATTTGGTCAATAGCAAAAGCCATCACCCTTTATCCACCCTCATCCTTGTCTCCTCCAGCACGTTACCCACCCTATTTCCTTTTGTCATGGATGGGTCTCAGGGTTGGGTTCAATATTGTACTTCTACTTGATGACAGGATGCAGAATGCTTCGATTAATCAAAACCTTGCATAATACCCAGCATTTAACTCTCCCACAGGCTGTTTTTTTTTAATGTCTCTAACTTTTACATTGGCACTTCTCTCATGGCCATTCATTCTGCCTTAAAGCCAGGCTTACTTCACTGTCTTTTTTAGTCCTTCTCCAATGCCATTTCAGCATATCTCTGGAATGGCCAGTACCTGGCATGTACTTCTTACAACCCATATGTTATATTTTGGCTGATACATTTACTTGTTAATTTCTTTCCTCCATGAACACATATGTATCTAATGCATACTGCTTAAATACAGTTTATATTTTACAAAATTTGTGCTTTGCCAATGAAGTATCAAGGTGTCAGCATTGGATTTATCCATTTATTCATAAAATATTAACAAAAACCAGGCATTCTGTCAGGCACTGAGAACGCAAAGGTGAAGAGAATTATTCTTTTCTCTCAAAGAATTCACAGACTAATAGGGAGAAACATGAATGCATATTTACAGTCTGATGTGTACATGCTAAAGGAAATATGGGAACACAGAGGAAGTAGAAACTAATGACACAAGTAGGGAAATTTTATGGAGGAGGACACTGACTGTGTGTCCTGGAGAATAAGCAGGATTTTCCAGGTGGAGGAGACAGGAGCAGGGAGACATTTCACTTCGAGAGAATAGCATGTGCAATCACATGTGTGCAAAATGGTATGGCATACTTGGGAAGCTGTGAGTCATTTGGAGTTTTTTGAGCATCAGTTCCTTTATCTCTTTAGGGTATTAAGAGTTAGGACTGTAAATAGACCAAACGGAGTTCATCCAAGAATTTGACTTTATTCTGGACAACAGTGAAGCTCTGAAGGAATGTAAGTCACTGAATGATGTGATTAGATCTGGACATAGGGGAGAAAAATGACAGTTTTTCTGCTGTGCAGCAGTAAGGGGTATATAGATCTATTGGGAGGTTTTAGGGTTAGAGTGAAGGGTATGTGTTAGATAAAACAGAGTAGAGGTTTCTAATTGAACACCCATGAGCCACATAGAATCCAAAGTTGTATTTCATGTTTATAAAGTGGAAATTCAAATAATATTTTTTTAAAAAATTCACATTAGATGCTATGTGATCAGATTTTACATAAAATCTGAATTTCCATATTTTTTGAAAAATTAGAAGAAGTCATGCAAACAGTTGGCTAGAGGTAACAATAGTTGTTCCATATAGATGAGGCATGCATACCTAGTCACCACAGTCTCCAGTTTTCCCTAGTATGTTTGTCATTCTGGAACGTACTGGCGATAGCCATATCCCATTAGGCCTTTATGTCCTCCCAAATGGAGCATCTACTGAAGCCACAGGTAGTTGCTACTGTCACTGGAATTCACTTTCTAGTGAATTGGGGGCATAGGTCTTCAATATCTTGATTTTATAGTCATCTATGAATTGCATTTTCTTAACCATGGCCTGACTCTAATGCTAAAGTGGTTTGGTGTTGAATGTAAGAGAACTCCTTAAAAATAAATTACTGGAGTTTCCCACTGTAAAACAAATTAGGTAATAGAAAAATGCTTGTAATAAGCCAGTCACAAGTCTAGGCACCATGAAGGATACCTACAATTGATTTTAAGCCCTCTCAGAAACTAACGACCTAATTAGAAGCCATTTCCATTCTTTGAGCTAAAGCTCCCTTTTATTTGTAAGTTCTGCCACTCTGGACACTTGACAAATGCTTTCTAAGCAGTGGAGTACCATTTAATGCACTGAAACAGTTACCTTCTCAAAGGTACCCTGAGGACTGAATGAATTTCTACAGGTTTGAAAGGAGTGGAAGCTGTAAGCAGAGACCATCATCTGATCAGTGCAATCTATTCACACCTGGACCCTGACTGTTCACTGCAGGTACCAGGACATTTGATGTAAATAGTGCGAGGGAGTCCTCTGAGTTTAGGGGGAACAGAAACCAGTCAGTAAGTCTCTCAGAGCAGGATCAGAATGGCTAAATTAAAAAAATATATATATGTTTATTCTCCTTCTAAATTATGGCTTTAGCAGATAATACAACACAGTTGTTAGTGCCTTTTCTTTATGTTCTGCAAATTTATACATCTTCTGAGACTACAAATACCCTCACTAGCAATAAGGATAAATTATGGCAATAAACATATTATACAGTTACTTAATAGGAAAAATGATAATATTTTTAAATGTTACATGGTAGCATTTAATTTACATTTAAAAGGCACTTAGTATGAGTAATTACAAGTTAATTAAATATTGATTATTCTAAGAGCTTTATTATGATTTAGGACCTATGCAGTGTAGAGTAAATCTAGCTGATTTAAAATAAACTTAAAATGACATCAGTAACTAATGTGTAATTACATTTTATGGTTATTGAATGTGACTTAACAAGCCTAATATTTATGATGAACAAGTCAAATAATATGGTAAAATTTCAACATTGGTTTCTGAGTACCTACTCATCATATATCTAATGCCAAGGAGCTACTAAATGCTTAAACTCTTCTAAGGTGTTTTTTTGTTTGTTTGTTTGTTTTTTGTTTTGTTTTGTTTTGTTGGAGCGGAGGGTTGTTTTTGTTGTTACTCTTGTTAACTATCAGTTTGTGCTCAATTCTCTCCATGGAACATTGAAGTATTTACAAGAGAAACTCCATGTATCCTTGTGTATCTTTTGCATTGTGCCTGTCGATATTCTCAAATGCAATCAATAGTAAGTTATTATGCAGCAAGGATCCTCCACTTACTTTGGCTAAAATGTTCCTTTAAAACACTTATGTCTTACTTCAAAGTTTATATCCATGAACTACACAGTCAACTAATTTATCTTTCCTCTCTCACCTCTTATTAGAAGAGTGTCATTAAGCAAACACCAACTAAATCCATATAAAAGTCATTCTTACTGTTCATTTAAGTATCCATTAGAAGAGTAAATACATTTTTGAGAAATTTTCTAACTTTTGAGAAAAATTACAAAATGTGCTGCTTGGAGCAAAGTGATGTTTCATAAATTTCTTTTAAAACTTCCTATCTTTGCCATTGTAACTTTCCATTCATATTTACTCTTCAATCCATTTATTTACCTATCCATCCACCCATCTATCCATCCAAATGGCTATTTATTCAACAAACCAGGCATGACCATTCTGCATATGATTGTGAATAAATTTGGTCTTTTGATTCCTTTCAAACCTAACTCTGTTAAAAAAAAAAAAAAAAAAAAAAAAAAAAAAAAAAAAAAAAAAAAGGAAGATGGGGCGCCTGGGTGGCTTAGTCGGTTAAACGTCCGACTTCAGCTCAGGTCACGATCTCACGCTCCGTGAGTTCGAGCCCCGCGTCGGGCTCTGGGCTGATGGCTCGGAGCCTGGAGCCTGCTTCCAATTCTGTGTCTCCCTCTCTCTCTGCCCCTCCCCCGTTCATGCTCTGTCTCTCTCTGTCTCAAAAATAAAACATAAAAAAAAAAAAAAGGAAGAAAAAAGAAAGAAACCTAACTCTGTTGATGACGGAAGCTAGATAGGTGCATTGATGGAACTCAGAAAACTGATGCACTGTGCCTACCACAACAAAATATAGTCCCCTGGATTGTCATTGGTTCCTTCCTCTGCTGCAGAAGCAGTAGTTCCACCCTGATGAAATAGATAGCATCAGGGCACTGCCTTTTCCAGCCTGATCCCTTAGGTAATTAAAATGGGAAATAGTCTTCCTCAGACAAGAGTAAGAAAAATAATCAAGTAATGGACTGATACTGGTAGAATGCTATAAATGGAGGAGTACTATAGAATTATTGTGCATCTGACATCTAAAAATTTCTAAAATACACAAAAAACAAAACAAAACATTAATTTCAAACACACACACTCTAAACTTGTCTCTTCTAGGATTCAGAAGATAAAATATAAACGAGGAATGACTTGCCATTTAATATTTTATTGAGCCTCTATAGTATGGTCTGGCACTGTGTCTACACGATGATTCCTTGTAACACATGTTTTAGGTAGGGCCTATTATTATTTTCATTTTACAGATTGGTTAACTGAGGTATGGAGTGGTTAACTTGCCAGAGATGACACAGTTGCAAGTTTCAGAGTCCACTTTCACATCCTGCACTACCTCAAAAACCTTTTCTCTTTTCTGTTCTATTATCCTGCCTCCTGTTTTGAAATTCCATGCCCATAAACTTCAACATTCACTTCCCTTCATTTAAAGAGACATGTTTTTGAAAAGTTTTACTTAAGTCAAATATTAGCAGAGCTTATGATATATTAAAAGTGCTTTGAGGAGAGAGTGCTAAATGAATCCTAGAATTACACCTGTCTTAAAGCAATAATTCTTTGGTGATATGTAAAAGCATCCTTTAATTTACATTTTCTTTTAACCAAATTTTACAGTCTCAAATTTCTAAAACTGAGATATACTTGCAAGGGTCTTCTATTGCCTGTATTGTATTACAAGTCTCTAAGTTAAAATGTATCTAATGGGGGTACCCAGGTAGCTTAGTCAGTAGAGTCTTGATCTCTTGGTCTCACTCTTGATCTCGAAGTGGTGAGTTCAAACCCCACATTGGGTGTGGAGCCTACTTAAAACATAATAAAACAAAATGTATCTGATGTTTTCATATAGTTCATAGGCATTGTAGAATGTGAAAAGAATGAACCCATTAAGCTGGTAATTTTTGAGCACGATTTATGATATGCTAGTATTATGCTAGGCACTTAGCATTGTATCATATTTTAACTGGTGATTTTTCTTTCTTTAATGATACATTAAGTGATGATACTTCTTATAATAAGTGATATATTTAATTCAATGAAATATAGAAATACATTCTTATTGAATATAATGCAATTGTTTGTAGTTAAGGGTAAATTACTTTTCCCTTCCTATTTTAAATTCTTTACATTTTACCAGAACTCACAGCAAGACTTGCTTTTCCAAGGTGTTTATCCTTGTAACTCCTCCTTACCTCCATATGCATACTACCAGTTCTTTTATATGATGGTACTCTACCTCACTGTGGTTGGATTTCTGAAAGAGAAGACTTTGAACATTAAAATGTTAAATGGAACATTAAAATGACATGCATATGTTGTCAGGTCTCTTGGATTTGTCAACGGTTGATGTTAAAATATAACATATGCGGGGAGGGGGAAGCTAAATATTTGCTAGCTGATCCATTACCGTAATCTCAAATTCAATTTTTCTATAATTCATCTCCTGCATTTCATCTTTCCAAAATAACTTTCCACATTGGTAGCACCACTAAATACTCATTTTTCCAGTTGCATCTACTTTCTTTTTTTTTTTTTTTTTTTTTTATTTTTGAGACAGAGAGAGACAGAGCATGAACGGGGGAGGGGCAGAGAGAGAGGGAGACACAGAATCGGAAACAGGCTCCAGGCTCCGAGCCATCAGCCCAGAGCCTGACGCGGGGCTCGAACTCACGGAGCGTGAGATCATGACCTGGCTGAAGTCGGACGCTTAACCGACTGCGCCACCCAGGCGCCCCTGCATCTACTTTCTTACAACCTTGTCTCAGCCACTCTACCTGCTTTCAAAGCCCTCCACAGTGACCTCACCACACAAACCCATTTTTATTTCCAACTACTCCCCAGCACATTCTCAGTAAATCTCCATTTCCTATCTTCCTATCATAGCCTTTTAAGATCCGGAGTCTAATCTCAGCTCTGTGGGCTGAAACAATCCCGCTCATTTATCTAAACTCAGATCAGAAAGTACCTCCCCTGTAGGACTTTCCTTTGTTCATCTTTTCATTTTCAATACCTAATACATAACCAGTGTTCAATAAAAGTTGGTTGAAAGAATGAAAGAATGAATATCCTCTTCTTTGAGAGTCTTTATTAGCCACTAGTTTTATTGAAAATAGCTTCAACTCTTATTCCATGCACCAACAGAACACCTTTGAAACCTGAACTTGTTATCTGAGCATATAAATACTCCCTTTTAAACTATATTAATCTTCATAAGCTATTATTATTATTATTGTTATTATTATTTATTATGCCATGTACTCCAATACTTTGTTTTCCCCCAAGTGAGTCTCTGCACAAGAAGGCACTTTTCCTTGTCTAATCACATCTGCAAGTAAGCAAATATTGGCAAAAACTCATAAAATCTTATTGTTCCCTTTAGGTAAACAATGTCAAACTCAGTGGCCACTGTTGCCATTTATAAGTATGAATCAGAAATTTACATTGCCTCTGGACATCATAAATGGCCTCTATCATAAAGTGCTAGTAAAAACCCTGCTTCCGCTTCTGTAAGAAGGGTGGACATGAATAATCAACTCAAAACAAGCCTTGAAAAGCATTTTGATGTCAAAGGTTGCTTATCACAGCTCAAGTATTAACAGTAACATGCAATTTTTATGTATTTAGTTCTATTCCATAGGTTTTGGTTGCTTGTAAAAATCATACTGTGTAACAAGGAAAGCTAAAATGGCTTCTTTGAAGAGCAAGCATATCAGTTATGATTCTTGACTGTAAACAATAGAGACTATGCCTAATAAAAGGAAATGTATTGCCTATGCATGGAGGATTCACAAAGTGTTGGGATGCCGAGGAATGGGGCTTGAGGATAGGTGAGAACTAAAGAAAGAAGCTTTAAAAAATAGGAGACAGAAGCCCTGCAGCTATCTCAACAACTGGAATTGTCTGGTTAAGACACTACTGTTGCCATTATTAAAATGAATGAATTCAAGAGAATTCCCCAAATATTGAGACGCCCACTTAAGAGTTATCCTTTTCTGGTTCCCTTTGAGTAAGAGAGTTACCAAGAATGATACTGTGCTGTCTACAAAATTGCATGCAGTGGGGAAAAGATAATATCTCATTGGTAAATCAGGAAGCTATAATAAAGATGAATGTGTTTTGAGTTGCCCCAAAGTGACAAACATCCACTACAAAAAGTGCTCAAAAATATATGCTTGCATTTATTCAGTGTATCATTTATTCAGCTGATCAACTAACATAATGCATGTCTACTCTGTCTAGTTACTGACCAGAGAACTTCGCTCTTGACCTTGAAAGACATAATCTACTGGGTAAAAGAAGCCTAAAAAGAAATAAGTACAATACAATCTGATTAGGGTCACAATAAGTCATGAATAAGTGAAAAAAAATTCACTGAACAAGAGCCATGAAAGGCAGTGAACAGGAGGGAAATGAATATTGACTATGGAATCATTGGAGGTGAATTTGATTCTCTGTTCTCATATCTAACAGGTCTATAACTTTGGCAAAAGTCACAAATCATCTCCAATACTCAGTGTCCTCGTCTGTAAAATGAGAAGAATAAATCATCCTTGTAGGATTAGGAGAAGTAAATTAGATTGCATATATTTAAGCATTTAGTACTTAGAAGGTATTTGATAAGTGGTTGTTGATTAATTCACTTATTTATTCATTTATAACGCAAAAAGTGACTGACCCCTGGATGCACAAAGAAGGGATTATTAGAAATAGATCTTAAAGAAATGAGTGGGTATACCTCAGGGCAGAGGGAATGGACATTCTAAACACATGCAAAGGTGAAAGCATGGAGATGTCTGGAGAGATGTCAAAAAGATGAACAAACATGGACTGTGAACATTTAGAGCAGTGCCAGGCAAAGAAAGGAGAGTGATAGGGAAAAGCTGATTGAGGTATAGTGAAAGTTAAACAGTTCCAATTTTTCCCAGGAGTCAGTGCTTTTCAAATGTGATCCCTGTGCTTCTTGTACCAAACTCGCTGGGATTGCCTTTTGGAAATGCAATTTCCAAGGCCCTAACCTAGATTTCCTGACTCAGAATCTCTGACAGTGGGGTGTGGGTAATTCACAATTTTTATAGTTTACCTGAGAGATTTTTAAGACACCTTAAATCAGAGAATCCCTGTCCCTGTAAGGCAATAGAGAGCCAAGAGAGTGTTTAAATGAGGTAAGCATCAAGAAAAAAGAGATTAGGACTTCAATACTGGGTTTCTTTTCCTTTATGACTTTTGAGTATATTCTATCCATCTGGGTAGGATTTTTTTTATACTGTTGAGCTAAACCTAACACATATGAGACAGAATCTTAGCTCAAATAATGGTATTCTCTTTTTATAGCCAAGAATCAGATGAGACTATGGAATAATTTGGTGGCAAATAAAATGGAGCAAGATGGCTGATAATAAAAATGAATGATTCCTAAAAGCATTTAACACTTAAGGAGTGGAGCCAAGAGAAGTATGCTTTTGGGAAAGGGGTAGGGGTGGGAGAAGGGGGAAAAAAGCAGCGTAAATTTTCTGAGTTATGGTAAATGTCACAGAGAATTCAACAATTTTCTTTGCAGAATTTAGAAAACGAGTGTGCATAATTCCAACTGGGTGATATCACAGGGAATTTGAAAAGTACCCTGAGGCGATTCAGAGAGCTGCTTTTACATTCAAACTGAATGAAAGAAAACATCCATATTTCAACTAAGCGTGCACACACATGCACCGAATGGCTGCATGCAAATACATACCACAAAAGCACTTAATCACAAAAATATATTGTTAGGTTGAAAGTACAGCAGGTAAAATTGCTTTCTGGATGCCCTCTATCTATCTACCCAGGCCCAAAGTCAGGACTCAGATATTGAGCCAAAATGATAAACCAGCTACAATTCAACCTCGGACTTTTTGTGGGGAACTGACTAAGATAAAAAACCATGTCAGTTCCTTATTGTTCTGATTACGTAAGCATGGACTTCTGTAGTATTTAGATGTTTATTTGCAGAGGACTGCATTGAGGCACAGACTGTAATTTCTGGCAGCCCTGTGAGCAATGCATTAGACTCTGAACTCTTTTAAACCAGTCCCTTGTCTTTATTCACTTACTAAATGCAGACCAGAAAACAAATGAGAGGAAAGGAAAGGAGTCTGGTAACATGTTTAAAAGATCAGAGAGGGTCATATTAGGTAAACTAGTGGGGAAAAAGCAAACTATTCATCATCTAAGAAACAATTTCAATATAATAGCATGAAGAAAAGGTGTAATGTTTCTGAAGCAGAAAAATAAACAAATGTATGTTCATGGCCATAGTTATCTGGGCAACAGAAGTGAAGAATGTCAATGGAGAACTCAAAATGGAGCTCTGAGGTCAGGTTTGTTCATCCATCCATCCATCCATCCAACTTCCATCCATTCAACTAACATTAATTTAGCCATTACTAGTGCCATCCTCTGGGCTAGGTGGTGGGGATACAAAGATAAACATGACATAGTGTCTTATGTTATGTTAAAGTGCACACATTCCTATGAGAGAGGCAGACATGGAAATAAATATTTACATAGCAATGTATATAAATATAGACTATAAGCACATGAATAGTCATAAGAGCATAAGGAGGAAAACTAAAGAAAACTAGTACTTGAAACTGTATGTGTATGTGACAGAAAAGATACACCAAGGAAATTCTATCACAATGCTTAAGAGAAAACTAATATGATGTTCTAGACAATTGGAATATTGTAAATTTGCTTGATATATTACCATTTCAATCTCATTCATACAATCTTGATGCATTCAGATGGAGTGTGAATTCTGAGGGTAACAGTAATGTACTTGGAATGACACATGTCCTGTCTGAAGCCCTCAGGATGAAGTAAAGAATAAAGGAAGGCAAGTATATCATCAGGACCTCCATTCTTGAGTCAGGAAATTTTAGAGATTCACATCATTTGGTTAATTGTTTAAGTTCATGGTTGTATCTTCATTTCTTATAGCACAAGAGGTGAAGAATGTTAAGGTGGAATCAACTCAAATTAAGTATTAAACTCTGGGTAATAGACAAGTGGAAGGAACTGACACTTATTGAGCACCAACTATGCATGTGTGGTTTTGTAATTTTTTAAATGTTTTTATTTATTTTTGAGACAGAGAGAGACAGAGCATGAGCAGGGGAGGGGAAGAGAGAGGGAGACACAGAATCTGAAACAGGCTCCAGGCTCTGAGCTGTTGCACAGAGCCTGACATGGGGCTCGAACTCATGACCTGAGCTGAAGATCGGATGCTTAACCAACTGAGCCACCCAGGCGCCCCAATGCATGTGGTTTTATGTCCAGAACTTAATTTACCTCTTATACTAGTACTATATAGGAAGGTTATGGAAATGACAATATTGCATAGAGGTTCTAAACATAGAGATTCTGGATTCAAATCCCAGCTCTTCCATTTACAAATTGTGTGATCCTGAGCAAGGTACTTAACCTCTCTGGGTTTCAGGTTTGTAGGCTGCAAGATGTTTATATCATAGAACCTACCTCAATTGTTGTTATGACCACTAAATGATTTCATATAAGTAAAACACTTGGAGTAACACCCGACTCAAAATAAACATCAGTAAATGTTAGCTACTCTTACCTATGTCAGTGCTACATCACATTTTGCTTTTTATTTAATATTATAGGGAGAACACCCATTAATATTCTTTAATTAGTAAAATAGAAATAGAAGGAATAGAATTTGATAAAGTGTAGTGACAAAGAGTAAATAGTAAATATTTTGCCTAATGGTGAAATGTGAAAAGCTTTCTCTATGAGACCAAGAAGCAGACAAGGATACATTTTATTACCACTACAATTCAAAACTATAGTGGACATTCTATGGAGAACATTCAGCCAAGAAGAAATAAAGAAAGAAAGATATAAAGACCAGAAAGAAAGAAATGAGCTGTCATTATTCACAAATAATATGATGATGCACACAAAAAAATAAAAAAGAATTAAAAGATGAATTGATTGGGGTGCATGGGTGGCTCAGTTGGTTAACCACCTGACTCTTGTTTATAGCTCAGGTCATGATCTCACAGCTGTGAGATCAAGCCCTGTGTCAAGCTCCATGTGGAACTTGCTTGGGATTCTCTCTCTCCCTCTCCGTCTCTGTCCCCCAACCACATGCAAACCCCCCCACTCTCAAAAAAAATAAATAAACATTAGAAAATAAAATAAAAATTAATTTATCAAGATTATGAGACACAAGGTCAATATACAAAAGTCAATTGAATTTCCATATTCTAGAAACAAACAGAAAATACAGTTCTAAAAAGACAACTTTTACAATAGCATGAAAATTCCAAATATCTAGGATAAATGTAATAATTTCTATTCAGAAATCTATAAAAACTGTATTTAGGGAAATTGGAATGTGGAAGATTCAATAACAATAGGTTAAAAGACTCAGTGTTTTTGGTGTGTTCATTTTCCCCTCACATTAATCTATATTTGCAACTTATTTGTAAAGTCTTCTCAACTTGTTCTTCTTTAAGAGTACCTTGATTATTCTTAATCCTTTGTATTTCCATATAATTTTGAAACAGTACATCAAAAGAAAAAATGTTGAAATACCAATGGATTTTAGATTGATTTCAGATATTAAAAAAATGTTATACAGATTGGCTTTCATAGAAAAATAAGAAAATTAATAATGAGTGTCAGTTGTTCCAACAAGGTAAATGAGAAAAAGTATACTGGAAAAGGCAACTAAGTAAATGTGGTTTGTGAGATCGAGACCCACACTATCAGCACAGAGCCTGCTTGGGATTCTCTCTCTCCCTCCTTTCTCTCTCTCTCTCTCTCTCTCTCTCTGCCCCTGTCCCCACTCGTGCTCTCTCATTCTATTTCAAAAATAAAAAATGCATATTTAAACACAAGAATAAGAAAATCTAAGGAAACTTTATGAATATGGAACTTCCTTAAAGTGATCAAATCCTTCCTTTTTGGTCATTCGCAGTGAGTACATGTCTAAGCTGGCCAATGAAGTGGACCACAATTTCCTTTTCTGACTGTAGCAACCGATCCATCTCCAACAAGATGGAGTCCATGCAGGGTCTTAGCTCAATGCCTTGAAGGACCTCCTCTTAGAACCTCAGCTGCTTGGTGGCTTTGCCAGCCTCACCCCCCTTGCAAAGTTTTAGCTGTCTGGAAAATCACTTAGTTTCCTTAGTTGTTCGGGAAAATATTGCTTGTAACACTGCCTAGCCCCAAATCCTATGGGATTGGGAGTGGCTAGAGCAATTTTCAAATACACTAGAAGTCTTTGGTTTATAGAGTGTCTCTCTTCTGATCCAGGGCCTGTGAAGAGGTATGAAAGCTCTTGCACTTGAAAACAGAGAAGCAAGGAAACATCCTCAGGACAAGTTAGCCCCTGATGCAAAGGAGAGGCTTTTTCTGTCCAACTGGCTCAAGACATATTTTATCCATTGACTGGAAGAAATTAATAATGTATTTCCAATTGCAGGTGGCAACCTATAAATGGGTCAAAAGGTAATCTTAGTGGGTTATAGCTAATATATATATTATATATAAACACATATGCATAAGTATGTTCAATTTCTGTATTTTTTTGAAGTTTTGAAAATTTTTAAGTTAAAAATAATGAGATATCTGTTATTAGCTATGTAACATTTTTACTTTGCACAATTTTTAGAAAGAAAAATTTATCCAGATCCTGGGGGCCCTCGGCCCTGACTGACTGTGAACATCTTCAACTTAGGAATACTACTGGCAGACAGAATCAGTCGCAGGGAGATGATAATCCCCAGAAAAAAAAAATAGGGGGAATAAATATGCTATGAATTAAATCAGCCAAACACAGGAATATCACCTCACAAAGCATCAATGAAAACTTGGGGAGATGTCTTTGTCATGCCCTTGTTACCATGTTGTGCAGTTCCACACAAAACAAAAGATCACCGTCTCACTTTTTGTAAAAGGAGCTTGTTCTCTCAGAGGGAATATGGGAGAGAACTGATTAACAAGGAACAGTTGGCCTCTCCAGTGAAGTTTTTAATATTCCTTTTGATTTGGGGATCTGCGATGTTTCATGCATCTTAACATCATCAGACAAACATCAAAATGAGGAAATAAACAGGCACTGAATGTCTTTTATAAACCAAGCATTTTTATGTCCTTTATTCTATTCAATCTATACAGTAGTTTTGTATAAAATACATTACTCTTTCTATTTACAAATGTGTAACCAGTAACTATGAGATCTAGATCATGTGCTCAGGGTCACCTGGCTGGTAGGTGATAAGGGCAAGAGTCACTCCAGGATGAGCCCCACAGCACAACTAGAGCAGGCTTTCCTCTCTATATTATACTTTTTCTCCAACCACAAATAGAACATCCAGTTTCCTTTCTTTTGATATTTATTGTTTATTTTTATTTTTTTCTTTGATGTGGGGTCTGAGTGATTCTTTTCTGTACATTTGGTTATAACCTCCCATGAGGTTATTGGTACAAAAACTTTTACAGAACCATAAACTGTGACTACCAGTGCTAAATGACACATGTCCATCTAGTAACTATGACCTCTTTCTTGAGTTTTGATTCCACAAAAGATGAAGCTCCTTTCAAGGTATTTTACTGCTACAATTTTGCACAAACCAAAACAAATCTTTTGGAATCTTAGTTTGAAGACTGACTACCTTAAGAACTGGCATCCTTTATCACTTGAACTAAATTACCTTTCTCCACAAGACATACGCTTTTGTCTAAAAAGAGTAATGTGGTATGTAATTCAGCTAATACTTCATTCCTTTCCAACAATGCGTTTAAATTCCTCCATCTTCTATGATTCAGAACTAGAATGTTCTCTTAGTAGATTCTCCAAACTTTCTTGTTTCCTTTTGGCTTTCTAATATTTGCTCATTTTACTACTCTTGCTACATTTGGTATTGTTTGATATTGATATTAGGTGAACTGAATGGATACCTTAGGCAGCAGAGAGGTCAATTTGAATCTGTCTGGCACTCAGCATTCTTCATCCCAGTCATGTGACACTCTTCAGTGCATTGCAACTGTTCTTAGTGCTCACCAGTCTGATGAAAAAGCTTGACAGCCTTTTTCCCCTTTCTAGAAGGGAGGTATGACCCTAAGATGGGTGTTAAGGAGCTTGGGCAGCATGTTTGGCTGTGCCTTTATTGTCTCAGCCAACTCTGACCCTGCTTGCTGATATAGCAAGTGTTCACTCTGGACAGACAGACTTTCTCAGAGCAGACTGTTTCACAGCCATCTAGCAGAATATCCCAGAGGCCCCCACAGACTGTTTCAAAAGGATACTAGTGTTTTTGGATATCTCAGCAGTAGAGGCTGAAATGTTTTGCCCATTAGGAAATGGAACTGCTGGTCTGGAGCATGAAATGGGATCTCAAAGGCACTTTTGCTGGCCAGTGCTTTTGTGCTGTAGAAGTAACTGTTGAAGTATTGATTTTTTAGGTCTCTTGCTGTAGCAAACTACCATCTTAATCTGCAAGAGCTTGGGTTAATACTTGACATCCTGTTTCCTGGAGAGTTGAGTGTCAATTTCTGTCTTCAGGAGCTTGGGGCATTGCATCCCACAGTGCATGAGGCCCTCTTAAAGATTTCAAGTGCTCAGTATGCATTGTCATAAATGAATGAATTTAAACATCAAACCTTCCTATGTCATGACCAGTATGACAGCCAACTCAGTCACCAGTTTGCCTCAGCACCTGCCTCCTTATCCCTGTGCTCAGCAGGGAAGTGACCCCTAAGGTCCCGTGCCATTTTTTTTGAGATGGATGTCCAGGGCAGGACTTGTCTGAAAGCACAGAGGCTATGGAAATGATACGGTGGATGGCCTGAGAAAAGGAGAATATGTCTTTCCACTTTTTTCTGACAAGAGATACAGGTAATACAACCAAGATGTGTGGGAGTTGACTTCCTCCTTGAGGATCCAGGGTTATGATTCTTTACAGCTTGGTGTGGCTGTGGCTTGGCTGGCTGGCATCCATTCTGGCCCTTTTACCTGGTTTATCCAGAGTAAGTCACTATAGCAGGATTTGTATTTCTTAGTTTAATTTCATGGTGGAAGGAATCTGATTAGTTCAACTCAACCTAGCAACAGGTTTTCATTGGGTCAGTGACTTCTTGAGTCCCCTGTGGTTAGATTACAAGGTTAGGGTCCCATGGACAGAAGGGCCCTTAGTAGGGGAAATTCCAACAGTGAGAAAAATGGCTGGAAAAGGGCACTAACATTGTCTACATTCATTAGCTTTCTCCAATAGAAATTATTAAAAAATAAAAAAAGAGCAAAGCCCACATCTCATTTATTAGTGAGTCCAGTGATTTATTACTTACGGAAATATTGATTATGCTGTATACCACCTTACATAGAGAAAATAGACCTTTCAGATTTTCTTTGACTGACTTACATTATAGTAATGGGTGTGATAAGTTATAGGAAACTTTAATAAAGACATGTTATTGAAAACATTGTGGACTTTGTCATACAGGGTCCTTTAATGTGAATCTAGGAACAAATCTCTTTAATGGTCTTGGTTCCAGGAAAAGCTGTATTTCTTATGAGTAACTGCGTTGACTTTATAATATGGAAAATTTGAGTGTTATAAATGTGTTTCTCTTTTCTTTGGCTACTAGGAAGCTCAGAACCAAATTCCCAGTGAGTGTATAGTATTTTAAACTGTGTGTTCCTATTTGTTCATCTTCCATGGTGCTTTATTTTACACTCTTCCCATTGTTCTCATTTTCCCTGTCTTTCCTTGCTGACTCAGTTGGTCCCTGCCACATTCCCAACAACCAGTTCCAAAGGGACTCTAGAAGGAATATATCCCCAGGGAAAGGGTGGGGGGAGGGGGGCTCTGAAATAGTTCATAGTTAAAATGGAATTCCCAGCTTAACTAAGTTAGATTCACATATGGGGGAGAAGGCAGAGATTTTAATGAGAGGACTAACCAATTATAGACAAAACATAATGGAAGACATCAATTTTGTTTCTTCTCTCTCTCTCTCTCTCTCTCTCTCTCTCTCTCTCTTCTGTTTTGCCTCCCAAGAAATTGGTGTGGCAAGTCAAGGAGTAGACATGCTCTCTGCTTGGGAGGGACTCTGCCTTGGAAGGCCAAGTGGGAATCTGAAAAGGGCTCAGAGGAAAGGAAGCTCAAATCAGCTGATCATGTAGGTTTCTAGACTCATCTTTAAAAGATCAGGTGGGGGGTGCCTGGGTGGATCAGTCAGTTAAGACTTTGACTCTTGATTTCAGCTCAGGTTATGATCCTAGCGTTGTGGGATCAAGTCCTGTGTTGGGCTCCGTGCTGAGTGTGAAGCCTGCTTAAAATACTATCTCTCACCCTCTTCCCCTTCCCACCCCCTTTTCAATTCATTATTCATTATTTCAAAAAAATGAAAAAGGAATGAAAGTAATCAGGTGGGGATGTAAACTGGTACAGCCAACATGTAAAACAGTGAGGTTTTAGAGGTTCCTCAAAAAATTAAAAATTAAAAAAATTAAAAAATAAAAAATAAAAAACAACCAACCAAATATACTGTAATTCCACTTTTGGGCATATATTCAAAGGAAACAAAATTATTATCTCAAAAAAATATCTGTATGCCCCAATGTTCAGTGAAGCATTATTTACAATAGCCAAGACATGAAACAACAAAGTGTTCATCAACAGATGAATGGATAAAGATAATGTAGCATATATATTTACACACACAATGAAATATTATTCAGCTATAAAAAAAAAAAAAGAAGGAAAGTCTGCTGTTTGTGAAAAAATGTATGGACCTTGAGGGCATCATGTTAAGTGAAATGAGACAAAGACAAATATGTATGATCTCATTTATATGAGGAATCTAAAAAAAATCCTCCGAACTTATCAATACAGAGAATAGATTGTTGGTTGCTAGAGGTGGGGGTTGAGGTGGGGAGAAAGGGTGAAGGTAATTGAAAGGTGAAAACTTCCACTTATAAATAACTGGGATTGAATGTACAGCAGAGTAACTATAGTTACTTTAAATTTGCTGAGAGAGTAGATCTTAAAAGTTTTCATCATAAGAGAAATTGTAGCTATGTGAGGTGATTAATGTTAACTAGACTTACAATGGTGATTATTTCACTATTTATATGGTGATTTCACTACTATATATATATATATATATATAATCATTATGTTGTATACTATGAGCTAATACATAATGCATTGTTATATGTCAATACATCTCAATAAAACTGGAAAAAAATTAAAAAGTAAACAAATAAAAAGAAGCAGTTGGGTTACTCAGTACCCACCTCTGCTGCTTCTACTCACCAGGTCAACTGGGACAAAGCCCTAATTAGAGAAGGAGAGTGTATGTGGGCCTTGTGTCTCTGGTTTTCAGGCCATCATGGCCAGGTTAGGTAACTGGAATAGGGATTTGGGTTCTTGCCACAGAGAACATGAATAGCAGCTACAATTTCCTCACCTATTTATTTGATCCTATTAGATCATATTTTTGAAAACTGCTTCAAATCCCTTTGTGAGCAAACAGGATATGTGTGTATACATGAGTGAAGGAATAAAGAACTGTAATGAAAATGCAGAGAAAGTTCCTGTTCTCAGTGATGTCAGTCCTCTCCCACTCAGTGATCTATCACAGTGTCTGAAATCCTACCATTAGAAATATTTCTTTGGAATGAGTCAGTTTCTTCAAAATGTCAGGATCAAAATGAACACATTTTCTATCAACACATTGGTAATTCACAATTTTACCGTCAAGTACTTTATAAACTTAAAACTCTTTACAAATGTAGGAAATTCTATTATTTAGCATGACTAATGCTGTAACTTGGATTAATCCAGATTAGATTATTTTTATATTGGAAATCAGAAGGAAAAATCCTGCACAATGAAATACAGGACACAATAATCATAAAAGCACAGAAAATGAAGGCCAAGGGAAAGCCAGGGAATGATCAAAATATGCTGGTGTTCATTCTTGTCTGTGAGAGCAAATCCAGGGTGATGAAACCATCCAAGAGGAAGACCACCTCTCTCATAAGAGGCTACACAAGTAATAAAGGGATTACCTGATTCAAACCCTAACTCTGCCAACTACCATTTGCATGATCTTTGACAGTGACAACTTTTTTTAAAAACTTTTTATTTTAGAGAGTGCACAGGTAAGTTGGAGTGGAGGGACAGAGGGAGAGAGAATCTTAAGCAGGCTCTATGATAAACCCTGTGTGAGGCTTGGTCCCACGACCCTGGGATCATAACCTGAGCTGAAATCAAGAGTCAGACACTCACCTGACTGAGCCACCCAGGTACCCAGACAGTGGCAACTTTTGTATGGTTTTCCCATCAGTGAAAAGGGGACAATAATAGAACATTTCTCATAAGGAAACTATGAGAACCCAATGAGTTGATGCTGGGAAAATTATTAGAGCAGTGCTGGGTACATAATAAACACCATATTGGTTAAATAAAATATGAAAAAAAATGGTGGTCCAGGCACAGCCTGGGTATCATAGAGATCATGAATTGCCTATGATATTAAATTTAATATGCTTTATTTTTTCCATTTTAAGACACCTATTCATAAGACATAGGTATAAGATAAATATTGGAAGAGGGGAGTTTGATGAGACAGAAAGTACACAAACCTGATGGAAGAGAGAGCAAAAAGGGAGGAATTGGAAAACATTTTAAAGAAAACACGGGAGATTTTTAGAACAGATGAAGTAGTAAGATTGATTTTTTTGCTTTGTTTTGTTTTGTTTTGTTATAAGAACAGATAAGATAGTCCTTGAATTTGAGAATGGCATTTACTCAAGTGCTCATTCCTGATGTGTTTGGAAAAGTGTCCTGAGCCTGTTGTGAGCACAGGTGTTGATTAGATGGCAATGAACACTTCTAATGAGCGAGCAGTGGCAGGACATTGCATACCAACACTGTCCAATAGAGACAGTAAGAGTCACATATATAATTTAAGATGTTCTAGAAATCTATTAAAAAGAAATAAACTCACTTTAATACTACATTGTATTTAAATTGATATATCCAAAATATTATTAGATATATAGAATCAATTAAAAAATTGAGTTATTTTACTTTTGTATTAAGTCTTTGAAAACTGATATATATTTTACATGTACTGCAGAATTAAATTCAGATTAACTACACTTCAAGACCCATGTAGCTACTGACTATGGTATTGGACAGAACAATTTCTGTACCTTCAGGGAGAATGCTTGTCATCATCCCCTGTCTTGGAGTGCATAGCCCATGTCCACCAGATAGAGATTGGTGTTCAGTTCTTCATTTTGGTTATCTATGGTTGTAACTACATGTATTAAGTTTCTAGCCTGTGTTGGGCTCTCAGATGCTGGGAATTAGAAGATGTCTATAAAGGATATAATATTATATCCCAGGGGAAGTTTCAACTGGGTTAAACTAGTTCTTTTCTATCTACTTGAATTCAACTAAATCAAGCTAGTTTATATATGACCAGGAGAAAACTGGAGCAAACTGTTTAAAGCCAGCAAGCTAGTGTGAACCTGTTGTAACGCAAACAAAGATTTCTGGCTAGTTCCTTTGGGTTAGAGCTTAATTATAATCTTGAAAAGTAGTTCTGATTTCAAGTGTTTCTTATGTGTTTTTATTATTTTGTTTTACCTGGGCTGTGTATATTCTAGCCATTTCAAAATAGCTAATATTGGATCCAATAATCTTTTACCAGTTCAAAGTTGAGCAATCTGTTCTAATAACATTAAATATTTTAAGCCACTTATGAACAGGTAGATGTTGCCAGATCCAGGACACTATGAGAAAGAAGGTAGAAACCAGGTGATAAGAATTGGTCCCTAAGGTCACAGCTATTCTGGCAATGAAGCTGAACCAGTAGATTATTGTACTATGATTCTTCAAGCCTCCTGAACAAGGGAATGCTTGTTCCCAGAAAGAGACACAAACACAAACCATAAAATTTAGGTCAAGTAGCTTTAATTGTGAGTTGATATCTGATTGGCAATGGTAGGGTGTTAAAAATTTCCTGACACCTGAGATATTATAAAGGAACTGAGTGGTGAGAATTCTGGGATTGGACCCTCGGTCAGTATGAGGCCTCTAGTAACTGTACCGGAGAAGGAAACACCAAGAAGGAAGTAGAGAAGGGAAAGAAGCTACTGAACACACTTCATCCACCCAACAAGACAGCTTGGGTCTGGGTGAAGCAGGCCTGTGGGAAGAGTCTCAACAATGCTCTGGACCATGAGAAAGGAGGTAACAACAAACATGCAAAGACAATCTGCTAGGAGATAAGCTAGTTTTACGTTAATCCAAATTTGTTACCATTCAATCCATGCTGCCTAGCACCATTAGGCTAACTTTTTATAAACTAACTTCTCACTTCTTTCAAGTTTCTCTTCTCAAAAACATTCAGTGACTTCCATTTGGCTACCAAGTCAAATTTATTTTTTTTAAGTTTATTTATTTATTTTGAGAGAGAGAGAGAGAGAGAGAGAGAATCTAAAGCAGGCTCCTCACTCAGTCAGTGTGTAAAGACCAATGTGGGGCTTGAACTCACAAAACTGAGATCTTGACCTGAGCCAAAACCAAGAGTCAGTTGCTTAACCGACTGAGCTACCCAGGTGCCCCAAAACATTTTTTTTTTTAAATCATCTGCCTAAACTTTCCTAGCCAGCCTAATTTTCTTGCCACTTTCTGGTGCTTCTAACCTCCTTAGTCACAATTATCATGTTTTCAGTCTCATGTAAGTTTATCCTTAATGTTTGTCTCCTTGTCTTCATTCACTGTTTTCTATGCTCATCAAAGTTATACCAATGAAGAAGGACAGTAAAAGGTCTTGCTTTCTGCCTTAGGTCTCTAGCCTGATAGATCTCATTTTTCGCTGAAGCCTCTAGCCCTGGTCTGCATCATACAACTTATCACCTATTTTGCTTCAACTTATTCCTTGAGAATTTCATCACTGCTAACCTCGACACCCCAAGTAGATTGCAAGATATTCAATTGCAAGATTTACGTTTCTATAGTTAATTCCTACCAGCATTATAAAGTTATAAACACATAAAACCTTTGTGAATTCATTCAAAATGGGTCTTGATACTTACTATGTGCTATCTACTTGGGATGCAATGGAGAATAAGGGCCTCGGCTTCATGGAGTTTATAATCCAATGGGAAAAAAATAAAGATGTAAATGAATAAATAAATTAGTTTATTTCTGACTTGATAAATTCAATAATGAAAATTAATTAGGCCAAAAGGGGGGTTATCAGTAAATTATGGTTAGAAAAACAGAGAGAGAGATTTGTTTTATAGACTTGGCTCACATAATTGCAGAGGTTGGCAAGTCCAAAATCTACAGGATAAGCCAGCCGTCTGCAGACCCAGGGAAGAATTACAGTTTGAGTCCAAAGGCTGTCTGTTGGCAGAATTCTTTCCTCCTCCAGGGAGGTCAGTCTTTTTTTCTATTAAGGCCTTCAACTAACTAGATGAGGCCCATCACATAAGGGAGGACAATTTGTTTTACTCAAAATTTACTGACTTAAAGTTTAACCTCATCTAATAATATCTCCTAGAAACATTTAGAATAGTGTTTGACTAAATAAGTGACTACTATGGCCTAGCTAAGTTGGCACATAACATAAACCATCACAAGACCTGAGTCTGAAAGATGTGTTTGAGTTAGGTAAAAGAGGAAGGTGGGAAGGGTGATCCTTAAAGAAGGAACAGGTGCAGAGGTATGAAATACAACATGTGTGTAGAGATCGACAAGCAGGCAATTATTACCAGACCATTAACTATAAATTGGAAAATGGTGGGGAAAAACTCTGAGGAAATCTGCGGGAGCCTAGTCATGGCAGACCTTGTGTGGCACAGATTTGACTTTATTCTGTCAATTTCTTTGGTTGCAGTATGGAGAGTGGATTTATGAAGGCAAAACTGGGGGCAGAGAAGCCAGTTTTAGAAGCGTTATAGTAGTCCCCAAGAGCCATGACTAATGTGGGAACTCTGGGAATGGCTATAGTATTAGGGGTTACATTCAAAAAATATTTGCAAGGTATGGTAAGCAGAACTAAATGATTAGATGTGTAGAGAGGGAAGGGAGTATCTAAATTGACTTCCAGCTACCTGAGTTGGATGTTCAAGTATATTTAGGCTCATTATTTGAGATCAGAATACAAGGAAACAGCAAGTTTATAGAAGATATAGAGGGAGGATAAAGTCTTGATGCATATAATGAATTCAGATTTGAATGTACTAAGTTTGAAGAGTCAGTGGGACTTCAAAAGGAGATGTGCAAAAGCTTTGGTGAGTCTGAAGTTCAAAGGAGGTTATGTGAACCTGAGACAAAATTGTGGGACTCATCAGCATAGTTGTGTTCTACAAGTACTAAAGACTAAATAGAGCCTGCAGAGAAAAATATCATTAGATCAAGGCTGGGGGGTGGGGTGGGTAGGTGGGGGTGTGTGGCTCACCAAGAGGAATAGTCAGAGAGGTAGAAGGGGACAAGGAGCATCAAGTATCAGAGAAGCCAAGGCAAAAGAAGGAACTAAAGGTAACAAGGATTCAATAATGCCAATGCATCAGAGAGTTTAAGAAAGATACCCACTTGTATAGGTCTGTGGTATTTAGTAACAAAGGGGCCATCAGCATCTTTGGCAAATGCAGCTGCAGTGAAGTGCTGGGAAGAAAAACCAGACTGCTATGGGTTCAAGAGTTGAATGGGAAGAGAGGGAATGGCAACCATGGAAGTCCTCCAACAAAATCTCTGATGAGAAGTGAAGGAGAAAGGAGTACCTGGGTTAAAGGGAAAATTGCAATTTTTAGTATGGGAGAGATCTGAGCATGTTTATAGGCTGTGGGAAAAAATGCCAGATTGATGCATAAGCAAATGTTGTAGGATGGAGAAATCACTGATGGAGCACAGTAGGTTCCAGAGGAGATGAGAATGAATCAGTTCTAAGGCCTGGCCCTGAACTGCCATCCACTTATCTATGGCTTGAGGAAAGAGAGAGCTAGAATACAAAAATAAGTACGTGTGTATATAGGGAAGCCCAAAAATGAAAACCAGTATGTTGGTAGTCTCCATTCTTCAAAGTAATAGGAGCTGAGATCATCATCAGAATGTGAGTGGGATAGAAATTAGTGTGCTTTGAGGCAACCACTAAAAAGGGAGTAAAGCAAGTAAAGGGAATAGAAGAAGAAACTGCCAAAGGTCTTAAGTTAAAGACCATGACTTTATAGGGCATTTATAGTCAACTATTGTGTGATATTGGGGCTCATACAGCTGAAAAGGAAGGGCCAATAGAGTAAGAGTGTTGGTAAAGAAGGGCTTTCAATGAGCAATCACTTTCATTCTTCAGTCCTCTTTTCTTTTACTTTAGGACGGTGTGATAGAAAAATCTCTGAAAATAACTCTCTCATATCTTCTAGAAAGTTCACTATCTGAGTGTCTTCATTTTATAGTATCCTTAATTATTTCAGTTCAATGTAAAAAGTAAGAATAAAGTTTTCTAATAATAGAGAATTGCCCCCTCCAAATGTACAGGTCCCAAAATATTAGATAAATAATGGAATCTTAGGGCATTTAAAGAGTGCATTTCCTTCCAACAAACCTGCAGAAATCTGAATACGTAATTTTAAAGATATCCATATGCATATGGGTGTCTATATTTGACACACTACAGACCTTTCCTTGGAAAACTAAACAGTATTCATGATGTGTAGTTTTCATGATTGTTTTCTTTTTGTTTTATTGAAAAAAGCAAATCTACTTACTCTGTATTCACAGGAATGGAAATTAGTATTGGAAATAAGCAATTTCAATCCCCCCAAACTACATTAAAGATGAAATACAGTATTTTAAAAATACCATATGGAAAGGACAAAATCTGATATTAAGCCAGGAAGAAAATGGTCATAAAGGTCCAGGATTCAAGGACAAGCTTTTCTTGCTCCTTCACTCTCTGTGAGGTACAGGATTTCCACACATATGGTGTTAGAATCTTTCACTGTTCTACAACCCCTGGTGCAGGACCATATGTGCTGCAATCCACAAGCACAACAGGACGAGGTGGGAATTATCTGCCAGTTTTTCCTTGGAGTTCATTGTATTAAGGAGTTTTATACCTTGCCCCTATTATTATAATTTATTGAATTAATTACAGAAGTTTTTAAATACTTGAAATCTCCCCACCACCCCAGCTTCATATATAACTGATAGTTTTTCAAGCCTGTGCCCAAGATCACCACTGTAATCCATTTGGGCCTCCGACCTAATCTCATGGAAAATTCAATCAGCTAGTTGATTAGGCACTAAACTATATTTTTCTGTGGCTGGCTTTTCTCTTGTTTCCAATTCAGAAGTGCTGTAATTACTGACTCCTCTCCCCAACCCTTCTCCACTTTGATTAGTTTTGAAAAGTCAAGAGTAGCATCTTGACCTGCCAAATTTCCAGTTCCAGATTTTTCTTTTTTGTTTTGCTTTGTTTTGTTTTTTAATACAGCAAGAATAAATAAGATGTTAGAGGTAGCTCCCACTGCATTGCTCTAGTTTGCCAATTTTATGAGTTGTTAACATGTAGGGCAAGATTTCCCAAACCTGACACTATTGACATTTTGGTTCAGATAATTCTTTGTTGAGAGAGGTTGTCCTGTGCCTTGTAGAATATTTAACAGCATCCCTTGCTCTATTGCCTAGATGCCAGTGGCCACCCCACTGTAGTTTTGGCAGTCAAAACTGTGCCTAGATATTGCTAAATATTCCCTGGATGGAAGAATTGTCCTTGGTTTAAAACCACTGATCTAGGAATGGAATAACTTCAGGAACCTCATAATATGCACCCACACCAAAAGACTGATTCCTCTTTGAAAAGCAAATAACATTAGGGGAAGAAAAGCATTAACCCTTATCATAGTATTTTACAAGTGAGTATAAAAGACTTTTAAATTCTGAGAAAATGTTTAAATATGTGTGTGTGTGTGTGTGTGTGTCTGTCTGTCTGTTGGTCTGTGTGTTTGAGGAAACTGAAGAATTCCAGAAGTTAGAAACTAAAGGAAAAATTGCCACTGAGGAGGAACAAAGAATAGAAAGGAGTGACTAAGGGCATTAAAAACAAAATTCTGTCTCACTTGAAGTAAACAATAAAAATTGATCAACATTTATGTCTCTTCTCATACAAACTCCTAGTCCATTACCAAATCCTATCAACTTTATCTCTCTGATATCTCTTAACCCCATCAACTGGTTTCCATTTCCATTACTACCTCCCTAGTCCAAATTATCACGATCCCTTGTCTAGATCTCTCCAATATTACCTAATGTTCTCTGGATTCCTATCTGGTCCTACTCCAATTCCTTCTCTTCACTGCAGTCAACATGATATTTTCAAAAATTCCAATTTAGTCATGGTCCCACACTGTTTTACATCCCTCAGTGTGCCCTTAAGTTTAAAAGCAAACTCTTCAATGTGGCCAACAAATTCCTAGATGGTGTCTCTTCAGCCTGATATCCTAACACATTCCCATTTCATTCATTAAGCTTCCTCTTTTTCTGGATGTTTGAATATTCTATTCTCTCAGTCCTGCATGTACTTTCCTCCTCTCTTCTTACTCTTCAAATCTCAGTTGTAATTGAGTATAAATTTTATTACTATTAATTTCCTCTCATTAGATGCTTGCTCCATAGAAGCAGGAAGTGTATCTGGTCTGTTTGGGCTTGCCTTGTACCACCAAAGACCAGCAGCACAATGCCAGCATAGAGTGAGTATCTAATACTTATCTATCTGTTTCATCACTGAATGAAGAAATAGATAAACAAATTCTCTCATAGAGAAATCTATTAAGAACTTTGATGGGGCTGTGCCTTCTTAATGTAACATCTTATTCTATTAAATAAACAAATGTTATTCAGTCTGATTTCATCATTGTCATTTCATATGGCAACTGAGCTGTGAGCTCCTGATAGGCAAGTGCTCTATCCTAAATATTTTTGCTTTTTCCCTAAGGGCCTCACTAAGTTCCAAGAGCTGACTAAATGCATATGAAAAACAAATGAATGAATGAATGAAAATTCTATACCATAAACTCCATAAAGTCAGGAGCCAGGTCTAAACTTTCATTTATATCTTAGCACTAGAGTGTCCTAAGTTCTTTCAACATTTATTAAGTTTGCGTGCACGCGTGTGTGTGTGTGTTCTCCCTTATTGTGCATATCTCAGACTTGTTCCTGAACAAAAGTTGGCTTCAAGGTAAGGAGAATCTAGCTGAGTCTTGAATGAGCTGATGAATTAGAGAGAATTTATTGAAAGCTGCTTCCCACATGTAGAATTCTGAAGTGCTTGATAAACTTTAACTTGATGAAAACAATGCAAATTTCATCTTTGTTAGCCTTATCTATAGGCTCAGACCCCCAATTAAAAATAAACCAAAGAAATCCCAAGCTGGCCTGAAGCTGAAAGTGGCCCATGACAAAGATTTGCAAATACAATGGAATTTGGGCTCCCATCCAGGGAAACTCTTTCCTTTATCCTTGCATCTTCATGATATAAATGATGATGAGGATAATAAAAATGGCACCTAATGTTTTAGTACACACTTAACTAAGTTCTAATCTTGGCAACTGACCACTTTTATGCAGTTTCTGACTTAGTCTACACGACTACTCTAGAAGGTATAATTATTAAGGTTCAGGGAATGAGGCTCAGAGAGATTAATTCATGATCTAGATATATATTCTAACTCTGTCTCTTTACATTGGAGCATGAGAGAAAAGAGGGCGATAATAGAGGCATAATTGTTAATTTTATGCAGTATGTTTTTAAGATTATACCAAAACTCTAGTTTGCTTTGATTAGGTACAGCCATAGTCAGTATCTGTTCACAGGTGTGTGTGTGTGGTGTGAGTTAATACTGTTACCCAAAGATGAAAAATATTTCACTTTTACACATCAGTTTCATATGCATTATCTCATTTGATCCTTAAATATGTCTCTATCCTCTATCTGTAAGTGTATCCTTATTTTAAAATTGAGGATGCAAATACTCAAATCAAGGTGTATAGCCAGCCCTTCAACAAAGTCTTGGGACTGTGAGTTCAATGCTCTGTTTATGATAGTGTTTGAGAAGTTTCTTTATCAAGATGAGGAGAGAATAAAACAAATGCTACTTAGGCCAGAGGAGGGATCTGTCATGTAGAAAGACTTTAGCAGTGTGTGGGCTTTTTAGGGTTTGGGGATAGGCTATGTTGAGTGAATAGGACATTGACTTGGAGGTGGGAATTCATGCAGAGCTGAAGACAGGCTAATGACTGAGATAGGGGAAGCAGTTTATTAGCATTAATAGTTTCCTGAAAAAGTTTTGTACTCAGGGAAGGTATTCCCAAATTAGCTGTGGCTTGGAGATTTGGATTAGAAGGTTAGGACTGATGTGGAAAAGTCAGACAAGATTGTATTCACATGCATGTGGAGAAGGGGTAAATGATACATAATATAACACTAATGTTTTCTTTTCAAGTGTACCTATTCAACAGAATTTTTAAAGTAGAATCATACCTATAATAATAATAGTAGTAAACATTTAAAATTTTAGAATATTCCAGACACATTTCTAAACACAACACAAATATTAACTCATTTAATCCTTGCAATACCTGCATGTTTGGTATGATGGTTAGGAAAAAGTTTTGCTTGGGTAAAGTTCTGACTCTGCCTCTTATTAGCTGTGTGACCTTGGACAAGTTACTGAACATCTCAGATCCTTGATTTTCACATTGGATAATGATAGAAACTGAGAGTATTGTTTTGATCACTAAAGGGTAAATACATGTAAAAGGATTTAGAACAGTGCCTGATACACAGTAAGTGCTATGTAAGCATTTGCTCTTATTACTCTCATTATCCTCATTTACACATAAGGAAATAGAGGCATAGAGAAGTAATTGGCTCAAGGTCACACTGTTAGAAAGTACCAGAGCTGGGACTTGAACCCAGGCATATAGCCCCAGGTGCTACACTCTTAACCAAAATGCTCTTCTGCAATGTCCTATACTATTGCCATACCTGGTGAAGTGGTTACACCTCTAGAGTTGATCGAAGAAATTTAAGATGCAGTCTTTTCCCTTGGAGAGCAGTGATAGGCAGAATAATGACCCCCCAAAGAGGTTTGCTTCTTAATCCCTAGAACCTGTGAATAGGTTATATTACATGACAAAGAGAATTAAGGTTGCTAATCAGTTGACTTTAAAATAAGGATACTATCACCTGTCATTCACAGTGCAACCAAGTCCTGATAATGACCCAATGTCCTGGCCCCCATTACTTTTCTGTCCTCACTTTGTACCACTCTCCTCACTTTCTCCTCACTCCACTCCAGCCACCTTGCTGTTCCCATTCCCTAATGCTCTTTCCCCAGTTAAATACATGACTCACTTCTTCACTTCATTTACCCTGGCATACACAGAAGTGTACGGAGTTCACAAAAAAAATTTCCTTTTTTTTGTGGGCACATGTCTAGACTACATTCCCCAGCCTCCCTTGCAGTTAACGGTTAACATGTGACTGAGTCATGACCAATGGGTTGAAGAGATGCATGTTTCTTCCAGGCTGGTCCATAACCACTTCTCCAAAAGATCCTCTCTCTTATTCCTCATCCTCTAGCTGAATAGAAAGTGATCTTTAAGGCCTTGAAGAGGGCAAAGCCATGAGATAGAAAGAGTATGGGTCCCTCAATAATCACAAGGAAGGAGCAGCCACACTGGAATTCTTGTGTTCAAGAAATAAAGTTTTCTTGGATTGAAAAAAATAATAAAATAAGAATATTATCCTATATTATCTGAATGGCCCCAGTATACTCACAAGGGTCCTTAAATGTGGAAGAGGGAGGCAAAAGAGTCAGTGTCAGAATGATAAGATGTGACCAAGGCTCAATCAGCCATTGTTGACTTTGAAACTGAAGGAAGAGGCCACAGGTCAGAATGTGGGCAGCTTCTAGAAGCTTGAAAGTTTCTCCCCTAGGGTCTCCAGAAAAAAGCATGACCAGGCCAACACCTTGATTTTAGTCAAGTGAGAACTATTTTGGACTTATGACCTCCAGAACTGGAAAGTAAAAAGTTTGTGTTATCTTAAGCAACTAGCTTGTTGCTTAATTTGTTATAGCAGCAATAGGAAACTGATATAGAAGGGTGTAATGTTGTTAGAAAGAAAAGGATGCAGAGACTCCACTGTATGCTGAAGACTGACAAAAACTTCCTCAAATGGAAGACAGAAATATGAATAAAAGATTAGTGAGAAAATCTAAGGTTTGTATTTTAGGTTTTGTTTGTCTGTTTGTTTGTGTTTTTGGCATTTAGTGTTTTTGGCCTAATAGGTAATTGATTATTTATAAATAACATTGTCAGACCTCAGTCACAGTAACACTGCAGTCTATAAAGTATTCTCTCTTCCACTACCACATTTCATCTTTGTGGCTCTAGGTCATCAAGGTAGATAATATCTGATTCATGGTGGAAGAGTGAGAGGTGATGACCTGGGGGTTAAAAACCCAGGTTAAAATCTTATCTCCACTCCATGGTAGATCCTGTCCAGCATGCAATAGGACCTCTCTGAGCTTCAACTTCTTCATCAGTAACACAATAATGCCACCTCTTTGAAAGGGATGAAGGGGACGCCACCTCTGAGAGCGCCTGCCATTCAGTCAGATATAAGTGAGAATTATTTTTTCTATCTGCATTTTATAGACGGGAACATTGAGGTCAAAGAGGGGAATAATTTGGCTGAATTAGTCAACTAGTTGATGACATAGTCAAGACTTGATTTATGTTCCTATTATATAGCCCCTTCCTTTAAATCTAGTTGTTTTCCTTAAATGACTTTTAAAGATGCATTGCTATAATCCATAACTTGCTAAGTTAATCTGATTGCATTAATCAGTTTATATATAATTTATACCCTGCCTGCTTCCAACAAGAATTAGAAATGACTTGATCAAATTTAATGCTTGCAGAAGATACCTTAGTCAGTCTCTTTAGCAGTGCTGCCAATAGGCTCAGCATGCTGGCAGGGACAGAACAGTCCTGTTATTTGATGAGGTGTTCCTAAACTCAACAGGTGTTGCTGATTAAGTGTGGCCACTCAATTTGTGGGCAAATTCACAGATCCTCTGATTCCCCATCCAGCATTAGTGCTATTTGCTGATGAAACATATTTGGAGAATATGCTAGCAGAAATCCAATAAGGAGAGCTATCTATTCTTATAGTCCAAGGTAAGTTCAAAACAGGGCCATGAGTAGAGCCACAATTGAAAGAATGACAATGAAAAAAAAAAAAAAAAGAAAGAATGACAATGACTGCTAAATAGTTAAACTGCCTGACTTCCTCAGGAAATGTATTGTGAAAAGTATTTTTACAGATCATTCTTAATATCCTGGTAAATTTAATAATACCCAAGTATTCACAAGGTGGGGAAAACTAAATGTTCAAGTCAGCAGCTTAACAAGCTACCCCTCAGAGTGAGTTCAGATGGAATAGGGCCTGTTTTTGGCCAAATTAAGGGAACTCATTCAATTCTAAATATATAAACCTGCTTAGTTTGGATTGCAGCTTGAAGTGGTCTGAAATGTATATAGAAACACATTCACTTGTTCAGTTTTTAAATAATTATATCTTGAGAGATAGTCACTGTATAAGATACAAATCAGTACATAACCTCATGGGTCCATTTTTGGATACATTCTATTTCCATGAATAATTGTAATGAAGGTGGGAAATTATAAGTATATTAAGAATGGTACAGAAAAAGCACATGGGAGCTCATGGATATAGCACATTTAGTTAGAAAAATGATGAAAGACACTTTGCTTCCAAAGTTTCTGAGTTAAGCTTTCAGGAGTAAATAAAAATTGCATTTGGAGTGATAGGCTCTTAGAGGAAGAGCCAAGTGTGAGTGTATGTGTGTGTGTGTGTAAGTGAATGAATAGAGTAGCACTTTTTAAGTGGGGAGAGCACAGAAGAAATATTAATATGCTTATTCAATCAAAAATATTTATGATGTTGCTCCTGTGTGTTATGCTCATTATGGAGACAGAGAGATGAATAGGACAGATGGGATCTCTACATTCACAGTAGGTAGTAAAAGTTGTCCATGGATACTGCCCATTAAAAGAAAAATGCCGTGGAAGATATCAATACCAGAAAAAAAGCATAAACATACACTTGGACTGAAGTATCATTATTTTAAGTTTACTTCACTCTACGATAAGGCTGTAATTATGGCTGACTGTTCCAAGTAAACACATAGCTTCCAGGTAGATTCCACTACTACTGGTAAGGTTTGTAGTTTGTCTTACATTCTTAGAAAGAAACTGAAGACACATTTCATGCCCTTCTTTTGATTTTTTTAAAGTTTATTTATTTCTAGAGAGAGAGTACACACACAAGTGGGGTAGGGGCAGAGGGAAGGAGGGTGAGAGTGAATCCCAAACAGGCTCCATGCTCTGCACTGAGCCTGAAGAAGGGCTCTATCTCAAACACCTTGAGGTCATGACCTGAGTCAAAATCTAGAGTCAGACACTTAACTGAGCCACCCAGACACCCCTTTTTATTTTCTAATAAAAGAAAAAAAAGATACAATAAAAAGTCCTCAATAATGACTAGGATAAGTTATTTCATTCCATTAAAAACAAGGGCTTATAATATTCATATTGAGTTTATTATGTATTTTTCATATATTCAGTAAGTTAATATATGAAAAATATACAGTGGCCACCATTATTATTGTCCCTATTTTTCAGATAAAAATTTAAAGCATTGAATAATTAGTGATTCACCTGAGGCCAAGTTTTTATATCTAGTTAACAGGCCAAGTTTTTATATCTAGTTAACAGCAGAGCCAAGAGATAGACCTATCTGGAGTGGACTAAATGTTCTCAACTAGTCTACTTCTGGTATCACATTACTCATTTCTAGAGATTTCTTAGATGAAAATCGAGATGGTATTAAAAGTTGCCTGTGTTTCTCTCTGCCTAAAATTTCTCCTGAAATTCTCTTCAGTGGTAGCATTTGTTTTTGGATGCATTCCAGGGGCCTGCATAGATGTGTGTGAGAATGTGGTGCCCACATCTAAAGACAGATGTTGGTCATTATAGTATTGCAAGACTTCTGAATTTAAGATGCAGAATTTAAGATAGGGCTTTGTGATTTCTTTAGTGAGAGTTCAGCAGGTCAAGCCTCTGCCACCAAGCAAGGCCCATACACTCCAAAGTATATACTCAGCCCGTCCATGACAGGAAAATGGAAATCACCTGCTGAGTTTAACATTCTTGCCTTGCTCTCTAATCAGCAAAAATTTTCTATTCCACAAGTCAGTATTTGTTCATGCATTTCCAGAGGCCTAGGAGGAAGGATATTATGCAGAGAACACGCCCAAGCATATAACTGGATAGATTAAAAGATCCAAATGGACACCCAGTGTACTCACATAAATACATAAAAAGCCAAACTAGAGCACTAAGTGGTGGCACTTATTGTAAAACAGCACTGAATACCGCCATTTCTTCTATTTCTAAACCAATTTAGATTTCAGGGCTCATTTACAGCACTGGTTCTGTTGCCATCCATAACCCAGGAGACTCTTGCATTCTCTTCTTCACGTATATTAGTCTTTTCCCTATTCTTCTTAAAGGCATAAAACTTTTTAACTAACTTATTCTCAAATATTTCCTATACTGAACCACTTCCTGAGTCTCACTGCAAAGCCAGGAGAAAGAGAAAAGCACCAAACTGATTCTAATCTATCTTGAAACATGACCTTGGGGAATGTGTTCATAAACACCTGGAGATGTTTGGATGTTGTTAGACTCATTCAAGAAAGCTGCCCCCCAGGTCAAGACAAATACCAAAAGTAATGGGGGGAAGAAAAAGAAGCTCAAGTGTTCACTGACCACCAGCTGGGAACCAGATATCTTTACACAGGGTGATGACAATCTTGGGTGAGTCTTTGATGTGTGTTCTTTCCACAAAATTAGAGCATTTGAAAAATGTCAGAATTATTTCAGCAATGAACAAAAGATTGTAACTAAGTGCCAATTCTCATTATAAGTTAAGACAAAAGATTCTGAGATTCAGCCTCAAAACTTTAAACCTCTGATCTCCATGCTTGCACAAATGCCTATGTGGAGCAGTTATTTAAATTCGTGGTCCAGAAAGATAGGGAAATTTTATACAGAAATACATTTTTAAATATTTTTATGGTTTTTATGCTTACAAGTATTTTTTTAATGGAAGAGGCAAATATGTTTTTATGGCAAATCACTAAATTATGTGCTAAATTATTCCACATTATGTTTTAAGATTGGATGGTGGGGAGGTAGGATGGAAGGTGTGAACACCATTGTTTCCATCATGTAATAGAAAAATGAAAATTTATGACACCCCAATATGAATTGGAATGTAATATTGTAATTGGAATGTTATTCATAAGAGTCTGACATGATTAAATTCGAAACTAACAAACAAGGAAACTCTTAATAGTCAAGTTTGTATTCACAGATGTCTTGATATTCTTATAGAGTATCTTGCAAATAGTAGGCACTGAATAAATGCTTTCTGAATGCTTACTAAGTTAAAGTCAAACAACAAACAAAGATGACAAAAATTTACACATTTCTAAGCATGATAGGAACCATTTGGATGTTCCAAACAGGCAGGAAATATGAGCAGAAAGGAGGTCACTGGACTTGAGCCAGGAGCCTGGTTGAAGCCTTGAGTCTCTGCCTGCATTTGCTAGCTATGTCACCTTAGTTGAGACTTTTATCTATTCCAGCATCTTCATCTGTAATTGGGGTCACTTCTTCCAGACAACAACGGGTTAAAAAGTTGTTGAGTTTTAAAAATAATGTGTGTCATAGCTGTTTATGAAGTTTTGGCCCTAAATGGATATAATGGATACATTACTGGTTAAACGAGTGGTTTTGGAGTGTTCTTTTTTGTCTTTTTGTTTAATTACTCCATGGAACCCTATTCTTTTGAGGAATACTTTAAAGGAAACCAGATTGGTGGTGACAAAAGGATGGGGAAGAAGCTGATGTAGAAGTCTGACTCTTCAAGTCCCATCCTCTCATGTAGAATAGGTTTACTTTTATGTATTTTATGTGCTGGACTTCCACATAATATTTTAATAGAAAAAATAGTTTTATTGATTTAAACAAAGATTAAAGACCACTAAATTCATTCCATTTATTTGGTTTGGAGCTATGAAAACAGGAAACAACGCAAATGCTCATGAACAGGAGAATGGATAAGAAAAATGTAGGGTATTCTTACAATGGATTACTACTTGTTGTTAAACAGAAATGAACTATATAAAAACATAACACATGGATAAATCTCAAAAACATTTATCTAATGTTTAGGTAACTAAAAGAAGCCAGACTCAAGGAGAACATTTTTTACAATTTAATTTATAAACGCTAATTATATGTTTAGACATCCTCCTGAAAGGTGCTGTTGACTAAAAAAGAGCATGAGGGAATTTACAGAATGATAGAAATGTTATTTATCTTGATCTGGAAACTGGTGGCCCAGATATTATATATATATATATTGCTAAATTATTCCACATTATGTTATATTATGTATATATATATTATAAATTATATATATTATATATATTACATATATAAATTATATATTATATTATATTTATATTATATTTATATTTATATAATATTATATTTATATAATATTTATATTATATTATATTATATTATATTATATTATATTATATTATATATTTATATATTATATTATATTTGTTATTTAATAAATATATTATATAATAAATATATATAATTATATATTATATATTATATTAGATATATTGTTAAATTATTCCACGTTATGTTATATTATATATGTATAATATCTGGGGCACGAGTTTTATATATATATATATATATACACATATATACATGTATATACATATACATATATATATGTGTATATATATATTTAGCTCAAAGACTAAAGATTTTTTACATATATATATACATACATATGTAAAAAATATTTAGTCTTTGAGCTAAACATTTAAGATTTGTACAATTCACTCTATGCAAATAATAGCATGATTTTAAAAAGTAGTCATAACCAATTGTTTTTCTGGTCATTGCTGTACAGACAGGAAATGGAATCAGATGAGTTCCAAGACATGTAGAGGAAACAGTAAAAATGTATCCATTTCTCTATGATATAGTATGTCTCCTCACTCTCACCCCCTAAACTCACACACTCACACACATTCAGTATACATACCCGCACATACACTTCTCCATTAATCTTATTTGTTTTCTTATCTCATCCCTTTTTCTATCTTTCCAGAATCTCCTAGGTTGCTAACTGCTACAAAAGTCTTTCAATGAATAACACATAATCTTTTTTTTTAATATAAAATTCTTGTCAAATTGGTTTCCATGCAACACCCAGTGCTCATCCCAACAGGTGCCTTCCTCAATGCCCATCACCCACTTTCCCCTCCCTCCCACCCCTCATCAACCTTCAGTTTATTCTCAGTTTTTAAGAGTCTCTTATTGTTTGGCTCCCTTTGTCTCTTTTTTTTTTTCCTTCCCCTCCCCCATGGTCTTCTGTTAAGTTTCTCGGGATCCACATAAAAGTGAAAACACATGGTATCTGTCTTTCTCTGTATGACTTATTTCACTTAGCATAACACTCTCCAGTTCCACTCACATTGCTATAAAAGGCCATATTTCATTCTTTCTCATTGCCAAGTAGTATTCCATTGTGTATATAAACCACAATAATCTTTACCTTGCAAGTAGTTTTGTGTTCCTGACCCATCCCATAACAGTTTGATATTAGAAAGATGCATTAGCATACCAAAAAAAAAAAAAAAAAAAGACTCCTAGTGCCGGAAAAGAATTTTTTTCCTACAAAATTACTTTGCTTTTAACTCTGATACAGAAATCTATGTCTAACTTTTCAGTGATGCTTAGATATACAACAAAAGTTAACATTTATGGAGCCCTTACTATGGACTAGGAACTATTCTAAGCAATCTGTATGGACTATTTAACTTTTTTTAAACAAATCTATGAAGTAAATGCAGATAAAAAAAAAAAGACACAAAAGATTACATAAATTGCCTAAAGTTATACATCAGTTAAGTGGAGGTGCTGGAATAAGGACCCAGACAGCCTGGTTCCCACCTCTCAGTAGCCATGTGGGTCAAGAAAAGCTCTGGAACTAAGCAGACAGAGTGTACTCACTTTTAGCTGCAAACTTCCTCTGTGACCTCCAGTAAACAGCTAGATACCCTCCTGTTCTGTCCTGTTGGTGCTTTTTTTTTTTTTTCCCCTAAGACTTATCACACCTATTATTTCAATTGGATAGGAATTTCCAGATAATGCTATCAGGCTAGAGACCAGTAAATTTTCCTGAGCAGCAATGTAGTGATCGACAAAGAAATACTCATGTGCCTGGGCAGGCTGATAGCAGTGGCACCAGTGTGGGGGCACTTGGGTGGCTCAGTGGGTTGAGCATCTGACTTGATTTTGGCACAGGTCATGATCTCACAGTTCCTAAGATGGAGCCCCATGTTGGGCTCTGTGCTGACAGTGAGGAACCTGCTTGGGATTCTCTCTCTCCTCTCTCTCTCTCTCTCTCTGCCCCTCCCTTGCTTGCACATGTATCCACGCTCTCTCTTTCTGTCTCTCTCTCTCTCTCAAAATAGAGAAATAAACTTAAAAAAAAAAGAAATGACACCAGTGTGCTTTAACTTTTAGAGCAAAATGAAAGCATCATTATTCCTTAACCAGCTTTGCAATACTGAAGCTAATATAGGGCATAGACTGGCAAGTGCTTGATAAATGTGTGATATGCAGAGATCTAAATCACAGCAAATATCATTATGCCTTGTGTTAGTTTCCTAGGGCTGCCACACAAAATATCACAAACTGGGTGACCTAAAACAACAGAAAGTTATTGTCTTGCTGTTCTAGAGGCTAGAAATCTGAGGTTAAGGTATCTGTGGGGCCATGCTCCTTCAGAAGCCTCTAGGAGAAAATCCTTCCTTGACTCTTCAAGTTTCTTTGGCTTGTAGCTGCAGCATTTCAATCACTGCTTCTGTTGTCACATGGTGTTGTCCCTGTGTGTCAGGGATATTTACCTACCCCTTTTTAAGGACATGAGGCATAATAAATTAAGGTTGTACCCTAACAATCTTAACTTAATTTGATTAGATCTGCAAAGTTCTCATTTCTAAAAAGGTCCCATTCACAGGTACCAAGGATCAGGACTTCAACATTTCTTTTTGGGGGACACAATTCAACTCTTAAGATGCATGAGCCATAGTGGTTCCCTGGTTCTCCCAGACTCCATTCCTTGGTTATAGCCATCTTTTTCACATCTGTCTTTCTCTTCTCCATCTCCTTGCTCCAATTTGCAAAGGCTTTTGAGCCTGTGATATTGTGATTTATAGGAAATATATATTTGGTCATTCAGATGTATATTTCTCATATTTGGTCTTTGTCCACAGTTTCTGGCTCAGAAGTCCTAAAATTCTTGGAATTTCCAAAATGCAGAGAGTGACTAATGTGTCTTTTGTTATGTTAATGAGGTGGCTTTTGGATCCCTTAGAAGAATGGGAGTTGGTCACCAGTGAAGCAAACCATGTGATTAGAGGATTGAAGTCCCACCTCCTCACCTTTGGGGAGGGGAGAGCAGCTTGAAATTGAATCAGTCATCAATGGGCACAGATTTAGTCAACCATGCCTATAACAAAGCCTCTATAGGGGCACCTGGGTGGGTCAGTCAGTTGAATATTAGATTTCAGCTCAGGTCATGATCTCATGGTTCCAGCCCCATGTTGGGCTTTGTGCTCATAGCCTGGAGCCTACTTTGTATTCTCTGTCTCTTTCTCTCTCTGCCCCTCACCCATTCATTCTCTTTCTCTCTCTCAAAAATGAGTAAATATTTAAAAAATTAAAACAATAAAACAATCAAATGGACTGGATTCAGAGAGCTTCTCAGTTGGTGAGCACCTGGATATTTGGGGATAGTGGCCTGCTTGGAGGGAACATGGAAACTCCTCATCCTTTACTTATACATTGCTCTATGCATTTTTGCCATCTGGTTATTCTTGAATTGTAAACAGTGATATAGTTAGTATAATGTTTGCGTTCTCTGAGTCATGATAGCAAATTAATTGAACCCAAGGAAGGAGTCATGGGAACCTCTGATTTATATAGCCAGTAGGTTAGAAGCACAGGTAACAATCTGGGTTTGTGACTGGCATCTGAAGTATGTGTTGGGGAGTGGGGGTTACCATCTGGTAAGACTGAACCCTTAACTTGTGGAATCTGACACTATATCTGGATAGATAGTGTCAGAATTGAGTTGAATTGCAGGACACCATGCTGGTGTCAGAGAATTGCTTATTGGTGTGGGCAACTCCTTAAAAAAATTGAAATTGGTGTGGGGCACTCTGATGAGATGGGGGCCAGCAGTGTAGGTGGTGAAAGAATTCACCTAAGGCAGAACAAAAGAGATAGAAGTGTATTGAATATAAGGCAAAGGAGTGGTGGGCAAAACAGCAAAGAGACTGTGACCAGGGAGTGGTGAGGGGCCACAGTTATAGGGCAAAGTGAGGAAATAGGGGAACATATGGAATTTTCTACTTTTTGGTAATCTTAGGAACTGTACCTAGTTGGAATTGGTCAGTTAGGGTCAATGGCTATTTGATGTGGGTTATCACATCAATGGCTATTTAATGAGCTTATTTGCATTCAACTGGGTGGTCACTGTGGGCCTTTTTACCTTACTCACATTTCCATTGTTAAAGCTTGTTGCCTAAAGCAGCCTCTACATTTGGGCCCAGAATATCTTTTTAGATCCATACCCCACAAACCCTGTCTGCTCATTGACACATTGTCATTGCTTCATCTTTCTCTTGAGTAGAATAATCATCATTGGGAAAGGACTTTTGAAATGAGCCACTCTCTTCCCTCTGATACTACATTCACTTAGCTTTTAAAACTCCAGGCTACACAGAGTCTTTGAGATAAATTTTGCTTTAGTTTATCTTTATAAATAAATATTCCATGCCATAATATTTAATGTCATTCTGCTGTGTTCTACCCATGCAGTAGACAGCAAATTCCCACCAAGTTGGTGTCAGAATGTGAAATTAGTGACTAATAAAACAGACAAAAGGAGAATGCTGAGTTATAGAAAGGATGGGCGTGACGTATGAATATCATTAGCTGTTCCTTAAAGAACATTTATGTGATTACATGAATGTGAAAATGCAATGCAGTATTTTAGAATTTCTCTTGTCACTGGGATGCTCTGAAGCAGATGGACTGTGTGACTGATGATTCAATAATTGCACTCATTAAAATTTTTCACACTTTTAATTTCTTCACAGCCCCCACCTCCTACTTCATTCTGTGAAGAGCCAAGGAATGAAATGGTTTTGTCCTTGTCAGCAAATAGATAATAATTGAGTTTGCTTTGATTTCCTGGAGCACCCCTGTCCCATCTCTGGGCTCCTGATTGACAGCTCAGAAGCCTGGTGAAATGTTGGAACCAGCCCCAGCTGTCTCAAAGGCTAGAGATGTCACAGAATGATCTTTCTGTCTTCATCTTCTCACACAACAGCCTACCTTATACCCAGAGTGTGTGCGTGTGTCTGCAGGTGCTACACCACAAACATTAGGCATGGGAAGTTGAGCTGACAACTTTGAATCCAAGTTTTGAAAGTCTGTCCACCCCTAGTTAGAGCCAAGAATAAATCCGAGTGCATGGGATATAGGAGGCGGGTGGTAGGAGTCAATGGCTGCAGCAAGCAGTGATGGCAAGATAGGCATCAGAGCTCAAACTCAATAGCACAGTTATTGTGTGTCCATAGAAACCACAGCATCTTCAGATTAATAGGATGGCTTCTGGCTGGAAAACGTTTAGCAATGGATGGACCAACTTAAAAAGAATGAAACTTTTTTTCGCTCTTTATATTCATTTATTTATTGCATTTATTCATCAAGAAAAAGCATTATCCACTAGCAAGAGATTTATGTTCTAGTCTGAATCATGCCACTAAGTAGCTGTATCCTTGGGTGGTCACTTTACCTCTTTGGGCCTCATTATACTCAGGCCCCACCTCTACAGTTCTATGATTATATGAACTAGTGACTGTCTACTAAGTGAAAGGTAGACAAAGAAACACTGACTGCAGGCTTAGACCTTCTTAAGAAGTCTGTGGTCTCTGTGGGAGAGATAAAACATAGATACATGCAGAGAAAAATAACATCATAGAAACCAGTTGGCTTCTTTCACCTAAAAACTAGGTGCCACAGTGACTGCTTGAGCTCAGGGAGAGAAAAGAAATAATGAGGGAATTATTGGGAATAATGAGGGTTCAGAGTGGGGAATGAATCTGAAGAAGAGAGAAGAGGAAAAAGGGCATGTTGTGGGGCAAAATAGTATGAACAAATAGGCATTAGAATGAGTCCCTATATCTTGGGACAGATAATGAATGGGAAGGTTAGATTTTACAAAAGTTTCTTGAGGGTAATAAGGCTTGTTATGGAACATTGATAAGTTCCCAATATTGGGGGGACCCTAAGCCTCTTCTCCAGCCTCCCCAAGATCTCTATCCAGGATTGAATGGAGTTGGGTTCACAAGAAGGAAAGCCCTAAATGCTACATAAAAGAGCAGATTGTTTAAGCATCAAAGTGTTACTGAGAATTGATGAAAGGAGAGTAGCATATGATAAGAACAGATATGAGAAGTTTAACCAGGGAATAGCCCACAGATGGCTCAGAGGAGGCCAGACTAAAAGCAGAGAGGCTGCCTGAAGAAGCCAGTTACGATAAGGACTATCACAAGGGCAGGGCAGAAAGAGTGGAAAGAATGGAGGGATTTGATTCTCCAGCCACATATTCCTAATTGAAACTTTTGTTTCCCCTTTTATATTATCATATTTGTAATCACATGCTCAGTGTCTATTTTTCCTACTAGACTATAAGCTCTCCACAGGGCATGTCTGTGTCTGCCTTTTTAGAACCATGTACCCAGCATGGTGGCTGGTAAATGAAAATACTCAAAAAACACTTGGGGAACAAATGAATGCATATAAGACACACTGTGAAGAAAAGAGCGACAAAACTCAATGAGTCAAAAATTCTTTGCTTGGTAAATGGAAGCATGATGACAGAAACTAGGAGAAGTAGAAACAGCAATGTTGGAAGAAAAATGTTGCTGGAGATGAATTTGAGGTGATACTAGGATATCCATGTAGAAATGTTCAGAAGGCCATTGGAACTATTGGGTTATATGCTGAGAAAATTACCAGTGTGTCTTCCTTTAATATGGAAAATTGAGCTGGTTGGCTGAAGTACTTTGATTTCTAAATTCCATTTGGCAGAGAATACATTAAGGTCATGGATCCAAATTAAAAAAAAAAAGTGTGGGGCGCCTGGGTGGCGCAGTCGGTTAAGTGTCCGACTTCAGCCAGGTCACGATCTCGCGGTCCGTGAGTTTGAGCCCCGCGTCGGGCTCTGGGCTGATGGCTCAGAGCCTGGAGCCTGTTTCCGATTCTGTGTCTCCCTCTCTCTCTGCCCCTCCCCCATTCATGCTATGTCTCTCTCTGTCCCAAAAATAAATAAAAAACGTTGAAAAAAAAAATTAAAAAAAAAAAAAACTGTACAAAAACTAAGAAGCATAGTTACCTTTTCCTCCCCATCCTAGCCTTATGTCAGAAATTTAATATCTACTTTCATGCCATTTTTTACTTTTAAGAGAGACTTTTTGGTAAGTTAATAACCTGGTTTTCATTTTCCTTTTTAATATACTAAATTGAATTGGAAAAACCCATTATACAAGTGAAAAGAAAATGTGTTAGATTAGAGGATACTTTTTATTTGTTAGAGACATCAATATCTCCTTTTATTTGGGATGGCTTTGTGCCCATCTCTGTATGCCAAAAGAAGGTCAATGGTGAAAGATCTCAGCTTTGATATCATACTGACCTAACTTGAATTCTGAGTCCATCATTTTTTAGTAAGTTCCTTACCTCCTCTGGACTTCTCTCATCTGTAAGTTGGAGTTTCCATTACTACCTAACAGATTTTGTGAATGTTAAATACAAACTGTTATGAGTTGAACAGTGACCTCCCAAAACATTTTTCCACGTCTCAGAACCTGTAAATATGACCTGATTTGAAGAAAAGATCTTGCAGATGTAAGGATCTCAAGATGAGATCATCCTGAATTTTTCAGATGGGCCCTGAATCCAATAACAAACGTCCTTATAATAGACACACAGAGACAGTAAAAGAAAGCCATATAGCAATGGAGGCAGAGTTTGGGGTGATGTTGTCAGCCACCAGAAGCTGGATGGAGCAAGGAAAGATTTTTCCCTAGAGCCTCCAGAAGGAGTGAGGCCTTGACAATACTTTGATTTCAGACTTGGGCCCCAGAACTATGAGAAGATAAATATCAGTTGTTTTAAGTCCTCAGTTTGTGGTAATTTGTTATAGCAGTCCTGGAAATCTAATATACACAGATACTTTGTCTACAAATATACTCCATAAATACTAGTTCTTGTCCCTCATTCTTATTGAAACCACCATGTCCCAAGCCTTCTTGTATAAAAATAAAATAAAATGTCTTCTGAAAACATTTCAGTGGAGGAATTAGGACAATATCTGTGCATGATACTGGTATAAAGTGTGAGGGTGTAATTATGAGACACATAAGGAGAACAAAGAAGAGGGTGATACAAAGGTGTTCACATAAGGTGAACAAAGAAGGACAAAAATGAAGAGGTAAAAAAGAAATGAGAGAATGAAGAAATAAAAACAAAACTCCCTCTCATTCCTCTACTAGCTCTTAGAGTCCTTCATGGTGGTCACTCAGTGGAAACCAGAAGGAAATAGGAAGAGACACATTAAGGTGAGGAGAGCCATCTATATTTCAATTGTGCCCTTATGGCATTTCAGAGTTGCTATGCTATCAATCTTCCCAGGTTGGAAGGACTGAGATATGGGCTATTGTCAAGTAAAACTTTCATTAAAACCAAGGCCTGTTGGCTTCTAATTTTCAATCCACTAAATGTATAGTTTCTGCTTGAGATCCAATGACCATCACTCATTCTCTCCTATTTTGCTCAGCTGTCAGATAGAAAGTTAAAAGAAATATTACATATAATGTAAGAAACTACAATAATCACAGCAGTCATAATCCCTGCTGTAACACTATATTTTGCTGAGTACATTAGTGACCTGTCATTTCTAAAGAGCATTTATTTAACAGTAAAGTATGTTATATGTGTCAGTGACCCACATTCAAAAATAAAAATAAAAAGCAAGTATAAACCATTAAAAAATGTTATTATAAATAATCATATGGCATGAGGGCACTTTAGGGGTAGAAAGAATAGCCTCTTCTTGCAGTCTAAACAAATGTATAATGTAACTAAAATAATGAAATCTATCAAATACAAAGTGATTGTGAGCACCCTATTGTAAGGGTTAAATTGTAGTGTAGGGCTAACCTGTAGCCTTAAGAAATAACAGCTTTGTTTTAACACTGTAGATTAAGAGATAACAACCTTGTCCTATCAATCAAGGGAACAAAAGTTCAAGGAAAATCGACTGGATTAGTGTTTGATTGGATTGGGGCAAGGGCGTGTCTGAACTGTTTCCACCCCCATCTGGGAACTATTTCTTTGTTTTGTTCCCAGGTGATGATAAGACGATGTGGTCGGCTATAAAAACTCTGTACCCCAGCTGTTCAAGACCACACTCTAGTCAAGAGTGTCCGTCCTGATCAGTTGGCCTTGCCTCTCATTGCAATAAACTTTGTTGTGACTGTCACTGGTGCCTGTAGCATTCTGTTTCAGGAGTCGTGTGGATGCAACACTTAACTTTTCCAGAAAAAAAAAAGAAATTCCTCGGGCCCTTGATAATCACAGACTCACGTCCTCAGTCCCAGCAGTGGTACAAACAGCTCCAAGATAATCGTGTTGTGTTAAGTCCTTAGAAAAAGGGAATGGTCACTTGCCATTTGGTCAATAGTCATCCTGATAAGGTGACATAAAAAGCTGCTACATATATGTGTGATTTATTGAAATAATTGAATCAGGGTCTCGTTTTGGTTTGCTTGCTACTGTAGTTAGACTGGGAACCCAGAAAGCATTTTCCCCCCTGTACACTCTGCCTCTACCTCTGGAAAAAGAGACCAACACTGTTGGGGCCCCTGGGCGGCTCAGTCGGTTAAGTGTCTGACTTTGTCTCAGGTCATGATCTCGAGGTTCATGGGTTTGAGCCCTGTGTGGGGCTCTGTGCTAAGAGCTCAGAAGAGCCTGGAGCCTGCTTCAGAGTCTGTGTCTCCCACTCAAGCTCTGTATCTGTGTCTGTCTCTGTCTCTCTCTCAAAAATAAACATTAAGAAAAGATAAAATAAAAAAAGAAGTTTATAATTATACTGGAAACACTAAGCCCCAGGACCACGGAAGCCCTGAGTACAGACCCAGTAACCATCCTGCCATTGAATGGAACATGTAAATATCTACAGTGGTCACAATAGCCATAAGCCAGGACTATTTCCAATATTTTGAGACATATAAGCTCCTGGGGATTTTCTACAACCTAATTCAGTGGGAGATGTCTTTGAAAACAAGATTCTTTTCACCAATTGGCTAATGGAGAGTTGAAACGGAATCTGCTGGAATTAGAAAAATAAAAGAACTGTGAAAGGTCTCACATTTGTGAAACAAAATTTATAGCTTTAATACTGGCCTGAAGGATGGGAGTAAGTGAAAATTTTTCCAGTGCTGTTCATTAGATTAGTATTTGGTTATACAAGATTCTGTTTATGAAAAACTTCCAACTAAATTAACACATTGTTCTCCAGTGGAATAGGTGGCCTGGGCAATTGTCATCCCATCTCACAATATGTCAAGTAAAGTCCTGCAGCTCCACCCTCTTCCCACATTCTGGTGACTAGGATTAATCACCTCTGGTGTGGGACACATGCAATAACACAGGTTAAAGGGCTATCAAAGCTTGCCATGTATCTGAGCAGATTGCCAGTGCTTTAAGGGGAAGATGCCAGCCTCTGATACTACCACACAGCGCTAAGGGAGCTGCTGGACAGGGAAAGGCAGATGCCCCCGAGATAGTCAGAGATCAAAGTAGTCCAGGTCCTCTGCCTTCACTGAAGTGTTTACCCTGAAGATAAAACTTTAAAACATTAAAGAGTGAGAGAGAGAGAGAGAGAGAGAGAGAGAGAGAGAGAGAATACATTTCCATCAGAAAGCAGAAGAGAGGAGTGACTTGTTTGTCACTAATGTCTCTCCCCTGCAGGGGTATGTAAGCTCCCTTTCAAGCTCCATGGAGGGTTTCTCAGAATCCATGGGTACTGTAAATTATGGACAAAATTTGTGTATTTTTGTTAGGAAAGGATTTATAAACTTACAACTCAAAAGAGTTTAAGAATCACTGGGGTAGTGGGGAGAGATCCATTATCACCCCTTACTAGGCAATATTTATTAGTGTAAGCCCCAAGAGGAATAGTTTTCAGGAATGTAATTCCAGTTCTACAGCTCTCTGTAAAAGAAGGTAAAAGCAGGGGTCCTAGACTACCTTTTGAAGTTGTCATGTCTTGTGACTCTATGCCTGCCAGGAGCCATGCACTATGAAAACTACCTCACTGTGAAAATGGCTGTACCTCATTGTATCTTCATGACAGTTCATTGAGGGAACTGTTTTTACTCCACAGGAAAAAAAAAATGAAAAAAAAACAGAGAAGTCTGGTAACTTACCTGAGGTCACAAAGCTAGGGATAAGTAAGTCCAGCATTTGGATCCATGTTTGTGGTTTCTAAAACCTCTACTCTTTCTTAGAACCCTCATATGTTGGTTTCATAGGCTCTCATATTCCTGCTTAAATGGATTTCAGATTCCTCCCATGGAGATGTTCATAGGTATACATTGAACATTTCTGTATTTTTAATATATCCTGGTGATTTCAAATCTAGAAAGGAAAAGGAAAGGTATTCTGGTTAGTGACAGTAGAACTGACTGTGCCTATTCTCATATATGGTCTTGCTCTCTTCAGTTCAGCTTTAAAGATGGTATAACTTTGTCTATAGGACACAGAGTGTGGGTTCTTATGACATCTCAGTGTAGCTGAGTACCAGCTATAGTTCTGTCACTATCTCATGCTATGTTGTGGGTATGTCATCTTTCCTGGAAGTAACTTTGCCATCATCTGTCAAATGGGGGCAATGACCCACCTCCCAAGACAGTGGTGAGGGTCAGATGAGATCTTTAATTTAAGAAATACTTTTAAAGTTAAAAATAGACCTACCCTACAATCCAGTAATTGTACTACTAGGTATTTACCCAAAGGATACAAAAATACCAATTCAAAGGGATACATGCGCCCTGATGTTTATAGCAGCATTATCTACAATAACCAGATTATGGAAATAGCCCAAATGTCCATATACTGATGAATGGATAAAGAAGAGGTGGTACATATACACATTGGAATATTCCTCAGCCATAAAAACTTCCATTGCCTTTTGCAATGACATGGATGGAGCTACATACAGAGTATTATGCTCAGTGAAATAAGTCAGTCAGGCAAAGACAAATACCATGTGATTTCACTCATATGTGGAACTTAAGAAAAAAACAAAGCAGCAAAGGGGAAAAAAAGAAAGTGAGGCAAACCAAAAAACAGACTCTTAACTATAGAGAACAAACTGATGGTTACCAGAGGGAGGTGAATGGGGGGATGGGTGAAATAGGTGATGGAGATTAAGGAGGGCACTTGTGATGAGCACTGGGTGTTATATGGAAGTGTTGAATCACTATATTATGCAACTGAAACTAATATTACACTGTGTGTTAACTAAAACACTAAAACACTGTGTGTTAAATAAAAACTTAAAAAAAAAGAAAAAGAAAGAACACTCTTGATGTAGCACTGAAGCTAACATTAGGATGCATAAACATTTTACACAAGGCACACTACACAATATTTCTGTTACTTGATTTCAAAACAGTAAGCTCTTTACGGGCAAATTCCTATCTGATTTGTGTTTGTCTGCACAGTGCCTTGAACCTCACAAGAATTCAGTGAGTATGAACCAAGGAAACGGTCAATTCATTCAGATCTATCAGGAGGTCATAATGCCATCAGATATGCAACATGTGTGTAAGTGTGGGGGTCAAAATTTTATATTTGTGTTGTGGAAGAAAAATTAGAAGTAGAGTAAGTAAATGAATTATGTTTCTGTGTAACTATTTGCAGAAACTACAATTTAATTAAGGGCTATGCCTTGATTAGGAATATTAGCATGAAAAGTATTTGTTGCTACTTTTGAAATTCAAGGCTTGTTGGAAAGCAAACAACTTCATAGAAGTCATAATCAAAGTAAAAGTTTTTACTTAGACTATCACCTAAACTGTTCAGCAGAATACTAGTCCCAAGAGGTGTAGGCAAATATTTTTGGAACACATCACTATGTTCCTTTCACAGAGATTTATCACCTTAAGGCTTAGATAAGCTTTAAAGATGAATCCCATTTAATTGTGTTTAACCCATAATTATTTGGTCCTGTAGTTCATCTTTTTTCCTACCCTCTACCCCCTTTTTAAGAATCATATACACTTACCTCTCATTGAATAAATTTGGGAAATGTTGATGTGGAAATACAAGAATAAACAGAAATAGTTCATGTTTAAGCTAATTGCTGTTATAAAATTATGGACACTGATTAAAATTTACACTGTAAAGTTCTGTTATGACCAAGTACTTTGTGAGGAAGCAAAAGTATTTTATCAGCATATGGTGCTGCAGGGTTGAAGATGCCCTATAGAAAAATATACTTGGAGTACACATGACATTGAGCTCCTTTAATTACCATGCAAAGAGTCCCAATAAATAAATAGGAAATGCTGAAAAACTCACAGACTATGAATTAACAATTCAGGAGAGGAAACATAAATATAATTTAAACGCATGTCATAGTAAAAGAAATGTAAATTAAAACTACAATGAGGTAACATTTTAACTTATTAGATTGTCAAAACCAAAAACTACAATAGCATGTGTATTGGAAAGAATGTGGAAAAATGATAGTTCCATTCATTTTTTAGGGGAATATAAATTAGCACAATTCCTATAGAGAACAATGGGGTAATAATTATAAAAATTAAAAATGTACGCCTCCCTTTGACATAGCAATTACCCTTCTGGGACTTTAGTCTGTATTAGTAAAAGAAGATGTGTACAAAGAAGTTTGTATAAAGAAATTCACTGCACTATCGTTCATAAGAACAAAAGATTGGGCAAAAAACAAACAAGCAAACAAAGCTAAATGTCCACAAACTAGTTAAATAAATTATGGTATAGCCATCCGATGGAATCCCAAGAAAGGATAGAACAAGGCAGCTTTCTATACACAGATATGAAATGACATGTTAAGTGACAAGATGCAGAACACTGGGTATATATGTGCCATTTTTTAACACGTGCTTATTTAGGGACAGAACATCTTTGGAAATTTGCATAGAACTCTGGCAGAAATGATTACCTCAGAAGGGGACAAGGAAGTAGACAGGGGTAGGCGGGAGGCTTACTTTTCATTGTATACCCACTTGAACTTTTAAAATGATTTTTGAACATAAATATTATAAACTATTGAAATAAAATGCATTAATTCAACTTAAAAATAAAATGGAAATTAACACAAATATATATATATATATATGTATATATATATACATATATATATATATATATATATATATGCGCCATTCATGGAAATAATTATTGACTTCAAAATCAACCAAAGAATAACTTTTTTTTTACATTTATTTATTTATTGAGAGACAGAGAAAGACAGAGCACAAGTGGGGGAGGGGCAGACAGAGAAGGAGACACAGAATCTGGAGCAAGCTCCAGGCTCTGAGCTGTCAGCACAGAGCCCAACATGGGGCTCAAACTCACAAACTGTGAGATCATGACCTGAGCTGAAGTCGGACACTTAACCAACTGAGCCACACAGTCTCCCCAGAAAGAATAACGTCTTAATGAGATTCCACTGTATAGAATATGCATAGGAAAATATTTATAGTATAGGAAAAAAGCAGCAATAAAACAATATTCTCCTGAGTATTTGCAAAATAAGAAAGCTGGCCAGAAAGTCTTGCATACTTGTCCTGTGGAATGATGACCTCAAATACTATAATGTTTATAAGTTTGCCTTCATCAAATGTCAGGCACATATAACTCATTGGCATCACTATCATTCTTAGCTTTAATTAGATGTTAGTCATGGATCATTTAGGAGGTCTGAGAATAATGGTAAACCATCTTCACTCTGATGGTGTTCAAATTTCTTAGGAGAAAAACTATTAAACTAACCAGGCCCAAACTGAAGCCATTGAGGCCTCTAATTTTGTAGAGTTGAAAAGGCTAAAGGGACCTTTTTTCAACTGTGGCATCACTCATCTCTATTTCCCACTTGTTCACTGGAAGTAAACAAGAATTTTTTTGTTGTTGGTTTGGGGTTTTGTTTTGTTTTTAAACACTGTGAACTAGATATGGTAGTCCTTGATATGAAAGAGATTATATTATTAAGTCTAGAAACCTGAGAAGATAATATTCCCACCTTTTCTTCTCTTTTCTTTTCTTTTCTTTTCCCTTCCTTTCCCATCCCTTTCTTTCTTCCTTCCCTCCTTCCCTCCCTCCTTCCTTCCCTTCTTTCTTTCTTTCTTTCTCTTTCTTTTTTCTTTCTTTCTCTTTCTTTTTTCTTTCTTCTTTCTTTCTTTCTTTCTTTCTTTCTTTCTTTCTTTCTTTCTTTCTTCTTTCTTTCTTTTCCCTATAGAACTGTTCATTATAGAAGGCAGTCTAATGTAAATTCCGAGTAGCCAAATTATATCACTTAAAGAAGTGATTTTTTTCTTTAATGAGTTTTACTTTTGCTGCAAATAGAGACAAATAAATTCAATAAGGAAAACCATCCAGTAGCTTTGGGGTATGTAATCTTTTAAGGCTGGCAGATTTGCCTGTATTTGAAGATCAACCTAATGGGCATAAAGGTCAATTTGCTCAGATAGTTATAATTAATGGAGAACAAACAGTGATTTTGTTAGACCTCATGGAAATCGTGAGACTTTGAAGGATTCTTTTTATTCCGTGTAATTCCATCTCTCAAGGCAAAGGACAACAATATGTATATGAAGATATGTGTACAGCAATCATTTATAACAATTATTTAATAACATTGATCTCATTTAGACACAATCTAACCCTTACTTAATATGAATCCATTTAGCCTAGTTCAGGTAAATTCCAACTATATCTTGACTGAAACAATACAACATTCAGTAACTCTGCCTATGAGGTTTTCTCTCTCAGGCACAGTTACATGTATATTGTTATTCAAGGAAATTGAGTGAAGCTTATATAGACAGGGAAAGAGTAAGAAAAGAAGATGAGTTTATAATTTAGCATTACAAACTCATTACTAGACTAAAGCAAATACTAATGTAATTCCTTTATAAGCTCAATGATATGACTTAATGAGTAATGAGTGAAAGTATTGGATACTCTTTTTCTCCTCCATCTGAAATATGCAAAGTTTGGTAAAGGCCAGATAATGTGGTTCAGTGGAAATAGTTTGGATTGGCACCTAGGAGACTGGATTATCATCTCAATTCTGCCTCTGCCATTTGGTAGCTGAATGACTTTGGACAGTAATTGGATTTTGTTGTCTTCCATTTGTTCATGACCTGAAAGAATTAGACCAGATCATCCCTAAAGTTTTTTTCCAGCTATAAGATTTTAAGATTCTTATTAAAATTTTCCAGTGAGGTTTGCATGCCAGCAAATCCCAGCAAGATGATGGACATGCTATTAAAGACTCTCATTTGAAGGTTGCAACATCAGAGAAGCTGTGCAGGAGTTAGTAGTGTATCAATCCTTTGATTCTGTGAATAAGGTTTGGAGTTCTTAGTGTGAAGAGAGCTAAACTGAAGGTTCCACAAAGTCGTATTTATAACATTTGTAGTTTAAAGCAGAAGAAAACATCAAAACATATATGTTGAATTATTTTTTTAAAACTGTTTTTTTTTTAGAAAAAATTTATCCATTTCTTCTCTGATTCTAAAGCATTCCCCTCTCATGCATTACCTCTGAGCATTTCAGGCTCACCTGTCTCCAAGCTCATGTTAGGTCAGACAAAGGCAGGGATTCTTGCCAAGTGATTTACGGAGGCAGTAAAACCTATATAATGCAGTGGAGGGAGCAGGATAAGGAAAGCAGAAAAAGCAGATCTACTTCCTGGGGGACCCAGGTTAACACATATTTTAATCTAGATTTTTAGATTTTTAATCTAAATAAAAGTAACGTCTACTTCTATGTTAACACCAATACTTTCTATCAGTTTCTGAATTATCCATTCCAGGATGAATATTCAACCCCTTGATTTCACACTAGACCTGAGTACTTCCTAGCAGCTGCTGAGTTAGACACAGGACTGGAAGAAATAGAAAAGCCTCAAACTTTCTCTGCAGCTAATCAACCTCCACTAAAAAATGTGAGTTCCTTCAGGCTGAGTTTAAGAACCCCCTCAGTAGATATGAGGGAATAGATAATAACCAGGTATTTTAATTAAGCTAAGAATGATTTGAAGCTTAAAGTCAAAGCCTTTACATAATAATTCACAGAAAATGGGCTTTTGGGGAGAAGTATTCATACCAGAAACTCAATTTGTCCATCTGGAAAATGAAGGCTGTAAAAATTCAACATAGTGGAAATGTGACACACGACCACTGAAATGTTGTTACAGGGTTGTAGGGCTGCTGTGAGAAGGAGGTCAGCTACCTCTCAGGAGGACTCAGAGGATACTATTATATGTAACAGCATCTTGGAACCATCTGGAGTGTCCCATAGTCTTACAGGCCCAGAAACATAAATTGTCAGCATACCAAAAGTGAGTACTTATCTCAGGAGTAGGCACATTGACTAAGCTCCCATAGCCAGTGTCGAAGTCCAGAATGTCTGTTGATTTCTATGTCCTGAAAGTCATGACAGGGCTGGGAGGCTCAGGGTGGCACCGCTCTTTGTACCACTTTAGAAGCCATATAGTAATCACAACATTGCTTTGTGAACAAGGGAGCAAAGTGAAAGAGCTACTAACAAGAAACTCAGACTCTGTTGATGCCCTGCCCCATGTCCCCAAAGCTCACCTTTGAACGTCCCCCACACCTGTGGTGGACAATTTCAGATATACCATGGGCAGCTTCCTACTTTAAATGCTTCTTTCTCTCCACTTCTCTGCTTGAACACATCCTTTATGCTTAGGAGTTTGCTCAGATAGAAGCCGTTACAATACAGAAAGGCCAAGGAGTTAATGCTATCCTGCATACAGTCCTCAGCAGAGGCTGAATGGGAGTCGAGGGATAAAGCCCCAGGCTACCTCTAGTTCTCTGGTTCAATGATTAGGGTGTATTCTATATGGTTTCTCAGAAGGTCCCCACCAAGATGAAACCTCAGTTATCCACATTGCTGACTTGCTCATTATTGAACTCTTTGTTGGATTTTCTCCCCTCTAGGCTTGCCAGAAAAAAAAAATGCAGGTAACTGAGTTCAATCTGAATTTCAGATAAATAAATAAATATTTATATATGTATGCATAGAGAGATCTATATATCTATCTAGATGTATATTTCTATTTATATATACATATAGGTAGATATGTATATCTATCATCTATCTACCTACTTATCATCCATCACCTATCTATTTACTACTTATATCTATCTCTTTGTCTTAATCTATCATCTAATTATTGAGAGAGAAAGGGAGAGAGACAGAGAAAGAAGAGCAATAACAAAGCAGATGGGACAAAATGTCAACCATAGGTGAATCTGATGAAGAATAATCAGTGTACTTCATATTAGTCTTGCAACTTTAAGTTGCAAAAGCAAAGTTAAAGTAGTGAGTGCTGGGGCACCTGGGTGGCTCAATCACTTAAGACTCTGACTTCAGCTCAGGTCATGATCTTGCAGTTTGTGAGTTTGGGCCCTGCATCAGACTCTGTGTTGACAGCTCAGAGCCTGGAGCCTGCTTCAGATTCTGTGTCTCCCTCTCTCTCTGCCACTCCCCTGCTTACGCTCTGTCTCTCTCTGTCTCTCAATAATAAATGAACGTTAAAAAAAAATTAAAGTAGTGAGTGCTTGTCTAATAATTTGGGAACCTCCTGATTTAGGTCAGCCCTTCATTTACAGATGAGGAAACCAAGTGCCTCTTATAATAATCAACTTTAGCAGAAAAGCAGTGCATTTCAAAATAAAATAGTTTAAGTTTACATGATATGTAATACATAAATCATGACATCAGCAACGCTTTAGTTCCCCACTATTCATGCAAATAACATAGAGTTAATTCTCTATATTTTTTTAATATCAAACTTTATTTTGTTCAAAACCTGAGACCTGTTTGGATATTATGTTTTTCATTGCAAGAAAAAGCTTCCCTACTTCTGTTGTGCCCCAGTTATTTATTTTGGATACATTAGAACTATAATATAACCTTGCCTTAGGATATATTTATGTTCCCTGGCGGGGATGCTGAGGGCGGGAATTCTCTATCTCCTGGAGCTGTTTGAAGGAGTAGGTGAAGCAGGTGTGCAAGTGTATAGGGTGAGAGCCAACCTTCCACTCTTCTTTAGGAAGTCTCTCTATGCTAAAGAGATTTTCTTTCTTTCCTTTCTTATTTCTGTTTGCTTTTTTTTTTTTATAGCTTTGAAGGAATGGAAAATTTCTGTGGTAGCTGATAGCAAATACAGAAAGGCTCATTTGCATATAGATGTTTCAGCTTGCAACTGCATAATCCCTTGAGAGAGGCCTTGTTTAAATGGGCAGGCAGGCTGGCATGGGGCTGCTGGGTTCCTAATGAAAACTAAATTGAAACTTGGGAAACATTTGCCTTGGAGGTGGCCAGGCTTTTTAGAGTATCAATTTAAATCTGAAAGATGAGGGCAGTCCTGTGCCAAATTGCCCCTCACTCTTTAAAAGTCCTAAGACAGAGGGTCCGGGAGAAATAGAAAACAATGAATGATTGGTAAAACCTGAGTTAATCAATGTGCTTATTTTACTTAGAAATTCTGCCTGAAGTTTCAAAACAGTGAGCAGGTGGGAAAGTGGGGATGAACACAGAGGAGAGCACAGAGGCTCTATCTATTCTGGAAGGGACCATTCCCAGATAACTGGGTAAGCCAAGACTATTGAGACAACTGGTAATCCATTTATAGGCTAAAGACTTCAGATCGAATGTTCCTCCCAAACTTGACCGAAGGCTAAGCAGATAAGGACAAGTCTGAAAACAAGATAATGTAGAAAGAAAAGAGATTACAAAAAGGTCAAAAGATTAGCTGGGGGATAAGTGGAATCAGAGAAAAATAAGGGAAAGGTTAGAAACTGATACCAGGCAAAAAAGATAAATCAAGTTAGCAAGTGGAGGAAGTGAACATAGGAGCAAAATAAGAAATGAGATCAGGGCAAATGGCACAGGATAGAAGAATACAAAGGCTATTAAAACTGAAAATGCAAGAAAACAAAAGAGCTGACAATGCAGATGAAGGAAATAAAATAAAAATATCAAATTGAGTATCTCTAAGGCTTCCATGTCAGAATCTAATAACAGGTATGTCAAAAATTTTCTGTATTTGTTTCCCAGAACACAAACAAAAGCTAGTATTTCTTTGTTGTTATTACCTAGAATATTGTTCTCTTTTGATCAACCTTTACTTCATAATCTTTCTGATTCAACACCTGCAATTGGGTATGATATCCCCACTTATTAAAGCACCACTGGACTGGATAAAGCTTTTGTTAAATTAACATCTGAAAGAAGACTTTAGTGTATGTATGAGAAAGATAATGTCTTCTCCAACACACATGTATGTACACAAAGACACCTGTGCACACACTTGCAAGCTTGCTAGATAGAGTGTTTGTGAAAAAGTACATTCTGCCCCCCAGAAGGACACTGCCCCTACAGTGACACTGCCCATACAGTGACATTATAAATAACATTTACTGAGTACCTACCAAGATATTTGAGGTTGACGCCGAACTTGATTGACAGTTTTTTTTACACATTGCTTACAGACCAGGGCAACAATAAATAATTACACAAAGAGATATAACATTTATATGAAAAGAAAAAAAATAGAAGTGACAGAAAATAAAATTTGCTATCTATATATCAATAGTATCTCATCTAGGAAGGATAAAACCTGAACATGGAAGAACATTTTTAAAAAATGTTTGTTTATTTATTTTGAGAGGTGGGGGAGGGAGAGGCACCGAGAGAAAGAGAAGCATGCTGCATGCTGTTAGTGCAGAGCCCAATGAGGGACTTGACCTCAGAACCTGTGAGATCTAAACCTCAGCTGAAATCAAGAGTCAGTGGCTTAACTGACTGAACCACCCAGGATCACCTGAAACATGGAAGAACTTTTGTTTACTTACCTTAAAGACTCTATTAAGTGACATGGATGCCAGATTACAGGAGCTAAATTATTCTGTGTATGAAATAGGCAAAGATAGTGGTCCTGAGGGAAGATGCTGAAATAGTGTGAGATGGAGGGAACCTCGCTGGGAATGGGAGTCTCTAAGATTAAAGACCAAGTGGGATCCTGTGTAATGTAAATCTCCTTTTGCTGCCCCTCAGCAGAATCTCCAGGAGATTATCCACTATTTTGTCAAGGTCCAGTGAATAGGATTTTCTTAGGGGAATAAAGAGAATTGCTGAATTCTGCCCAAGGTTACCTACCCATAAGGTTGTATCTGTTATGCAAAAATAAAATTAAAAATAAAAAAGAGGATATGACAAGCTTAAGACTTATTTATTCAGCACCTACTCTGTCACAGGCTATGGAGGGGTTAAAATTATAACTGAGCCTGTCCCTGTGCTCAAAAGGACTTATGGAACTTGAGTAGAAAATATTTGATCTCATTCCATCCATCATTCATAGATCCAACATTTCTTACAACAATAGAAGATGAACAAGCAAAACTAAATGCAAACAAGTACAGAATCTAAGTATCCACAGCTAAATGCCTTGTGTGCTAACCACATGTCCGATGCTATGTTGAGCACTTTACATACCACATCTCATTTGAAACTCACAACCAATTTCTGAGGTAGATATTTTTGATATTTTTATTGTGTAGATGAAGACACTGAAGGTTAAAAGTATTAAGCAAGTTTCCAAAATCATAGTCATTAAGCAGAAAATCTGGGGCTGAACCCATATCTGTTTGATACCAAAGCCCATGTGTTTTAAAAAGATCATAGCCATTCTTCAGAATTCATAGTATTATATTAAAAAATGAAGCTACTTTAGTTAGTTTTTATTATCTATCAGGGTCCTCCTTCTAGGGAAAAGCACTCAATTTTAGACTGACAAACAATTCCATTTGAAAACCATATGGACAATGTCTACATTGTACCCATGTAGTATTTTTAAAAAATATGTTTAAACATGCAAGTGTGTGACTGTTGGTTGTGATAATACCTAGAGAGTCAATTAGATTTTTCACATAGGTATTTTGGTGCAGAGTTGACACAGAAAATCATTGCAATCAATAATGCAAATTCAGTCCTAAACATCAAGGATTTCTGTACGTGTATGGGACATGAATTCAGAATATCATTAAATTCAACACTTTTGTTTGTAAAAATATCATATCAAAGCTTTTGACAAAATACTCAGATTGCTTGTGTTTAGAAGGAAAAAGGAAGGAAGGAAGGGACAAATGAAAGAAGGAGGGAAGGAAGGAAGGAAGGAAGGAAGGAAGGAAGGAAGGAAGGAAGGAAGGAAGAAAAGTAAACAGATCTGTTTGTATTGGAAGCTTCTTGCCTTCTGTTTTACTAGTTTCCTTAGTGTACCTACCTTCATCCTTGCCACTGACCCCAAGTGACTCTAATCCCAGGTCAGATTTGTCATGTCAGAAATGTTAAGAATTTTCTGAAAAGTATTTATGGTTGAACTAGGCAATTAAAGGCAAGATGAAATTTATATATAAAATGATATCCTCCTATAAAAAATAGAAACCAACAGAACAGAAACCCTTTCTTTCAGGCATTTTAATGACTATTGGACTAAAATCACTCATTACTCTCAGGCACACTGCATTTTGGTTGACCTTGTGGAATGTCTATTTGATGGCTTTCAAAATCACTTATCCATGCAGTTTTGGCATCTCTGTGCTGTGTTAGCAATCCTAGTTTTGTATTAGATTTTACTTCAATCTTTTGTCTAGGGAGGGAGTTTTACTGTTTTACTGTTTTACTGAAAACAGTTTCAACTGTTTTCTGGGAGTTTTACAATTTCTGTTGCTACATATAAATCTTTTGAGTTGATATTTATGTATGATATAAGAGAGTACTTCAGTTTCATTCTTGTGATGTCATTTATGGAAGATGCTATTCTTTCCATTGTATAATTTTGGCATCTTTGTTGAAATTAATTGGTCTTATATGCATATTTATTCTGGGCTCTGAGTTCTGTTTCACTGATCTATGTGTCTGTTTTAATGCAATACTGCACTGTTATGATTATTATCTCTCTTTAATATAGTTTTCATCAGATAGCTTGTTCTACCTTCTAAAGATTGCTTTGGCTATTTGGAGTCTTCTGTGGTTCCATGTGAATTTTAGGATTTTCTATTTTATTTCTATGAAAAATACCATTGGAATTTTGACAGAGATTGCATTGATTCTGTAGATCACTTTAGGTAGTATGGACATTTTAACAGTATTAATTCTTCTAAACCATGAACACAGGATATCTTTCCATTCATTTGTGTCTTCTTCAATTTTTTCATCATTGTGTTATAGTTTTCAGCATACAGATCTTGCATGCCCTTCCTTTGGTTAAATTTATTCCTAAGGATTTTATTCCTTTAGATGCTATTGCAAATGAATTGTTTTCTTATTTTCTCTTCCTGATAATTTGTTGTTAGTGTATAAAAATGCAACTAATTTTTGTATATTGATTTTGTATCTTGTAACTTTACTGAATTCTTTAATTAGTTTTAATGTTCTAACAGTTTTTTGTTGAAGTTTTTAGAATCTTCTACATATAACACCATGTCATCTGCAAAGATATTTTTACTTTTCCATTCTGATTTGTACACCTTTTATTTCTTTTTCTTGCCTAATTGCTCTGGCTAGCACTTTCAGCACTAGGCTGAATACAAGTGGTGAGGGTGAGCACCATTGTCTTCTTTCTGATCTTAAAGGAAAAGCTTTCAGGTTTTCACTGTTCACTATGATGTTAGCTGTGTGCTTGTCATATGTAGTCTTTATTATTTTGAGGTACATTCCATCAATACCTAATTGTTGAAAGTTTTTATCATGAAAGGATGTTTAATTTTTTTTCAAGTTCTTTTACTGTATCTATTGAGACAATCATATGCTTTTTATCCTTTATTTTGTTAATGTGATTTATTACTTTCTAGTTTCTATACTGTAAATACTCCCACCATGGCTGATTTTAAGCTATTAGCAATTTATTGACTGGCTTACAAAATTCCTGAAAATTCAACCTTCAGCTCTTATGAATCAGTATGAGATTGCTGATCAACCCCCACACATCCTGGAATGGGACTTCTCTCAAAAAAAAAAAAAAATCACAGGGAAGGACTCTGGCTTGATTTGAGGGATTTACTATCATTTTAGACCAATTACCATGGCTAGGCATATGGGTAATAACTACAGTTACTCATCTTGGGTCTGGTGACTTCCCCCTCACTGGATGGGAAAGTGTCTTGGTTTGCTTGGGCTGCTATAACAAAAACAATGAAGAAAATATATTGATGGCTTAAACAACAAAAAATTATTTCTACAGTTTTGGAACCTGGATGTTCTAGATTAGGTTTCTGGCATGGTTGGATTCCAGTAAGGACCCACTTCTTCATTTGCAGACAGCTGTATTTTCACTTAATAGAGGTAGAGGGAGGGAAGGATAGGGAGAGGGAGAGGGAGAGGGAGAGAGATGATCTCTCTTTCTATTTTGGGTTTCTTCTTTTAAGGTCATTAATTCCATTTATGAGGGCTCCATCTTCATGACCTAATACCTCCTAAGTGTCCCACCTTTAAATGCCATCATATTGAGGATTAGGCTTTAACACCTGGATTTTGGTGGGACACAAACCTTCAATCCATAGAAGCAGTCACTGAGAATGGGAACTGAACCAGATTCACATACTTGATATCAGTGAAAAACAGTTCCCTGAAAGTCCAGAAGAAGAAGAAAAAGAAGAACAAGAAGAAGAAGAAGAAGAAGAAGAAGAGAAATTAGACTGGACAGACAAAACCCAGTGATATGCTATATAATCCCAGAAAGAAAGACAAAATATATACACACTTTCAAGAATATATGAGTCTGACCACAATAATTGTAAAGTAGAATTAAGGGAGGGTATTTTAAGAATCCATTCTTAGTATAGAAAACAAGGGACAAAATAGAAGGACATTACTTAACTGCAGAATTAAATTTTTAAAAAAATTGAGCAGGACCTTGTTCTTTAAGATTAAGTGTGGAAATGAATTCCAAGTTTTCTTTCTCATGAAAATGATACAGGGGAGAACATGTAGAATAGAAATACACATTAAATATACTGCTTATTTAAGGACTGCCTAGTTGTGAATATGAGTTTTTCAATTAGCATAAACACAGGCTTATTTTATTTTATTTTATTTCATTACATTTCATTTTATAAATGTTTATTTATTTATTTTGAGAGAGAGAGAGGGAGGGAGAAAGAAGGGAGAGAGAGAGAGAGTGTGTGCACAAGTTGGGGAGGGGCAGAGAAAGAGAGTGGGAATCCCAAGCAGGCTCCACTCTGGCAGAGCAGAGCCCCATACAGGGCCCAAACTCACCAATCATGAGATCATGACCTGAGCTGAAATCAAGAATCAGTAGCTAAAATGACTGAGCCACCCAGGTGCCCCCACACAGGTATATTTTAAATATTTCAGTCCTCTGAAGCTTTGTCACTATAAGTTCTACCTTTGATACTTTGATCATTTTTTGTCTTAAAAAGGATTTTCTTTTTGTTCTGTTATTCTATATTTTGCTTCCTGTAAGGCTTGACTGCCAGTTTGCAAAAGTACACTGCCCAAGAAAAAACAATGCTTAACACCTACACATTTAACCTCATTAACAATTCCTTTCCTTGCAATTAATCCAAAGAGAGTGGAGATGCCTTGCTTCCTCTATTCATCAAGGTACATATCAATTGAATAGGGGGGAAATAACAAAGAAGCCAAATCTTCAGAAGCTCTAAAAAAAAAAAAAAAACAGGGAGAGGGAACTCTTTAGAAAGCATTTACAATTTAGAATGCAGTTTTAATTATTATGGCAGGATGTCCAACGTTTTGATGTATATTACAGGTTAGAGAATAAAAGAGCATTATTGAGCATTTTCTTTGTGTGTGTGTGTGTTGTGTGTGTTGTGTGTCAACTTGACTGGATGCTCTGAAAACTTTTGCTGTTACCCAAAGTAAAGAAAAAGCAAAGATGTTCACTGCATTGTTATTTATAAAACAATACAATTAAAAGCAATTTAAATATACAAATAGATAGGATATTTAAGTAAATTATAGTGTATTCACTGAATAAAAACTAGGTAGATGCTTAAAATAATATTTCTAAAAATTTTAAAAATAACCAATGCTGTTTTATATATTTAGTAAAACAAATCACTCAATGTATAATATATGAATCTTCATAATAGTTTTATTATTAATACCAAAAAGCTGGAAAGAATCCAAATGTTCCTTACAATGTGAATGGATAAACAAAATTGTGGTAGATTCATATAATGGAATGATAGTCAGTAATAAAAAAAACAAAGTACTAACACATGGACAAATCTCAAAAATGTTATGTTGAGGGAATAAAAGCCAGACACAAAAAATTAGATACTCTGTGTTTCCATATATTAAAATTTAGAATAAGCAAAACTAATCTATGGGAAAAGGAACAGATCAAATACTAATCTGAGGCATGAGTTAAGGTGGATTCACTGCAAAGGGGCACAAAGAACAATGTTGGGTGGTATAAATGTTCCATATCTTGATAGTAATGGTGGTTACGCAGGAATATTTTGGTCAAAAATAATCAAATCGTATACTTAAATTTTAGGCATTTAATTATCCCCAATGTTGATTTAAAATCGATATATAGTTTAATTCAGTTATGTGAAATAAACAAATAAGAAACTATGCATACATAGAAAAACACTATGATGAATATTGATAAGTGTTAAAATATTTATATTCAGGGGCTCCTGGGTGGCGCAGTCGGTTAAGCCTCCGACTTCAGCCAGGTCACGATCTCGCGGTCCGTGAGTTCGAGCCCGGCGTCAGGCTCTGGGCTGCTGGCTCGGAGCCTGGAGCCTGTTTCCGATTCTGTGTCTCCCTCTCTCTCTGCCCCTCCCCCGTTCATGCTCTGTCTCTCTCTGACCCAAAAATAAATAAAAAACGTTGAAAAAAAAATATTTATATTCATCATCTCTAGGTATGGAATTAAGAGTAATTTTTTTCTCCTACTTGACTGTTTTATTAAATCTCTACTAGATGCATATGTTTTATTTTTAATTTTATATATCTATATACTATATCTATCTATCCATCCACCTATATCATTTTTTGTCCCGTTTTTCGTCTGTTTTTCTATCCACCCACCCACCTTTTACCTTTTTACCTGTTATATACAACTGCAGTAACAAGTATATGTAAATACAATTTTTTTAAGTGTGCTTAAAGGCCCCTAGCATTATAACCTTTTGGCTTTGTGATGGTTTAACTCCAGGATGCCTTCTTGATTAGTTTTGTTCAGATGCCTGCATCTGCCCCTCTTTGATTTGGGCAGTCAGTCCAGAGAAAATTAATAAGTTAGTTGCTGTATTTAAAAGGAGTCAGGCTAATTGACTGTTTAGATTGCTTTGATCATTCATTTTGTCAGGATCAAAGAATAGGGACTATTGATTACCTAGTGTTCTATGTGGACCTGCTTGTATGACACAAAGATTACTTGAATAGCATTGACTGTTGTCTCTGGAATCTCAATGAAAATGGAGGTGATTCTCCTGGGAGGCTGTCTTTCTGAGCAACAGCAACAATAACATCAACTACAATCACCAAAAAAAGAATCTGAAAGAATTATAATATTAATAATAAAAGTTCTTGGTATTTACACATTTACAAAACACTTTACCCATAATAATTTTTGTGATGTAACAATACTAAGGTAGACAGGAGAAAATTATAGACGTGCTTTTCAAATGAAGACACTGAGACTTGGGGAATTCATCACACTCTTAGATGACAGAGCCACCATGCAAGTCCAGGACTCCTCAAGTGTTATTGCCACAATTTGCTTCAATGATTTTTTAAATATCCCCTTTCTTTTAACCCCAGATTGCCATTCATGGACACTTTCCCTTCTTCTGGATTGAATAAACAGAAAAAGATCCTTTTTCATGAATCTGGTTGTTACTATTACTGAGATTTTCTCTGTTTTGCTCCTCATTTGAAGGTGAGGAGAGTGAAATGTCTTTTATAGCTTACAAATATTTTTGGGCCAATTCCATAAAATTCACTAAAATCTGAAGACTTGGGGACATAAAAACGATGAAACTGGTTTGACCATGTTTTCCTTCCTCTGACCTAAATGTCAATATTTTAGATCCAACAGAAACCTGACTGATTTGTGAGTGTGGGTTATTGGCAAAGGAGTAAAAATAGTGGTAATGAAGCTGTACACACAGACACTTTCAGTGAAGGTACTTAAATCATAGCATTTCCTGATTTGGGTAAACAAATAATTCTCATTCTTGGCTCTACAACTTACTCTGTAATCAATCAGTTTTAGGATATAGAAGGTTTCTTCAACAAAACATTTTGTTCCCCAGGAAAACGCTTTTGGTTGCCAGATAAATTAGTGCCAAAAAGATATATTTTACCAAAACATTTGTTTTATAGATTTCGTGTTACATATCCAGAAACATGATTGCTTTTCTTATTGGCATGAACACTTCTTTCTCATTTAAAACAAAAACAAAAACAAAAACTTTTATCTGAGTTCCCCATAAGAAAGCAATTGAGAACATTTCAAAGAAGGCAGTGGCTTTTTCACTATTATAGTCTAAAAATGCAATGATATATCAATGCTATTAGCAGAGTGGAACCCAACACATGTACGTTTATGAGTTCAATTAACTAACTTTGCTTTTTCCAAAAATAGTGAAATAAAAGTTGCCAAAATCATTTGATGAAGAGAAGGAAACACTATTTCTAAATCATTAAATAAAGCCAAGAGAAACTGCCTATGGACAATTGGCTTAATCTAAGACTTAATCTTTTTCTGCCTGAAGTTTCACTGAGCAGATGTTCCATTTTTCTCATTTTTCTTATCTTCTTGATATATAGTTTAAAAACATCCAGGGGAAATTTTAAAATTTCATGAAGGATGATGGTTTAGAACCCTTTTTATATCTTCCAGAATTTTCTTCTTCAGGCGGATTATTCAATAGGAATTAATGTTTGAAAATAATTGTAAACCCTGAGAATCCATGTGCCTAAATATAAAGAACTTGTTTGAGCAAAGCGTAGAACACAATAGACTCTAGGGAGTAAGGTTGTTTGCAGTGTAGTTGCTCTGAGTTTTGAAATAATTTTTTTGTCCCCTGCTTTTCTATTGTATGTAGGGGAAATTCCTGTCAACCACAATAACTCTTTCTTTTATTTTTATTTCCAAATTTAATTAATGATTTAAATATATTTTACTTGCTTAAGGTAGTCAAAGGCAAGTTCATCCAACATGCACTTTCTTCTGCCTGTCTACATTGTTACCATTATGTAAAACTGGAGTAAAAGGTAGAGATGCAGAAAGAACGAGACAAGAACCTGGTTATCAGCATCATGACTAAGACCACAGCAGGACCAGTAGAAAGTAAGATAATACAGAATTTACTCATTCATTCATTCATTCATTCATTCAACTGTACCTGGTACTTAAAATTATTATTAAAGTCATAATACTGCTGTTTTGCAAATGATAAGATCTGGCTCTTGGTTCAGTTGTTAAAATTATTAGTTAGAGAATTGGTGTGTTTGCAGATTGACAAGGTCTGACTCTGTCTATTGGTATTTTCATGCCTTTCTCTAGTACACTGGAATGTATTGGGTGAACACCCAATGAGTCAAGAAAATAGATCCCTTCCACCACCTCAACATGACCTTCATCACAATCATACTTAATCTTGTTATGTATGGTACCATTTAAAAACAAGTAGAGAGCTCCCTACCACCCAACACCCTCTCTCCCAAGCTGAAAAGAGCACCAAAATCAATGTAAGAATGAAGTACTTTCATACAAACAGGATGAGCAAGTTTCTTAAACCTAAAGGCAGTTTGTGGGTGGGTAGATATTGGTGAAGGAAGGAGAATGGGAGGCCCTGTTCAAGATGTGCAAGTTCTGATCTCTCCCTGATATACCTTTATAGAATAGGTCTGTCCCTCTCTTCCTACCCACATCTCTGCCCTTTCAAGACAGGAGTGTAGCTCAATTATTAAGAACGTGACTTCATTCACATGAGGACTTTAAGAGACAAAACAAATGAACATAAGGGAAGGGAAACAGAAATAATATAAAAACAGGGAGGGGGACAAAACAGAAGAGACTCATAAATATGGAGAACAAACTGAGGGTTACTGGAGGCTTTGTGGGAGGGGGGATGGGCTAAATGGGTAAGGGGCACTAAGGAATCTACTCCTGAAATCATTGTTGCACTATATGCTAACCAATTTGGATGTAAATTTTAAAAAAATTAAAAAAAATAAATTAAAAAAAAGAAAGAATGTGGATTCTGGAGTTAGAAAGGGCTGGGTTTCATTAATTCTAAGACTCTGCCACTTAATAATTGCATTAGCTTGGATATGTTACTTTAATTTTCTAAATTAATGTCCTAATATGCAAAATGGGAAAAATAGTACCTGCCTTAGAGGGTTACAATTAACAAGGTATCTTGCATAAACATACTTAAAATGCTTATTATTATTATTAAAGTTGTTTTCATAGTCTAAATTTACCTTTTGTATCCTCAAATGTAAATATGTATATACATATCCATACATAAACATATATGTATAATCTTTTAAACAGAAGCTTTATTGTTGAATTTAATAAGTGATCATTGCTGTGATATTCAAATAATACAGAGAAAGTAATCTATATGATATCCGCACAGAGAGCAGAGTTGGATGAGAAATAGTTCTAATCATCACAGAGGAAACTGAGACCTCTAGACTCTCTGCCTCCAATCACTTCACAAAGAAAAGGGACCTCTGGGGACCTGCGATATGGGAGCTGGACAAATACACACCAGAAGCTATTTTATTATAATAAAGTGTAAATGCTGTTTGAGTAACCTACATTCTGCCAGGCTCCATTTTCTCATGACTACAAAATCGTTCACAGCATTGTTCGAGGATTATTTGTTTTAACAATTCATGGAATACTCTGCTGAGTCTGTGGCATGTGCATTGACAAGAAAACTCTAGATTCAAAAACTGCCAGAGGACCATTCCCCAGGATCCTAGACAATATCAGAGCTTTTGAAATATTGTTATCAAAGATTTCACTAACTAAAATCCAAGGAATTTTTTTCCCAAAGTTTTTATGAAGTGTCATAATTTTTTCTCATGGATAGTTTCTGTTCTTTTCCCACTTAAGAGTTTGTCCCCCATCCTTTGCTTATTGAAACATCTATAAGCTATAGAGTGTATAACTGTTTAAAAGAAGGGTGAGGAAAGGTCTCACTTCTCTAATCACATACCAGAAGTTGGTCCCTGTAGACTGCGAAAGAAAAGGCTGCTCTCACTGTGCCTCCATCACTGTCTACATGTACAGCTCCTGGTTTAATGGAGGGAGAGCTCGGTGCCATGACCATTTCCTCATTTGATAAACTAAGGATTGTTACATAAGAATGACGGCACTTATGTTCAGGTGGGAAAATTTCTTGAATGAGAGTGAAAACATGACAGTGCATATCATGTACACACTAGATACTTAATGAATACTTACTGAATATGCTAATGAATAATGAAAGATTCATGGAGTCTTGCCTCACCTATTTTTGTGAGTCTTAGCCTCCTTATCTGTATGGAGTTTGGACTAGATCATAGTTATACAAACTTTTCTGGGGGTGAGGAAGTTCTCTATTCCTATCTCACATGTTGACAGATGAAAGGGGTTGATTGGCCAAACTGCCATTCCCCCCATGAAGATGTTCTCAAATATGGTACCAAGTATTCAATCCTCATAACATAGTGACATTCCTCTGTATATCTGCTTTCAGACAAGTGCCTGCCCAGTTGTTGGGAAGGCAGTGATTATTAGTAATAAGGAAGGAAGAAAAAAAAAAAAAGAGAAACATGTTTTTTCTCCTCAGGGGAAATGTCTTTGAGAAGCCAGGCAATGTGTAGGGCCTTAGTCCAGAGTGTTGTGACTCGGCAAAGGGCTTAAATCCCAGCAGGAAATTGAGGCAGAAGGCCAGGCAATGTGGACTAGTCCCAGAATACAGAGGGAAAAAGAGGACTACCATTTGGTCAGGCCCCAGGTACCCAGCACTCACACCAGGCATACCAGATTCTGAATTTATGGCTAAACAGCTATTTTCGGGCCCCTCTTGCTAGCAAAGCCATGAATCCACACATACTGCCTGCTTTGGTTCAGGATGTAGGTGGGGCTTTCTGCAGGTGTAAAGACACAGCTGAAAAGGGAGAGGGAAATGGCTTTGACAGGCACAAACCAGCATCCTTGCTATGGTATTGATTTGCAGTACTCTTTTATAAGGTACATTTGAGGCCAGTTGCATAGCCAGAGAAGGAGGCGAAGTGGAATGATGTTTTCTTCAGTCTGGATAACTGCACAGGCTACACTGAGACTTGCAAAATCACCTGCTGGGGATTTATGTCAATGTGTTCCCCTCCCCTGTTAAATAACAAAGGAAAATAAAATAGAGGGTATTGAGGGTTTTTTTTTTTTAATATAATTTATTGTCAAGTTATCTAACACAACACTGTTGTGCTCTTGGTTTAAGGAGTAGATTCCCATGATTCATCACTGACATACAACACCCAGTGCTCATCTCAACAAGTGCCCTCCTCAATACCCATAACCCATTTTCCCTGCCTCCACCCCATCAACCCTCAGTTTGTTCTCTGTATTTAAGAGCCTCTTATGGTTTGCCTCCATCTCTGTTTGTAACTTTTTTTTTTTTTTTTAGCATTGAGGATTTTTTAAAAATATTATTTATTTCTGCCCTAAGACATGCCCACAGTATCTGGAAGGATGACCAAGTGACAGGCAGTCATAGTGGATTATATAGTAGTTCATAAAATATAGTTGGATCTGCTATATTTTAATATATAATACAAAATATATATAATATATATTAATACAAATTACTAAACATGTAGAGATACAATGAGATTTTTAAATTTTTTTTTAATGTTTATTTTTGGGAAAGAGAGAGACAAGAGCATGAGCAGGGAAGGGGCAGAGTGAAAGGGAGACACAGAATCTGAAGCAGGCTCCAGGCTCTAAGCTGTCAGCACAGAGCCTGACACGATGCTGGAACTCATGAGCTGTGAGATCATGACCTGAGTCCAAGTCCGACGCTTAACTGACTGAGCCACCCAGGCGCCCCGATACAATGAGATTTTAAACGTGAACATTGCATTGTATCATTGTGTATCAGTGTAACTTTAAATCTCAACCAAAATAAAGAGCCCACAGTTGAGATGCACCTGGGAAATTTTTCCATCGTGTAGAGACAACTGAGGTAAATGCTTAGCTTGTGTCTTAGGAATACAAATCCCAAAGCCTTGGGTTGCATGTAGCAGATCAGGATGTCCCTAGTAAGGTCCTTGGGGACAAATCTCAAGCTGGGAAACTATTTTATGGGGGCCAATGAATACAGATGCAAGAATGTCCTTGAGGTTTATATTTTATCTGATTCCCAACTGTGGCTGGAAGTATGCCTAATGGTGGCAACTTCAGACACTAAGGCTGCCTTTGGGAGAGACAGTGGTAAGGTGAGAGGGAGATATGAGCCTAACTAGTCCTTTCCAAGATCCATTAGAGGTATCAGGGCAGAAGTGGTCTGAGGCTAGATGTGCAGCAAGCTGAGTCCTGAGTGGGGCTAAATAGTTACTGTTATTTTCTTTCTATCTACATTAGTCGGCTCAGGCTGTCATAACAAGATACCACCAACTGTGTGGCTTCATCAACATACATTTATTTTCTCACAGTCCTGGAGGCTGGAAGTCAAAAATTAAGGTCCTGGAAAGTTCTGTTCCTGGTGCAAATTCTCTTTCTGGTTTGCAGACAGATGCTTTCTCACTCAGTCCTTACATGGCCTTTCCTCTCCGTGCATGTGGAGACAGACATGTTCATACCTCTTTCTCTTCTTGGAAGGACACCAGTCCTATAGGATTCCCACTCTCATGACTCTTTTAATCTTAATCATGTCCTTAAAGGCCTTATCTTCAAACACAGTCATACCGGGGTTAGGGCCCCAGCATACAAATTTGGAAAGGGGGAGATATAATTCAGTCCATAATACGTTCTAAATGAGTTTGTTTTTGCAAAAGTAGTTGGGATTTGACAGCTGTGGAAAATATAGCTTAATTCTAATGGAATAATCCTCCAAAAGAACTTGAAGGCAAAAAAAAAAAAATAGTAATGACTTATGTGTACAGTTATAAATTTTCTCAAAGCACCATCATATAGATTGTTTTATTTTACCTTTATGACAACCATAAGAGGTAAATTAGAAAAATATTGTTATCTCTGCTTACAAGGTAAGAAACCTTAACGGGTGATAGAGAGGGTGTAAAGTGACTTGCCTACATAAGTCTGAGAATTCAGAGGGGCTGGGATCCCCATTCAGAGCCTGCCTTGTATGTTCCAGCCCTTTTCTCCATCACTTGTCTTTCCTCTGCAAGCTGTCAGTAAAACACTTTTCAGATGTCCTACAATGACTCAACAGGACAAATATCTATAGCAATCCCAGACACCAGCGCTTATTTAAAAGAAGCAATATGAAGTCATGCCCCAAAAGGTTGAGGCTTTGCAAGTTATTTCATCCTTGGTATAATTTCATTCTCAAAATATTTTCTGGGCATGGTTCCTCAAGTAAATGGAGGAAAAATACCCTGGAGGAAGATAAAACCTTTAGTGTGAAATCTATTGTATTTTTTGTTTAAAGTAAAAATGAGCAAAGTTCAGACAGAAACAGGAAAATTGAGTACTTGGGGTGAGCATGAGAGCTTCCTTCTATGGAATCTTTAGATAGGATATAGTTTGAAATATTCCCAAGAACCAGGCACAGCCTTTCTGGGACTTTCTGGGAGATACATCTGTGAAAACAGCTGCTTTCTGAGTTTTTTCCTCATCTCTAATCAGCATCATTGGTCCATCTCTTCCCTCTACTTCCTTGATCATGCAGCAGCACTTGTGAATAAATACACATGGAATCTGTAAAGAAGAAAATGAGGGAGATAAACCAGGGGTTCTCTGGATCCTTGTGGCAGGGGAAATAGGAGGTCTCTTCTGGTTGCCAGCCCATATTTCTGTGATCTTTTATCACAGCCCTACAGATCCTGTTCTGTAACAATGGGCTGGACTTATGTTCCTACCTGCAATTGGTTCTTCTTTCCTTAAAGTTTTGTTTTGTTTTGTTTTATTTTATTTTATTTTATTTTATATGTTTTGCTTTTATTCTGCTGCCAAATAATAAGAATATTTGGCAAACACCCAGTTTAGGAATCATCCACAAACCCAAGCATTTGGGGCATTGAAATACCATCACTTGCAAGATTGCATGCTGAGAACTGTGTGTCATTCAGCTCTTTGTTATGTAGATACTTATTTATGGATTTGCCCTGGTTGGAGAAATCCATGGAAAGGGGACTTGGACTGTATTTCAAATCTATAGTTGTGGCTACTCTTCAAATAATGGCATTCACTAGAGCTACAATATCCTTGGCAATTACATTTCACATAAATTGCTCCTGTATATATAGGCCTGCTCTGAAATAGTCCACCTATATTACTTAGTTGAGTGCCATCTGTAAATAGAGCTGAGTGAAAATTAAAGTGGCTATTTACCAAGCACCAGCTATGGGGCAGCTCCTTACTTAGCTATTTTACATGCATTACCTCAAATCATACTCACATCCATTCTGCTGGTGAACATCCTTGTTTCACCAGGGAGACAATGGAAACTTAGATGGGCCAAACATCATGCTCAAGATGACCCAGTGACTGAAAGTAGGACTTGTGACTGCCAAAGCCAGTCATGTGGACCAGATGTTACATTTCTGCCCCCAGAAGTGCTTCTTTACCTTCCCAGTGCAGCATTTACTGATCTATGGTCATTCCACCAAGTGGGATCTTAACATTCCAATAGCTTTGGGCAAGCAGGTTGTCCCCATCAACCCCACTAACCTCCTTTGAAATACTTGTAACTTTTGTTCACCATTACTACAATGCAAATGAAGTCATTAATCTGTAAAAGTATTGAAAAGCAAACTGTAATCAAAATTCCACACAGTTGTATTATACAGTGAGGTTCTGCCACACTTATCCCAGAGCACACGACTAGCGGGAAATGACTGTCCTGGAATTGCAGATAAACTGTGATTCTGAGAGCGGAATTGAAGTCCATTATCTACTCTGAGAAAATTCTCTGTTCATTACCAGAAAGATTACAGATTGATTCTATCTGCCCTGCAACCTGCTTTTTTTTTTTAAACATTTTAAAGAAACTTGTTACACAAACACGTAACAATATTGATAGAATGCAAAAAATAAAAGGGAAGAAAATTACCCACAATCCTGACACATTTTTAAAAAAATCTATTTTCATTTCTCTCTATTCCTTTCCAGCCCTGGTCCATATATATAATTTTTATAGTGTTAAAACCTGGCAGAGGTATAATTTTGTATTCTACTTATGTTTTTTCAATAAACATTAAAGCAGAAGCTTTTTTCCACGTTTCAGACTCTTGAACTGCTGTAGCTACGAAATGGCAGTGCCCACCTTTAGCTGAGGCCCGGCCGTGGGCAGTGTCCAGGCCCCAGGAGGGCAATGTAAATAGCTCTTGGGAAGATCACTTGTTTTTTTTGCTGCCCAATATGTTTTGATCTATTCATGCTGAGAAATACGGCAGCAGTTCATTCATTTCAACTTCTATGAAATAGTTCATAATATGACTGTATCATAGTTTACCACATCCAGGGAAATATCTGAGTAGACAGGTAGGGCTGGGTCTGCCAGGGGAAATGATTCAGTACTCGGCCCTTGGATGAAGAATCAGCTCCTGCGTCTGAAAGCTTTGTACAAGGGTGTTGCTACAGAGTTGAGGAGGGAAGCAAAGGAAGCATGCCAATAAGCAAGCCAGGTTGGAAGCCCAAAATGGTGCTGGAGGAAAAAAAGGAGGTGTTTTAGGAGGTCCAGGTAAAGCTGGGATAAAGTTATTGCAAAGATTCCTTGGCCTTGAAGTCCAGGTGATCATTACAAGCTAGGACAGTCATACATTATTGATTTGTTTTATTTTATTGATTTATTTGTTTAATATTTGTACTCCCCAAGCTCACTGTTCATCTCATTTCTTACTAAAACATTTTTATTATAAACTATTAAAAACCTTCAAAGAATTATAAAGAATAGCATAGCAAACACCCACGTACTCAACCACTTAGCCTGATCCAATTTTAAAGTGTCATATTTGGTTGAGATACTATTAAGTACTAAAACATCACAGATACAGTTAAATCCACCTGTATGCTCTTCTCTAATCCCATTCACCTCCCTCCATTCCAAAAGTAATTAATATTTGGAAGTTGCTATCTTTCTCATAGATGATTTTAGAATATAGCATGTATGTATCTAAATAATACATTATTTTATAAATTTCATGCTATACACAAAAAATATACCATTTGTGTCCTTCTGTAACTGGCTTCTTTTGCTCCACCTTATGTTTGATTTTTAACCTTATGACTAATTATTCATTGTACCTGTTGTCTAACATTCTACTATATAAATATACCATAGTCATCTATTCAATTTTCTTTAGATGGACCCTTAGGTTGTTATGAATTTTGCTAACAATAATGTTATAATTAATTTTGTTGGGTATGTCTCCTTGTGAACATATATGACCTAGCAATGCTGGGTTGAAGCAATTATTTGATAATGATAAATTGCTTTCCAAACTGTCGGTGTTCCTCCACATCCTCATCAATTCTTGGTATTAACAAACTTTTAAACCTTTTCTAGTATGACTGATGTGACTTGGTTTGCATCTCATTTTGCTTTATCAGCCAACATTTTATTGTTTACTAGTAAGATTGAGCATCTTTTCATAAGTTTATTATCAATTCTTATTTCTTCTTCTGTTAAGTCCTTATTTATATCTATTTTTTCCTTCTTTTCCATCAGGTTGCTTGATATTTTTATAATTAATTAATAATTGTTCTTAAATCTGAATGTTTGTTTTTATCAATGATAAGAATTGCAAATATCTCCTTTTGGTTTGTTCCTTGTCTTTCAGTATTATAGTGAGAGACTTTGAGAAAAAATTCTGATGTCATCAATATTGACAGTATTTTTGATTAATTTTTTTAAAGCTTATTTATTTATTTTGAGAAAGAGAGAGAGCATGAGAAGGGGAGGGGCAGAAAAAGACAGAGAGGGGGGCAGAAAGAGAAGGAGAGAGATATCAGCACTGAGCCTGATTTGGGGCTTGAACCCAAGAACCATGAGATCATGAGTTGGGCACTTAACTGACTAAGCCACCAAGGCACCCCAGTCTTTCTTTTTTTTAAATCATGTTTGGGTTTTATTGACTTAAGAAATTTTCTCTCTAACCTGAGATCAGAAAACAATGTTTTCTTATATATTTTTTTAAAGGTTTAAATGCCAGGGTTTTTTTTTTGTTTTGTTTTGTTTTGTTTTGTTTTTCTTTTTTTTCCCTCTCACATTTAGATCTTTAATCCACTTAAATGTGGAACTTAAATGTGTCTGTAGTGTGAAATAGGCATTTCTATTGTATTTTTTCATGTAGATCGTCAATTTCACACCATCTATTACCCTGTGATCCGAGCTCATTTCTCTGTTCCACTAGTCCATTCTCCATTCATGCTCCAAAACCACACTTTTTTCATTGTTTGAGCTTTAAAATAAACCTTAATATCTGGCACAAAGTCATCCCAACCTTTTTTCTCAAAATTATCTTAGTTTTTTGTTTGTTTGTTTGTTTGTGATCTTTTGTTCTTCAATATTATTTTAGGGCCTTGTGAATATAAACGTCAATTCTTATACCTCCTAATTATTTACTCTGTTTTACTGAATTGCCCAGGATCTCCTACACAACGTTGAATAAAATCTTCAGTAGTGAATACCCTTATGTTAGGACTGTGTCTATGCTTTTAGCATTAAGGATATAGTATTTGATGTAAGTTTTTAGTAAATGTCATTTATCTGGTTAAAGATATTCTCTTACATTTTAGTTTCCACGGAGTTTCTTTTTTTTTTTTTTTAGTCTTTATTTTTGAGAGAGAGAGAGAGGGGGAGAGAGAGAGAGAGAGAGAGAGAGAGACCGTGAGTAGGGGAGGAGCAGAGAGAGGGAGACACAAAATCTGAAGCAGGCTCCAGGCAGTCAGCACAGAGCCTGACGCAGGGCTCGAACCCACCAAAGACCTGAGACCAAGTTGACGCCCAACGACTGAGCCACCCAAGCAACTCCCAAACAGTGTCTTGTTAATCAAGTATAGATGTTGGATTGTATTGAATGTCATTTATTTATTATTACAATTATATGAAAATTTTCTTCTAATCTCTATTAATATATTTTTTGAAGTTGTATTATATTTTTATAATTAGGAAAACTATATTTAGAAATGATATAGATTTTTTTAATATACTGCTAAATTCTATTTGCTAAAATTTTAGTTACATTTTTATGTATAGTTGAGATCGATCTCTAGTATTTTATTTGTTTAATATTGTTTTCGTCTTATTTTATTTTTCTTGTACTGTATTTGGTTTTGTTATCAAAGTTGTACAAGTCAGGTAGTTTTCCCTTTTTTTTTTTTTTTATCTTTAATCCAATTATAGAATTGAGATTTTTCTGTTGAAGGGAGACTTAGTAAAGCATTATTAAAATTTTTCAGAAGAAATTTTTAGAACAAAGTATGATCAACTGGTCCAGGAATGGTTTGGAGTAGAATTCTCAGTTATTGATTTCAGTCTTAATAATGGTAATTGATTTGTAGAATTTTTTCTTGAGTAATTTTTATAATATTTCTAGGAAGTAATTTCAGAAAATTTTAGAAAGTTATTGGCTTTCAAGTTTGTTGGAATCAATTTGTTTATAATGTTCTCTTTTGATCATCTGTGGTGTTAACTATAGCTATTTTTTTTCAGCCATGGGATTATTTATTTGTGACTTTTTTTATTTCTTGATGACTTGATAAAACTTACTTCCACAGCATCATAAGTGCTACAAAGCCATGTATCACTGTGCTTTTTTTTTTTTTTTCCCTATGGATTTTACTAGACAATTCCTTCCTTAAGAAGGAATTACAGGGTAGAATTTATGACTTTATATATGTCAATGTTTAATATGCATAACAAGAGGGAACTTTTCATGTACATATTTCTCAAATATATTTGACTTTAAAAAATATTACTTTTAGGTCCATTTCAAGTGGTTACGATTCCATGAAAACTTTGTGAAAATCTTATCTTGGCTAAATCCTCTTATAAATGAGGAAACTCACATCAGACTCAAAGAAGTTACATGGTTTAACTAAAGCCATGTGATTTATGCCTTTACTGAGGTATTCAGCTGATAAAAGCAGAGGTGAATGAATACAACATTCACAATTTAAGAAACTGATCACCGACTGGTATAGTTCTTATTTCTCCTAAATCTTTTTATAAAATGTTAGGAACAATCATTGTAAAAACTTTGATTTTTCAAATATTAAATTGCAATAATTTAGGATGAGAAGAAACTTTATTATTTAAAGTGGCCTAGCAATGATAACATTAACTCTACTCATTACTTAGAAGAATAGATTCTTGATAATGAGTTGGAAGGCAGCCCCCCAATATGGCCCCTAATCATTGCCACAATGAGTCTCTATCTTTAAAAGTAAAGTATTTTATCACTCAAGTGTGTTGAGGCCAAGAAATATTGCAGATCACAGTTTTTTAATGAAATAAGGATAATGGAGGCAGTAATAGCCAAAATCGAATGTGCAATAATAATAAAAAAGATTCCCCAAACTGGGTGCAGAAACACTGTTACATGTGCATAAATGCATGTATTAAATTAACTGAAGAAACTAAAAATCTTTATGTTGTTAATAAAATCTATCCAAGGATCTCCCAAAATAAATGACTTGCTAAAAGTCATTGCTTGCTAGCATATCATTTGCTTAGAAACAGTATTGAAAATTGTCCAATGAGGGGCGCCTGGGTGGCGCAGTCGGTTAAGCGTCCGACTTCAGCCAGGTCACGATCTCGCGGTCCGTGAGTTCGAGCCCCGCGTCAGGCTGTGGGCTGATGGCTCGGAGCCTGGAGCCTGTTTCCGATTCTGTGTCTCCCTCTCTCTCTGCCCCTCCCCCGTTCATGCTCTGTCTCTCTCTGTCCCAAAAATAAATAAAAAACGTTGGAAAAAAAAAAAAGAAAATTGTCCAATGAAAATGTCTATTATGAGGAGCAAGAACCTTGGAATATTTTATATAAAATATAATATTCTTCTGCTATTTCTCTAAAGAATCTGTGTAAGAATGATGGTGGTCTTATAGTTTTCTTCAATTCTGTGTCAGGATCTACCAGCCTTGCTACTTACTTCCAAAATTTTTGTAGGAGTATCATTACCAGTTAACACCCATGGTAGCCTTTATGCATTTTTATGTGAGAGCTTTGAAAGAAGGTTAAAATGATTCCTCTATTTGAAACATAACTCTAGTGCTTCTAGTGTGGCCTTCATAGTATAAGTGACATAGCAAATGCCAGCAACAGGAGACAGGCAGAAAAAATTATTACCACCAATAACATGTTTCAACTTAGGGTTTGAGATGTTCTTGGAAAAGAGCCTTACTCATCTTACCTCTGGAATTAGTCCAACATCCAAAAGGCTACAGCCATAAGAACAAAACCACTCAGAAAAGAGTAGACATGCTCTATTTGATATTTAGATATCAAAGACCATAATTTCCAAACCAAAATTGGCATATAAAACCTGATAAATATAAATGAACTCAGGGACCCATATGGAGAATATTTGAAGCTGAAACCAACTTGAAAAAGCAAATGCTTGTAAATACTCAGGTTAGAGTAAAGCTTTCCTGAGTTCTGGTTCTTTTGTTCTTAGTTGTGAACTTTTAACCTATTCACTATCCTTGATTTAAATGGTCAGCATTTCAGTGAAATATCTCACTTTTAACAGCTTATAAAGTACTGTGCAAACTTACATAAAGAAACGTACACATGTATTGCTGAGGGTTAAACTGAGGGCAGTTTTGCAATATGTTCTAAGTGCCCCCTCCCATCCTGTGGCTATTTAAAAGAAACAGTCTTGTTCAGGGACATTTCCAAATAAATACCAAATGAACTTGTAAAAAAGCTAAACATAAATAGTTAGTGGACAACATTAACTTAACAACATGGATACTATAAAGATCCATCTGTTCTAGAATAGTTGAAAATACCAACATAAAAATGCAGAGCTGTATACAGTCTGGAATTACTGTTGTTGTTGTTTTTTTTATCATTACTTTTGTTTTTATTTTCAAATTTTTAAAATTAAATTATGGGGATGCCTGGGTGGCTCAACTGGTTAAGAGACTGACTCTTGGTTTTCGGCTCAGGTCATGATCTCTTGGTTTGTGAATTTGAGCCCTGTGTCAAGCTCTGCATTGATAGCACAGAGCCTGCTTGGGATTCTTTCTCTCTCCCTCTCTCTCTGCCCATCCTTTGCTCACTCTCTGTCTCAAAATAAATAAACTTAAAAATAAAAGTTTTAATTACATTTTGGAAAGTAAGAAGAGTAATAGCAAACATTGTCCATCGTATAGAAGTTAAGTTTCTATTTATATGTACTTTGTTCCTTTTTTTTTTAAAGAAACAAAGCCTTACAAATACAATTGAAACACATTCGAATTTTTTCTTCTCAACCCCCCAATTCCCACTCAACATTGCTTTTCTCTTGACTTTGTTTTCTTCTACTGAAAGCTGCTGGTTGGGCAATGTTGGAGAGGGCTTTCTGGTGGAGGTATAATGAAAGACATTATGTAAGAGTTGAGTTAGAGAAGGGATTTGTTAAAAGAAGAGGTGCAGGTGTAGAATTTGGAGGTACTGAAAGGAGAGCAAGCCTTTTTACAGGGAAGCAGGTTTTCTTTTACTTCCTTTTATGCCTTCCTATTTTTATATGTTATCATTCCCTACGGCTCTAAACCATGCTTATGCTTCCTTAAATAAATCTCACAAGAGAAAAGCCAAGTGCATGAAAATCACCAGGCATTGATGCCTGTCTGTAAAATATAATCACACGCTAATCATGGAGTATAGATTTTCTTTCTTCCCCAAGGCAAGATGCTCTCTGGCACCTGTGGAGGTGAGCCCCAGCATGAATGATCTCTTTTTGACAGTCTTTTCATACATGAAAGCTCATTGACAACTCACCTAGGCACACAATTTAACAATCCAATTGGCATTTATGTTGGCTGTGAAATTGTGTATCCAGAAAGCCAAGAGGGGTGTCTTCCACTGCACCCTGTTTGCTGCTACCCTGAAGTTTGCTGCTACCCTGAAAACTCTCACTCTGCTGTGCAATATAGTATCATTGGTTACAAATGGTTATTTAAGCTAAAGTTAATTAAAATTAAAAATATGGTTCCTAGTCACTAGAGTGATTAGTAACTAGTCACACCAGTTACATTTCAAGCATTCAGTAGCTGTCTGTGACCAGTGGCTACCACACTGGACAACACAGATATAGAACATTTTTACTATTGCAGAAAATTCAACTGGACATCACTTGTCGAGGATACAAGAGCTGGTGACATTATTCTCTGCATGACTGAGTAAGATCCTCCGCCTGCATAGTTCTTTTTGGCAAAGGTTGGATGAGGGTGATGATCATCCTTCTAGACTTGAAGGTTTTCTGTGGGTTAGAATACGGAAAAGACTAACTCTTTGCTGGTAAACATATCTGAAATATGTAATCTCTCACTTACCTGAGATAAGAAACCTGAAATAAGTAAAAGACTTGAACAATAGTTCACACATAGTAGGTACTTAACAAAGGTTAGTGACTGTCTTTACATTGCCCAATTAGGAGATGGAATCCATGCTAGTCATACAAACATAGAGAATTTAATATAAAGAACCATTAGCAAGGTATAAATATGTTAACCAAGTAAGTAGGATATCGTGGAGACAGCAGCTCCAGGAACTAGTTTCTATTGCCAGGATGGAGAGCAATGGTAGAGGTTGGAATTACAAAATCTTAGAGACTTGGAGAGAGGGACTGTGATGAGAGATGGGTAGAGGGCAGATGGGAAAGCACCGGAAGGGGAAGAAGGCAAGCTCTAAGAAACAGGCAAGAAGGCTGAAAGCTAACCCATCCAGAAGACTGGAAATACAGATGTGTAATGTTTAATTAAAAAAAAAAATTGTTGACGCTTATTCATTTTTTGATGAGAGAGAATGAAAGTGGGGGAGGGGCAGAGAGAGAGGGAGACGCAGAATCCAAAGCAAGCTCCAGGCTCTCAACTGTCAGCACAGAGCCTAACGCGGGGCTTGAACTCACAGATCCTGAGATCATGACCTGAGCTGAAGTCACATGCTCAACCGACTGAGCCACCCAGGCGCCCCTGTGTAATGTTTAATTTTAAATATTCACAGTTCTTTACATAAATCTCCATGCCATTGATAAGTTCATCGCTGATGATATTTTGTGGAAGGGAGTCGTTTGGTTGTTTTCGTGAAAATTACAGAGAAAAGTCTGTTTGCCTATGTTGGTTAAGAACAAGGACGTTTTTCTATATTACATACATGACTTGTGTTTCATTTTATATTTTGGTGTTAGATGGTGCATGAGGCAAGAAACATGGAAAAGACTGGTGGAGCGCTGGGAAACACTATGTGGTTTATTTACAGGATAGAACAGAGAGCCCTCTGAGAGGAAGTCAACCCAAGGGGAGGAGTCAAGCTAACTCAAATAGTAGCCTGTCATTATTAGGGCCACTTGGTGTGTGTGTTTGTGTGTGTGTGTGTGTGTGTGTGCATTTTGAATAAAAAGAATAATAGCTTTCATTTACTAAGTACCTTAATCTTTATTTTAATCTTCACCACAACCCACTTGTACATATGTATGTGTAAAATAAAATAGGACATATCTACAAGGTTACCCAGCTAGGAAATAGATTTGAACGAAACCAAGTAAGTGTGATTCCAACAAGACACTTGTATTGTAACACCTGCATGATTGTGTCTGTCTCTTGGATTTGCACATGCAGGAGAGAGCCAGAACAATCAAACTATGTGTTATAGGTGATAACATGGCCCCATTTTAACCCCAGATAGTGTGGCCTCTAATATTTCATTAACTTTACCAACCTTTTCCCCTATCCATTGCAGAGGAAGCTCTTGTTTAAAAATAATAACACTATCTACAACTTTGCTTAAAAATAACAACAGTAACAAAAATAAATAAATACATAAGTTCCCTTCCCCCCCCCCCCCCACCACCATGGTCTATTGACAACTATAGTAGAGGCTTGGCTCTCATCACCTCCCTTTGCCTTAAGCATTCCAGGTCATTTTATGCCATGAACTTGGAAACTCTACTTCGTTATGTCCTTGGAACAGTTCTGCCCTCCTACCTAGAGGTTTTTTCCTCCTCCAGCTGACCATATGGTGGCTGTTTGGCTAGCCTGCTGCTGTCCGTCCTCTGCACATGGCTATCAAAGCAGTGTTCTTGCAAAGGGACAGTGAGGAGGTATTTTTATACTTCTTTTCCCATCTAACAAGCATTTGGTTATATTATATGCTATACCATGTATGAGCATATATATAGTATGTATAGTTTGGGTCATACTATATATTATACATATATTATATATATATTGTGTGTATGTATGTGTATGTGTGTATATATATATGTGTGTGTATATATATGTATATATGTGTGTGTGTATATATATATATGTGTGTATATATATATATATATACTGTGTATAACATATAGTGAGATGTTAACACACTCACTTAAGATAATTTTTATAAATAAGGATTTCCTTTGTACCTCAAATAAACAAATCCCTCCTCTCCCAACATTCTATAATTCTGCATGGGGAAAAAGTACTTCTGAAATAAAGCAAAAAAAATGGTGCATGTTTTTTAAACAGGTATGGAGTTCTGAGGCTCACAATAAGCATTATCATAATAATTCATAATCTCTCTTATTCAGCAAACATTGATTAGGTATCTGTTATAATAATAAAAATTATTTATTAGGTTTCTGCTATGTGATAGGCACTTTACATTTGCCACTTCTAATCCTTAAAATAGCTCTATAAAGAAGATATCATTATTCCTATTTCACAGATTAATAGACTAGGACTCAAATGATTGATGTAATGTATTTAATATAGTACAGTTCAAAAGGAGCCAGGACCAGGTTTGAACTGCTATCCAGATGTCTCCAAATAAAATATTCTTTTTCTGTGCTTGGCTGTCTTTCTTTGCGCCAGGCACAGTGCAAGGTGGGTCTTAAAGATGGAATATGCCTTTGAAGGGCATGCAGCCTGGTGAAGAAAGTAAGCCATGGAAACTCTTATTGTTATATATTCTTCTTTGTTGTTATTTTCTTACTCTATATTATTTCAGGAAGTCAGCTGGAAACCTTCTCCAACCTTCACTCTCCAAAGAGACCATCTGAACAATCTAGAAGAAGTAGTACATTGGAAATGCTAAATGAGATAAATTTCTTTTCCACTTTCAATCCTTAAATTTTTGTTTTTAAGTGTAATTGTGTCCTCTTGCGGATTCACCAACTGTAATCTGTAACATGGAAGATAAGCTGAGGATCTCAAAGAATATAATTTACAGACCATCTCAAGAGGGCATTTTAGAGCAAAGGCTATTTTCTTTTGTTCAGTGATGGAAGTGAAGACTGAGATCAGACCTAAGGCTGGAGTTAGAAAAGCAAAAGGAAACCTTTCCATGCACACAGCCTTCAGAACTTTGCAAGCCAGATCCTACACTTTGGTGGATTGCAAGTAAGCATATGGATTAAAACTATGAAACATGTCCTTTGCTTCATCAGAGTGGTCATGAGCCATCTTGACCCTGAGGATTTCACTTGAAAGGTATTATTCGGAGTTAAAAGGAAAAACTCAAGATGACTGATGTTGTCCATCTTTGGACATGGGTTCCCTGAGGATACTTCTGATATTGACTTGCCAATGACTTGCTGTGTGACCCTGGATGAGTCATTTCTTTTAAAAAATATCTCTCTAATAGGAAATAACCTTCTTGCTCTTTGAATAATAACTTTGAATAATTATGTATATATACACACTCTCATGTTTAAATTTTTTTAAAGTTAACTTTTAAAATTAAGTATTCATTTATAATGATCTTGGCCCATTCTAGGCATATTGTTCACACATAATTTCGGTGACTCTCCACAAGATCTTTATGAGGGTATTGTTACCACTGTCATCATTTTACAAATACAGAAATCAGGTAACTTGCCACAACCCAGCCTGGTTGCAAGTGGTTGAGTCAGGACCACTTGATTTACATTCATAGCTCATGTTCACATTATAAATTCACAGAATCCTATGACTCATAATATAAGCCTCATACTAGATTGCAAACTATTCATTTTTTTATCTCCTACAGCATCTTGCAGGATATTGGCACCTAGTAGGAACTCAGAAAGTTTTATTTTATAATTCATAAATTATGAACTGAGCAGTCCCTATAAATCTTAATATTTTATTTTTTATTAAGTTTTTAATTTAATTTCAGTACACATTAACATACAGTGTTCTATTAGTTTCAGGTGTAAAATATAATGATTCAACAATTCTATACATAACTCAGTGCTCATTGTGATAAGTGTACTCTTAATCTCCTTCACCTCTTTCACCCATTTTCCCAACTCCCACCAGTTACTTCTCTAGAGTTGAGTCTGTTTCTTGATTTCTTTCTCTCCCTCTCTCTCTCTTCTTTCCTTTGCTCAATTGTTTTATATCTTAAATTCCACATATGAGTAAAATAATATGGTATTTGTCTTTTCTGACTTATTTTGCTTAGCATAACACTCTCTAGCTCCATCCACATCATTGTAAATGGCAAGATATCATTCCTTTTTATGGCTGAATAATATTCCATTATATATACCTATATGCATATATATACATATATATGCCACCTGTCCTTTATACATTCATCTGTTGATGGACTTTTGGGCTTTTTCTATAGTTTGTCTATTGTAAATAATACTGCAATAAACAGGGGGTGAATGTAACCTTTTGAATTAGTGTTTTTGTATTTTGGAGGTAAATACCCAGTAGTGTGATTACTGGACCATAAGGTAGTTCTATTTGTTGTTTTTTAAATTTTTTAAATGTTTATTTGTTTTTGAAGGAGAGAGAGACATAGCATGAGCAGGGGAGGGGCAGAGAGAGAGGGAGACACAGAATCCAAAGCAGGCTCCAGGCTCTGAGCTGTAATAGCCTGATGCGGGGCTTGAACTCATGGGCCACAAGATCATGACCTGAGCCAAAGTAGGACACTTAACCAACTGAGCCACCCATGTGACCCAAGGTAGTTCTATTTCTATTTTTGAGGAAACTCCATACTATTTTCCACAGAGGTTGAACCAGCTTTCATTCCCACTAACAGTGCACAAGACTTCCTTTTTCTGCACATCCTCACCAGCACCTGTTTCTTGTGTTTTTGATTTCAGTCATTCTGACAGGTGTGAGGTGATATCTCATTGTTGTTTTTATTTGCATGTCCCTGATGATAAGTGATGTTGAGTATCTTTTCATGTATCTTTTGGTCATCTGTATGTCTTCTTTGGAGAAATGTCTATTCATATCTTTTAATATTTTAAAACTTGGTCTGTCAGATTTAATTAAGATAATGAACCCTGTACTCACATGGCATAAATGATAATTTTGCATATTTTTTTATGCCTTTAATTATTTGTGAAACTTATCCCAGGCCACTAAATTCTGGAACTTATTTACAAACCAAATTTCAAATGTATTTGAAAGAAAAGAATTACCCAATGTTTAGGGCAATTAGTGGAAGCACACACAGACAAGACTTAGTGGAAGTGCATTTATGTGTGTGTGCATATGTGTGTACATATGGTGTGCATGTGTGTGCCTACATATACATATGTATGAATTAAATGTATGAATACATACATATAAATATGTATGAATTAAATACATATGAATTAAATCATATTGCATAGTTTTTTTAAAAAAGTCATATATCTATTTTCTGACTCTAATCTATGGAGTTCAAAAGTGATAGGGAGGGAGAAGAGAAGGAGGACAAATGGCATAACTTCCATATTTGAAGTATATGTAAACCTGAGTATTCCTGAGTCTACATGTGCACAATATGTGTATATATTTCTCTATTAGTTACTATGTCATGAAAATAAATGAGTAGCCAGCATTTCTTTAAATTTATAGGGGATATTTTAGATGGCAAAAGTTAAAATAGAGACTATGTGGCATATGTAAAATTCAGTTTGGGAGTTTTGAGGAACACCTCCAAAATAGGTAGTCACCTCCTATGGGTGGCTGAAACTAAGATGGCCCATAAAATAAGACATTGCATAAAAACACAAGAGCATACTCCAACAGAAGTTGATTTTCATATGGGAACTCTTTAGGATGGGATCCAGAACAGGGACAAGAAGATATTTATTTACCATCAGGTAGTTTTCCTCCTAAACTTTGAATAAATTACAGTGCTGCTGTAACAGATTTTACTATTTTATTTAATTTTTTTAAATGTTCATTTATTTTGAGAGAAAGAGCATGCATGTGTGTGAATTGGAGGAGGGACACAGAAAGAGAGAGAGAAGAGACAGAGAGAATCCCAAGCAAATTCTGATCTGTCAGGGCAGAGTCTGATGCAGGGTTCAATCTCACAAACTGTGAGATCATGACCTAAGCTAAAATCAAGAGTTAGAGGCCTAACCAAATGAGCCATCCATGACCCCCAGATTTTACTGTTTCAATTTTTTTTGATGCTTCTTTATTTCTGAGACAGAGAGAGACAGAGCATGATTGGGGGAGGGGCAGAGAGAGAGGGAGACACAGAATCAGAAGCAACTTCCAGGTTCTGAGCTGTCAGCACAGACCCTGACGTGGGGCTCGAACTCACAAACCCTGAGATCATGACGTGAGCTGAAGTTGGTCGCTCAACCAAATGAGCCACCCAGGCACCCCCAGATTTTACTATTTTAAACAAACAAACAATTAAAAAGAATGCTTCAATATGTATAGTTTTGAAGCTATTTTGTTAGATCAATTCTTCGTTTACTTTGGAATAATTTTGCTATTCATCTCCTCTTTTTGGTTGCAAGAATAGAACCTTATCCTAGGAAAATACAGAATGATTTTTTGTCACACCCAGCACTGGTGTTGAACCCCTGCCAAATGAACATTTGTGCTTCTGCTAATAGTCCCTGCTTCTGACAGCCAATCATCAATAGCTGCATGAACTCTAGAGATTCCACTTCCTGGTTAAAGGCCAACAATCCTCTCACCAGACTCTGAAAGATCACCCACCAGTTTTGAACACCACACTTCCCAATATGCTATATTTGATCAGCAGTTTGTTTTGATGCCCTATGTCTTATGACCACAGCCCTACCTTCCATAGCAAGCAACAAATTCAGCTTCTTGCTTCTGATATTGTGGTGGGAGCTCACCTCTTCCTTCTTTGACAGCAGTTACTTTCCAAATGAAGGGGTGCAAGAAAGAAAGTGCATCTCTCTTCTTTTATCCACCCAAATTTGGTCCTTGCACAAACCTCTCCCTCAACATTAAACTAACCCTAGTGAGGTTTTTTTTCTAGGGAAGATGGTGGCATAGGAGAATGCTAGGCTCACCTTGTCCTGCTGATCACTTAGATTCCACCCACATCTACCTAAATAACCCAGAAAACCACCAGAGGAGAATAGCAGAAGGGACTCTGCAGAGCCAAATGTAGACAAGAGGCCCATGGAAGATGGTAGGAAGGGAGGAGAGGTGGTGCATGCTACAGGACTGGTGGGAGGGAGCCAGGGCGGTGGAGAGGCAGCCCAGCTGGCAGGCAGAATCCCTGAGTCTGGCTTGTAAAAGTGGAGAGGCTGGACTGCATGAGTCCTGACAGCCAGCAGGACTTAATATCTGGAATGTTAAAAGTCAACAGCTGTGTTCGGAGAGCAGGAGGGCGAGAGAACACCAGGAGGGAGAGCTGTTGAGCCCCGGAGACAGAGCTCAGCTCAGCAGAGGAACAAAAGCACTGGCCAGAGCCATCTCCCTCTCCCATCCCCCAGCTGAAATCCCAAAGGGAACTAGTACCCGTCACCGAACTTGCTTGTACCCCGCAAACACCTAATGCTGTGCTTCTGTGGATCCACCCCTCTGATGGGTCTGCCGCCCTCTCGGTGCTGCAAGCCCCTTCTGCAGGGGACCACCATCAGCAAAGCAAGCTAAGGCTGCCCCTTCCACCCCTGTGCACCTTGCAGATCCACCCCAGCTAATTTGCCAGATCCCATCAAAGCAGCACCACAAGCCTGGCAGTGTGCAAGTATCCCAGACAGGGGCCACACCACTCCACAGTGAGTCCTTCCCTTGAAGAGGGGAAGATAAGGTACACACCAGTCTGACTGTGGCCCCAGCAGTGGGCTGGGGACAGACATTAGGTCTGACTATGGCCCTTCCCACCAACACAAGATATTCCAGACAGCACAGGGAAAGTGCCCTGCAGTTGGACGCCACACCAGAGACTATCTAAAATGACAAAATAGAAGAATTCTCCTCAAAAGTAACTCCAGGAAGTAGCGACAGCTAACAAATTGATCAAAAATGATTTAAGCAATAAAACAGAACAAGAATTTAGAATACTAGACATACAATTAATCGCTGAGCTTGAAAAAAATTATAGAGGACAGCAGAGAATCTATTGCTACAGAGATCAAGGGACTAAGAAATAGACATGAGGAGCTAAAAAATGCTATAAATGAGGTGCAAAATAAAATGGAGGTGACCACAGCTCATATTGAAGAAGCATAGGAGAGAATAGGTGAATTAGAAGATAAAATTATGGAAAAAGAGGAAGCTGAGAAAAAGGGAGATAAAAAAATCCAGGAGTATGAGGGGAGGATTAGAGAACTAAGTGATGCAATCAAATGGAACAATATACGTATAATAGGAATTCCAGAAGAGGAAGAGAGAGAGAAAGGGGATGAAGGTGTACTTGAACAAATCATAGTTGAGAACTTTCCTGATCTGGGGAAGGAAATAGTCATTGAAATCCAAGAGGCACAGAGAACTCCCTTCAGACGTAACTTGAATCAAACTTGTGCATGACATATCATAGTGAAACTGGCAAAATACAAGGATAAAGAGAAAATTTGAAAGTATCTAGGGATAAACACGCTCTAACATATAAAGGGAGACCGATAAGACTAGTGGCAGACATATCTACTGAAACTTGGCAGGCCAGAAAGGAATGGCAGGAAATCTTCAATGTGATGAACAGAAAAAAAAAATATGCAGCTGAGAATTCTTTATCCAGCAAGTCTGTCATTCAGAATAGAAGGAGAGATTAAGGTCTTTCCAAACAAAGAAAAACTGAAGGAATTCATCACCACTAATCCACCCCTACAAGAGATCCTAAGGGGGATTCTGTGAGTGAAATGTTGCAAGGACCACAAAGTACCAGAGACATCACTACAAGCATGAAAGCTACAGACATCACAATGACTCTGAACCCATATCTTTCTATAATAACACTGAATGTAAATGGACTAAATGCACCAACCAAAAGACAAAGGGCATCAGAATGGATAAAAAACAAGACCTATCTGTTTGCTGTCTACAAGAGACTCACTTTAGACCTGAAGACACCTTCAGATTGAAAGTGAGGGGACAGAGAACTATCTATCATGCTACTGGGAGTCAAAAGAAAGCTGGACTAGCCATACTTCTATCAGACAAACTAGACTTTAAATTAAAGGCTGTAATGAAAGATGAAGAAGGGCATTGTATAATAATTACAGGGTTTTTCCATCAGGAAGAGCTACCAATTATAAATGTCTGTGCGCCAAATACAGGAGCCCCCAAAATATAAAACAATTAATCACAAACATAAGCAAGCTTATTGATAAGAATGTGGTAACTGCAGGGGACTTTAATACTTCACTTACAGAAATGGATAGATCATCTAGACACAGGATCAATAAAGAAACAAGGGCCCTGAATGGTACATTGGATCAGATGGACTTGACAGATATATTTAGAACTCTGCATCCCAAAGCAACAGACTATACTTTCTTCTCAAGTGCACATGTGCACGTGGAACATTCTCCAAGATAGATGACATACTGGGTCACAAAACAGCCTTTCATAAGTATAAAAGAATTGAGATCATACCATGCACATTTTCAGACCACAATGCTATGAAACTTGAAATCAACCACAGGAAAAAGTCCAGAAAACCTCCAAAAGCATGGAGGTTAAGAACACCCTAGTAAAGAATGAATGGGTCAACCAGGCAATTAGAGAAGAAATTTAAAAAAAATATATGGAAACAAATGAAAATGAAAGTACAAGACCCAAATGCTTAGGGTTGCTGTGAAGGCATTCCTGAGAGGAAAATACATTGCAATCCAGGTCTATCTCAAGAAACAAGAAAAATCCCAAATACAAAACCCAACAGCACACCTAAAGGAAATAGAAGCAGAACAGCAAAGACACCCCAAACCCAACAGAAGAAGAGAAATAATAATGATCAGAGCAGAAATAAACATTATAGAATCTAAAAAAAAAACTATACAGCAGATCAATGAAACCAAGAGTTATTTTTTTTAAAAAACTAAACAAAATTGATAAACCTCTAGCCAAGCTTCTCAAAAATAAAAGGGAGAGGACCCAAATAGATAAAATCATGAATGAAAATGGAATTATTACAACCAATCCCTCAGAAATACAAGCAATTATCAGGGAATACTATGAAAAATTATATGCCAAAAACTGGACAACCTGGAAGAAATGGACAAATTCCTAAGCACCCACCCACTTCCAAAACTCAAACAGGAAGAAATAGAAAACTTGAACAGACTCATAACCACCAAAGAAATTGAATCAGTTATCAAAAATTTCTCAACAAATAAGAATCCAGGACCAGATGGCTTCCCAGGGGAATTCTACCAGACATTTAAAGCAGAGATAATACCTATCCTTCTCAAGTTGTTCCAAAAAATAGAAAGGGAAGGAAAACTTCCAGACTCGTTCTATGAAGCCAGTATTACTTTGATTCCTAAAGCAGACAGAGACCCAGCAAAAAAAAAAAAAAAAAAAAAAAAGAGAGAACCATAGGCCAATATCCCTGATGAATATGGATGCAAAAATTCTCAACAAGATACTAGCAAATCGAATTCAACAGCATATAAAAAGAATTATTCACCATGATCTAGTGGGATTCATTCCTGGGTTGCAGGGCTGGTTCAACATTCACAAATCAATCAATGTGATACATCACATTAATAAAAGAAAAGATAAGAACCCTATGATCCTGTTAATTGATGCAGAAAAAAACATTTGATAAAATGCAGCATCCTTTTTTAATAAAACCCTTGAGAAAGTCAGGATAGAAGGAACATACTTCAACATCATAAAAGCCATTTATGAAAAGCCCACAGATAATATCATCCTCAATGGGGAAAAACTGAGAGCTTTCCCCCTGAGATCAGGAACATGACAGGGATACCCACTCTCACCACTGTTGTTTAACATAGTGTTGGAAGTTCTAGCATCAACAATCAGACAACAAAAGGAAATCAAAGGCATCAACATTGGCAAAAATGAAGTCAAGCTTTCACTTTTTGCAGATGACATGATATTTATACATGTAAAAACCCAACAGACTCCACCTAACGTCTGCTAGAACTGATACATGAATTCAGCAAAGTCACAGGATATAAAATTAATGTACAGAAATCAGTTACATTTTTATACACTAATAATGAAGCAACAGAAAGTCAAATACAGAAACTGATCTCATTCACAATTGGACAAAGAATCATAAAATACCTAGGAATAAACCTAACCAAGATGTAAAAGATCTTTATGCTGAAAAGTATAGAAAGCTTATGAAGGAAATTGAAGAAGATACAAAGAAATGGAAAAACATTCCGTGCTCATGGTTTGGAACAATAAATCTTGTTAAAATGTTAATACTACCCAAAGCAATCTACACATTCAATGCAATCCCAATCAAAATTGCACCATCATTCTTCTTGAAGCTAGAATAAGCAATCCTAAGATTTGTATGGGACCACAAAAGACCCCAAATAGCCAAAGTAATGTTGAAGAAGAAGACCAAAACAGGAGACATCACAATCCCAGGCTTTAGCCTCTACTATAAAGTTGTAATCATCAAGACACATGGTATTAGCACAAAAACAGACACATAGACCAGTGGAATAGAATACAGACTCCAGAATTGGACCCAAAAAAGTATGGCCAACTAATCTTTGACAGAACAGGAAAGAATATCCAATGGAAAAAAGACAGTTTCTTTAACAAATGGTGCTGGGAGAACTGGACAGCAACATGCAGAAGGATGAAACTAGACCACTTTCTTACACCATTCACAAAAATAAACTCAAAATGGATAAAGGACCTGAATGTGAGACAGGACACCATCAAAACCCTAGAGGAGAAAGCAGGAAAAAAACCTTTTTGACCTCAGCCGCAGTAATTTCTTACTTGACCCATCCCCAAAGGCAAGGGAATTGAAACCAAAAATGAACTATTGTGACCTCATGAAGATAAAAAGCTTCTGCACTGCAAAGGAAACAATCAACAAAACTAAAAGGTAACTAATGAAATGGGAAAAGATATTTGCAAATGACATATCGGACAAAGGGCTAACATCCAAAATCTATAAAGAGCTCACCAAACTCCACACCTGAAAAACAAATAATCCACTGAAGAAATGGGCAGAAAACATGAATAGACACTTCTCAGATGACCAATAGGCACATGAAAAGATGCTCAATGTCACTCCTCATCAGGGAAATACAAATCAAAACCACACTCAGATACCACCTCATGCCAGTCAGAGTGGCTAAAATGAACAAATCAGGAGACTGTAGATGCTGGAGAAGATGTGGAGAAATGGGAACCCTCTTGCACTGTTGGTGGGAATGCAAACTGGTGCAGCCACTCTGGAATACAGTGTGGGGGTTCCTCAAAAAATTAAAAATAGACCGACCCTATGACCCAGCAATAGCACTGCAAGGAATTTACCCAGGGGATACAGGAGTACTGATGCATAGGGGCACTTGTACCCCAGTGTTTATAGCAGCACTTTCAACAATAGCCAAATTATGGAAAAAGCCTAAATGTCCATCAACTGATGAATGGATAAAGAAGTTCTGGTTTATATATACAATGGAATACTACTTGGCCATGAGAAAGAATGAAATATGGCCTTTTGTACCAACATGGATGGAACTGGAGAGTGTTATACTAAGTGAAATAAGTCATACAGAGAAATTCAGATACCATATGTTTTCACACTTACGTGGATCCTGAGAAACTTAACAGAAGACCATGGGGGAGGGGAAGGGGAAAAAAAGAGAGGGAGGGAGCCAAACCATAAGAGACTCTTAAAAACGGAGAACAAACTGAGGGTTGATGGGTGGTCGGTGAGGGATATTGAGGAGGACACCTGTTGGGATGAGCACTGGGTGTTGTATAGAAACCAAATTGACAATAAATTTCATATTTAAAAATTAAAAATAAAAAAATAAATTAACCCTAGTGAACAGTGTGTGCATCTTAATTTACAACTTAGCAGTCTGCATTCCCTCTGTTTCCAAAAATGAGATACATGTACTACTTGCTGTTTGGGAGATCATTTTGCTGGTACACAGATACACCTAAATGTGTGTGTGTGTGTGTGTGTGTGTGTGTGTGTGTGTACATGCAATCTCTAGTGTGTATTTGAAAAAAATGTAAAACTAGCTTTCAATGATTTCAGGGATATTATTGCTTAAGTCAAAGCAAACATAAGATGCAAATTTAAAACTGAATCATTTTAAAGTATTGAATAAAGAAATAAAGATGATTGATATTGTAAAATATGATGTTAATACACAAACATTTGAAGTTTGACCAATGTTACAGCATATATATAAGCTCTTTGAGGAAAGAGATGAGCCCCAACACTTTTGCCTAACGCAATACTTAGTACATAGAGAGTGTTAAGTACATATTTGTCAATTGAATGAGAAGAATTCCAGATAAGGTTAAGAGTAATCAAGAGCAATCAAAGTATGAGCCACTGTATTATCAGATAGCGATGGCCACAGGAGGCAAGGATAAACATAGCTCAGTGTGATGCTCTTCAAGAGTCTTAAGGATTCATGCCTAGAATGACCTTCTCATTCAGACTTATCTGAAAACCCTTAGCATTTGTCTTCATTACTAATTTGACATTTAAGTATTTTCACTTTTATATCAACAGAAATAACTTACAGTTTTTTGGCATTTTAGTTCACAAAACAATTTCACATATATTATTGATTAGATTGTTTTAGCAACTTCATGAGATAGGCAGGACATGCTTTCCTATTCTATAACAAAACTAGGGCTCATGGAGGTTAAATGACTAACTCACCTTGAACAAATACTTATTATAAGCACCTATCCTGTGCAAGCCTGAAGTGGCCAGAAATTCCATAGGAAGCTCACTGGGCCTTTGGCCTTTTATTTCACAGGAGTGCTTGGTACGACCATGATTTTTATTGATAGTATGTAAAAACTGGGATCAAAATTTTTACCTTTATAGAACTCTTTTAAATGTAGGGAATAGTCTCTGTATTTGAGAAAAAAGTTTAAACAATAATGTAATCAATGCTTTAACTTGTTATATAGCTAATATTTTTCCTTCTATTCCTAGTTTAGGAATTGTTAAAGTTTATCAGATACTTTTTTAGACACCACTTGTATGTTTATACTGTTTCTTTCTTTAATTTATTGATTCAGTGAATTATATTCATAGATTTCCTGATTTGGGGTCATGATTAAAATCCTGGAACGAATGTTTTTAGTCAGAATATGTTTCCACACATCATGCACGTTCCATTTGACTGATAGTTTTCATATCTATATTTGTTAGTGAGACTGATTTATGAATTTATTATTTTATACTTTTTGTAGCTGGTTTTACAATTCATGATGTCATAAAATTAATTAAGCAGTCTATCATCTTTACTTACGCACTGTAGACGGTAAACTCTTAGAGAGCAGGGACCTTATTTCATTTAATATTGCATCGAACAGCCTAAAACAGTGACTGATATAGACTAAGCAGTTGGTAAATACTGGTATAAGGTACAAAGAAAGAAAAGAACAAGGAGCAGGAGGGAGAACAAGAGAGTCTGTGAATCAGCTATGATGTTATCAGTTGCTATTTTTGATAAAAAATATTTACACCCTTTAAACCTCTTCTATATTACCTGGTCTACTCAAGTTTTCTAATTCTCCTTTATTTATCTGAGTTCTTTATATTGCCTATTTTTTTTTTTTTTTAGATTTAAAAATTTGTTGCCATAGAGTTGCATGTAGTGTTGTCTTGCATGCTTCAGATTTATTCTGCTTCTAGAAGTAGTTATGTCTCCTTTCTCATCCATAACTTTGTAGCTTTTTGCTTGTTCTCTCTCTTCCCCTCCTGGTTGAATTTAGATGAGAAGATGTATACATCTTTTGGGTTCACCAAAGAACTAGATTTTGCATTTATTTTTTCTACTATTTTCATTTGTTTTCTAGTCCTTTACTTTCAGATTGCATAAGTAAATTCTCTTTTCCTACTCTATTTTGGTAGATTTTTGTTGTTTCACATTTTTTAAAATTAGTGTTAGCTTTCCTTAATTTAATTATTTCTTTTTAAATCTGAAGTCGTTTAAGATTATAGCTTTTGCCATGAATATTGCTTTTGCTGTTTCCCATAAATTTTGGTATATAGTGTTTGCTGTTTCCCATAAGTATTAGTACAAAGTGTTTTCTTTTTCATTATTTCCAGATAGAATGTAGTTTTAATTTTACTTCCCTTTTAAGCCAAAGGTTTTGTAGAAAAAGTGGTTAATTATTTTAAATAGGATAATATTTTACTATTTTTTTCTTATTTTATTGGATTATTTTCAGTGTGTCATTCATGATAAAAAATTTTTATTGAATTCTTATTTGTATCCAAATAGGTAATTGATTTTTGTAAATTTTTATTGAATGTAACAAAATATTCTCTATTCCCAAATATGAGATTCAACATACTAATTAAATGAAGTTGATTGAATAAATTATTAATTTATCTATGTCCTTATTAATACTTTGTCTACTTGATCTGCTGATTCAAAAAAGTACGTTGAAATATGCAATCATTTATTTTTTATCCAGTTCTCTTGAATCACTAATAGCTTTTCCTTTATATCTTTAATTTTTGCGTTGCTTAGTATCTACAGGGCTATGTTTGCTTTTCCTGTTTCATACATTATACCTTTTAATATTATGTAATATCTCTTTTTGCTCTCTCAGGATTTTAATTTTAAAGCAAATCTTAGTCTGATATTGCCCTTCCTGCTTTGTTTTCATTTTATGTGCCTAGTTGCTTGTCTATCCTTTTATTTTCATACTTTATCTATTTACTTTGTGTTTCTGGTAAATAATAAATAGCTCAAATTTGATTTTTGCTTCAGTCTAATATTCTCTGGTCTTTATTGGGAGAATTCAATCTTTTATGTTTGCATAATGATATACTTGATTTTATTCAGTACTCCATACTTTATTTTTTATTTTGTTTTAGTTTCTTACATTTATTTGAACAATTAAGTTGTTATTAACTTTGTTATTTGCTTCTTCCCCCTTATTACCTAGGATTGTTAATATAATTTTATTTTTTATTAATGATTACTTTCCTTTTCCTCATACCCATATGTACATTTATGTAATGTTATATGAAAACAAGATCATAACTGTTTCCCTAGTTGAGTCTCTTTAATGCTCTGCTTCTCTTTCTCCTCCCAATAAAGCAAGAACTTTGCTCACTAGCTTCCCCTAACCCCATCTGCACACCATATGAGACTTCTGGAATATTTTTGTTTTACTCTTCTTTCTCCCATCTCAAATAATTTAATACTTTTAGTTTCATGTGATTATTAGAATTTGTCTTGCAGTATGCCTTTTTTATTTTAAAAATTCTTTTTTATCCCTCAATATACAGATTCCCAGAGAGCCTATCATTCATTATTCAGTTATATTTAATTATAAATCTATTATCAAATTCTTTTCTCATCAACTTTACCTCTTATTCCATTCCAACTCTTATGAGGTTCAGATTTATTACTTTCTGGTTCGAGTCCTTTCTGAAGTGTATCCTCAGATGGGGTATATGTGTGACATAATCTCTGCAAATGACATTATTATAAGCTGTTAAGGAATAATATCTTGTCCCATATCCAGTCCTTTATTCTAAAGCATTTGTGGGTATTATTCCACAATGATCGCTTTGGCATTACACAATTCATTACTAATCTGCTTCCTTTTCCTTCATAAATTACTTGTTTCTGTCTGGATGCATTAAATATTTATTTCCTCGTCATTGGAGTACAGTAATTTGATAAGGATACATCTAGATGTTAGTACTATCTCAGCAGTCTGATCTGGAACTTGATGAGTTGTTTAAATCTCCTGGCCCAGATTTTCTTCAGCTCAGGGAAATTTTCTCCAGCTATGTATGTAATCATTGTGTCTTCCATTTGTCTCCTCCATTTGTTTTTATCATAAATCTATTTCCCAAAGTGTACATATTTTCCCTCATATTTCTATAGTGTTTTTATTTTTCCTTTTCCCTCCATGATTTAACATATTCTTTCACCTGCTCTTCCAAGTTACCAACTTGAACATCTATAGTACGAACTTTTTCTTTTACTTCATCTACTCAATTTTCAAATTAAAAAAGTCATGTCGTTTTAATGCCAGGAATTATATTGAATGCTATATTAGAATGTCTTTACATATTCCTCCCTTTCAATATTTAGTTTTACAAGAAGCAACTCTGAGGCACCTGGGTGGCTCAATCGGTTGAGTATTGGACTTCCACTCAGGTCATGATCTCACGGTTGGTGAGGAAGAGCCTCGGGTCAGGCTCAGGCTCACTGCTGTCAGCCTGTCAGTGAGGATCCTGTTTCTGATCCTCTGTCCCTCCTCTCTGCCCCTCCCCTGCCTGTGCTCTCCCAAAAATTAATAAATATTTTTTTTAAAAAGAAGCAGTTCTATTTCTTTAGGAGTTCATTCTGATTTTTTGTTTATTCTACTCTCTAGCTTACATGCTCTTTTAACAAAATGTCATTTCTGTATTTGCTCATTTGGCCAACTTACATTGGAGTGCTCCTGAATGTGCCAGAAGATGCTGCCACCCTGCCTGGTGGTTCATTGTACATACAGCCAATTGTGCATCCCTCCTGTCTCACTGCTCGATGGGAGAGCTTCTCTTCCCTCATTGTCTCCATATCTCAGAGGTAGAGATGAGTAAATATGCAACTGTTCTCCTTCTCTTCAGATCTTTAGGGTCAGGGAGACCCTGAAGAGTTAAGATGGACTTCTTTCCAGGAAGGGTGGTTTCTTGATCCTTGCTTTGGGCTTTTGTACTGAGCCTTATACTGCTGACCCAAAGGGGAGAAAGTATGGAAGCTGTCTTGGCTCACTGCTGCCTATTGGCCTATAAGAAGTGGCTGAATTGGAATCAGAGCCGGGAATGGAAGGATGTGGGAGGCCTCAAGCCACCATTCTCCCAGAGTTCTCTCTAACTTTCTCTTTAGGGCAGTATTTTTGAAAGCTTGTCAACTTTAACATATTATTAGTCCTGCCTTTGCCAGTAATTGATAATGTAAGTTTGGACAGTCCCTCTACCTCTTTGGGCCTCTAAGCCCCCATCACCAAAATACCTAGGCCTCTTCCCTTATTCTAATACATCCTCCTTCTTCCAGTGCATTAGTTGGCTCAGTTGTGTGACTGCCATATATTCAAGTGAGAATTGCCATTCCCTGTATCAACTCTGAGTAAGAAAATTATTTTGGAGTAAAACTTGGCAAAACAAGATCTTGAGCTGCCAACAAATTATTCTGCAAGATTTCAAAACATTAAGTTTTTGCATTCACTCTCAGAGTCAAGCCAATTTTGCTTAAAGGAACACTATTGTTTGAGTTGAAAAAAAAATCAGACCTAAATTGTGGTTATGCATCTGGCATTTCTAACATAAGTATGAAAGCAATAGATTTGCCTGGTTTTTTTTGCTAAATCATGCAGGCTGCAAAAAGTATATACACATATGGAATTTCTTTTCACATTCAGAAAGTTAAACTCAAATTCTGTGAAGACTTGCTCCTTAGAAGTATGAGGGACAAATGCCTAAGAATTTTTAAAGTACGACTTTTGTAGAGATAGCTTGTCCCTTTTCTTTTACAGCTTTTCCTTTTGCTTTTTATTGCTCCTTTTAGGTTATATTTATTTAACAAAATTCAGTTATTGAAGAAGCCACAAACCTAAGTACCAGGTGCACCCTCTATGGAGCATTTTAGTAATCTCTTTGACTCCCGTATGCACTCTTTGCCTGAAGTGTTCTTCCTGTCTCCTTCCTGTTCCTATAATTCTAAGGTATAATGGCCTTTCCATTTCTAGTATTGAGTCTTTTGATTCCAGCACTGTGGATATGGGGCTAAGGGGTTGAAAATTTTAAACTTAGAGCCTATGGCCTCCCATACAGAATTATGGATGAGTCAGTTAATTCTATATTTGTTATAGTTATATGTGTACCCTTTTATTCTCCTGTCCTCGATTATAAAGCAACTTGAGGGTAGGATCTGTGTCTCTGTCATCTGTGATCTCCTAAAGGAGATCTCCATACAGTAGATGTTTATTAGTTTGCATCAAAATTATCTGTGTTACTAAATATTTTTTTCTATTTACTCTCAGGCTTATTCTTAATTATACATTTGGACACACACAAAATAAGGTTAAATTCCCCTCAACCTGATTAAAGTTAATTAGACTAATGCCCATTTCTGTGATGCCCACTCAGAAGAGTTAATGCCAGTATCCAAAGATCGTGGAAGCTAGAAGCTGCTCTTCCACAACTGCGGTTTAAAAATGAGTACCATCACCTCCACCTTTACTTCATTACTGACTGCTCACACACAGTATTAACCTTTGTCCACTGAAGAGTGGGAAACCATACTAAAAATCAAAGAATCAAGCCAAATTATATGATTTTCTTTGATCTGGAATGGACAAGCATTTCGTGATTCAAAAGTTTTGGGTTTTCCTTCCTTCCTTCCTCCCTCCCTTTCTTCTTCCTTCCTTTATTCCTTCTTTCCCTCCCTCCCTCTCCCTCACCCCCTCTCTCTTTCTCTCTTTCCCCCCTGATGTCCTAGACTGCAGTTTAAGTGATGAATAGATTGGAATCAATTGTATGCACTCTAACTATTCCTGTTCTTGCTTCTGAGCCATTGTGCTGGACAGGCAAATGAAAGATTAAGGGCAACTCTCCGGGGGCAGCTGAAATACACATCAATCTGTTGCTGCTGCAGGGTAATATGGATGATGTAAAGCCTGGCAGCCAAAGATCAGAGCATATTGTTCTTCTGGAGGGAAGGGTCATCTTGAGGAAAGGAACAATAACAACAACTATTTTGTTCTCATCTGTGGCTGTCCCATAGCCTCTCACTCCTTAATCCACTACACAAGCAACAGACATGTGTGCATTCATATGCACACACACACACACACACACACACACACAGAGCAAAATATGGGATCTTAAGAATTATAGTAAGCTGCTGATTATCAGATTGCTGTAAAATGGCAACATATACCATTTCATGATGGCCAGACTAGGATAGGTTTGGCAAGAAGGCTTTGTTCTTAATCCAAGGAAGTTGAAATCCTGCAAAAATCCTCTGCCTCTTTTATTCTTTCTGCTTGCTGTTGCAGAAGTTTCCTCCTAGCCTTTTCCCTGTACACCTCACGGCAATTATGGAGGATTCATTGGGTCTGTTACCAGCCGAAATGTTAGCCAAATTAGTGAGTGAGCACTCTGGGAAAGGAATTTCCTGGGGATTTTCAGCAGTGGTCATTGAATTTGCTTTGTTTTTATTGTTGTTCCTCTTGAGGAAAGAAAGAAAACAGCAACCCTTGGAAAAGATGGGGAGATGAAGGTTTGCCCCTCTTTTCTCCTCCCCTCTGCTGACTTTGGAGCATTTGATAGATCAGCGCTGAAAGTGTGAGAGAGTGGGGAAAGCAATTCTGGTGTCCAGCTATTGTGGAAACAAAACACAAGTGAATTTTCTGGAGAGGTCTGAGGACTGGAGCATGGGTCCATTTGAGCTAAGGCAGAAAAAGGAGAGGAAACCTATGGGACAAGACACTTCTTTGTTTAAGCAATCATGAATTAAGCAGAGGACTTTAATTAATTTGTGTTTTATTTATTTTGTTCTGTTCTGTAGGTATATATAGATATTTGGTCTTGGGTTCCACTTCCACACATCTTCGGATATAGTATTTCTTAGCTTGCTTTCTAAATACCAAAGCTATAAAAGCTTGTTACAAGCATAAGCTTTGGAGGGAAAGACCTGGATTTACTTATTTTTATTTTTTTAAGTTTATTTACTTATTTTGAGAGAGAGAGATGCACACACAGAGAAAGAGAGAGAGAGAAAGAGAGAGAGAGAGAGAGAGAGAGAGAGAGAGAGAGAGAGAGAGAGAATGAGCAGGGGAGGGGCAGAGAGAGGGAGAGAGAGAATCCCAAACAGGCATTGCACTGTCAGCACAGAGCCTCATGTGGGGAACAATGTCAGGAACTGTGAGCTCATGACCATGAGATCATGACCTGAGCCAAAATCAAGTGTTGGACACTTAACCGACTGAGTCACCCAGGTGCCCCTAAAGACCTGAGTTTAAATCCTAAATCTGTCATTAACTATCTGGTTGACCATTGGTCCTAGAGCCATAAATAGCTGATTTCAGTCCTGACTCTGCCATCTACTAGTTCAGTGACCCAAGGCAAGTTGCTTAAACTTCCTAAGTATCAATTTCCTCATGTGTAAAATGAAGAAAACCATAGTACCTAATAATAGGATTGTGGTAAGGATTTCATTAAATAATGCATGTGCACTTATAGAACTTTCAGAACTGAGATTTATGTACAATAAATGCTCAGTAAACACTAATATTTAAAACTCATTCTATGAGTTTAAGTACACATAAATGCCTGGGGAGAAAATCTGCCATCTAGTATAGTATTTATTCTGAGTGACACTTGGTAGGTGCTATGTCAAGTGAAGTGTGATACCTCTCTTCTGCATTCCCCAAAACACATGCATGTGCATAAATACCCACAACCACACATGCACAAACATATCCCAGAAATTTTAACCTTTATAGCAGAGATGCTGATATATGGATTACACCTGTAAGTAACAGGCCATGGTGGTGATTTCAGTAATTGAACCTAGGTTGAATCAAAACTATTCCCTAAAATTCTAAACTAGAGTAATAAACATTGTCTTAGATGCCTTCTCTCACCAAGCATGTGTACTTGAAGAAGTCATATAATACTGTTTTCATATTCTGTCAAATTTGGCAACTTCATGTCAAAACAAACACTAATTAATAGATGACATTTGACCCCCCTTATTGTGATTCTCGAAAGCCAAACTGTGGGGTAATTTACCTATGTTTGAAAAAAAAAAGAATAAAAGAAACTCTTGAAGACTTCTCTCCCCTCAGATGCCCTGGCAAACCATTTAAGTTAGGTTTTGATCACTAATGGTGATATTTCTGTTCAAGCATAATGAGGTATGTCTGTACATATGTGAGGCCCCAGGAGGCAAGAGCTCTCAGATAACACTGAAGTTTTGGTCAGACCTTCCCAGGAAACCACACAATCCTCATGGGCCACTGGGAATAGCTTTAGATTTTCACAGATGTGACTGCTTCAGAATGGTGAACTTTTTTCAGTTAATATAATCAATTCCAGCCAATTCTCTTTGCCCTCCTTTATTCCCCGCAAGGGAATATGCTTGTAAAAATCAGAATTGTCCAAACAAGAGCAGGAAGACATGGCAGCACAGAGAGGGGACACAGAATCAGAGGAAAGAGAGAATGAAAGAGAGCAAGTAACCATATTGTGATTGTTTATAACTGCTTTCTCTTAAATGTGTCAGTGATCGGAAAGTCTCTGTGACTAATATTATAGTTCCCATTCATTTCTTGTGACTATAGCTAGCAGCAGATGTTCATTGATGCCCATTTCAGGCTGGCATATGACCCCTCTCCTGTGTTAGAATCTGATATATGAACACAATGGCACTGAACGTAGAAGCTACTTAGCTAGTAATTCTATTACCCAAAACAATGTCACCTTTTCAACTGTGGTTGCAACAAATCAACTAGTTGCTGTGGGCAATTGATAAAAGTACAATGTTTGAGTTTTGAGGGTTGTTTATAACACTCTATGGAAGAGATGGCTGAACTATGGATGGAGGAGGAAACATGAGCTCTGAAAGAAATAACCACAGAGATATTTTATAGTTTACTTTCTTGAGTAGACTCAAGATTGCTCAATGGCATGCCTTGGGAAACTAAACTCCTTAAGGCTAATTTAGCACAAATGCACTTTTTAATCCATATATACACTTATAATTCTGACGACTCAAGTGGCAGATGAGGAGTCATGCCACACAGATTTCCGTTCAAGGTGAGACTCATTGCTCAGCTGTAGGGAGTTTGGCCAATTACCAACCTCCAGCTGTCAGCTCCTTCAGGGTGGATCAGTTGCAAGGAGCCTCCTCACCTGAGGCCATAACCTACACTTGGTGACTGAGTGCGCACAGACGTGTGTGTGTGTGTGAGTGTGTGTGTGCACACGTGTGCACATGCACAAGTGCTGGGGGAAGGGAGAGTATAAAGATTCAGCTATTTTGGTCCAAAATGTATAGAGACATCTCTGACAAGCAATGTCTGTTCCAGATGACCCCCACCCTATCCCTGGCTTAGGTTGGGTCAGGATTTTTGGAGCCGAATGGAAGTTTGTCATATCTCTCTGCCCAACTGTTCTCCCACCTTCTAACTTTCACCGGTGTTGATCACTAATAAACACCTTGCACCCCAACTCCATGTCAGTATCTGATTCTGGAGATCCTGATCTGCACCTAGACATAGTTGTAATTTATCACTAGAACATTGGTTTTCATTTTCTTCTTTCCAGAATCTAAAGGGCCCTTAGGGCTCTATGGTACACGGTTCGAAGCCACTTCACCAAGATCAGAAGCAGAAGTAATATGAATTTCACAACTGTTTCGCTGGTAATTGATGTTACTTCAGTGAGGGCAGGGTTAGTCTATGAAGGATAAGTGAGGGCTTGGAAATTAGTCTATCAACTTTTTCAGGAATGGACTTAAGAATGGAAATACTGTATGAACAACATAACCCCTCACTTCAAGAGAAGCACAGCCTAGGAAAGTTTAAGAGACTAAGCACCCAAGTTAACTCTGACAAAAGAAAAAAAAAAGTAAGAAAAGTATAGGATGGGGGAAATAGGGTGGATGGAATACAGATAGGGAGACATGGTAGAGGACAGATGGGGAAGAAAGAGGAAAATGATGAAGTCACACCAGTTTAACATCCAAAGACATCAGATACTTCACAAGAGGAGAAATTTTTCTCTTGATCCAATTTCATATTAGTGTTTTGAGACTAGGTTGTATTTTTAAGAAAACTCATTAAACATTGCATATAAGCATGGGTAAAATATGGGCACCTGGGTGGTTCAGTCAGTTAAGCATCTGACTCTTGGTTTTGGCTCAGGTCATTGTCTCACAGTTTGTGGGTTTGAGCCCTGCATTGGGTTCTGCCCTGGAAGCACAGAGCCTACTTGGGATTCCCTCTCCCTCTCTCTTTGCCCCTTCTATGCTCACTCTCTCTCTGTCTCAAAAATGAATAAGTAAACCTTAAAAAATGAGTAAAATAGGGGAAAAAGAAGGAAAGATGAGGATACTTTTCACTCACCTTAAAGAGTTTGTGGTGACTTTCCATCTAATTCAGAACAGCATCATTTTCTTGTGTCTCCTCATTTACTACCTCTTCTTTAGGCTCCCCTCACTTTTTTAAACCTTACTAAGCATGGATTCCATACTTTCACCCATATGTGTAAGCATTCCTTCTGTTCAGGAGAACAGCCCTTTGCATTTTGTTCCTTCAGTCCAGGCAGATGGGGGCAGAGCAGCCAAACCAGCACAGTCAGTGATTTGGATGAAATCCAGTTAACTTCTGGGGTCCTTATATTGTATTGAAGTGAATGCTAGCCAATGTCACATAAGAATATATACAAATTCAGTGCAAACATGAGGGCATATCAGAAGAAAAGAACCAGTGAAACTGTAGTATTGAGGAATGTTTCATAAATGAATTGGTTCAACAGAATTTAAGTTAAATCTGTTTGAAGGAAAGTAGCTTAAGTAATAAATACAGAGAAAGACAGAAGAAGCTAGGAAAGATGAAAAACAAACAAGAGAATAAACAGATTGGGAAAATCTTAAGAATTATTAATGAATAAAAAGGTAGGAAAAACAAGACAGGCTAATAAACAACTTCTTTTATCGCTAAAGGCTTTACTTTTTAGTGTACTTTAACCTATTTTCTCATTTTTATCTTACAACATCCTATGAAAACTGGAGGAGAAGTAATTTTTGTCTTCATTTTTAAATGAGAATAGTGAGGTTTGGAGAGGATAAAAAAATCATTTTTATAAACTTTGCCACTAGTTAGTGAAAATGCTGGATCCATGTCTCATTCTCTTGATTCTGAGCCTAAGATCTCTTCTCATTAGACCTTGATTAATGTCTTCTGGGACTGAGGAAAGTGAATACTGAGCTGCCAGGTCCCCCATTCTTTATACAACCCAAAGAAAACTTGAAAGAAAATAAAGAACTTTGTCCTTAGAAATAAGCCATCTGTTACAGAGCAGAGCAAAACAGGCAGGCATTCGTGAGCCTCAGATCAGTTCTGCCAGGGTCTAGCTGGGCAGCCTCTGTTGCAAGCTGTTTAATCTCTAATTCGGAATGGTGTAAGGGTTGTCTGAGCAGCAACAGGGTGAAGAAATCAGGACAGAAGGTCCAGAAAAGCATTCAAGGTGGAAGTTAAGCAAGGGCAATAAGGCAAGTGCCCAGTGGAAAAAACTGGTGTCACAAGATAATATTTTGATATATTAATCAGTGTGTTTCTCCTTCCCAGGCTCCTTCTCTGAGATATTACCAAAGAAAACACCAAAAGAAAAAATAGAAGACTCAAATCTCAACTTTTGAGTGTCAAAATAAACTTTTAAATATTGTGGCAGAGACTGGTATGAGACAAAAAGAAGTATGAGTTTCAAAAGCCTTGGTTTTGCTATCCAAAACCCACAGCCCTGAGGGACCCAAGCCATAGAGTTTATGCACTAAGCAATAGATGAGAAAGAATACCAAGTCAACAAGAGCTAGTTTTTCTCATCTTTCCTTGCCCCTACCCCAGCAAGATTAATTTTCTCCAGGCTGCAATAGACAGTTAAACCAGGGGAAAACTAGATTTTATACACCTGGCTGTCCATGACAAGGTATGCTGTTCCTCTGCTCTCCTCTCTCCAGCTGAGACCAGGGGCCAGAACTTTAGAAACACAGAGAAATGTAGGAGGTCTGATGGTGGCATTGATGGGTACATCGCTTGCTAATTGGACTTGGAAGAGTCAGGTAGCCTTGGCTGCCTCCTCTGTGCCATGCAGAACAGTGAGAGGACTATACAGACTCCCATTCAGTATTAAGTAAGCTTATGAAGATTGTGTCCTAGGCATAGTGTGAGGAAACTCAGAACTTTTGCCTTGTGCCTGAAAGTAGTATAAATTCAGCCTGAAGAGTAGTCTGAAGACTTGCAGTCTGAAAAGGGAAATGTATTATTTATGTCTTCTATTTTCTGTATTCTGATGCTTTGACATCAGGAGTCATGCTAACTCTGGAGGGACTGTCCTTCCCAGGGTTAGCCAATTTCTAAAGATAGGAAACAACTTGCAGTCTAAGGAACCAGTTTTTAAAATGCAAATGAACAAATCCAGGGCCCATACTCCCAACTACCTTCCTTTATTGGATCCTGACACTCCAGGCCACTATCTCCCTACACTAATCACTCCAGAGCCAGGTACTAGGCAACTTATGTCCTAGAACACACTAAAGTTATTCAAATAAGCCAATCCTAAGCCTGTTTAACCTACCTTGACTATTTCTTCCTACAGAAACCACAGTAAAGTCTGTTGCCCGTGGTTCCTACCTTCCTGTGCCTCCTGATGACCCTGATGCTTCCCCAGGTGGCAGCCCAGGGCACATGAATGTTCTTTCCTCTCAGAATCTGTGAGCATAACAACTTATCTTTATAATGGCAGTCATCTTTGGATCTATTGACTTTACCATATCTAAATAATAATGTAACCTATATTAAAACAAGGAGTGTATTATAGATCAACAAACAGAAGCAATTTAAAGGTTAGTGGACACATGAAGAGAGGGAACTAGCCACTTCCTATTTGATGTATGTCACTGTGAGAGCCTTCCAAAATTGAGCCACAACCTGGTAAAGGAAGGAAGCATCACGAGTTGATAAAGAAAGCCCTAAAATCAATGAGGTAATCTTGCATTTATTATGAATAAGCTGAGATGAATCTGAATTGGCTAAGATTTAGTTTTTACCACCCACCACAATGTAGGTCTGAAACAGAAATTAGTTTAAGTTATAGAAAAGTAAAGAAAGTTATATTTCCAGTGACTATGAGCTTATAGACTATAATTTGGGTACTGGAATGTATAAAAGAAAGATTCTGAATATAAGAAGAATGCAGTTCACTGAAGAAGTTGGCAAACTATGGCCCATGGGCCAAAATAAGGAAATCTCTTAATATATGACAGCATGGATGAACCTTGAGGGCATAAGTGAAATAAGCCAGTCAAGGAAGGATGAGACAGAGAGAGAGAGAAGGAAAGAATGAGTGTGGGGGAGGGGCAGAAGGAGTGGGAAAGAGAGAGAAAATCCCAAACAGGCTCCACACTGTGAACACAGAGCGTCATGCAGGTCTCAAACTCATGAACTGTGAGATCATGATCTGAGCTGAAACTAGGAGTTGGACTTTAACCACCTGAGCCAAGGCGCCCCATGCATGATTCCACTTATAAGAGATATCAACAGTAAACAAACTTACAGAAGTTAAGAAGAGAATAGTTGTTATCAGGTGCTAGGGAAAAGGGAAAGGGGAAGTTGTTAATCCACTTGTATAAAATTTCAATTATGCAAGATGAATAAGTTCTAGAAATCTTTTGTACAAGAGATCCATTGTGCCTACAGATAACAAAACTATATGGTACACTTCACAATCTGTTAAAAAGGTAGATATTATGTTAAGTGTGTTGACCACAATAAAATCTTTTTAAAAATTGTCTAGCTTAAAATGCCAATAGTGCTGAAGTTGAGGAAGCCTAATTTAGACTTCCGGAGTTCAATTTCCGTAAGCCATGTATGTGTTTCACCTCACACCAGTTTTCCCAAGATAAGATGAGACTAATATGTAAAAGATCCCATATAGTAGTAGAAATTAGTAGAAATAAGTAGAAATACTAATTGACTATGATAATATTGTAAAACACTAAGTATTCCTGTCATCATATTCAATAGGCCACAACTGATTTTTTTCCAGATTATTCCATTTTACTGAATCTAGTCTTAATACTGAAATTAATCATGTCCTAACCTGGTTCAGGGAACATAACTCTGCTTTAGCATTTATTATATCACATTAGTTATGCATCTCCTTATATATACTATCTTTCTCCTTGATAGTCTGGATTATACTTCACTTCCATGGTCCTAGCCCAAATTCAAAACTCAATAAGTGGTAGGAGCAGGTTATTTGAAATGTCCAGTTATGAATGGATGTGAATTGTTGAAACCATTGTATAACTTAGGAATGCTTTCAACTGCAGATCCTTCCAGACCTGATTTACACTGGACCCAAAAAAGGGTTGATTTCACTCTATAGCAAGAAGTCTGAGCCTGGAAGCAGGTATCAGCACTAACATCTCTTGGTTCTTTGGTTTTCCCTTAAGGCGGGTCTTTTCAGCTCCAGGTACCTTTGACTATGCTCATGGTAGAAAGTAGAGGTAAGTATGGAGTGTTGCTTAGGCTGCATCCATACTATAATTTCAATAAACAATAACTTTCCTAATCTGGAAGTAGGTTACATACAAGCTCTACTCTGTAAAAACAACAACAACAACAACAACAACAAAAGCTGTGAAAGGGAATATGTGTATTTCCTATCTCTATATTAGAAATTGCAAGGGAGGAAGCTGCTGACAGTGGCTTCTGGAAAGCCATCCACACTACATTTCTTGGGTATTCAGGCCTTGTAGTCCATTTTGAAATAAACCTGATATTCATGGAGCTTGGAATTAAAAAGAAAAGTAAGACATTAAAAGTAGTTATAGATCTGAGAAATAACACTGACATTCTAGTTAAAGATGAGAGCTTCTCTAATTTTATCTTGTCTCTAAATATAAAATGAATCCCAAAAGGTTTACTGTAACATGTAACATGTTTGCCTACATGTTACATAGCAATGTACCAAGAACAAAGAAATTTCAATTTCATGTTTTCAAAACATATCAATATGTTTATAGCTTGTTATTTTAAGTAAAATTAATAATAAAGAAGGAATAACAAGCCTTTGTGACTTGTGGGGACTCTAGTATATAATTCCTATTCCCATTTGGGAGGTAACACCCAATGATACAGTAGTGGGAGACATAATCTCTTTCCTTTCTATGATGAACATAAACAGAAAAGAGTTTCCTTCTCCCCATGGCTTCACAGCAGGGCGCAAGCAGCCACAAGACCTGGTCTCTACCAGGGGGATCGTGCCTGGGACTTTGAGTTCCTTAACGGAAGGAGAGGTAGGATTTATTCATAGTGGCTGTGAGAAGGACCAGCAGCAGTGGGTCTCTGCAGCAGCACACAGCTGTTCTGTTCTTACCAGACAGTTCCTGTAAAAATATCCTTGATGCATATGTTGTGCTCTTGCTGGTTTTTTCCCTTTGTTTAAAATATCCTAGGTCAGTTGTAGGTTTGCAAATAAGAACCCTGACTGATAGCACAACTATTGGCAGAGATATATAGTTCTGGTTGCAAACAAGGTCAAATAGTTTGTGAAATTATATGACAAAAACAGGTTTGCGTCCCATGTTTTTTTTTTTTTCTCCTTGAAAACTAAAGGTAAGATTATTAGTAATAAGTAGACAAAAAAGCCCTAGAAGGAAGAAAGGAAATATAAATAGTCTCCAATCTGGCATCTTGAAATTTGAGGCTTGTATACTATGAACAAAACAAACTCTTCCTGCTCCTGTGAATTCTTTGTACATTTTCCCCTTAATTCCTTATCAAGCAATGCGTTTGTCGATTAGCCAAGACCATACACAAAATATATTTCCTTGGTTCCTTTCATTAAGTTTTTCCATTGCGCTTACCAGTTGAGAAGTTAACAAGAACTGAATCTCCTGCCCAAGCATAGCAAATACATAACACTGACAAGAACGGCATTGATAAAGCTAGTATAGATGAAGCTGGGGCCTCATGAATCAGAGCTAACATACACGACGATAATGGAAATATCTTATCCACATCTGATTTGCTCACACATAGTTATTTAGATAACAAATCACACGCTCCCGGACAGAGAGCCTCCAATTTGATTTCAATCGCGTGGTCCAAGTAAATACGAAATGACTGCGAGCCAAGCAGACATACATCTCTTCTATCTCCTCATTGTGATCAGTCTCTGTGTTGGCGAAAATGGGAATGAAAAGGCATTTTCTCCCACCTTGTTTAGTACACAATTACATGGTTTAAAGAAGATAAGAATTTCACATCGTTAGAACGATGACATTACTCATGATTCTCTGAGGCCCTAAAGTATTCCCTCTACCCCAAATGTAGGCACAACAAAATAGAACCAGTAAGAATGAAAAATCTTAATTGTTTCATGTTCTTTAATTTTGGGTTTAATGGCACAGGCTGTGTGCCACTGAGTAAAATACTCATTTGTAGAAAAAGACTGCATGACATATTTCTGAAGAAGGACAATTTAAACTAATTCTAAGAAAACGCGTACATACTGCACATGCCATAAAATAAACAACCCACTTAGAAACCAAATGAGCAATGGGGGTGAGTTATGATTGCCCTGGGAGTCTTGGTTTTACTTTGCCTTGCCCTGGTAGGTATAAATGATTGCTTTAGCATAAATATTGACAAACGGATATAGTGCTGTGGTTAGGCCCCAAGGGTTCAAAGAAATGATGTTGCTGTGAAAATACTCAGCTGAGTAACAGGAAGTGTCCATGGGTGCATTTGCTCACTCATTCATCACCCCTGGGCACTGATCTCTGCTAACGCACCTGCCTCACTCTAGCACCTGTTTATGTCCTTGGCTGCAAGCAAGCAAGCAAGCAAGCAGTTGTTCCATGATGACTTTCAGTCACCTCAGAATTTCGTCTCCCTTCTCTGTTGTAAACTCATCCATTTTGTAAACCTTTCCAGATCAAGTCCAATCCATTCACATTGTTCCTTTGGGAATATCTTTGCTACTGATGACAGTGGGTGGAGAAAAAGTCCCGCTGCTATTTTATGAATGTGTCTTGATCCTGACTTTTCCAGTTGATGAGAAATTCCTTGAGGATGGGGTTCCATCTCTCCTTGGTGACACAACAGAAATACATAGAACATAGCCCATCAGGGAAAAGTCATTTCATAGAACAGAATCATTCCTACTTTCTGTTTCTAGTTGCCCAGAATCTTACCCAGGTCGATCCCTGCTACTTGCTGAGAACCCTCATTCCCTCTGTCTCGTTGCCTGTTGATTCACATACCACAAAAATATGACAATTTACAACTTTTGCAGGCATTTGGGACAAATCATTCCTGGAGGTTTCAAACTGTTAATGGAGATGTAGCTATTTCAAACTAAGTCTTATCTGTAATCTTAATAAAACACTAAGCACAAACTTCAACTGATCTTTAATTGTGTTTATTTGCTTAACACATACCCACTAGGGCTGGTCCCATGTTTGCTTTATTTACCTTTGTATCTCCAAAGTGAGCCTAGAAACAAATGTGTCATAGACCCTATCTATTCATATATTCAGCAAATATGGTGAGCATCCACTAAAGGCCAGCACTATTCAAGGTGCTAAGAAGACAGTAGTGAACAAAAAATACACATATTCCGATATCTTGAGCTTAGATTTTGGCTAATAAAAGAGTAAGAACTGAGACTTAGCAATACTTACTCTATGCCTGATACATTTTTAAGTGCATTACATATATTTTAGACATTTAATCCTTGTACTAACCTACAAGTTAGATACCATTAAATATCCCCAGGGGTGAATATCCCCTGGGTGGCTCAGTTGGTTAATCATCCGACTTTGGCTCAGGTCATGATCTCGTGGTTCATGAGTTTGAGCCCCACATCAGGCTCTGTGCTGACAGCTCAGAACCTGGAGCCTGCTTTGGATTCTGTGTCTCCTTCTCTCTCCCTGCCCTCCCCCACTTATGCTTTGTCTCTCTTTCTCTCTCAAAAATAAATAAACATTAAAAATTAAAATAAAAAAATAAATAGCCACAATTTCAGATGTGAACACTGAGGCACTTTGTTGAATAAATAAAACATATATAGCAATTATATGTTATGTTTTTTACCACATAATATTTAGCATTATTTTTATTAAGTGACATAATATACATATACATAAATAATACAATAGCATATAATATGTAACATGTTATATATACTATATAGGTGAATAAATATTTACACATACACACGTATAACACTGATAAAAATGAAGCTGCTCTAGTTCAAGTGTGTGGTGGTTGAAGCTTTCTCCTTATCCTCACCCACCTTCCCCATATCCCCTGAGGCACCTCCTTAGAGCTCAGTTTGAAAACCACTCATGTAGCCCTAGCTCTTCACTCCATATGGAGAGATGTTGAGTTTCAGAGAGGGGAAGTGACTTATTTAAGGGCTCACAGCTAATTAAAGACTGAGCCAAGACCAGAACTCTCTAATTTTCAGACAAAAAGCTTAAGCTCAGGATACTTTCATTTACCCAAGAGCTTTCTGGAAGTAAGTAGTGAAACTAGAATTACCTTATTGATTTACCTGCTTCTTCCTGGGTCATTTCATGAAGCCCCTGACATTCTGGTTACAACTTCCCTTTACAGACATGTCTATTGGCATCCTCAGTGCAAGACTTTATGCTCTGGCCTCATAGCTTGTCATCCCCCAAATAGACTGACAACTTGCTCTCACACAGCCTGCCTTTGTAGTTTTTCTCTTTTGTTGCCCATAATGTGCTTCCCTCCATCTATACATGCCAAACTCCTAGTCACCCTGCTAGAACCAGCACTGGTTTTACTCCCTTTTGAAGACTTTCAGTGGTCTATACCCCAAACCCATTTCATGTATGCAGGGCCAGCTTCATGGATGTGCAGCCCAAGCAACCTGCATGTGGTTTAATGTATTTTGAAATTCTTAAGAATTCGTGAACAGGGGCACCTGGATGTCTAAGTTGGTTAAGCATCCAACTTTGGCTCAGGTCATGGTCACATGGTTTGTGAGTTTGAGCCCCACATAGGGCCCTGTGTTGGCAGCTCATAGCCTGGCATCTGCTTCAGATTCTGTGTCTCCCTCTCTCTCTCAGCCCCTTCCTGCCAGCTCTCTTTTTCTCTCTCAAAAAAAAAATAATAAATGTAAAAAATAATAAAAAAATGAATTTGTGAACAAAGTCCCTGCATTTTCATTTGTACTGGACACTGAAACTTATGTAGCCAGTCTTGTATGTTGTATGTGTAGACATCTATTACAATGGGTAACACTTGAGAAATAGTCTGTCTCCTGTGATGGATTATGATCTCCTTGAAACCAGGGACTGGTCCTATTCATTATGGTATCCTCAACACCAATGAACCACTGATGAAGTCCAAGGTTCAATAATGCCCTCCTTTTCATTCCTAAGAATATCCTAATTAGGAGAAAGTGCTTAACCTCTAGGAAAGTACTTAACTCTAGGCAATCTGAGTATTCATTCCAGGACGTGGATCATTGTCTTCCCAATGTTGAAACTATTAGCATTCAGTCATATTCTAGGAACACATTGAAGGCATGTGCCTAATACTTCTACTTCCATTGCTTCCAAAATAAGTATACTGAGGAGAATAGGAAATGTTTTACTTGCATAGAGGAGCTAAGAACATTACAGAGCAACAGGAGTTGGCATCCATTAGGTGGGGGTTAGGTTCAGAGATAAGACTGTAATATGATCACATCAACTTCTTTAACTAGTGACATTCTTAAAGATTATGATTGAGCAAAAATAACTGCCTTACATGAAGCAGACTTTTCTAAATAAGTCCCCTTTGCCATATAGTTTAGTATGGATACCTTGTCATGCTTTTTTTTCATTGTTTATTAAATAGAGCTTTCACATTACATTTAGAAACAGAGAGAGGGACTGGAAGAGGTGAACTAGTTTAAGAAAAGGAAACAGATTAGAAGGAAAAGGAATGATGGTAATGATACTATCACCCAGGCTTCATTGATAACATCACTAAGAACTAGACCAGCGAAAAACAGGAGCCCAGGTTGGGTAATCGAGACAATGGCAGGGTCAGCAGCTGGCAGATGAAGCATGTAGTCAGCCTCAAGGATCACATCAGCTGAGCATCTACACCTCAGCATGATGACAGCTACATAGAGATTCTGCCTTCAATGTCATCTCCAAATCACTGAACATTTACTCAAAATCCTGACAATGCAAGCCTCATACTAGGGGCTGGGAATATGGAGTTTAGGAAAACATAGGTCCAGTCCTCAGTGTGTAGGTTCAGGGCTGAGATCCTGAGTTCAAAATACTGCATTTGAAACCTGGTTTGGCCACTTACTGGCTGAGAAACCCTGGGCAAGTTACTTAACCACTCTGTGCCTCAGTTTCCTCATCTGTAAGATCTGATAGTTATATTATTATTACGAAGATTTCTCCTGAGGATTAATTTCAGTTAATATATAAAAGCACTTGGAATAAAATGCTAGCAACACAGAAATGAAATATATTAATACTTTTAGCCAGTTGTCAGTGGGTAGGGAAGATAGTATAGAAGACTTTAACATGTGAAGGTTGAAGCCAAATCCCTGAAGTCTGGAGTGACACACCATTAACAACAGATTAAATGACAAGCAGGTTTAACAGCAATGGTTGTGGATCATGTAATTATGACACAAAAGAGGTGCATTACTAGACTTAATTTCCAGAAGCTATTGAATTCAATCACACACAATGTGGTTTTGGAGGGACTTGGCCTATATGCTTTCCAAGGACAATTCTGGTCAGAGATAAGATAGTGAAGAGTGAGAGAAAAGTGTGGAGAAGGTTGTCTACAGTTCCTAATTTTGGGTCTATACAGGAGAAGGGGCGATTATTATCTCCTCCATTATGTGTATTCTTGGCAGTAGGGAGGGATTTCTCATAATTCTCTTATCACTTCATCACTGTTTCTATTTCAATAAATATCAACAGACATCAAAGGTCTAAAATAGAAAGAGGAAGGAATTATCACTAATAAATTTCCTCAATGACTGCCTAATGTCTATAGTACATATGGCTACACTGTGACAAGAATTGTGCCCTGGAACCAGCTTGGATTCTACATTGCTATGGCAAGAGATCACTCTGGTTGGGCTGGTTTCCTCCAAAGGACAAGATATGTGGCCAGCAGACAAGGCACCTTTGCCCGATCATGAAAATGTTTCTGTTGTTTATGAGTTAATCTGAACTGTTCACGAGTGAAAACACTATTGGCCCTCTGAGTCTAGTTTTTTTCTCATCTCTTCTCTCCTTTTCAAGACAGCCAGCTTTCCAATGAAATTCACATCCTAGATAAGACCCTTGCTGCACGGGTAAGATAGCAGACATCAAGGCTCATGGATGATGTAAGTTATGACCAAATCAAAACCACCGCTCTGTGTCCTGTCGAACAGAGATATGACATTTATATTAATATTTGGCTAAGTTTCTCAATTAGTGATTGATGAACTAAGCCTCATCTTCATAGTGAGGTGATGTAATTTTCATCTTTGGATAATGTTTGCATTGTAAATCTTTTAGAGGTCAGGAATGTCACGTTCTTGCCATGTAATAATGTCTCAAAGTGGGACTATAGTGGAAAGAAGTTTTTTTTTTTTTTAATAGAGTCTGAGAAATAGTGCATTTCATATAAAAATAGTGTAGATCCACATAAAATTTTGAAACACATTGGGTGGGAGCCTGTCAGATAACTAGTTACTGCAGCAGTGAGAAGTGATTACCTTTGCAAAGGTATTTGGGCCCTTTCAAGCCCTCCTGGTTCCTTTTGTCAAGGCATGGCTATAAGGTGGTAAATAAGGTGTTAGGGAGCCCTGGACTTTTACACCATAAACACCTTATAAATAATTAGATGTCCTTTCTCTCTAAAGCCTCATCATTTCCATAGCCTAGCTATGAAAATACATTTCATTTTATTTTTTTAAAAAATAAAATCTTTTCATTTAATGGCAACTTTAAAACTCAAAGGTGTTCATTTTAGCCTCTTAATAGTCATTTTAAACCAGTTTTCATGGGTCAGAATCCAAAGCAGAGGGATCACTATTTAAGAAAAAGTTTTTTTTTTCAAATTTCTTAAGTAAAAAATGGATCCAATTTTAACTTAACTCTGAAAAAAATTATTTTCTATTTGCCTTGATTAAATTTTTCTTTAACCTGAGTCTTAAAAATAACATTTACACTGCTGGGCTTGCAAACATTTTCTAGATTTTCTTGGTAACATTTATATATATTATTCCACTGCTTGTACAGCCACAGAAGTGATCCGTTTTTCCTTTGGGCTTTCTCCCCACTGTAGCTTCAGCCAAAAATGAAGTGCTAATCCCACATTTTGGGCAGACATCTTGCCTGTTTCTAAAAACCTCAACCACTAGCTATCATTATCAGAGAGCTTTTAAAATGCCTGTACAGTCACAGGCTATGTAGTGGGAAATGGATCATGAAATATCCAGGAATGCCAACAGCCGTTTTCCTTTCCATGTTGGAAAGTGCATGTCTTCTAAGCATAAATGAGGAAGGTCTCTTTCTCAGCACTCTACCAGCATCATGACACATTTTGCCTTAATCTTGGTAAACATTTGTCTGTCGCTACCTAAATGTACAAACAAACAAATGAACAAACAAACAAACCCCCCAAATGTGTGTGTTTCCAGCAAAATGTAGCTGCTCTAAACCATATTGCTTCGGGTCAAGAGCACTCTTTTCTATACCACATTCCACCATTTCCTCATGGAGTTCACAAATTGGGTTTTCAAATATAAGAAAATTTCTACACAATGGAAAATGAAGTTCAAGTCTTATCAAAATAACCTAAGACCACCCAAATGATAACAGAGGTTATTAATTCAGATTCTAAAGCAAGTAGTTAGCTGCTACCACTTGTGTTTGGCAAGGAATCAAAGGCAGGCAGGGAAGTTAGAATAATAGCAAAAAAAAAAAAAGTAAGGCTTCAGGTATGCTCTGATTGGAGTTTCTTGGCATGAAAACCTGGAGGAAGCTAACTAGAGGCAGTCATCCTATGTGATTGATTGGGGAGCATATTTGACTTTCTCTGGTTGGTCCTGGATTGGAAGGATGGGATGGAGGAGGGCTAGGGAGGTATACAGTCATTGATCAAGTCTTGATCATTCCAAAACAATTGTTATAGATGTTATAGGATGACTTCCTGTGAGTCTTATGTAGACCAGAGTTTATTGTCATACATGGTCTGGCCATTGTCCATCCATGTATTCAGTATGTGGGTCTATATAAAGGAAAGACCCATCTACCAGGGAAGATCTAGAACGACTTCATCCAGTATGGTAGCCACTAGACTTGCTATTGAGCACTTGAAATATAGCTAACCTGGGACTCTGGGGTGGCTCAGTAAGTTGAGCATCCCACTTCAGCTCAGATCATGATCTCATGGTTTGTGGGTTTGAGCCCTGTATCTGGCTTTTTGCTGACAGCTCAGAGCCTGAAGCCTGCTTTGGATTCTATGTCTGCCTCCCTCTCTCTCTGCTCCTCCCCTGCTTGTGCTCTGTCTCTCAGTCTCTCAAAAATAAACATTAAAAAAAAAAAGAAATATAGCTAATCTGAAATGAAATGTGTTGTAAATGTACAATACCAACTGAATTTCAATGCCTCTATATTAAAAAAAAATAAGAAAAGAAAAAGTACTCAGTAATGATGTTTTTAATATTGAGATGTTAAAATGATAATATTGGGGACATGTTAAGTTAAATAGAATACGCTATTAAGATTAATTTCACCTCTTTCTTTGTATTACTTTTTTAATGTGGCCAGGAAATAATTTTAAATTTCATATATGGGTCACATTTGTGGCTTGCATTGTATTCCTCTTGGGCAGCACAGGAATAGAGGATTGACATATTAAAGTCATAGGGGTGAGGGTGATGTTTTTCCTGGGAAATCCTTTACAAATCATCACATATTATACATTTCCCATAACAAGGGCAGAGCAGCTCATAGTGAGAAGGGACTTTTTTGAACTCAGGTGATGAGCAAAAAAGACTTATTTATTCAAAATATTACTATATAAAAATTTCATAGGCTTGGGTGTATATATCTATATAGAGAACCATAGGATTGGCTCTATCATCTTTGAGGAAATCCTTTTAATGTAACCTTTGATTATATATATATACCAAATCATAGAAGAGAAGGATTGAATGGAGGAATTCTTAATGGAGATTAAAAACTAAGAGTTGCTTACTGAATTGATGAGATTATTGTGATATTAAAATTTTCTCTTCTCTAGAGAAAGAAGCTAGCAGCCAAACATGAGAAGAGGAGCCTGGGATTCAGCAAAGACATAGCTGAGCACAGTGTCCACATTTCTGTATGGCAGCCAGCTGGGTGCTGAGGAGGAAGCTATCTTTAGGGGACCCTTAAGGTGGAACTTAAGAAGTAAGTCTAATAACCAGTTTCAACCTCTTTTCCCTTTTTGTGTTGGAGTTCCTTTTTTAAAAATTCTCAAGTCCTGCAGCAAATTGAGGCATTGGGACTGGCATTGACACATATTCAGGGAATGAAAGGAAAGACTTGTAGGGAAGGAAAAATATTTTTCCTCTATTCTTCTTGGTTCTTTGCTGAGAGTCATTCCTCTCACCTTCTGTAATAAGATAGATTAACAGAAGAAAAACAAGCAGAAGTTTAATAATATGTATAGCTTATGTTTACATGGGAGACACCCAGGAAAACTAACTGAAATACCCCAAGCTTCCACCTTTAATACCATTTCCAGCTGAAGACAGAAGAAGATGTTGAGTGTGGGAGATCCAGTTATGGGACATTATGTGGCAAATCACAGTAAAAGTGTAGTTGTTATGCTGATTTAAGTCCTTGGCTTTCCCATGGATCAGAGTTTCCAGAATTCTTCTTCCTGGTACAGAAAAAAAGACACCATTACAAATAAAGATTTCCCTTATAAATGCAAATGTCTCTTACAAAAGGGTATTATACTTGGTTTTCAGAGCTTCTCCCCTGTCTGCTGGGTTTTGTTTGTTTGTTTGGTTTGTTTTGTGTCTTAAATAACTAGCTCAAAACACAGAAGCATATTTTGGGGGTGGTATATTCTGCTCCCCTTCATACTGCATACACAGTTTGGGTGGATAAAGCACATTCATAAAACCTTTTACTTTCATCCAGGTCCTTTGTAGTGTATTTGTTTAAAAACAAGCATTTAAAAGAAGACACCCAATTTTATTACCACAAAACTATTATCCACTACTGTCTTTCATGAATCTTTTTTCTACTGGCTCAAGAATGCAAAACTACAGCAAGTCTCAAAGGGTTCATAGTGTTGAATGGGTTGCTGTAGATTAAAAATAGCACAGCAGTTTATCTTTGGCTACTGGGGTATTGGTTTACTTTTTTCATAGAAACAGGCTTTAATTACAGAGTAAAGAATAAACTGGACTTGATTGCTCCTTGGAAAGACTGACATTTCAGTTTCTCCCACAAAATACTTATTGATGTTGATGTAAGGGAAAGAGAAGAGTCAGAATACAAAGGAGCTTTGTGTTGCCAGCAGTTGGGAAAGCATCTTTTGTCTTCTCGACTTAGCAGTTTTGATATGGAAGTCAGTGCAAGAGAATAAATATCAAACACAACATTGTCATTTTCAGAATCTCTTTTGTGACTATACTTTAGAAAACACCCATAGTGAGACAATTGAAGTTTTTGAGCTTCTGGAGGAAAAAGAAAACTGACCACATCCCAAATTTATGCTTAGGAAAAGATGTTATTTACAACAATTATAACTGCATTTTCCACACGTGTTGAAAGACAGATAATGATTTAACATCCAAAAAGGAGAGAAAAACCCTTATTCAGAACAATTGGTGACATGTAAACCCCTCTGTGAATGCACTTTTGGTTTAATTAAAATGCATGTGCAGTGGTATATTTCAAAAGAAGAAAAAGTGCTGGGTATTCAGAACTAAAAATGTCAGTAATTCTTTTCCCATACCATGAGGGGTTTCATAACAATTCCTCAGAGTAATATTTCTTGTAGGTAGGTAAACAACTGCTATTGGCTGGATAAAGAAGGTGATGGCAAAGGATCACCTGGAAACAGAAAATGATCCATCTAAAAACAATTCTTAAGTACACAGGTAAAGGGATAACATTAGGAGCAACCATCAAAAGGGCAGTGCAAATGGAGAGATTTTTATGACAAAATATACCTAGCTAGAAATATTTTTGGATTCTGGTTACACATGGCAGCCTCTCAGCTTATTGGTTCTCAAGCCAATACTGTTTTCTGTATTGTCACAGCAAGTCCTAACAAGTTGGAGTGGAGAGAGAAGGAGGGAGAGAGAGAGCGAGAGTGAGAGTGAGAGAGAGAGAGAAAGAGAGAGAGAGAGAGTGTGTGTGTGTGTGTGTGTGTGAGAGAGAGAGAGAGAGAGAGAGAGAGAGAGAGAGAGAGAGAATATCTTTCATTGATTCCAGAGAATACAAAAGCAGGACATTTTATTTGTACATTATTTTACAAAATGAGATAAAAAAGAAATCAGACACAATATTTAAGAAAATAAAAAGGCAATGTGAGCAATTTCTGAAGTCCACACAATTTCTTAGCATTCCTCAAAAAAGTGTGATATTAGTAGAAAGATATAGACTCCAAAACACAAACTCACTCCTAGTCAGTTTAAGCTAGTTCTTGGCACCCTCAAACCCCCATCATTCTCAAGTGTGCAGAAGGAAAGCTTTAAATAACTCAGGAAAATGGCAAAGTAGAATATCAGATTTCAAAACATTTCATTGCAAATCAACCTAAAGGAACAGCATAGAAATCGTCATTCTCTAACAGTATTTTCCCCTTAGGTCTGTGGCAGCATGGTAGGACACAACACAAAGCAAATGGAACATACATACTCTTGCTTTTTAAAGACTGCGTCAGTAATTACTTCTTTTTTAAATTGTTGTACTAAGTCAAGTGTTCTTTTATAGACTGGCAAAATAAAATTCTGAAGATAAATAAAATTACTTATATAAATAGTAGGATAGTAGCAATATCCCGTGGTAAAACCCATTTCAGTGATGAATTCCTAATAGAAAACTTGGTAGTGTTAGAATTATATTCAACTAGTTTTTAATCTACAAGCTATTCTGGTTATTCAGCGTGAGTTCCAGAAATATTATTTATTTAAAGGTAGATTTAAGAAATTGTTGAAATAAGTCATACAGAGAAAGACAGATATCATATGTCTTCACTCCTATGTGGATCTTGAGAAAGTTAATAGAAGACCATTGGGGAGGGTAAGGAAAAAAAAGGTTAGAGAGGGAGGGAGCGAAAACATAAGAGACACTTAAAAACTGAGAAAAAACTGAGGGTTGATGGGGGGTGGGTGAGGGGTATTGAGGAGGGCACCTGTTGGGATGAGCACTAGGTGTTGTATAGAAACCAATTTGACCATAAATTTCATATTAAAAAAAAAAAGAAATTGTTGACAGAGTGGGTTCACTGCTTTAGGATAAATTGAAAAAAATGGTGATCATCAAATGTTGTATTGATTGCCTAACTTTCCTAGGTCAACTGACCTCAAAAAGTGTGACTCCCAGATTCTGTCTGTTGTTACCACAGAATTGGGCATATCAACCTAAACCTCTATTACAAGTGGGAAATCCATGAGGAAAAGACAGAACTATCATTCAGGGAAGGTAACTTGAATTCACACTTTCTGGAATAGCGCCATGGGTCTGAATTCACAGATGCGATGGTACTGTTATGATTACTCAACTCCCTAGGTTACAGTGGCTCAAATTCTGCCACTGGCATTTTAACCTGTGCCCCAACTGTTTTATTTGTAATATTGCCACCTGTGCACTCAGACCAAAACAGAGGGGATGGCTAGAAGCCATAATATTGATGGCCGAGGTCAAAGAAGTCATGAAATTCCATTTGGCTGCCAGTGGAAAGGGTTCTTATCTCTGAACTAATCTCAAAGCAATAACTACCTTCTCATTAAAGAGTTGTAACTATACCCTTGAAACAAACACCCTCCTACTATAGACATGCTATGCTGCCAGTCACTAGCTTAACAAATGTGATCTCTTTTACTCTGTAAGTAGCATTAACCACCTGAGAAGACTCATTTGCTATATTTCCTAAAATTCTGTATATGTAAGTCTGTGACCTAACCAATAGATTACAGAGGCTTACATGAGGTATCTGATCAGTTCAGAGCAAATAATTTCTCTCTGATTGAATAATATATGATTTATATAATCATTTACTTATGATATGTGGTAAATGGTGAAAAATATAAAGGAAGATCAGATTGGGAAGTGCTTATTTTTTATACTATGGTCAGGAAGAGGCCCTTTCATTTTGAATCTTATATATGAAGCTTTGAAACATACAAAACTTTAAGAAGAGAAAGTGTCTTAGAATCTGATCAAAATATGAAAACACTTGTGGTTTTTCATATGAGACTAACTAGCAAATTTGGTTCAGTTGCAACACATATAATAGGAATAAGGTATTTAACTGAAAATCATACATTACATTATCTTAGGGCATATACCAAATTCCAGCAACAGAGAACTTATCTTCAGTAGCAGTAAACATTATAACTACTGAAGTTAAAGGTTTTGTTTTTGTTTTCCCAGAAAAAAATAGAAAAATCTTTCTTAAACGTGGCAGTGTTTTGATGGAGGTCTCCTAGAAGTTTGGATGATCTTGATCCAGTCAATTTACCTCACTGGACCCCAACTTCCATATTAATAAAGCAAAAGAAATTATCCAGTTGGTCTCTGAGTTTCTTTTTATCATCAAGAGCCCTTGATTCCAAGATATTCCCAGTTGCCAATACAGTATCATATTACAAAGAAAACAATAAGCACAGTTAAGATATTAAAGTAATACTCATGCTTTATCTCCTTGTGACTTGGCCATTGCCTCTACTGGCAGTGGGTACATAGCATTCTGTTTGTGTATCATTAAAAAAATACTGGTTATGACTTCCTGTAACATAAAATTGGAATCTTTAAAGGAGATCTTTTAAGTATTTATCCTTGGTAAATAAAACAGATCTTGGTATAGGTGCTTATTCACTGTCAAAGTAGGTATGAAATCTTTTAGTGAAAAGTTAATGGTATAGGAACTGCTTGTGAATCCATAGGCTAAACTAAAAGATGGTTTTGTTTCACTAGTACTTAATATCCTGAATTAGAATTTAAATTATGCTGTATTTGGAATACTTATCAATATATTAAGTGCATATAAAATCATGCTGAGAATGTGCAAAGATTTCAGCACAGCTTAATTTTTATTTCACTGCATGAATTCCTTTTTGTTCTTGTTGAAATTCTGTAAAGCTTCTAAATTGTCCCTATTTCCTATAGCACAGTTAGCATGTCTTCTTGGGAATAGAAGGGATACCAGACCTATTCTTCCCTTCAAAGCCAACAAATATCAAAGCCAAAATGAAGTTAGGTAAGGTGTGAGCAGTAATGAGGCTGAGATAACAATTGTGTGTTTGCCATAAGAAATAAGTCTAGTATAGCTGAATAGTATACTGGTAGACAGCTAGATTTCTAGAAGTTGCAAGCAGGGTTGTATATGCAAAGTTTATCAGGGGAAAGGAAATGAAAAGTTTTTTTTTTTTTTTATGTTTATTCACCTTTTGAGAGAAAGACAGGGCACAAGTGGAGGAGGAGCAGAGAGAGAGGGAGACAAAATCTGAAGCAGTTTCCAGGCTCTGAGCTGTCAGCGCAGAGCCCGATGCAGGGTTCAAACCAGTGAACTGTGAGATCATGACCCAAACTGAAGTCAGACACTTTACCAACTAAGCCACCCATGAACCCTTGAATGGATTTTTTAAATGACACTTTCAATGACCATTTTTGCCCAATTTCATAACCTCACATACCATGAATTTAAGCCAATGAGGACTGAAATTTCTACCTTAAGCAAGTTCTACATATTGGCAAAACTCTTCTTGGGCCCACAGCAAGTCTTTTTGCCTCCTTCAAAGAAGAAAATAGGGGCACCTAAATGGCTTAGTTGGTTAAGCATCCGACTTTGGCTCAAGTCATGATCTTATGGTTTGTGGGTACCTTAGGCTCTGTGCTGACAACTCAGAGCCTGGAGCCTGTTTCAAATTCTGTGTCTCCCTCTCTCTCTGCCCCTCCCTCACTCGCCCTTTGTCTCTTTCTCTCTCTCAAAAATAAACATTAAACTTTTTTAATGAAAAAAGCAACCTATTAACTGTACTTGGAGAATAAATCAGTATCCGATTACATAATTTAGCTTGCAAATTAATTTGTGAATTCCCCACATTTTTAAAAGGACACGTGTTGAAGTGCTGTTTTGAGGCACGCAGATGCAGGAAGAAAATATGTAAAATAATGAGAAGCATTTTCACAGTATTTAGTGATATTTGCTCTCAGAATTCTATTAATTTAAGAGAATAACTTGCAACTGTTACTGCATTAAGAAGCTTGGCAAGCACCAGAGTGTAATTATTTCTGCTATAGCACTGATACACACAAAAGAAAAGAAACCATTCATGGAATGTGTATATGTATCTATGGCTATCCTTATTTATATTGTTGTGATTTACAGTTCTGATAAATTTGCCTCTTTTCTTTCTCCATGCTGAAGAAGGAAACATACACACATGACATTGCATTTCTGACAATCGGTGTTTCCCTGAAAAGCTAGCCCTAAGGAATCAGGAGATGCTGATTCCTAGAAAAGCTGTTAACGAATCCTTAGCCTCTGCCTTATCGATATCTCAAAGATTCACTTTTTCTTGGCAGTATTCATCAGTGTTTGCTTGATGGCTAGGCAGGACAATTCTTCATTATGTAATACTGACCTGAGCATTGCAGATGCTTCCCATCTCTCACTCTGTTTGCACTAAATGCCAAGAGTCATTATGACTACCCAACACATATGATATCTAAACTATTCTTAGAAATATGTTTGAAGACCACTTCAAATAGATGAAACTTCAAGAGTGATCTTCAGGTTATCCTGGCATGATCTGAGGTAGTGCCACTATGCAAATCTTTCTCTTAAGATGCCTCTACAAATATTGTAGAATGTGGTGACTTTTAAATGCCTCCTTTCCCAAGGGCTTTCTGCAATATGTCTCATATTGTTCAAAGTAATTTCCTGGTGGTTTGTGACTAAGTTAAAGAAAATAAAATGATGGCACTTTCTTTACTGACCCAGGTGGATGCATCATCTCACCCTGCTACCTAGAAAGACTAACACTGAAGAGTTATTTCCAGAATATCTGTTCAAGACACACATTTGTGTTGTCCTGAGGTCCAGGAAAGACATCTGTGATTTCGCTTCACCATATATTTTTGGGAACTGAGTCAGGAAGCCAGAAATTAAGGAAGTGGGGACACATGAGGACAGGGATCAGTTTAAGTTTACCTGAGACCAGTAAAATGAGTTGACAGCTATAAAAAGATTAGGGTTTCAAATAAATTCTGGTGTTCAGTTAATAATAATGTACCAATGTCAATTTCTCACTAGTGCTAGTGGTGTGTATGAATCTGTACAGAATAATTTCTACTACACACTGTGTTCAGTATGTTGTGCTATATGCCACACTTTTGGTAAATATGTTATTGTTACATAAGATGTTAAAAGTGGGGAAAACTGAGTGAGGAGTATAGAAGAAACCCGTGTGTAATCTTTGTAACTTTTCCATAAATCTATATTTGTTCCAAAATTTAAAAATTTATTTAAAAATTGCCCTCTAAACTCATTTTTTTTTAACTCACAAAGCCCTATCTCTTTTTCTTCCCATTCTTTCTATTCCTCACTGACCCTACTCCCCAGCTTCCTTTTCTCCTCTCTAGACTTCCAGCTCTGTTTTCCCTCTGATATTGCTGCAGAGGTCTCAAATCCCAACCCATTCACTTCTGAGTGCAAGTTTCTCATAAGCACTACAGTTCTAGCCCTGGGCCTTCCCTTGCTTGTTTTCCTTTTTGTGTTTTCTCTCCTTGTTTATTTTTTAAATTGTGTAGGTCTTTATAGAGGAACTTCCCATGCACTTTGTCTTTTGATTCTTAGAATATCCAGGTGAATTGGTCCTTATTATTATTATTATTATTATTATTATTATTAATTTTAATTCCAGTGTAGTTGACATATAGTGTTTTATTAGTTTCAGGTATATAATCCAGTGATTCAACAGTTCCATATATTACTCAGTGTTCATTATGATAAGTGTACTCTTTTTTTAAATATTTTATTTATTTTTTGAGAGATAGAGAAAGAGTGCATGCACACAAGCAAGGAAAGGGCAGAGAAAAAGAGAGAGGGAGAAACAGAATCCAAAGCAGGCTCCAGGCTCCAAGCTCTCAGAGCCCAACATGGAGCTCAAACTCAGGAACCATGAGATCATGACCTGAGCCAAAGTCAGACACTTAACTGACTGAACCACCTAGGCACCCCATGATAAGTGTACTCTTAATCTCTACCTATTTCACTCATCCTGCCACCTACCTCCTCTAGTAACCAGCAGTTTGTTCTCTGGTTTTTGGTTTGTCTCTGTTTGTTTGTTTGTTTGTTTTTTCCTTTGCTCCTTTGTTTCATTACTTAAATTTCACATGAGAGAAATCATGTGGTATTTGTCTTTTTTCTGACTACCTTATTGGGTTTAGCATTATAGTCTCAGCTTCACCCACGTGGGTTGCAAATGACAAGAATTCATTCTGTTTTATGATTGAACAATATTCCATTGTGCATATACATACACACACACATATGTATATACATATATACATGTATATATATGTATAGATGTATGCATATATTTACATCTCTTCCTTATCCATTGATCTATCAATGGACATTTGGGCTACTTCCATAATTTGGTTACTGTAAATAATGTTGCAATAAACATAGGGGTTCATATATCCCTTCAATTTAGTGTTTTGTCATTCTTTGGGTGAATATCCTATAGTGTAATTACTGGATCATAGGCTAATTCTATTTTCAATTTTTTGAGGAATCTCCATATTGTCTTCTATAGTGGGCTCAACAGTGTGCATTCCCACCAACAGTGCACAAGTGTTCCTTTCTCGCTACATCCCTGACAACACTTGTTTTTGATTTTAGTCATTCTGAAAGGTGTGAGGTGATCTCTTTGTGGTTTTGATTTGCATTTCCCTGATGATGAATGACGTTGAGCATCTTTTCATGTGTCTTTTGGCCATTTGCATGTCTTCTTTGTGGAAATGTCTGTTCGTATCTTCTGTTCATTTTTTAATTGGGTTATTATTATTTTTTAGTGTTGAGTTGTATAAGTTCTTTATATATTTTGGATATTAGCCCTTTCTCAAATATGTCATTTTCAAATAACTTCTCCCATTCTTCTCCTATTAGTTTTGTTGATTGTTTCCTTTGCTGTGCAGACGTTTTTATGTTGAAATTGTCCTAATAGTTGGCTTTTGATTTTGTTTTCCTTGCCTCAAGAGACATATCTAGAAAGAGGTTATGGTTGATGTCAGAGAAATTACTGCCTATGCTCTCCTCTAGGACTTTTATGGTTTCAGGTCTCACGTTTAGGTTCTTAATCCATTTTGAGTTTATTTTTATGTTATAGTATAAGAAAGTGGTCCAGTTTTATTGCTTTCCACGTAGCTGTCCAGTTTTCCTGACACCATTTATAGAAGAGATGGACTTTTTCCCATTGCATATTCTTGTTGAAGAATAATTGTTGAAGATTAATTGACCATATAATTGTGGGCTTTTTTCTGGGCTTTTTATTCTGTTCTATTGAACTACGTGTCTATTTTTGTGCCAGTACCATACTGTTTTGATTACTACTTATAATATAGCTTATAACTTGAGGTCTGGAATGTGATCCCACCAATTTTGTTTTCTTTTTCAAGATTGTTTTGGCTATTCAGGGTTTTTTGTGGTTCCATACAAATTTTAGGATTGTTTGTTCTTGTTCTGTGAAACATGCTGTTAGTATTTTGATAGGTACCACATTAAATCTGCAGATTGCTTTAGGTGGTATAGAAATTTTAACAATATTTGTTTTTCCAGTTCTTGAGTATGGAATGTCTTTCCATTTCTTTGTGTTCTGTTCAATTTTTTTCATCAAAGTTTTGTAGTTTTCATAGTACAGGTCTTTCACCTCTTTGGTTAAATTTATTCATTATTTTGGGTGAATTATAAATGAGATTATTTCTTAATTTCTCTTTCTGCCACTTCATTATTAGTGTATAGAAATGCAACAGATTTATTTACATTGATTTTGTATTTTGTGAGCTTACTGAATTCCTTTATCTGTTCTGGTAGTGTTTTAGTAAAATCTTTAGTATTTTCTACATATAGTATCATGTGACCTGTAAATAATGAAAGTTTCACTTCTTCCTTGACAATTTTGAAGCCTTAACTTCTTGTGTTGTCTGATTGCTGTGACTTTATTATAGTCACAGCATAATACTTTCAGTATTATGTTGAATAAAAATGTAGCATAGTACTGTCAGTACTGTGTGGAATAAAATGATGAGAGTAGACAACTTTGTCTAGTTCCTGTCCTTAGGGGAAAAGTTCTCAGTTTTTCCCCTTTGAAAATGATGTTAGCTGTGTTTTTCATAGAAGTCCTTTATTATGTTGAGGCATATTCCCTCTAAATGTACTTTGCTGAGAGTTTTTATCATGAATGGATGTTATATTTCATGAAATGCTTTTTCTGCAGCTATTGAAATGATCATATGGTTTTTATCCTTTCTCTTATTGATAGAATGTATCATGTTAATTTATTTGCAATTATTTAACCACCCTAGCATTCCTAACAATAAATCCCATTTGATCATGGTGAATGCTTTTTTAAATATATTGTTGGATTTGGTTTGCTAATATTTTGTTGAAGATTTTTGCATGTATGTTCATCAGAAATATTGGTCTGTAATTCTATTTTGTTGTGTTGTCTTTATCTGGTTTTGTTACCAAGGTCATACTGGCTTTATAGAATGAATTTGGAAGTTTTCCTTACTCTTCTATTTTTTTGGAATAGTTTGAGAAGAATAGATATTAACTCTTCTTTAGATGTTTAGGAGAATTTACCTGTAAGCTGTCTGGTCCTGGACTCTTGTATATTCAGTTTTTTTATTGCTGACTCAATTTCTTTGCTGGTGAGTACTCTGTTCAAAGTTTCTTTCTACTTCAGTTTTGGTACAGTTTGTTTGTTTTGGAGGTTTTATGTTTCTGAGAATTTATCTATTTCTCCCTAGGTTGTCCAATTTGTTGGCATATAATTTTTCATAATATTCTCTTACATTTGTTTATATGTCTACAGTGCTGATTGTTATTTCTCTTCTCTCAGTCGTCATTTTGTTTATTGAATTTTTTTTTCTTTTTCTTTTTTTTTGAGTCTGGCTAGAAAATCAATTTTGTTGATCTTTTCAAAGAAACAGGTCCTTGTTTCATTGATCTGTTTTGTAGTTTTTTTAGTTTCTATATCACTTATTTTTGCTCTAATATTTATTATTCCCTTCCTCCTGCTGTTTTGGGGTTTTGTTCATTGTTCTTTTTCTAGCTCCATTAGGTGTGATGTTAGGTTGTTTATTTAAGATTTTTCTTGCTTGAAAAATAGGCTTGCTTGAAATAGGCTTGAAAATAGGCTTGAAATCTTGCTTGAAATAGGCTCATATTTCTATAATCTTCCCTTTTAGAATCACTTTTACAACACCCCAAAGATTTTGGACCATTGTGTTTTTTCTGTCCATGTATTTTTTTATTTCTTCTTTGATTTTTGTTTTTTTGGTTGACTCATTCATTGTTTAATAGCATTTTATTTAACCTCCATGTATTTGTGCTTTTTCCAGATTTTTTCTTGTGGTTGATTTCTAGTTTCATAGTGTAGTCATCAGAAATGATGCATGGTATGGCTTCGGTTTTGAAAAATTTGTTGAGACTTGTTTTGTGGCTTAATATATGATCTATTCTCAAGAATGTTCAACGTGCACTTGAAAAATTGTATATTCTGCTTTAGGATGGAATGTTCTGAATTAATTTGTTAAATCTGTCTGGTCCAGTGTGTCATTCAAAGACATGATTTCCTTGGTGATTTTCTGTTTGGGTGATCTGTCCATTGATGTGAATATGGTGTTAAAATCTCTACTACTATTTTATTACTATTTATTATCTTCTTTATATGTGTTATTCACTGTTTCATGCATTTGGGACTCCTAGGTTGGATGCATAAATATTTATAATTGTTATATCTTCTTGTTGAATAGTCCCTTTTATTATTATATACTCACCTTCTTTGTCACTTGTTATAGTCTCTTTTTTAAAATTTCTTTTTTTTAATGTAAATGTTGCTACCCAGGAGTTTTTTTCACCTGCATTTGCATAATAAGCATTTCTCCATCCCCTGACTTTCAATCCGAAGGTATCTTAAGTCTGAAATAAATCTCTTGTAAGCAGCACACAGATGGGTATTTTTTTTTATCCATTCTATCACCCTATATCTTTTGATTGGAGCATTTAGACATTTACATTTGAAGTAATTAGTTATAAGCATGTATGTATTGCCATTTTGTTACTTGTTTTGTGGTTGTTTTTGTCATTCTTCTATGATCCTTTCTTCTCTTGCTCTCTTCTCTCATTGCTTGCTGGCTTTCTTTAATGGTATATTTGGATTCCTTTCTTTTTAATTTTGCTTATCTATTCTGGCTTTTTATTTGTGGTTATCATTTGCCTTGTATACAACATTTTCTGCATATAGAAGTCTATATGAAGTTGTTCATCACTTAAGTTTGAACCCAATATTTACTCCTCTCCCCTCTGTGTTTTAGGTATATGGTATCATATCTTACATTCTTTTATTTTGTGAGTCCTTTGACTGTTTTTTGCAAATATGCTTAATTTTAGTGTTTTTGTGCTTCCTGCTTTTTGTACTCCTATTTATGGTCTTTCTTTTCCACTCAGAGTCCCCTTCAACATTTCTTTAGGTTTGGTTTAGTGGTCATGAACTCGTTTAGCTTTTTTTTAAATCTGGGAAACTCCTTATCTATCCTGTTTTGAATGACAGCCTTGCTGGATAGAATATTCTTGTCTGCAGTTTTGTTTTTTTTTGTTTTTTTTGTTTTTTTTGTGTGTGTGTTTTTCTTTTCATCATTCTATATCATGGCATTCCCTTCTGGCCTGCAAAGTTTCTGCTGAAAAATTATCTGATAACCACACAGGGTTTCCCTTTTATGTAACTATCTTCTTTCCTCTTGCTGTTTTTAAATTTTGTCTTTATCACTATTTTTGCCATTTTAATTACTATGTGCCTTGGTGTGGACCTTCTCGCGTTTATTTTATTAGGGATCTCTATGCCTCCTGGATCTGCCTGTTTCCTTCCCCAGATTAGGGAAGTTTTCAGCTATTGTGTATAAAATGAAATTTCTCTTTCTTCTTCTGGGATCCCTATAATACAAATGCTATTATGCGTGAGGAGACCCTGATTTCCCTGTCTATTCTCATTTTGCATTTTTTTTCTTTCACATGATCAGCTTGATGACTTTCCATTGCTCTGTCTTCTAGATTATTAATTATTTCTCCTTCCTCTAGCCTGCTATTTATTCCATCTGGAGTATTTTTAATTTCAAGTATTGTGTTCTTCATGTTTGATTGGTTCTTTTTTTTAATCTCTTTAAAGATCTCACCGATGTCTTCCACTCTTTTCTCAAGTTCAGTGAATATCTTTGTGATCATTAGTTTAAATTCTTTATCAGGCATATTACTGATCTCTGTTTCACTTAGATATCTTGCTGTGATTGGGTCCTGTTCTTTCATTTGGGATATATTCCTCTGTGTCCTCATTTTGTCTGACTCTCTGTGTCTGTTTCTCTGTGTTAGGAAAGTCAGCTATGTCCTTTGCTCTTAGAAGTAATGGCCTCATGAAGAAGAGGTCCAGTAGTGCCTTGCAGTGCAGTGTCCATCGTTTGTTAGAGTGTGGTGCTTCATAAGGTGTCCCCTATGAGTGTTTGCTGCACCTTGCATATTGGCCACTTTCTTCTTCAGTTCAGTCATCTGCAGTGGCTCTCTTTGCCTGTTCTAGGCAGTGTTTGGTCCTTGTGTTGTTCATAGATCAGTCCAGGACCACCTTGGGCTTGAATTTAGTCAGACCATGCATTTGCCAGAGATGCAGTAGCACCAAACTACAGGGTGCTTTCTCTGTGTTGTCCCTTGAGAAGCTGTCATTGATGAGCCCAGCTTGTGATCAGATCAAATGTCTGCCCCTAGCCCACTGCTGGGGCTGCCATCTGAATGGTGTGTGTGTGTGTGTGTGTGTGTGTGTGTTTTACTTTATTTAGGGCAGGAGTCACTTTGGAGTGGTGCTGGCCCCTATAAGGGCTTCTTGCACACTGCCAGGTTTGTGATTTAGGTTTGAATGGGTTTGACCAAGAGTTTATTCGAGGGGATGGGGTGTGCAGTATCCTCAAGTTTTGTGTTCTGTTGAAAGGTGATGAACAGCTGCTGCCAGGACTGGGCCAGCAGGGGTGGGATGTCAATTTTAACAAGGTGACTACTGGTCTGGTACCAAGGTTCCACAAACCCTGCAGGTAGAGAGAAAAGTTTTTGGTAAGTTTTGTGCTGGTCTTCTGGTGGAGGGGATCTTCAGCAATGGGACTGAAGCAAAGGTGACTAGAAAGAGCATATCTGTCAAAGTGTGGTGGGAGGATGTCCTTTGTGTAAACAAGTTAAATAGTTGGTGTCCATCCTGAGCTTGTCTCTACAGGTGGCCCGGTGTTTATGCTAGGGGCCAGGGGAGGGAAATGGCACCTGCCAGCTCCTTTGTTCCTGGAGGTATATCCTTGTGAATCCTGTCCCTCCAGGACATGCTCTGAAGTGAGTGAATAATTCTCTTCCCAATATGCCCCAGGCATTTTTCAAGCTATTGCTTCTAAGCTGTGTCTCCACGGGTTGTTTGTCATGCTATCTCTTTAAAGAAGAGGACTCTGCTTCCTATTTCCCTCCAGCCTGCTGATTTTTAAAGTTCCATGTTTTAAGTCCTGCTGGTTGTAAGAACTCACAAAATTCAGCCCCTCTAGTCGTCAAAAACAAATTTTATGGGGATTTGTCTTCCCTTTATGATAGTGTGTTTCTAATCCTTCTCTGCCTGTGGATCTTCCTCACCATGGACATCGAGATCTGGTTAGTCTGCCACTAAATCTCCACCATCCTATACTTTTCAATGTGACCTCTTCTCTGCATTTAGTTGTGGAGCTTGTGCTGCAAATCTTCTTTCTGGGTCATTTTCTGGGTTATTACACTGATGTGAGTGTTATCTAGTTGTATCCATGGGACAAGGTGAGCTTAGGGTTCTCTTACTTTGCCATCTTCCCAACCTTTAAGTGTGGTCATAATTATTAATAAATGAAAACGGTAATAGTGGAAGTTCAGAAAGGCTAAATGATGTAAGTTACTTGCTTAAAATCATCTATCAATAAGTCATGACTTAAATTCAGAAATCTTGACTCTTTCAATTACAGCACATTGCCTAGAAATTAACTAATGATTTTATTTCTGCTTCTACATATTCCCATTAATTTTGAAATTTAGGAGGCTTTTGCACACAAAAAAATACTCATATAATCATAACTTTCTTTCTTTCTTTTTTTCTTTTTTCTTTTTTTTAGGGCAGACTGCCACACACAGCATCTTATTTGGATGTGCCTGGAGTCTTGGAAACTTGACTACCCTATATTCTGCAAATGGACACTGAGAACTTGTTTGGAGCTTCTGCAGGGAAGTACAGTTACTCATACATGTTCCTCTTCTCTCTGGGAAAGTCCTTCTATTAAACCAAGCTAGCTAACATGTTCCAAAAGAACACACAGTGAATGAAGTAAGAAGGGGATTCAGCCTAGCCAGCCAGGTCAGCCTATGAATGCTTGCACTCAATAGAGTGACAGATGTTGCATGCAGATCACTCTCATATTTGATAATCTCTTAACTTGACAAATAGACAAAAAACATAATTAAATGAAGTTAAAAATAAACTCAATCCCTTTGAATGCCAAAGTGAAGTCAGATTATTGTATTGAATGTAATATATATAAAAGATAGAACTGGGAAGGCTGTAATCATACAGTTGACATACACCTCACAGATGAGGAAACTTGAGGCAGAGAAAATGATAGGAATTCATCAACATATTTTAAACTTTTCACACAAGCTGAGGCACACAAGAAGACTAATTTTCCAGACCCCCCTTGAACCTACCTGCTACTGAATTCTATTCAGTGCATTGTAAGCAGAAATTATATACATATTTGGGCACATGGGTGGCTCAGTCAGTTGAGCATCCACCTTGGCTCAGGTCATGAACTCATGGTTCATGAGTTCGAATCCCACATCAGGCTATGTGCTGAAAGTTCAGAGTCTGGAGCTGCTTTGAATTCTGTGTCTCCTCTCTCTGCCCTCTCCTGCTTGCTCTCTCTCTCTCTCTCTCTCATACACAAATAAATAAAGATTAAAAAAAATTTTTTTAAGAAATTACGTACATCATTTCCAGACCTAACCAAGGAATCTCTTGTGCAATTTTTTAACTTTTTCTAAGGCCTGAGGCTGTGCAGCTGGAAGGGAAGAACTCCTCCATTTCAGGAAAGTTGGAAAGCACTGGAGTTCATGTGGATGAGAAATCAGTTCCTTTTTTTTTTAATGTATTTATTTTTGAGGGAGAGAGAGAGAGAGAGAGTAAGAACAAGTGGGGGAGGGGAAGAGAGAGAGACACACACACAGAATCTGAAGCAAGCTCCAGGCTCTGAGCTTTCAGCATAGCCACAGGGCTCGAACTCACAAACCGGAGATCATTACCTGAGCCGCAGTTAGATGTTGAACTGACTGAGCCACCCAGTCGCCCCAAGAAATCAGTTCAATATTACTGCATTAAATCTTTAGGATTGTGGGGGCGCCTGGGTGGCGCAGTCGGTTAAGCGTCCGACTTCAGCCAGGTCATGATCTCGCGGTCCGTGAGTTCCAGCCCCGCGTCAGGCTCTGGGCTGATGGCTCGGAGCCTGGAGCCTGTTTCCGATTCTGTGTCTCCCTGTCTCTCTGCCCCTCCCCCGTTCATGCTCTGTCTCTCTCTGTCCCAAAAATAAATAAAAAACGTTGAAAAAAAAAAAACCTTTAGGATTGTGTATAGCATAACCTAGCTTGTCTTGACTAACAAATAAACCAACTTCTCTAGCTACTGATTTACTTTATGTTTACGCAGGTAGTAAATTGTTTGCTGTTATTGGTGATATTAGCCAGGTGCTTCCAGTTGAGTCATTGATCTTTACAAATATTCATTTGTGTCAACAAAGACTTAGCTCTAGAAATATTCCTTTTTTGTCATTGCTGTTCTTCATCTAAGTGTGGATGAACTCATCCCATTCAAATTTTCAGAAATCCATATGGAAAGGTCTAGAAGTATTGGTGGGAAAATGAGTGGGATGGAGTTGAGATGGTGCGGGGGCAAGGATGCTTGAATGTGATCACCTATATTATTTGAATAGTTTTATAATGAAAGTGTATTCATGCAAAACGTCATAAACATGAAGGAATTTAAAAATTCCCAGGTTAACATAACTACTCATGCAACTGCTACACTCAGTCTTTCAATATATATTGAAATCCTATCAACTCTTTAAGACTCATGCAAATGACACCCTCTGCTTTTTCCTTACCCTTCCTAAAGGGAATGCTATTTCCTTCCTCCAAATACCTAAATAACTAGGTTGTTGCTTTTTAATGCAGTGCTTTTACATTTATCTTGTATTTTAGCTATGTGGGAACAAATTCTATTTCCCTTACTAGATGGAACTTTTCTGAAAAGTAGAAGCTATCTGCATTTCATGTAACTTACCAGAAAAGTTATACCAAAATAAAAATCAATGGACTTCCGGAATGACAGAGTGAATAACTTGCATACCCTCTCTCCTAAAAACATCAATAAAACTAGAAAAGATTGTTTAAAAAAATAACCATTTCAGGACTTTAGAGATATAGCAAATTAAGGAGCATTTATTTGGGAAAGCTACTGAATCTCAGGCAGGGACAGTGGGAATCTGTGGCATAAGGCTATTCTCACTTCTCAGCTACAACCACCGCTTCCAGCTCCACAGTCATTATAGTTCTCTTATGATTGACAAATCCATGAGAATCAGCAACTTCACTGTTACAGGAAGCTGGCATAATTCAGAGCTAAATGTGGCAGATGATAAGCTCCAGAAAATAGCCCAAGTGCCTATTAATAAACTAATACATAGTGGTATTTCCATGTGATGGAATATTACTCAGAAATAAAAAGGAATGATCTACTGACACAAGTGGCAACGTGGCTGAACCTCAAAATTATTGTATTAAGTGAAAGAAGACAGAAAAAAACTATGCATACTGTGTGATTATAATTAAGTAAATTCTACAATACACAAACAAATCTGTCATGACAAAAACACTTCGGGGGGGTGGGAGTGGAGAAGGAGAAGGGAGGCATTACAAGGGGCATGAGAAAAAATTTATTCACTATCTTATTGTGGTGATGGTTCCACAGGTGCATACCTTTGGCCAAACTAAAGAAATTGTACACTTGTGGGGTGCCTGGGTGGCTCAGTTGGTTAAGCGGCCGACTTCGGCTCAGGTCATGATCTTGCGGTCCGTGAGTTCGAGCCCCGCGTCAGGCTCTGTGCTGACAGCTCAGAGCCTGGAGCCTATTTCGGATTCTGTGTCTCCCTCTCTCTGACCCTCCCCCGTTCATGCTCTGTCTCTCTCTGTCTCAAAAATAAATAAACGTTAAAAAAAAAAAAATAAAAAAAAAAAAAAAAGAAATTGTACACTTGAAACATGTGAAGTAAATCATGTCATTTACTTATTAATACAGATGTTTTAAATTTTGCCTTACCCCAGAATTATTGAGTTGTATCAATCTTCCTAAAAAATGTTATATATATATATATATATATATATATATATATATATATATATATAATATGGCTCCATTCACCATTGGTACATAACTTAAAGTCCAGATACACACAAAGAACCTACAAAAAGCATGAAATTAGGAGAAACAGAATCATTACCCTTTAGAAATAGTGGTTCCATGGTTTATAAATGTAAAAGTAGAGTGTTAGAACTAGGGCTTATCCATGCAGTCAAGCCTTCGATGTTACACTTGAGGAAACTGCACTCAGAGATGAAGGGACAGGGTGAAGTTGATAGGCAGCCAAGTGAGGACTTGAACATAAGCTTCTTTTTTTTTTGGTAAGATAATGGAGAACACAAGAATTGAGTATTGACTTTGCTGACTTTATCATTCATTTGGGACATATCTATTCAGAAGAACCACATAACAAGAACGACAATAAAAATGTCAATTCTTTCTCAACTTTCATTGGCTTCCAAAAATGCAAAGTCAAACTTGTATTTTAAGATGTTATCTTCCATTTAAACATTCTTTCTCCTTTTCATTTTATTGTTTTCATATAGTTTAAATCTTTGCAGAAGGTTCTTTGAATTTCTGACAGCCAAAACCAGCTGTGTTTGCTAGTGAGGGTGGAGATAGAAACAATATTTACTAGCAAACCCAAGATCAGACTTGAGAGGGAAAAATATCAACTGGCAGTAATGGAAAGAAGAGGATTTGCTAATGTAGAACTGTTTTGGAACACTGACACTTATTTTACCCTTGGCCAAGGAGGTCCAAATTCACATATTGTAAGAGGGGAGGGACCATTTTGTGTTCATTTCTAATGAAGGACTAAAAAGAGGCACAGGGAGGAATGCCTACACTTGTGCTTAAATTGAGGCATCAATAGTTATCTATTCTTTTCCATGCACAGTGGGAAATGCATTGGCACTGAAGTCAGAGAAAACCGAACTCAACTCCTGTGTCTTCCACTTGTGGATAGTTTTCTATTTCATAGTTTCCTCATCTATAAAGTGAAGGTAATAGTGTCTACTTTAAACTGAAATTGTTATGAAATTCAGAAATAACATAGGCAAATTCCATTTTACAACGCCAGGCTTGTATAAGTGACATGTGGACACTCAATAAATGTTAACTGTTGTTATTTATTATTTTGAGATTTAGCACACAATCATGAAAAAAGCTACTGCTGGGAGGAGGGATGTATCTACTGCATTTGGCAATTCTTTTTAATCACACAGGAGCTGCTGATATTTGCCCCTCAGCTTCCAGCTGTTTCCTTCTGCTATACCTGATGCAGTATAAGAAAATTTCTCTGCAGGTTTCTGCAGAGGCAGCCAGCACTTAGGTTGTGAATCTTTTCTTGAGTTGGGTGAGAAATTCTTCCTTTCATGCCTGGAAGGACATGCTGCTCTCTCAAACTCAGGCAAGAATTTAGCTGACTTTGAGACCTTGATTAACTCATTTAATTAATTTTATCCTTCATAAATTAATAGTAAATTTTACATAGGTATAGTTATTTCCTCCATTGTGTTTCCTCACCCAGATACATCTTTTGGTCATGGTAATTATCACAATGCGCTATGGATATTAGCTTATGCTGCTAAGTTGTGTATCCACAACTGAATTTTGAGTTTCTCAAGAACAAGAAATATCTTCTTCTTTTGTGTACTCTTAGCACATAACATGGTGACTGCACATAGCTGAAACTCTATAAATGTTTGTGGAGTGAGATATCAGAAATCTCAACTATACTAGATCAAATCAGTTCATTCTTCTGTAGAATATTAGAAGTGTCTAAAGTTTTTATGGACTACAATGAGAAGCACTGTGTTCCAATGGTTTCCCTTAATAAAATGGAGCACACTTAAAAATTGGAAAATGATTTCTTCTGGAGTTTGATTTTAGACCTAAAAGAGTATATCTACTTCTTTGAAGAAGTATACACAAAGATGTGCTAGCATCACAGTTTGAAATGATAGAATACTATGCAATTAAATAGTATGTTGGACAGGTATGTGTTTGTGGGGGTAAAGAGGAAGGTGTTCTAAAATTAGTTTGGGAAACACAAGAATTGAAAATAATGATTAATCTACCACATGTAAGCCATATATTATTCCCAAATAGAATAAATATTATTCCTAGATAAATTCTATTCAAGATAGAAAGATAAAACTTTGTAAAGCATGTATCTGGTTACATAGCAACCCATCTGAGGATCTCACAAAAATTAATTGTATTTATTTTAATGAGGTATGTCTTCTTAAGGGCTCTTTTTAATTCAGAACTTTATAAAACAAAAGAGGTTTAACTCAAAAGGTCTGCATCTACCTACTGGGAGTCCAGTTAACTTCAGTGTAACTAACTTAGTGAGGAGTCTGTATTTGTTATGTGTACAGGAATAAGATGATTTTGTTCTGCTAATAATGGCTACTAACTGTATTCAGCCAAAGTCATCTTCAGCTGGTAGAAGATTCCCTTGACAACCTCTCATTCAATTCAATTCTATTTCTTTTCCTTTTGTGTTTTTTTTTTCCTCTTTCAATTAGTAGAAGAACATCCTTTTGGATCTTTAAGTCTGTCTTCTTCATTTTAATACTTTAATAAATATATGTGAAGTTTAATGACCCATTTACTTTTCTCCCCCATTCCTATCTCCCCATCAGCAGAGATCAAATGCATGCCTCTGGGGTCTTGGTGGATGTGTAAGGTGCTGGGTTCACCTTGACCTTCCACCTTTCTCTACACACCTTCATCTCTCCCTCTTCTGCAGGTCCTTCTTGGGGCAGGAGTGCAGAATGAAGGAGTTGGGAGGCAGGGTCTCCTTCAACATGACTATCAGTGTCAGATACTACTGGAAGCTAATCTTCCACTATAAAGTTTGAAGAAGCTAAAAACTTCCCTGCCTCCCTTACAGCTGGAATGTCAAAATCATCCAATTCTGCTTAATGAAATATAAATTTATGATGGGGCTTCTGAGAACACTTTTGTTTTCCTAGTAAAAGTAACAGATTTGGCTGTCCTCTCTCATGCCTAGAATCCTTCCTTCCTCAAATGTGGATTGGCTGCCTGAGGTTGAGATAACCACCTTGCAGCCATGAGGGGAAAGCTGAGAGAATTTCAAAACCATTGAGATGAGGAACCAAGACCAAAAGCAACTTCTCACTAGATATCTTGTTAACCTAGAAACACAAATCTCTATTGGTTAAGGCCATTGAAATGTAGGCTTTGTATTACTTGCAGCCAAACACACTTCTAACTTATAGACTGCCTTTTGTTATGTTGCAGTTTTCTCTTTGTCCATACCCCTGATCTGGCTGTCATCCACAGGCCTTGTATAGAAAGGAAGCATCACCAACCAGCCCTGCAGCTGCCTTACTTCTTAGCGGTGCCCCTGTGTATTAGCAGCCCCTCAAGAAGTTTGTCCATATCTGCTAGCTAATTTCCAGCAAACAGCATCATGCTTCATCCCTCAATTGTCTGTGCCTCTTTGCCATTCCATCTGATATTTCCCTCATCATGTACACCTTCAACAACCTCCCTAGCCTAAAGGGTGCATGCATTGAAGAATCCCACTTTCTGTACCTCTGGAGCATCTAGAACCTAAGGGAGTTGATTCTGGCCCCCTCAACACCTAGCCACCTAATACCATACCATCTCTCCCATGCTCTGACCGAAAGCAGGCTTATGATAAGTCAAGCTCCAGAGCATAAGTGGACATGCAGGCTGTTGATTAAACATAAGTCTCTTTGCATTTGTGTGAGTGATTTTCCTAAGGCCTTTCTCAAATAGTTCCATGCTACTCAAGGAAGGAAGTTAGGGAAAAAAATCCTTTCTTCATGAATATTGCACTGCTTTCTCTCTTCTTGCAGGGGACCTCTATAGCTCTCTCTCAACCTCCTTCCTATATCTACCAGAGTAGGAAAAAGGAGGGTAGGGGGGGTCCAAGTTCTGAACTGGCATCTGTCAGCAAATTGTCAAGAAAAGGCTGGCCTCATGAAGGGGATAGTCTCTAAACTTATAATGTATACAGTTTAGTGGTTTCTGTTTTCAGCTGTGTGCCTTAGTCTCCAGTTCTGACACTTGGTACTTAATACCATAATATGTATTCAGAGTATATTATACTTATTTTCTGTAATTGGACCAGGAGTACTTCTCTGCTTTTGCCACTAATACTGCCCCATATTTTATTGTATTTTTTTTTGCATATCAGAGACTTGCTCATTAAAATTAAAAATTCTCACTCTGCTTGTCTTCAATTGGCTTCATGTTCAGTTGTGAGTGCACATCATCTTCATGCTTTATAGAGAGAGGATTAACCAACTGTGAGTCTATTGTTCTGCTCCTGCCAGCTATATCATGAATCCATAAAACACTACTTCATCGCAGACATGCTTTGCTAACATTGGCTGTGAAAAGTCTTTTGTGATATGCTGTAGCTCAGTAGAAAGGGTATGTACAGACCTCTGTATCTTTGGGTAACCAAAGGATATTTCAGGATCCATGTAGCCTGGAAGCCTCTATATCCTTAAATTCATTCTCTATTTTTTTTATTTTTAGTTTGTTTATTTGCTTGATTCCCCTCTTTCTCACACATTGTTTCCATACAACTGTTGGGTGGAATAAAAAGTGTGCCTCCTTCAGCCTGAGGTTTTCTGGGCAACAATTTTATATTTACTTACATTTTTTCTCACTTACACTAGTAAATTCTTTCACTCATAAATTAGTTAGACAGCAAGCACAAGAATTCAGACAACAATCAGAAAACTTTTTTTTTTCCCCCACTGGAAAAAAAAAAAATGGTGGATTCAGTTAAGGCTAAAAATAAATGCTTGAGCCATCACAGTAACTTGGAAAGCATTTTTTTCACAATTTTGTCCATTTTAAACTCCTTTTGTACTATTGTCTAGACATAATACTGGATGAATGCTTATTCCCCATAAAGAGATTATAACTCATTGATAGTTAAAAAAATTACGAATAACATCAGAAATTCTCGTCACCAATATGAATGTTTTATATTTTTTAATAAAAAATCTAAGGAAAGTAACAGTAACCTCTTTTGAATTTAGGAAAGCTTTATTTATTCTGTTATGCAAAACAATTGCTGATTATAAACTCTAAATCTTACCCAGGCCATCCAACTTTTTGCTTAGGAGACAACAGTGGATAAATGTTTATCTCATATTCGAAGATGCTAGATTTGGTGCTATAGTCACATGAAGATAGACATTTTCATTCTTTCATTTTTCTCTTTAGCAGTGTGAATGATTACTTTTGATTTTTTTTGTTTTGTTTTTTTTGTTTATTGCCGTTGTTTTAGGCAGAGTTCAGTTATATTCCTAAAAAACTTTGTGGGAGTGGGTTTTTCCTCTAAGCTTCAGATACAGATACATACATCAAAGGACAAGAGCTCTGAGGTTTGCTGAACACAGAGCCAGTGCCAAAGCAAAAGTTTTCTGTGTCACACACACTGTGGTTTGTGAATTGTAATGGCTTTCCAAATTTGTATTTTGGTTGATCCATTCTAGGCAGCTAGACTTCACTCACTGGCAGTCCTGGCCATGTATTATATGACTCCTAGAATATCTGCCTGCCTCCTCTCTATTCTCTGAAATCTTTAATACATTCATTTCATCCTTCAGGGACATTTATTCTCATTGCTTTAAGAGGAGCACTGTATCTAGTCTTTTCTTCAGGTCATCTGCAATAGTAGGAAAATAGGCCACACAAGTTTTGAAAGGGACCTCCGGTGTGGGAGGCAATGCTTAATGGGAAGACTGGATACCACCAAAGTGAATTTTGATTTCTTTATTATTTTGCCTAAATCAGATGACTCGTAAATATTCTGTCTGATCTCTCCAATTTGTATACATAGGATACAAAGGGAAAACTTGATGAAGCAACCATCTAAGAAGAAACTGCTTGCTGAACATAAAAGATCAGAGGATTTAATATTACCTGACAACCCATAGAAGCAGAATAATTGAACCTCTCCCTGCTTGGTTCATTTACTTTCTCTATCTGCTTTCCACAATGTTCTGTTAGCCTTGACTTGGCCAATGGTTGTTTTCTAAGATGAGTACTAAAGAACTAAGTCTATAATACTAATTGCTAGTAAGGTCACTAATACATTCTGAAACACATGTCTATTAAAAGCTACAGGTTTTTATAAAAACACAAAGGAAAAAATCTTTATAAAGTTAATGAGATGAGGTTTTTAAAATATGATATACTCCCTGGAAGAAAGACATCTGGTAAAAGCTCTGCATGTTTTACTTTTTTGACTTTGCCTTCTTTTCATTTTAACTACTTCTGCCTGATAAATATCAGAAATTCCCTACTCATGCCTTCAGTTTTAGTGCTCCTTTGGGAGACCAGCAAAGCAGCTGTGTAATGGGCCAAAGTCAGGGAGAAACTAATAATGTTCACCTGATAGTTTTCCCATGTTGAGGGTATCTCCTGGCTTCCTTTCATTTCCCCATCAATTGTTCAGGGTTAAAATAATAGGTGTGTACTTTTAAATATTTACATTACTCTAACGGTTGGTTTCTATTCAGGAGAAAAAGCTAGTGATTTTTGGCCAGAGTTGAACTCTAACTATTGCATAGTCACCTTAAAATTTTGTTTTTAGAAATCTGTTTTATTTATGCCCAAGTTCAAACACAGTCATCTCAGATAAAAAACAAGGCAGCAACTATTGATATTTTTGTGCTTTGAGAGATTTTATTATGAAAGCTCATCACTGACTCACTGTCAGACATCAAGTTATCTGAAGTTTTGCCACAATTTGTTCTTTTGGTTTCTTTTTGGCTAATATCCTTTAAGAGTTTCCAATTAAAATACAACTGCTCTTGGGAGAATTGGATATTAAGCTTTTAATATTAGACACCTTAATAAAGTCTTAGAACTTGAGACGTAACATTGTTTTATGAGGCTGAGGATGAACAGCAGAGAACTGATGGAAACAGAAGTTTGAATGTGCCACGTTCAAGTGTTGAAGGTGCCATGTTCAAGATTTGACACCTCATGAATTGTTGAGAACCCACCCAGCTTCTTAGTATCTTCACACAATGTAATTAATTTATGGATTCAAACATAATCCACATGTGAATTCTTCGACCAATTAATTTATTTCAATTTAACTTAATTCTACAAATATTTTTAGGCATATTTATGTGCCAGTGAGCATGCCAAGTTTTGAGAAGATAAGGAAGACAGGTATCTGCACTCAAGAACATCACAAGTAGAAGATAAATTCAAAAAAACCCCTAATATTAGCATACAAGACAGACCAAAGTAAATGCCAAGTTAAAAAAAAAAAAGTGACAGCAAACTATGGGGGTGGGGGAAAAAAAGCTGTTTATTCTGTTTGGCATATCAGAAAGACACTCACAAAAGTGATGGCATTTGATTTCAGTTCTGATTGATGAATAAATAGGGAATGAGGAAAGAACATGCTAGGCTGAGGCAACAACATGGAGGTAGTGATTGGAGGTTTAAAAGCCTATTACTCTTCTGAGAATAAGCCATTATTTGGTATGGCTTTGGTTCTGAATATATGGAAAGATGTAGTAGGAGAGATCATTCAATCAATAATAGTTGGGTGTTTTTATGTATCTATATGTGTATGGCATTTGGCTATGAAATGGCACACATACATAATGAATGTACATAAAAAGTAAGTTACAAAACAACATGCACACATACACACACGAATCCATACACATACCCCACACCAGAGCACTGTCTTCTTTTCTTAAAACTGTATGTAACACAGTAGATATTTCTCTTCATCTTTTCAACTTATACAAGTAGAAAAAACAGTAAAGTTAGCAGGTGGCTTAGAATGACCCAGAATGGGCTCACAACTGGGGCCACAATGTGTTCTAGAGAGACCAACATGAGAAATAGCTGAACCAGTGGGCTGGGCAACTCTCTTCCCCTCCTTGAGGGGAGGCTTACAGAAGTTCTGGGGAGACATATGTCAAAGTATATGTTGCTATGTCAATCCTGTCATCTGGTCAGTTAATAAAAATCTAGCAATGCCCTGCTAAGTACCACTCACAGGGCTCAATAGTGGGGGTAGATGGTAAATAGAGACTAGAGTCAAATTAGGGAAGAACATATATGAACCAAAAACAACAGTGAGTAAAAACAATGGTTAAAAGGTAAGGTACTCTACAAGCCCAACAAGTGTTTCATCCTGCTTATGAAGGCCAGAGAAAACATCATAACAAAGTTGACAGGCTGAGTTTTGAAGAGTGAAAAGGCTTTCTCATGGCCAAGAAGGGGAAGACATTGCATATACTCCTATCAAAACATTACACACATGCAAAGAAAGAGATTGCATAGCTTATTTGAAGAACTACAAGTAGTTAAGGACAGCTGAAGTGATAGAAAATAGAGATATGTAAAGAGAGAGATAAGGATAAGAAATGGGTAGAGGCCAAATTTTGAAGAAATATATATGACATACAAAGGAATTTATATTTTATTGTATAGAAAATGGGCTTCATTAGGGGGTTTTAAGAAAGGTATTTAGGGGAGTAGAGTTAACTTTTAGAAAGCACTCACTGACAGTCTTGTGGAGAATAGATTGAAGAAATCACTTTGGGGATAGAAGTATGAGTCCACTTGAACCAATGGAGTGTCAGAGGAAATAAAGAAAGGATCAGATTCAAGAAACACTTGAGAGGTAGAATAGATAGAATGTAAGGACCAATTACATGGTAGGGAAAGTCTGAACAATAGAGAGAAATTTAGAATGACTTATCGTTTTTTTTTTTAACTCAAAAAAACATAGAGAACCAACTTCTAGATGTATCTCTGAACCTATCTTTTTCTAAGAGGGCTTGTGTGTGGTTTTCTCCATTACATCTTGAATCCTACCTTCTAATTTAATATTTCTCTACTCACAAGAAGTAGAAAAAGTGTATAATTTGGGGTGTCTGGATAACTCAGTCAGTTAAGTGTTCGACTCTTGGTTTAACTCAGATCATGATCTTACAGGCGTCCTGAGTTCAAGCCCTGTGTTGGGCTCTGTGTTGGCAGCATGGAGCCTGCTTGGGATTCTCTCTCCTCTCTCTCTGCCCCTCTGTCTCTGTCTCTCTCAAAAGAAAGAAATAAACTTTTTTTTTAAAGAAAAATTGTATAATTCTCCATTCCCACTAAATTCCATTTTTGGTAAGTGTCAGGATAAGTTTATAATAAATGTATACAAACTCCTCTGTATATGTGTCAGTTTAGAGTCACTGAAGAAAGCAGCCAGAAAATTCAATAGGTCAGTATAGGGATTTTAAATTAAGGAACTAATTACACAAGTCTTGTATGATCAAAGCAAACATTATCAATAGCAGAAAGTCACTACTACACGTAAAGGTGAAGGAACAAGAGCAAAGTGTCTAGACTGTCTACTTGGAGTTAGACTATGAGAGAAACATCCTGGAGACTCTCTTTGTTCCAGCTTCTCATTTCCTGCCAAGGTCTTCATCTCAATCTACCTGGAAGCTGGTTGGGTAGGGAAGGTAGGAACTGTAATTTGCAGGGAACAGCCTCCAGTATAAAGCTTAGAAAGAGAGGCCAAGATAGACAAGATAGAACAGACAAGATACATCTCAGAAGCAGATAGATAACTAACTGGCACATACATATATATGTATATTTACCCTTAAGTGAACTAATATATTACATACATAAAAACAGACTTATAGAGTATATGCTTTCAGATGTAGATGATGTATTCTTTCCCACATACTGCCATGCAAGTATAAATATTTTATTACTATTTATTTTATTTATCTACTACACAAATTCAGAAGAGGATCAGACTTTCAAAATTCAAAATATTTTATACAATGATCCTTGTCAGTCACTTAGCAATTAGTTTATTTCTTCATAATTTAATCCAGCTTTTATCCACATAGTTATCTTAGATTAAATTGTTGTATGGACTCATTTCCTGTATTATGTAAGTGCTGAAGGACAAATATTCTCTCTTTCTTTACTTATACCCCTGAGCACCCAGCACGGGGCTCTGTGCATGAGGTTACTGAATAAATACTCTTTGCTAATGAATTCATAGAAGTAGAGTTTGCAAGGTGACAGTTTGTTTTATTTCTTGTTTCCATTTGTTTTTCTTTCCCCAGCAGTTCTCAGTAACCTTAGAAATGTATTCAATGTGAAGAGTTCCAACAGTAGGTTAATTTGTGGTAAAATGAATATGTTTTCCCTTCATCAAGCTACATTTACTTTAAAGTCCATAAAATAGTTTTATTCATGTTGCTGTTAATTGCAGAACTCCTGGTAATCTGCCAAGGATAATGACGTTTGCCACTTTTGATCAATGCTCTGCTATAGAACAACTTGTTCAGACTCTTGCCAGGAAAAGAAAAAACTTATTAAACGGATTACAACACATTTGTTGTATGTCGAGTACCAAACTGAGCTGAGATCAGAGTGTGATAATGTCATGATTCATCTTTTAACTCAGAAATAAAGAAATACTCAAATACATCATGAATGTGAAAGTTCTTCTTTACCCATGTATTTTTTCCTTACCATTCTAGCATGTCATCTTAAACCAGCTTAGCTTAATATTTCCATTGACTTGTATTGCCATTTGAACTGAAGGGTGATAGTGAAGTCCAGAGTTGCAGATTCATCAGACAGAAAACTTGGAGGAGTGAAGCAAGCTGTGGCAAACAGGACATATGCCCCATCTAAAGAAAGCAACTGCTTCTCAGCATTGTTCCGCCCTAGGCAACAAATTACACCTGCTGTATACCAAGCTTTGCGCTAAATGCTGGGGATGCAACAGCGAATAGACAAAATTCCCTGCCCTATTTGGGTTGTATATTTCAGGAATAAGAGATAGATGACAAGTATGTAAGTGAATATATAATAAGTTGAATGAAGACAAGTGCTGAGGAATTAAGCAAAGTGTAGCACAGTTATATCAGATGTTGCGGGAGAGGATTTTGCATTTAGGTCGGAAAGTGACATGGAATAAATTACTGGTGGGATGTGAGCCATCAACCCATGTGGATATTTGGAAGGAAAGAACAGATCTTTCAGGCAGAGAAAATAGCAAGTTCAAAATGCCTTCAGACAGTGGTTCTCAGACCTTGCTGGACATTGGGCTTACCTGAGCATCTAAAAATTATTGACACTGGCTCGCACTCCCAAACATTCTGATTTAGTAAGGTTGGGATAATCAAATAACCTGAACCTCAAGTGTCTCAAAATCTCTCCAGGTAAGTTTAATATGCAAAAAAGTATGGGAACCCTTGCCCTAGCTAAGGCTTTAGCCAGATGGTATCCTGAAGAATTGTAGCCCCCATGCTTCTGACCTTTCCAAGAATGGCTGGCAAGTTAGTTTTTTTTTAATCTTTTAATTTATAAATGTCTTTTTAAAAAATCTTAACAGCCAGTGAGCCTACCTCTGAGCCAAATCTAGCCTATTGGCTACTATTTGCAGTTTCTGACTTAATGGAGTGAATTCATAGATTGCCCCATATAAGAGTATTCCCTATATGTCAAGGTGCAAAAATATGACAGCTTTTTTTTAAATGTTTTTATTTATTTTTGAGACAGAGAGAGACAGAGCATGAGCAGGGGAGGGGCAGAGAGAGAGGGAGACACAGATTCTGAAGCAGGCTCCGGGCTCTGAGCTGTCAGCACAGAGCCTGACGCGGGGCTTGCACTCATGGAGTGTGAGATCATAGCTGAAGTAGGACCCTTAACCAACTGAGCCACCCAGGTGCCCCAAAAACGTGACAGCTTTAAGAAGAACAAGTGTGGATGTGGAGGAAGACCTAGGCTATGCTCTTCAAAAGCCTGACCCAACAGTGGAATACTGCCTTTTGATCTTACCTTAGAACCGTGATTCTTCTCTCTGCTACCTTTATCTACCATTTATCCCCTCAATGAAAAAAATCAGGTTACAAAAGAGCAACATGCAGTAGAATTTCATTCTAAATAATATGTCCATATAGATACAGCAGTCTGAAAGGATATACTAAATGTCGTTGTATTTATCACTGAAAGGCAGAATCTATTTGTGGTTGAAATCTTTATTGCTGTCAATACTGAGTGTGATTTTTTTAAATGAACTTATGTTATTTATAGACTCCAGAACATTTTCACATATTGGGCACTCCTAGACAGAAAGGATTTGGTGTCTTAGTCATTCATATGAAAGAGAGATGGGCAGAGAGAGAGAACCCGACACCTGACACATTGTAGGTGCCAGATAAACATATATAAAATGAATGAATGAAAAAATAAACAGAAGTTTTAAACAGAAACTTCTTTATGTGCATTATAAGTACTAGCGTGTGCTAGAATCCAATGAAAAATCTTTTTCACTTACATTTAAACTAACCAACTCTCTGATACCAAAATTAAGGGGCAGTGCACAAAGGAGGGAATGAGAGGTGAAGGTGGAGCAGGGGATGGACATTCTCAATTGGTTTCTGCATTTTTTCCAAAATTCAAGTTTGTACTAACTCCCTAAATTATCCCTTGCCCTCTGTCCAGGTGGATTACCCAGTGCTGCTTACTGTGACCTACTCTAAATTGCATCTCTGACAATGAGATATCAATGAAAAATAGTCTATTTTTGCATAATTTAAAGATGCATTACTTTTTAAAATGTTAGTTTATTATTTATATCCTGTCTACTTGGGAAGTGTGAATTTAGGCAGCAGCTATATGTTTTTGTGATGAACACTTGCCACAAGATACAGTATTGCCTTTCAAGGGGGTGAAAAGTACTTTCTTCCCCTTTAACTTTATCAGCCTTACCTGGACAGATAAGAAGATATAGACAAGAGGTGTGATGCTTGCTCAGCACAGAGTCCCAGATTGTTAGAGCCAGGGATGTCTTTTGGATTTGCCTTGCCCAGTGATTCACAAACTTTATTTTAGCAGTGGGACAATTTTTCCCCCATAAGAAATTTGACTGTAGTGTTGCTGCATAAAACATATAAATGCAGCATGGTTTTAGTTCAAGTAGAAGCCTAGGGAGTTCTTGTTTCTTGAGGTGACCTGAAGGACAAGACTAGAACCCTACGGCCCCTCAGAGCAGTTTTAATAACCACTGAGCTAGTCCAAGCTCCACATTCTACAGATATTGAAACTAAGCCCCAGAAAGACTGTGACTCATATTATACTGTCAAGTTAACGTGCAGAAAAACCACCTCTTGAATGTTTAATAGTGATGATGAGTGGATTCTTAATGGCCTCATCCAGTTTGTGGATTAGACTTGCCATCTGTTTCATCTCTTCTTCTCAAAGGCTGCCTGCCCTGTGGCGATTTCACACTCATTAATAGTTCCATCAGTGATCCAGTGAAAGGAAAAGAAGATGGAAAACTCAAATCCCTTATTAGATCTTATCTAGACGAAGAAAGATTGAAACTAATGAACATGGCAAGATTCTGTGTCAGTTCTGGCTGGGTCAGGAGTACTGTCAACTCTGTTCCTCATCTGTTTCAATACTTTCTCCTACAGCCATGTGTTTCTTCTCAGCCCAGTGTTAGCCAGACTTGCATCCTGAACAAACATGAAACTTAAGACTAAGTTTCCTGCCAAAGCAGCTAATTTGAATCTGAAACCCAGTCTTGCTTAGATCAAGACTCTGTAGCTGGCGCCAAAATCCATTTGGGTTCTCTCTCCTCTTGTTTAGAAAATTTGATGGGTTCGGCATCCTTGCTGTTCAGCTTGTCTTCTCTGAGTTGTGATGCAAACTGGCCTTTCTTTTGAATGGGTCTTTTTGTTTATGTTTGTTTTTACCTTGATTTTGGCTTTCTATCACAACTTGATCTCCATCACCAGCTTCTGAATTCAGTTCTCTGGTACTGACCTGTTTTATATTGAGGAAATGGCCTCTGGGTTCCTGACTAATCCTAGAGCATGACTACCCACTGCCTCTGCTATAAGCCTAATAAGAACTTCATGATGCCTCATCTTAGCAGAGTTCCTGACTTTGCTGCTACCAAATTAGGAGTAGTGGCCTAGACACAAAACCAACAGCTCTACCTACCCAGTATCAGTTTTGTGAGTTATAAATGGCAATCTCAAGAGAAACAAGAAAAGTGATTATCAGCTATGTGTAAAACTTTTTGCTAGACACTTTTCTACATACATATTCTTTGATTCAAGTCATTAATTCCTTTATTCCCTTAATTTAATATGTTTGCACACATATACATGAACATAATATATGAATACTGTACACATTCATATATGTATATATATACACATTCATATATATATGAATTAGTTTGAATATAGCTTTAGCTGCTGTAATAGAGACCAAATAACAGTGACTTAAATAAAAGATTTTCCTCTTTCACAAATTAGGCCTTAAAACTGTATACATTTCCTGTCTTTGTTAGTTATTACCTTAAACATCTATGGGATCCTCTCTCCTGTAAGATCCTTAGACATAGTGTTGGTTTACTGACAATGAACTTTTAAGAGTGCACCATAGTCTACTCCTATATATAAAGTCATTTAAACTACCTTACCCCAAATAGCTCTATTTCATTCAAGCATAGCTAATACATTTGTTCTTTTCCTTTGGTAGATTTTATGCTCTTTGGAAGTGGGAATTGTGTCTTTTATAATTTACCTCGGAAGGTCTTTGGATGTGTAGGCAGTGGTTATTAGCTATTTGCTATTACCACAAAGGACAGAACAAGGAGAAATAGCTTCAAGGGAAAGTAAATAATGAGATAAGTTGGTCAGACATTAGAGTCATTTATTCAGGGAGCTTGTTGAATTGTCTTCCTTGAAATATTGTAAGTAGAGCATAAAACTGTGTGTCCAGACTGATTAGAAGAAGCTTTGCCTCAATGGAAGTGCCTAAATTTTGAAATAAATGATCTTCTATAATTTGGATTAATTCAGCTGTGTTGTTTATCCCTTCATTAACAAAAAGCACATAATTCTGATTATAAAATGTCTTTGCACTTGCCTGAGCTTGGTTCTCTTCATCCTCTATTTCCTTTGGGTGAACTTCTAGGAATCTTCTATATGATTCACAGATATTATATCATTTTCACTCACTCATTCATTTAGTTAATATATATTGAAGCCTTACTACACCACAGGCATTAGATACTGACTGCAGAACTGTGAAAAGAGAAGGATTGTCTCTGATGGTGAGATTCTCATGACTGGTGGACACTGGTGATCTAAACAGTTCCCCAACCTGTCGAATTTTAATGAGCCACCCAGAAAATATGTGAAATTCAACCAAATGAATCTCACATACCTTCTAACTTGGGAAAATCTCAAATTCCTATATTCCTACAACTACTGTAGCTATCAAAACCACCAACCCACAATTCTAATCCCATAACCTTCTTATCTACATGTCTGAATGTCCAGATCCTTCCTTCTAGTGAATATTGTCTGGGTGGAATCTGATCCTCAAAGTCATAAAATATGGAGTTTTATCATCTCCTTTCTTCTGTCTTACCAGCAAGGGAAGAGTAGAAGTGGGACAGGTACTCAGAGGCATGTGGGGCTTGGTCATTATGCACATTCTCAAAGATAAGTGTTGGCCCATGTCCCATCTTCCTGATTTAACATCCTTGAAAGGAAAGTGAAGATCAACATCACCACGGAGGATCCCAAGAGATTTATAACTCTGTAGTTTTAGAATTGCCTCCATTAAAAAAACAAACAAAACAAAACAAAACAAAAGAAAAACTATGTACCAGATGCCTCTTAAACCTACTGTTAATCTTTGCAACCACCATAGAAAGTATTATCTTTATACTACTGTTGAGGAACTGAGATTCAGAGATCTCAGTTAGAGTGGTCTATCTGCTAACATATCACCCAAAATTTCAATGTCTTGACAACGCATAAGAACCTTTCTTTCTTCTTTCTTTCTTTCTTTCTTTCTTTCTTTCTTTCTTTCTTTCTTTCTTTCTTTCTTTCTTTCTTTCTTTCTTTCTTTCTTTCTTTCTTTCTTTCTTTCTTTCTTTCTTTCTTTCTTTCTTCTAACAATAGCCCAACATGGTGTTCCTGGTCACGCAATCCTTCAGACAGCAATTTCAGGTTTCAGGATGGAAGTAGCTTGGAAAACTCTCCAGCTGGATAAAGAGAATGTAGGGAAAGAGAATATAGAATCACATGTGGTATACATCACTTTTCCCATATTCCATTTGCCAGAATGTAATATGGCTGTACCTGATTATAAGGAAAGGTGGGAAATATAGTCTAGTTGTGAGAACAGGAGAAAATGAAGAAGTTTGACCAGTTTCTAGCACCCTAAGTTCTTGCTCAAGGTACACAATTAATATGTAGTGAGGATAGGATCCACATCTTCTGACCTGGGACCTAATTATGTATTTGTGTGCTTGTGCAGCATAATATCAGGAGTACCTTGCCAAAACAAAGTAGTTTCTTGGAGAAATGATGGCCAATCCTTTTACTGGGATCTAGGAAGTATACTGGAGTCAAGGACAGCTCTATCATTTCATCTGCAAAATGGAAGTGATGGAGACCTTCTTAAAGACTAAAGAAGGAAGTAGGAGCTTGGAGGTATTTCTGTTACCCTGGCAGGAAAATATAGTAATTCATTTTTGTATTTGACTGAATCTGTATGGAAAATATACCAACATTTCTCTCTATTTTTCTATTCCTTTGTCCATTTTGTGCTATTAAATTTCTGTGAGGACCAAAGTGGCATCTCATTTTCTAATGTCTGGTAGTTGTATTGCCCTTAGCATCCCACATACAGATGGAGATGAGCCCCATGATAACCCCAGCTACACAGAGTATATGGCTGTCTTCCCGGCCAGGAGTGCCTAAACTTTACCCAAAAAATGGTTCAGTTTGTCTTTAATTAAAACTTAAAGCATGAGCTTCTTGGCTCTGGCAAGGGCTCTTAGATGAGAACCTGCCTCACAACAGATTTGTCTCACTGCAATCTGCCTCACAGCAGGCCCCTTAGATGGCTGCCATCGGATTCTGGGATGCAGAAAGCTTGCAAGCTCACAGAGCCACAAAGAAGGCAGTTAATGGCCAGAAGTACCTTAGCTCCTTTCAGTTCATTAACTGAAGCTAACTTGGGGATCATTACCAGAGGGAGACCAATTTGGCAGCTGTCAGCACAGAGGACAGAGATATTGGGCTGACTGCTGGCCACATGGACCCAAGGTCCCACACCTCACTTCAAAGCTCAGCCACAACTTGTGAATAAAGTCTCTCTGTCTTTAGCCACCACTCGCCCTTTATTGCAAAGTAGAACCGCATTTTGATCTAAAAGTCCCATAGGATCCTTAACAACATTCAAAAGCCGGTCAGCCTATCAACTAGCAATTATATATTATTCCCACTCTCTACCATAGGTGCTAGGGACATAATAGAAGCAAAAGATATTGCTCACAAATAGCTTTCAACCTAGTTGTTGAAGTGAGTCCATAATGAATAAGATATTAGTGTATACAAAAATATGAAAAATATCAATATATATGTAAAATATATGGGGCAGATCATAGAAAATTTAGAATATTGCATAATGTACAGAGTACATTAAGAAAAAGAGCAATTCAAAAAAGGAAAAAGATATTCAAATGGTCTTATTACTATTTTGTCCTCCTCCGGATTATCTAACAAAGTTGCTTGGATTAAAAAATGTGAAGCATGTACAAAGCACAGACATTTACATTTTAAATGTCTCCTGAATTCTTTCACTATGTATCTAATCCATCAGTGGTTCCCAATTTGTCAGTAGAAGAGCCTAAGAGATTCTTAGATATTATAGATTCTGCAATTCCATACGCCTAGCTAATATTGCTAATAGAATAAAATACCTTATTATTTTTCAAACATTTGCTGATGCTGATAAAATTAGTTGCCAACCCGTTTAACCCATTTGTTGAACTCATAGTAGCTCTTTGTCATTTTATGTTTTTTTTTTCAGTCAGTCGAACTAATTTTACAACTTGTACATATGAAATATTAAATTTAACCTCAATTCTGACTATTGGACATTCATTTGTCATTTTCTTAAAGCTTTACCCCTCAAGTACAGAGTTATATTCTAAATATCTCCAACTTGTAAGTTTCAGGTGGTTAGTGCCTTACTGAGAAATATTTTCTTTTTTAAGTTAATTATGTCATTAGGTGGCTACACGGAACAATTTTGATAGAAAGAAAAGAATTTACTCATTCGTGAAGACCTTTGCTCTTACTGGTGAGGTTTATTGCTCAGAAGGATACTTTTATCAGTTGTGGCCTCTTAGTACTTCTGAAGGTGTTCGAAGTTTTTCATCTTGTTAGAAACTATTAAGAAGTGCCTAATAAATTGTCTATCACATATTATCTAACATGTTACCTGATTAAATCCTTTATCAATCTTCTGATATAATTACAATTTACCTATACATTATGGATGAGAAAATGGAGTCTCAGAGTTAATTAACTAATAATACCTGGCCAAGGCAGAATCTGAACACAGATATCATCGACTCAGAAACATTCTTTCAGTGTAATAAAAGGTAATTTGAGACAATTTGAGCCTGCCAAAATCCAGTATGTCTCTGCCACTCATACAGTGATGGAAATGCATACATTTATACAAAAGAGGAGAAAATGCTTTATTATACTCAGGGCCTATATTAGTCATGATTCTTCCTCATATCTTTCTAGCTGATACTTTGTTTCCTTCCTTCCTTCATTATTTCATTAATTCATCAATTTCATGTTCTTTTACAAAGCACCTCTATGTGCCAGACATGGTAATACAATGATGAGCAACAGGCAATTTCTAACTTCACCCTCATGTGGCTTGGGCATGAATGGAAGCCAGTGGAAAGGCAGTTCTAATATAAAGTGCAATAATGGATAAATTGAGGTAAGCTCAGGGCACCATATGTTATTAGAAAGAAGAGCCTAACCTAGCCTGGGACAAAGGAGGGAATCAGTCATAAAATGAGTAGGTCCACATAGCTTTACCTTTTAGACTAGTCCTGGGAATGGTTAGAGCACATAATTTAGTCTTTTCATTGCAAAGATAAAGAAATATTCCACATAATCTAAGCTTTTTACTTTTACCACCATGAAAGAAATTTTCAATTAAAGCATGCTAGTGGAAGTTTTGGGAAACTTTAATACTTTGGATATATTTGCAGAAGTCTCTATCCTGGAGCATACAATGTGATCACTGAGATCTCTGCATTCATTATCTCCAGTCCACACTCACAGCCACCACCACAGTCCAGACCACTACATCTCCTGCCAAAGCCATGACAAAAGCCCCTGAACTTGTTTTCCTGCCATCTGTCTTTTCTGTTTCTGGTGTATTTTCTACCCAGAAGAGTCATCTTTCTAAAAAAATAAAATAAAATAAATAAATAAATAAATAAAAATAAAATTAATTGTGTTGCTTCTCTGTTTAATGCACTTAGGAATGTACAAAATAAAAGCCCAAACTCCTTATTAACATAGTCCTCAAACCCTTACATAACCTGGCACTTCCTTCCATGTGTCCCATGCTTTGACTCTTCACTGCTCCTTGACCATAACTCCCTTCTTTCTAACAAACACATTCTCCCTCCAAGACTCCTCTGAATCCCCTAGAACCAAGATGGCCATATTTTCCTTTAAATCACCATTGGCTATGGTACCCCCTTTATCATAGGACTTACATCTCTTTGCTACAATCTCTTGACCTCTTATACATTTTCACTGCTAGACTGTGAGTGCCTCTAAGGCAGAAGATAAATATTGTCCATATTGTTCACAATCGGGTCCTAAGTACCTAGCCTAAAACCAGGTTTTAGACAATACCTTATACATATTTTTCATTTATTCATAAAAATAGCCAATATTTACTGAGCAATTACTATGAAATTTTCTGTTATGTTAAAAGTGTTTTCCATGCATTATTTCTGTTTTTCTTTATTACAACGTCTCTCTTGATTAAGTATGAATACAAATATTCATACTTTTTAAAGTAGAAAATTAAGGTTTAGATTTGGTACATAATTTGCTCAAAGTTAAATTGAAAGAAAGTGGGAGATATGAACTCCTAATCCCTGCAGTATATTGCTGAACAGATGAATGAATGAATCAATGAATGAATGAATGTATACAAGCATACATGAATGAAAGAATGGGAAAAAACAGCATGTTGTTGTTGATTACATCTCTGGTTATATTAGAAACTGTGGCAGTATCCTCTCACAATCAACTTCTAAAATAATTTAGGTAGGCTTTAACATATGTCTGTCTTGTCTCTGGGCAAGTAGCAATCAGTCTGCGATTTTTTTTTAAGTCTGTTTAATTGTTTGTTTATTTGTTTGTTTATTTATTTTTAGAGAGTGTGCACACTAGCAGAGAAGGGTCAAAGAGAGGGAGAGAGAGAATTTCAAGCAGGCTCCATGCTGTCAGTGCAGAGCCTGACACGGGGCTTGATCTCACAAACTGTGAGATCATGTCCTGAGCTGAAATCAAGAGTCAGATGCTTAACTGACTGAGCCACTCAGACACCCCTGGTCTGGGATTTATTGTGAGTTTTAAGTAATGATAAATGGAAGTAAAAAGTATATGTATATATTTCAACATAAAGTTGTTATTGTGAGCAAGTATTAAAACTCATTTTAGACAAGCAATGGGCAAGACATTTAAAGAAATGGATACCTAAGCAGGAAACATTTAAAAATGGTAAGTTTTAAAGGCGAAGTGTTCTTAGAGATCAAGTATTATGATTGCAAGATACAAAGGAGGAACCAGAAGCCAAAATACTGTAGTCTTCTTGCTATGTGACTTTGGTCAAATTTTTCAATTCCTCCAGGCTTCTGTTTTCTCAGAGGCATAATTAATTTCAGTGACATTCAACAGATCTTTACTGATTGGCAATCAGGCCCAAGAAGTTTGCTCAGATGATCTCCAAGTTGGCTCTTACACCTCTCGACCAGTGACTCCAAAAGTTCCTCTTCAATTCTCAGATGAGGACCTGCAGTCCCAAGATGAAGGTGCTCTGCCAAAATTTCATGACTAATTAATAGCAGAAAACAGGTTATTATGACAAACTATCATTTCATATCACTAATGTACTATGAGCTAACCACCTCCCACCTCCATACACAATATTGAGGACTGTAAATTGTGAGAATCCATCACCTATTGTCTTCAGCAATATCCAGGATGATTGCTACATAATTTAAGAAATGTGAAATATTTGGCAAAATTTCAAAAAGGATTTCAGGAAATGAGAAAATGGTGTCATAATATTACCCATTAAAACAAATGAAAGTTCCATTTTTTCAAGAGACAAAGCCAGAAAGACTGAAGTTGAATTCCAGAACGTGGCCTATTCCTTAGTAGCTATCAATTTCCTGATGTCTAAAATGAGATGTTTTTACTCTCAAATAAGACAACGTATGTAAAAGTCCTCTGTAAACATCCGAAGTACTCAAACATCCTTCCTGCTATTAACTGAAGGCGTTTTGCTAAGAGAGGTTGTTACACTTCTCCATCTTCTTCTACAAAAAAGAAACAGTGCTAAACCATCTTTCTTCATAATAGGAGCTTTTAGATGTTGGCAGGGGGTGGGGACAATAAGGTATGTTAACGTAATATTTTGTCAGAGGAATTTTAAGAATTTAAATGTAATGTAAATTGCTCCTTGAAGCAGGAGGAAGGAATAGATCATCTCTGATAAGGAATAGCCAATAGTAACAAAGTATATTTGTGAGATTCTAAGACTATATTTTGTCAATTTCTTTTCTTTTAAATGAGAAAGAGAAAAAACAAGCATATGGTAATACTTGTTTCATATATTTTGGAACTGCCAAGAGTCCTTGTATAGATGTGGTCACATGCAATTTTATTTATTTATTTATTTATTTATTTATTTATTGGAAATTTTCCATGTGGTCAGGAAAAGATTTTGATCTTTTGTGCGCAACTGGTCTCTGGGTGAAGGCAAAGATCATCAAAACAGTTTGACTCCATAATGGGAAAAGAAAAGAACCAAGAGAGCCAAGGGGGCTCCTGTTTCAGTGCTCGGCTCCTGACAACACTTAGGAGCTCAGAGACCAGTGTTTTAACTGTGTAGCCTTTCTTTTCTCCAAAGAGCAATTTGGGGAATGCAAGTTAGCATTTACAAGAGGTTAAAAGAAAATGAAAATTGTTACCCTGCTGTGAATTTGTTTTTGTGCCTGTTTTATGTTTCCAAATAACAGCCTGTGGGTTTATTCAATGTAATTGTAAACTGTATTTATATAAGAGGTTAAGAGAGAGACGTTTCTTAAGTTAAAAAGTATGTGAAGGACCCAAGATGTGGGTAGCATTTTTTAGTGCAAAGTCTGCTCTTCCAGCACTTTAGTTTGGTCCCATATATATAAACTGTTTTACTAACCCATATACAATATATGTGTTATGTCTATGTTAATGGCATTAAGATAAAGTGAAAAAGCAGGAGAGTTTAGTTTCGTCAACTTTTCATGTTGCAAAAGGACTCAGACCACCCAGCAATATGGGTTGTCATTTGCCAGAGAATGACTGAGACTGTCTGTTTATTATCAGGAGAAATTAGTGTTCTTTGAGTGCTCAGTAGCACCAAGCACAGCACTGACACCTGGAAGATACATTGCTCTTGAACTGAAATAACTCAAATAAAATCCATCTGATTATGGCTTTGGTTACTCACAGGGATAGCCAGCTGTGTCTCTTAAGCAAAGTTTGATTCCTATTTAATAACAGAGGCTTGAGCAGGCTTCCTGGGTCAGAGCAGTCATTGCCTAGGTATGCTCTGCCTATTCATGTACTAACTGCTTGACCTCGGTAACTGCACCCTCAGTTTCCTCACCAGTAAAATAGAAATCTCTAGAGTTCTTACCTGAATGAGTTGAAAGGATTAAGTAAGAAAATTCATGCAAAACTTGTAGAAGATTGTCTTTCCTATAGCAATTGTGCAATAGATAATGGCTATATGTGTTAGTCCTAGATAAAGACTTAGCTAACTAATTTCAACTGTGAATGTGAATAAATATAAATATATATAGGGGTGACTGGGTGACTTAGTTGGTTGAGTGTCCAACTCTTGAATTCAGCTCAGGTCATGATCCCAGGGTCATGGGATCGTGTCCCATGTCATAGCACCGAGCCAGCATGGAGCCTCCTTAAGATTCTCTCTCTCTCTCTCTCTCTCTCTCTCTCTATCTCCCTGCCTCCCTCTCTCTGCTCCTATCCCCCACCCAAAAAACAAAAACAAAAAGCACACACAAAAAACATATATATATATATATATATATATATATATATATATATTCACTCTTACTAAAAATGTTTATTGAGAGCTTATTATGTGGTAAGCATGGTTGTTTTCACAACAGAAAGAGAGGTGAATAAGATAAATAATAAATAATATGTGCCACAAAGAAAATAAAAGAGAGGTATGGTAAAGAGTGGCTGGAATGGGAGTTGGGGTGTGGAATCTGGTGTAGGGGTACAGACGGGAACCTCTGAAGGGTAACATTTGAGCACAGAAGAGAAGAGGCTACTAGCAGCATGAAGATCTGAAGGATGAATCTTCCACGGGTAGGGAACAGCATGTTGAAGAGCCTTGGTGTTTTCAGAGAATAGAAAGATTAGTGTGGTAGTGCAGAGTGTTTCTACCTCAGCACCATTTATATTTTGGGTGAGATAATTAATCATTTGTTCTAGGGGCTCTCCTGTGCATCACAGGATGTTTGGCATCATCCCTGACCTCTATTCGACACCCCAAATTGTGACAAAAAAAGGCCTCCAGACATTGTCAACTATCCCCTTGGAGGGTACAATCCCCCTTTCCTGCTGGGAATCACTGGACTATAAAATGGGCAAGGAGGACAATAGTTTTATATGGAATAAAAAACATTAGGGAATATCTTTATATTTCTTCCTAAGTGACACTTCTAAGGCATTACAGGCTAATCAGCTGACTTTGCCACCCACCTCCTGGCCAGAATATGATGTCTGGATATGTAAATCATGAGGTTGCAACTTCTTAGGCCACCCACCTCAAGTGTCAGTTATGATTCCTCTTCTAAGCCCCGAGGCCTATATCTTTATTTTTCTGCTCAGAAAGTGAAGCAATTTTTATGTAGCTTTTAATTCACCAAGTAAATTTTGTAATATTGAACTATATCCTAATAAGTACGTGGAATAAAAGTAAAATAGTGTTTAAACTAATAAAAGTTGACCTATGATGTATTTCATTAAGTAAGCATCGTATTTATTGTGTGTGAAAATTGAACTGAAAATAGTTGCTTCTTTTGAGTTCTCTTTTGAGTTCTCAGTGCTCAACGTTTGCATACAGCTTTGATTTGGCATATCTATCAAAAATTTACAGATATAACTTAGGTTACAAAGATAGGGGAGATCTACTAACAAAGTATGTTAATAGTAACCTTTCTGAAATGCTTCCCAATCTATATGCAATATTAGAAAATAATTTATTATTTAGAGTATATATGATTTACAATTTCTGAGGTCTCATGATTAAGCGGTTTTATTTTCTGAGAAATGAATAGTTCAATAAGATATCTCTAAAGCTGCTATTTTTACAAGAATAACCAAACAGAGGACTAGCATCTGAATGGATGTAATCCTAATCAAGATCAATTCTAAAGTAACCCCAATGGTTTGACATCTCCCTTCATTTTAAACCATCATTTCTTCCTTGGATATGTACTAAAAATGGCTTTCTTGGAGTAATTTATATTCTCAGCATAAAATGCCCCAAGAATATCTTATAGATATATAAGGTGGTAGAAAAAGACTCTGGTACCTAGTCTTAAAGAATACTTTGGGAAATTTGATCAGTTTTCTGCTCTCTTTCTTGGTTTGTGAACTTTTCCTAAATTAGAATTAGTGGCTAGCTTTTTTTTTTTTTTTTTTTTGTGTTTATGTATCTATTTTGAGAGAGAGAGAGAGAGAGAGAGAGAGAGAGACTGCACATGCGTGAGAAGGGAAAAGGCAGAGAGGGAGGGGGGGAGAGAGAGAGAATCCCAAATAGGCCCCACGTTGTCAACACAGTCCAGTGTGGGGCTTGAATTCAGGAACCCTGAGATCTTGATCTGAGAGGAAATCAAGATTGGGACACTTAACCAACTGAGCCACCCAGGCGACCCTAGTGGATAGCTTTAATCCCATGTAAAATGGTAGATGGTAGACTACTCAGGCATCCAGAACATGATAGAACTAAGTCAAGACTCTGGAGACTTATGTCATTAAGTGATAGTCAGAAAACTGTCTGCTTTACTCAGATTCATCCTACTAGGACTGGCTAATGTTTCAGATGCTATGAGTTATACTGGGTCACTTGGAAGTCCTTCAACAGATAATTTCTGCTTGGCACACATATCAGTATTTGAATTTTTTACCCTTCATCATTCAACTCATACGCTTCAGAATAATAACTAAAAATAATACTTTACTAACAATGTCTCTTAGCTTTGGGAATTTATTTCTTCAGAAGCAGAAATTTCAAGAGAGGAAGGATAATTGAACCCAAGAATAGACTACCATGGGAATCTCTCCATTCCTGAGGAATGTAAAGAAAAGAAAATGCAGCCATCTGCTAGATGGGCTAGACATAACCCTGTCTGGACTGGGTGGTCTCTTGGGCTCCCTTTCAGCCCTAGGCATCTACGATTTTTCGGTGAAGGCAAAATGAATGCCATGGATTTTTTAAAATACTGTGAATCTGTCTTTTCTTTTATTTGTTTTAATAAATTACAAATTTTATTAAATTACAAAGTTAACACATGCCTGTTTCAAAAAGGATACAAAGTAAAAACATGAAAATTTAACCCCCACCCCAATCTAATTCCATTCCTCAGATAAAGGTTAGCAGTTTGGAAGGTATCCTTCCAGGATTTTTTCTAGGTATGTTTGAATGCATTTTATGATTATATCTCTCTATTCTAAAGAAACTGCATAAATGTCTATGAGTAGACATATCTTTAAATCTACATGAACAGGTATGTATAGCCTCTTTTTTATGATAAAAACGAGAGTTCTTGAAAACTCCCCTCTGAAGAACTTCCTCTGCCCTAACTTAAGTGCTTCTTGTTCTTCTTTTTGTTCATCTCAACCTCTATATTCTGTACGAGTGAAAACCAAAGAACCCTTCTGAAAAAGGATAACTCCAATAGAGGGTGCAATGGAGAAGATGCAGGAAAGCCAGGACCAGAATCTTCTTCAGTAGGCATATACCATATATGTATGTGTTGCATGAGTGTGTGAGCGAGTGAGTGAGTGAGTGTGTGTGTGTTGTGTGTATCTATATATCTAGATCAGCTATATTTGTAAAATTTATATATCTTAATTTATATAGGATATATTCCTAGAAGTGGAATCACTGTGTCTAAGGATATGCCTCTATTTCTAATGCAATTTTCTTCAAAGGAACCCAGGAATCTCCTGGAAGATATTGTGCTATGAACTGCCCTTATAAAAATCACATAGCATCTTGTCATTCCCCAAGTACTTTACTTGTCTGGGAGGGGATTGGGGTATTGGTGTTGCTCTCCAGTGAACTCAAAATTGATGTCTTAGTTCAGGGAAGAGTCAGCTGACAGTAAAGAGGAGAGGAGCATAAGGAAGCTATGAATGGAATCAATTTCAGCAAAGTGTAGAACTGGGAAACCAGATAGCAAAACAGAGTAACTTCCTAATTCTGTTTATTGATTACTTACTTCTCTGTCTCATCTCCCATCTTCCATCCTTTGTTCAAACACCTTTTTGTTTTCTTCTAGAAACTCTTTCATTATTAACTAATCTCTTTCCCTCCACCCACCCTAACATCCAAATGTACTATTCTTAGGTTTTTGCAGCATGCTGTGCTTTCCTTTATCACAGCGATTATCACTTTATATATCATTGTTTGAATTACATTTTAAATTACTGTAATAAACTAAAATTCTTCAAGACAGTCTTTTATTTCTATATCCCTGGCACACCAAGCACAGCCTAGTATATAGTAGGTGCTCAATATATGTCAAAGAGCTGAATGAAATATTGATGATCTATTACATTATTAGATTATTAACAGATTATTATTAATAGATTGTTATCATCTCAGCATCAATGAGTATCCTTACCCAAGACACTGATTTATTACCTTTATTTTAATTATTTTCTAATATCTTAAACCAGAAAATACTTAACCTTCTATTAAAATTGGTCAAAATTACTGAAAAGATGAAAAATTAAGAGAGACCATGTCTTAGTTTGTCGAGGCTGCTATAACAAACTACCACAGACTGGGTAACATATAAACAACAGAAATTTATGTCTCACAGATCTGGAGTCTGGAAATCTGAGATTAGAGTCCAAGTATAGTTGAATAAGTACCCTCTTTTGATTGTAGACTTCTTGTATATTCCCATGGCAGAAGGGGCTATGGAACTCTGTGGGACCTTTTTTTGTAAGAGTACTAATGCCATTAAATGAGGACTCAACCCTCATGACCTAATCACCTCTCCAAATCTCCTCTTCCTAAAATCATAATATTGGGCCTTAGAATTTCAGCATGTGAATTTTGAAGGTACATAAACATGCAGACCACAGCAGATCATCATTTGGAAAAGCATGGCCATCATAAATCTGCAAAATTACGAAAATGTCTATCAAGTTATTTTTTCTTTCTCTTTCATTCGCTATAGATGTTTATATTGGAGGAAATCTGACTTTCTTTTCCTTCTCCATAAACTAAGTGTGTGGATAATTTTCCTTCCTTGTAGATTCACTATTTGAAAAACAACTTTGTTTGCACGATAAGATGCAAGTAGTTTTCTCCCAAGCCAGAAACGTACCATTGGTGTCAGGAAAGGGACATCACCATTACTATGCCTGTGTGGCAAATGGAAAGGGGTCAATATTGGTGCTCTGCCAGAACAGTATGGGCTCCCACCCACGAGTTCCTTAAAAACTGTCTGGAAAGTATATGATATTTGTCTTTTTCTGACTGACTTATTTCGCTTAGCATGATACACTCTACTTCCATTCATGTTGCTGCAGATGGTAAGATTTCACTCTTTTTGATCACTGAGTAATATTCCTTCGTGTATACACATGTATACATGCATGTATATACACACACACACACACACACACAGCATCTTTTTTATCCATCCATTAGTCTATGGATACTTGGGCTCTTTCCATAATTTTGCTACTGTTGATAGTGCTGCTATAAACATTAGGGAGCATGTGCCCCTTCAAATCAGCATTTTTGTATCCTTTGGATATATGTGGAATTTAAGAAAGAAACCAAATGAACATAGGAAGGAAAAATAAGATAAAAACAGAGAGGGAGGCAAACCATAAGAGACTCTAAAATACAGAGAAAAAACTGAGGGTTTTTGAAGGGAAAATGGGTGGGGAGATGGGCTAAATGGGTGATGGACATTAAGGAAGGACATATGTTGGGATAAACACTGGGTATATTATGTAAGTGATGAATCACTGGGTTCTACTCCTGGTACCAATAGTATACTGTGTGTTAACTAACTTGGATTTAAATAAAAAGAAAAAAAGTATCTGGCTAGCAATGAGTAGTGCTCTAACATTTGCATTTTCTGTTTCATATATCTAATATTCAAAATGCATTTTATTTAAATAATATTTTTTAGCATCTCAATGGCTAATAGAAATAATTCTATTTATTTATTATTATTATTATTAAATAAATTATTTATTATTTATAAATATATTATTTATAATATATATTATAAATATATATATATTATAAATATATATATATATAAATATATATATTATATTATATATATATAAATATTTATAAATAAATTATTTATAAATTTATAAATAAATTATTATATATTATTAAATAAATATATTATTATTATTATTAAATAAAAAACATATTTATTTTTCTTATTATTTGTTACTTTTTTTCTCTTCTCAGCTATGAACTAAAAGTTCTTTTCTCTTTTTCCAAGTTGGATGTATTCTAAGTTTTATCTGGTAATTTTCAGAACATGAAGACAAAAACACAGGAGAAAGAAACATTTATCAGTGAAACAAACCAACTAGTTATTTATTTAAAAAAAATCTTTCTTCAACTTGGAAAGCCTACTTCAGCACAAGAATTACCCTGAGGAACTCTCAGCTATGCCATCAATTAGGTGCTGAAAAATGTGTCAAATGTCCTTGTAACCTCTTACCTGAGTGTGCAGTCTGCTGTACCTAGTATTTGAAATATACTGCAGCAACGACTAGCTCACTACCTTGGGTGTTTCAAGAGAGTCTGAATTGACACCCTGTCCTACACTGACTTCTCTCCATAAACACAAGCTCTTTCTCTATATAGAACAGAATGGAGCCACAGTTTCCTGACCAGAAATGGAATAATCATTGCTTCAGTCCTAATGTTCTCTGTGTGCATTTCTCTTACTACATGGTGCAGAACTGAAAACCTCATGCTTAGTACAATGTACAGAAAAAGACTATATGAAGTTAATTTCCCTTTATATCAAACATTCATCTAAGTGCACTGAATATAAAGCAATTGCTCCTGCTCACTGCAATCTCATTTTTAAATAGTTGGAAAATGGGAACATCATCTCCAAAAGAGACAGAATTTTTATGTGAGTGCTGATAGCTTGTATTTTTTTTTCTATTTTCAACATTTGATCTCAACTGCTGACTGATTTTTAGTAGTGAGCTCATTAAAATCAAGATTGCAATTGTTATTTTAGGTTGCTGGGAAAGCAGGGGCTGAGGTCAATGATATCTTGCTTTTTCATACCTCAGAGCCCAGGGAGCAGAGGAGCCTGGGACTCCCTTCTCTTCCTTCTGTGTTACCCACTCTATCATTTCTGTCCCCAAGTTGCTTGTTCTTTGGATTGTGTGGCCACCTTTCCCTAAGACCAAAATAAAGATGGTAACAGTTGGTTTAAAAAATAAGGAGTTCAAGGGGCGCCTGTGTGGCTCAGTCGGTTAAGCGGCCAACTTCGGCTCAGGTCATGATCTCACAGTCCATGAGTTCGAGCCCCGCGTCAGGCTCTGTGCTGACGGCTCAGAGCCTGGAGCCTGTTTCGGATTCTGTGTCTCCCTCTCTCTGACCCTCCCCTGTTCATGCTCTGTCTCTCCCTGTTTCAAAAATAAATAAAAATGTTAAAAAAAAATTAAAAAAAATAAATAAAAAATAAGGAGTTCCACATATGTATCCATCAGGATCTAGTCAGGAGACCCAAACCACCCCAGTTATTTCACCTAAGATCATTTAATATAAAGAATTGGTAGGTATTGAAAAATTAAAAAGATAAAAATGGAATAATAAGGGGTCATGAGGGTGATAATGGCAGGAAGCAGCAGCCATGCCTCAGAGATGGGGGCAAATAAGGAAGAGGTTGAAATGATTAAAACTTAGAATTCACATTCTCTCTTACTTTCTTAACTCTTTCTTGTTCTTACAAACCCCCAAAACTATTCTTTCGCCATAGATACTTCATTGCTTACACTCAATGCCTTTGCATTTTCCTTTCTTTCTGAAGCTTCATCAACGGGTGGGTTGTAACCATTAAGTTTGCTTTATTCCTCAGGTTGTAGACAAGAAAAGAAACAAAGTTAGGGTGCCTTTGCCACTTAGTGGTATGACCAACTGACCAATTGTCTTGTAGAAATCTAGCCTTCTGTTGATGGTTAACCTTGTCAGTCCCAGTATTAAGACTGTGGAATAATTTTAGCCCCTTTGAATACTGGGTTAAGATATGAATCTCAGATTTATCTGTTCATCTGTTGCTGGCCCAAGACAGTTTTCTCCTGCCTGTACCCCCAGCCTTACCCCTGACTGCAATGTTGATACTTGCAGTTGCCTTTAGAGTAATCTCACTTTTTTTTTCCTTCTGTACATGCTTGAAAAGAATAGTACTAGCTCTTTTTAATTTAACTTTTTTTAAGTCACTTGGTAATTTTTTTAATTTATTCTAGTAATTCATTACAATTTTTACTTTTTCCAAATCGAGTTGTTTTATAATGAAGGGACCATCAGAGTATTTAACCTACATTACTGTCTAGAGGTGATACTTTTGACTGATGGGCTTTTTATGTATTCTTATGCTATAAATGACATCATTTTTTATCATCAATAATTGCTGTATTTCTGCCCTCTGGACTGTCATGGAAAGTAGAGTCTCAATACTGAACAGTGAAGTATCCATGTGTTTTTTAAAATGAAAAGCAGTGATTTCTATTCATCATAAGGTACTAGTGTAGACTCAGACTTCAAGGACTACTTAACCTTCATTCTTTTCTATTTCTGCTGAACAGTCTCTTGCCTTTATCCAGTAGGCAAGGAAATTTTTCATGTAACTGTAGGCTTTCATGTACATAAAACATATCAGAAACTAAGTATCTCTAAGAAGACTTGCGGCTCTTTCTTTGTTTTTGGAGTCGTCTCATCCTACATTTCTGTGATGAATGTCTGAGGCAATAATGTAAGAATATAACACTCTAGGGGCGCCTGGTGGCTCAGTCGGTTGAGCGACTGACTTCAGTGCAGGTCATGATCTCGCGGTCTGTGAGTTCAAGTCCCGCGTCTGGCTCTGTGCTGACAGTTTAGAGCCTGGAGCCTGCTTCGGATTGTGTGTCTTCCTCTCTCTCTGCGCCTCCCCCACTCATTCCCTCTCTCTCTCTCTCTCTCTCTCTCTCTCTCTCTCTCAAAAATAAATAAACCTTAAAAAAAGAATGTAATACTCTAAATTCCTAGCTTGCCTTCTGTCCCTCTCTCTAGCCTCCCTTAGACACTTTTATCATGGACACTTTATGTTGTATCCTAGAGATTGCTCACAGTGATTCACTATGAAAATGTATTGTCATGTGGAGAATCTTAGCATGTTTTCCTGGAATCTTTACGAGGAAATATCTGCTGGTTAACAGAAATTCTAAACTAACGATGTTCAATATTGTTGGGTGAGGGATATTATCAACACCTTTTGATAAGCTTGGGCGAAATTACCTGTGATGGCCACTTGTCTATTGAGGTGTCTTCCCAGTCCATGAACCATTCCCTCTTTCCTGAGAACTAATTCACCACCAACACCACCCCTTAGGCATTCACGGGTTCCTGGAAGCCATGTTCACACTGCAGGAGTTTGGCTGCAAAAGATTGGATAATCTGATCAAAGATTTGATAATCTGATCAAATCTGAGCCAATTAAATTATCATTTTGGGAATTGGAATTGGAAGACAAAAAGATCAGAGGTTGAAAGGACAGGCAGAGTTGCAGAAACAGTTCACAAAACATTACTATTGTAGTCTAGAGTGGACCTACTCCTTCAGCCTTCCAAGAAGACTCAATTTTTCTCCTTTTTCTTGGGCAACATAAAATAACTTGTGGTGTACATGAAGATGTGCCACCTAAACCCCTTGTCACGAAAGGACTTGGTGCTCTAACTTCTGAGAATGCTGTCATCTCCTTCCAGGTTTGCCTGGGCTGGAAAAACAAAAACAGAAACAAAAACTAAAACAAAAACAAACACACAAAAAAACTACCTTACTCCAAAGCTTGCCAATATCCATTTCTGATCACCGTGTGAGGGATAAAGTTTCAGGCATTTAGGTCCACCACAGGAACATCCAGATAGAGTACATATGTTCCACAATTCCTTATGAGTTTGCCTAAGGTTTTACCAGGTCTACATTACACTTCAGCATCTCACTCTGACCATTCCTTCTTTCACAGGTTTGGATCCCTAATAAATGTCCTATGTGCCAAATTCCATCTCAAACTCCATCTGCTCAGGGGCAATCCAACCTGCAGCACTCAGTAGATGACCAACAATTTCTTTTTTATTCTTAAACTGAATTGAATTGGTCTGTTGCTTGCAACCAACAGTGTTAATTAAGACATTCAATATTCATATAATGAGTAGCATACATGATCAGCAGGGATGTGTAAGACCTTTGAGAACATCCTGACTATGTGGGTGCTAAAAGTTGTTACATTTTTCCCTTAGAACAGGAGATAATTTTTAGATTCTGTTGAATTAGTACAATCCAGTTGGAATTACATTAGCTTTTCTTCATAGCCCCTTACTCTTAGGAGAACACTTTCACAAAGAATAATAATTATGTTATCTTTATAAACCTTCTATCTAACAAGCTACTGGCACATAGAAAATGCTCAGTAAATGCTTCCTGAATAAATGAATAAAATCTGACTACTGTTTCATGTAGTCAGACTGTTTTAACACAAGAATGTCAACTATGCTGATTTTTAGTGATAACATTTGTAGCAGCTATTTCATGCCTCACTTCCCTGTTGCCACCTCTTACCCCCATTCTTTCTATTCTGTTCCTTTCCTCTGACCCACATGTTCACTGTTGCTCTTCTGTCTTATCATTTCTCTGTCACTCCTAGAATCTTTGTTGCATGGTAAACACATCGTCCATATCCTCAATTATCTAGGCTTCTTCTTGCATACTACTCTGCCTTCAATTTCCCCTGGGGATGATGCCATGCCTGTTAAGCTCTCTGCCCCTTACCTTGACTGTCAAGACAGAGGCAACTCTTATATGCAGCAAAGATATTCATGTTGGTTGATATCATGTGATCTTATTAATCACAAGATATGTCATATCATGTTCAGAGTAACCAAGGCAAGATATTTAGAAAGATTACAGTATTTGAAATTCTAGCCTTACACGCAAGAGAGTGCTCAGATCTGGATGAGGTATATACCAAAATTGGAAAAAAATACCAATGATTAGAAGATAATTCTGACAATGATGTCTCAGGGGAGTTTGGAAAGGAATATATAAGCAACTCTATGTGTTCCAAGTGTGAAGGGTTTTAACAAAGGAAATTAGGCTTATCAACCATGAGAACACAAAAGGATAAATGTCAGAAATTACCAGAGAGTCAGTCCTGAAGCAAAAGATTATTTTCTTTATTTTAATTTTCTCATGTTTATTTATTTTGAGAGAGAGAGAGAGAGAGAGAGCATGCGCACGCATGCGAGCATGGGAGGGGCAGAGAGAGAGGGAGAGAGAATCCCAAACAGGCTTTGTGTTGGCAGTGCAGAGCCTGAGTAGGGTTTGGTCTCACAAACTGAGATCATGACCTGAGCCAAAATCAAAAGTCCGCAGCTGAACCGACTGAGCCACCCCGGCTCCCTGAAGCAGAGGACTCTTAACAGCTCACCTGGAAGCCATTGCAGATCTTAAGAGTCTCTGAGAAAATTGCTATGTAGTCTACAAGAGTATTGGGTAGCTTTCAAGGATTAGATGGAAATCTGCCTTAACCCCAGAAATCTGCCTACAGAATACTGGCTTCTCCTTTTCTAACACCTTCCAACTCTTAATGTAAGTACTTCTTATTGGCCCACTGGAACCTGTAACAATAAGGGGATGGGGATTCCAGGATATGTAGCTTACAACTTCTCCACTGCAGTGCAGTGGTAAATTAGAAGTAGCCAGTACTGATGCAAGTTGCCAAGTGACTGTTCAGCATGTTTCCCTTTGGGCCTCAGGAAAACTGAACACATTCATAAGGTAAAGGAAGCATCAATTTAGTCATAATTCACCCAGGCCAAAAGTTAATTTTATTTCTTCCTTTAGCCAAATTACACAGCAGAAATGGATTTGGGGCCCCAGTGAATAAAATCCACTCAAACAAACATCATATTACCAGAATTAACCAATTAATGTAGGCAATGTGAGGCCTGAGAAAGAAACAATTTTTTTTTAATCCTAAAATATTCTTGTTCCCTTTTTGGAACTTTATATAGCATGTGCCTCTCCTCAATCTTTCCAGTATTTCTGAATTGCACTAAAACATTAATTAAATGAATGGAATGCAGCAATCAATCCTGGCAGGTTTTTCCCTTGGAGTAGAGGAGAACTTAATTTATTTCTACTTAATTACCTCATTTCAGCCTTGCCATGTTTATTAATAATGAATATCTGTTCCTTTTAAAATGGCATTGATCACCAATTTCCACTGCTGCCAAGGAGATTTGACATGACAAATGTCCAAGGGCTGGGTTCAGAGTTATTGTTTAACTTGATATACTTCTAGCATAATCGATATGTTAGGTAATCCATAGTGCATATGTATCAAACAAGTTAGCAATCCAGTACAAAAGCAGATGGTTTTCTCTTCTCCAGCATGTTTTTTTGAAACCTGAAGTTGAACTTAACTTTCATGAACTTACAAAACTAATGCATTTACATTCATCCTGTGATTTCCTCTTTCCCTTTCATTCTCTAAGTCCTTTTTTTCCTACAGTGAATGCCAAGCCTAATTGGCCCATTTTCAGTTAAGGAAAAATCACCCCAACTGATGTTTCTAGCCATCTTTTTAACAATGTTAAATGGTTAGAAACAGGTGAGGTGAAAGGCATTTACTGCTTGCTGCGAGTGAGTGGTATAAACGGTATTGATCTGCTATGAAGGGCTTACAGTAGGAAACAGCATGTTATTTAAAGTGTGAATACCTATCTGATGTATCTTTTACCTATATCCAAAAGCTTGTAACACAATTCTACTCCCTTGTTTGGCTCCTTGCAACTCCTTTATGTTTTGTCACAGGCAGTACCCAGATCTGGTCTATGATGTTGTTTGGGTTCCAGATTTAATAGCTAAAGTGATAAGAAGAAAAAAAAAAGAAAAAGAAAAGGAAAGACTAATGAACATGCACCTAAATTTATAACTAAGTTATAAGAAGTAAGGAAGATACAGTTTTTCAAAGCTGACACCAAAAGCAAGGCCTCAGAAGACTTCCTCTTTGGGGAGGTCTGATGCCCCCTGCCTCTTCCCCATTATAAAGTCTCCTTTACAATAGTTTGTCTGGAAACCTTCAGAGAAACAGCACACAGGTCACATGGATGTAAAAGATAATTATCTTTGCTTGATAAAAGCTTTAATTGGTCAAGAGAGAAAACTGGGGTAGGGATTTCTCAGGATATAAGAATATGAATAAGGACAGAGAGTATAGAAAACAGGGTCAAGTTGGTTGACCTGTGAAGAAATGAAGTGAAAGGCAATTTTCCTCCTATTCTGTTAAGTCAGTAGGAAGTGCCACATTCTCATTTAGATAAAGATAAACAACTATAGACACATATATTTTAAGAGAAAACTCTCATAACAGCATCTAATGAATAGAGGAAACTAAGACTGCTTTTCTAGTTAAGCAATTTCTGCAGTGATATAAAGGGTAATTTATCTTGTTGAGAAACATGAAGAATGCAGAGGTAAATACCTCTTTCCCTCATTTACTAAAAGTAACCTCTGCTAATCATTTCATATATAGATTTTTAGTTCTGGTTTAAATTTCACATAAATGGTACCATTTCATATTGTGAATTGCTTTTCTTACTTAGGATATTTTGGAGATTTTTCCATACTAAACACATAATTTTTGTAAGTAATTGCCTAGTATTTCACAGGGTGTGCATAACAATTCCAAGTTTCCTTTCTGATTAACATTTAGGCTATTTTCAACATATTTTTGCCATTAAAGATAATTATTCAATTGATATTTTGGGATATAGATACCTGTGCTTATATGAGAGTGTTTCCATCTGAGATATTCTTAGAAATAAAGCACCTGGGTAAATGTTTTCATGTATTTTAACTTTTGGAAGATGGTCCCAAATTCTTCCAAATGGATTTTAAAATTCTGTGCTACCACAAAAATATTGTGAGATTATTGTTCACACTGTTCTCACCAACACAGGATAGTTTCTTTCTTTTTTGTTTTTAATATTTTATTTATTTTTGGGAGAGCACAAGTGGGGAAGGGGCAGAGAGAGGGAGACAGAGAATCTGATGAGGCTTGAAGTCAGGAACTGCAAGATCATGACCTGAGCTAAAGGGGGATGCTCAAACAACTGACCCACCCAGCTACCTCCAGGATAGTTTCAGTTAAAAAAATTTTTTTGCTCATCTGAATGACACAAAATTTGTTTGCTATTTTAATTTGTGTTTCCCAATGCAGAAAATTTAATTTTTAAATATGCGTTTTAAATATGCTTAGTAACATAATTTTTAAGTATGCTTATTAGTTGCTTATATATCTTTTATCAACAATTTCTTGGTCATATACTTAGCACATTTTTTCTGTTTTGTTGGATATGGTTTTCCTAAATTAAAAGAATACATTTGCCAAATAACTTTATGAATATTCTACCATTTCTGTACTGATTTGAAATGTTAGCTTGATCATATTCTATTTCTGACTTCTTATTTGTTCTTTAATCTATTGTCTATTTTCTAGTTAGATACTAGAATTCTATTGAATTTTTAAATGTTAATTTTATATGCAGACTTAAATACTCATTATTTTTCAGATGATCCTCTTGGATTTTCTAAATATAAAAATCACAGGCTAGTTGCTTTCTTTGCAATATTTTTAACTATTATTTTTTCTTATTGCATTGAGGAACACTTGCAGGATTATATCCAATAGGAGAGATGATAGTGACATCCTTGCCTTTTCCTTGCCTTTTATTGAAATGGTTCTAATATTAGCTCACTAAGTAAGACATTTATTAGTTTCTGATAGACAGAACTTAAACTGGCCAAAGACCTTTCTTTTCATTCCTAGAAGGATGTGGTTTGATTCTGAAATGTATGTTAATTATTATTTGATGCTTTTCAGCATTTACTGAGATAGCCAGATTTTCTTCTTTAAAAGGTTAATGTTGTGATTTATGGTGAAAAAAAATACCTGTCTAACCCTGAAATGTTTTAGCAAATTTTTGAAGGTTCATGATTTGGTAATAATTCATTATTCTTTATATGCAATTTCAGCTTGCTGGTATGACTGCGTGTATGCAAGTATTTTTTTTATGCTTAGTATAAGGGCAATGCTAACATTGAGTTATTTATGAAAATATTCTTCGTTTCACGTATCTTGAAATGATCATTCACAGAGTGATGAGAGTCATCCTTTTGTGCATTTGTTAACAACACAAACTCCCTGACATTTCCCCTGAGAATTTCAATTCAATGAATCTGAGGTGAAACCCAGGAATATGAATTTTAACAAAAATCTTTAAAGATTTTTTTATTGGTTGGCTAATTTGGGAAATGTACCTTTTGGAAATATTTAAACAGCATGGGTTATATATTTCTTGAAGTTCTGAGAATTTTTATCTATAATTTCAGCCAAATGGATTGAAAATTGATATTCAGATCTTTTTATCTCCCTGAACTTCAGTTCCAATGTGGCAATATTGGAAAAAAATTAAAGCATCAACCCATAAAGAGAAAGAGAAAGAAGCCATAGAAAGACAATTGTGTAACTATAAAGCAAGGTGATGTGTGAGGATAATTAACTTATCAGTCCTAGGAAAACTAAATCCTAAAGCAACAATAGGGAAAGCAGAGAAGCAAATTATATCACAGAAAATTCAGGAGTAGGCATACATTAGTGAAATTAGTAAAAGTGAGAGACAGATGGGTTAACCAAGAAAGACTGATCAAAAGTCTATTCAAGAGGTAATTAAACTCTCAGATTTCTTTCCCAATTTTGAGCAAACAGTTAACTATTCTTTTCTATCCACACAAAAGATGGGAAGTTTATTCCCTGGAGAAAGGAAAACAGAGATCTTTGGACAAAAAGACAGCAAAGTTGAGGATAGGAGTCATGTATGAAAAACAGGCAATTAGAGTCGCCTGGGTGGCTCAGTTGGTTAAACGTCCAACTTCGGCTCAGGTCACGATCTCACAGTTTGTGAGTTCTAGCCCTGCTTCCAGCTCTGTGCTGACAGCTCAGAGCCTGGAGCCTGCTTCAGATTCTGTCTCCCTATCTCTCTGCTCCTCCCCTGTTCATGCTCTATCTCTCTCTCTCTCTCAAAAATAAATAAAAACATTAAAAGAAAAAGGAGATTATATAAATGTTTGTGTAATAAGTATTAAGAAAAAACAGGCATTTTGCCCATTTAGTGCTCAGTGACCCTCCAGGATATATATTGAAAGTATCAGTTGCTGCAGAATCTGACTATCCCAAAGAAAGAACTATAGTTTAAACCTTATAATTTCTCTTATAAAACAGCACAGCCAGATCATCCCATGGTGGTGAAGACCATAGTCACTCAAAGACTCTCACATGCAGAAGTTTTTTTAATATCTGACTCTTGAATATGAGCAGGAAGTCAATGATCACCAGATATGTCAGGAAAACTTTTAGTATGAACAAAAGAAGCCAAACAAACAAACAAAAATACCAAACAAAACAGAGACTATGCAAGGAATACAAAATATAAAAATGAAATGAAGCAAACAAATAATTGCTAATATTCTTAAAAAGGTAAGGGAAGTTAATGCAAACAGTAAAAATAAATAAATAAATAAATAAATAAATAAATAAATAAAAGGCTCCAATCAAAATATCTTCCTCAAAAATATGAAAATAAGTTCTTGGAAATTAAAAATAAAATAAAGATGGGGCACCTGGGTGGCTCAGTCGGTTAAGCGTCCAACTTTGGCTCAGGTCATGATCTCATAGTTGTTGGGATGGAGCTCTGCATTGGGCTCTGTGCTGACAGCTCAGAGACTGGAGTCTGCTTTGGACTCTTTGTCTCCCTTTCTTTCTGCGCCTCCTCCACTCATGCTCTATCTCTCTGTCTCTCAAAAATAAATAAAAATGTTTAAAAATAATTAAAAAAATAAAAATAAAATAAAGAAATGGAAAACTCCATAGAAGAGTTAGAAGTCAAAGTTAAGAAAACATCTCCCAGAAACTAGAATGAAAAGACAAGAGATAGACAATTGGAAAAATCTTTCTAGGAAATCCAATTTGAATACAGTATTAGGAAATTATAGGAAGAAAGATCATAGAAAAAGAAGGGAAGGCGTGCTCTGATGGGTCAGTCGTTTCAGTGTCCCTTTCTTGATTTTGGCTCAGGTCATGATCTTGCAGTCATGAGATCAAGCCTGGTGTCAGGCTCCGCACAGAGTGGAAAGCCTGCTTAGAATTCTCTCTCTCCCTCTTTCTCTTGCCCCTCCCCTGCTCTCTGTCTCTCTCAAAATAAATATATAAACTTAAAAAAAAACAGAGGGAAAGATGTCAAAGAAATGATTCAAGAAAACTGAATTGAAGACATGAATAAATTTCCAGATTGCACAATACCACATCATTAACTTTGACAACACTGGAGATAAAGAAAACATTGTAGAAATTAGGAAAGAGAGAGAAGAAAAAGGGGAGAAGGAGGTCAGAGGAAGGGAAGGCAAAGGAAGGAAGAATAAGAGAAGAAGGAATGAGATTTCATAAAAAAAAAGGCATGAAAATGAAAATAGTGTTAAACTTCACAACATCCACTCTAAACGAAGCCAGGAGACAATGGAAAAATCCATTTATGGTTCTGAAGGGAAATGGCTTTTAAGCCAGAATTCCAAACTCAATCAAACATGATAGCTTAAGGGATTGAATATGTCTGAGAAAGTATAAAGATGAACAGTGTAAGATATAATAACCATTATCATTATTTTAATGTGTTGTTTTCTCCTCTTTGTTTTAATGCTTCTTGGGGACTTTAGCACAATATATACCTGTTTGCATACTAACAAAAAAATCCTACCAACTGCGGGTCTTGGATGACTTGTTGCACTTCCCTAAGCCTCTGTTTCCTGCTGTGTGCAATGAAAATTCTAGTCAGTAATCTAAATTTTATCACACATATTTATAACAATTCAATCACTAATTAAATCAGCCCAACTCCTATTTATATTTAAAACCTCTACTTAAGTGTAACTTATTCCAGGTAGCTACACTGGTGAAAACTTAGAGACACACATATAAGCAACATGCAAACAGGCAGCAAGGCAAGCAGAGTCCCTGACATGGGGCCTGGCTCATGCCTGAGTTCAGTACATATAAACTACTACTATTATTGTTTTATGGTTTTATTGTTTTATTTTAGAGAAAGAGAGCACCAGCTGGGGAGAGGGGCAGAGGGAGGAAGGGAGAGAGAGAGAGACAGAGAAAGAACATTTTAAGCATATTCCATGCTCAGTGTGGAGCCAGATGCAGGGCTTGATCCCACGACCCTGGATCATGACTGGAGTGGAAATCAAGAGTTAGATGCTCAACTGACTGAGCCACCCAGGTTCCCCATTATTGTTATTTTTAAGATTATATTGTATAAATGGTTTTGTGTCTTGCCTTATGTTTACTTAAAGGCTCAAAAATGAATATTTCCTCATCTTATTATGAAGTAGAAATGTAAAGAATTTGAAAAAGGAAAATGAGGTATGATGGAGACTTTTATCCATCTCTGAAACCTGGCTTGAGAATCGTAAAATGGAATGGCTTTCTCAGTGTTTGAGAGCTTAGGCTAGGAGAGCCTAGAAATAAAGAATCTCTAACTGAAAGGCATCCAACTCCTTCTCAATGAGAAAGAAATACCTTCTATGGCATTATTGACAAATGATCACTTGGGCTAGTTGTGGCTGCTTCCAGTGACAGGGACCTCACTACTAGCTATTTTTGCTAGAAGAGCTGTGCTCTTTTCTGTACCTTTCCAAAGGACCAGAGCTGTGTGTGATTCCAATGTAAACTGACAATAAAAGAGACGAATTAGCATAACTGACTCTTTCAGTTATGAAGATTAAATAGCCTTTTATTGCAGATGTTTGCCAAGGAAAATGCTCCCCGGTGGAAGACTCTAAGCAGTTAAGATAGATTTGATGAGGGTTTTAATTGCTGTTATGCAACTGGTAATGGAAAGGTTTTATTAAATGTCATGCAAGAGTCAATCAATAGTTTAGAAGAGAAAAGCTTCTCTCTGATATAGACCTCAGGCTTTTCCAACAGTAGTTTATCAGCAGGGGCAGTTCCATAAGCAACCCCAAATATTTATCAAATACCCAGTATGCATATGACAATATCATAAATGTTTTGGGGACTGTTAGGAATTAGTAAAAAAAATAAATAAATAAGCCCATGCTATGGAAGATCTACTGATTTGAAGCAAGCAAACAACTATTGTGGAAGCCAAAATAAATACAGACGTATTTATTTTGTACACACATGTATATATATGCATTCTACTTAAAAGCAATTCAGTATATAATCTCAAGAATGAAATATATTAAGATGAAATATGTACAAAAATATCATTTTATTTGCAAAATGATATACCATAAAGATTTTTGTTCATTTATTTGTTTTCTTAGTAGCATATTGGAAAACAAACAAAAACAAAAACATTGTCTAGAATGCAGAACACTTGGGTTCTAGTCTATCATTAACTACCTAGACCAGGGGCACTTCCTTGACTTCTCTGGTTATGAGTGATCACTAGTAAAATGGAGCTTTAGGTAAAGTTCTGAGGACTTTTGATAGCTCTAAGATCCATTGTTTCCATGAAGGAGTAAGCAACTCCAGTGTAAGTATCTAATAATTCATGATATAAAATTATTCTATAAAATTTTAGGAGTCTGTTTATTGTATAAAGGATATGCATACTAACCTAAGAATCATATTTTCCACAAAATGCATATATTTTAAAACTAAAATAGGAACTTGATCAGCAAATCATAGTTGGTATTTCCAAGATCCCCAAACTTCTGAAAGATTATCTAAAACAATTTTTATCACATTCAACATACTGTCAAGCTTGTCTCTTCCTATTGGTGTCACACTCCCATAACTGCTCAGTGATCTACGTGGATAAATAAAAAGTACATTGTTTTTGTAAAAGAGTTGATTCTTCCTAAAACAGGTGGTAATAGAGCATGAATCATTTAGTGCCATTCTGTAGTTCTGTGATCTATCAAGACCGAATCAGCAACTTGACTTTTGAAAAGAAGTGCTTGAGATTGAGGGAGATTATTAAATGTAGAGAGGGTATACCTGTGTTTAAGTCTCAACTCTACCCTTTAGCTCTGTTACCTTGGAGAAGTTGTCTACCTCTCTCTTTGCCCAATTTAAAGGACATGAATATCAACGTTGTTGAAAGTGAGATAATGTACAGATTTCTATGCTGTAATATGACATGTATAGGTTATCATTACAGTTTTGACCTTCAGATTGTTTCCAGACTTAAAAGGATTTTGTTGAACTCTTATTTATGCTAGGCATTCTCACAAAGAATCTCTCATTTAATCCATAAGAGTTGAATTAGATTTTGCATCCAGGTTAAAGATGGAATTGTAGAATAATTTATGAGAATTTGGTGAAAGCGAAAGCAATGGTGAGGGGTTACTGCTTGAGAAGAAACCTGCTGTAGCTGCCCACTTTAAGTATTTGTTGTGGATAGCAGTTTTGGAAAAAAAAGGAGAAAATGCTGTGCATAGATTGAGCCACAGCTTAATTGCCAGGAACACAATCAAGTGTCAATGCATTCTTTACCCATTCTCTAGTCCTCAAGATCTAGTGTGTACCTAAAGGCCATCCATCTACTAACAGCTATGTTTATACAGGTTAGAGGGTTGTGTTAGAGCTGTTTTCTCTGGAAAGGACATCAGAACCAAAAGGAAACACACAAAGTAAGTGAAGGAAATCCTGCTGTGTGCTTTTGGATCAATTATTTAACAGATGCAGCATACTTCACTACACAGAATTTCTTTTCTGAAAGATGAAATATCAATGGAGAGAAAGTTACAGGAATGCCTACTATGTGCCAGGCACTTCATTAGAAACAAAGCAATTTATATGTGGTATTTTGTTTTGTCCCTTCAGCAATCATAACAGGCAGTGATGACTAATTCACATTTTACAGGTGAAGGAACTAAGGTTTAGGCATGTCAAGTCATGCAGCTAGCAATAGTGGGATTTAAACTTAAGTCTCCATTATGATCTCAGACCCAAGATTATCTCTGGGGATGCTTTCAAGTTCCCAGGGGGATGACTTTTCATCTACCCACAGACTCTCTATCATTTTGGTTTTACTTTACAAGTAGGTAAGGAGTTGCATAGTTTTAAAAGGACAGTTTTCCTCTCAGTATGCTGCTTCCTGTAACTGCAAAATTAGAATTTCATTGAAATTTGGCTTCAAGGTGGTTCCCTCTGTTAAAAAATGCCCCAAGAAGGGCCAACAATCTCTTAGCAGCCTCAGGATGTGTGGCAGATTAGATCATGGTTCTACTCTTCATGTCCTCCCTCTATTACAATTATACATTTAAACCATTTGCCACATGACACCGCAGTTCTGCCCCCTCTTTCCCCATGGCCTTGATGCTAAATTGGGCCATGATTTTTTTTTAAATGAAATGTAGAAGAAGTACTAGTGTGCCAGTTCCAGGCCAAGACCATCAAATGCATGGAATATTCCCACCTGTCCTGTCATGTTCCTGCCTTTCATCATGAAGAGAACATGCCTAGGGATCCGCTGGTCCAGTGAAGATGAGAGAAATGTGGAGCATACCTGAACCAACCTGCAGCCTAAAGAAAGGCTACCCTTAACATAGCATAGATCAATTGATCCATAGAATCAAAATACATGTTTTTTTTAGTAGAAGTCACTAATTTGAGAGTATAATATTAGCATTATCATTGCAATAGCTACGTAGCAGTGTTTATGAGTTAATAGGGCCTCTTTTAAAGAAAAGTTTTGGTAGGTAAGAGAGTAAAGAGAACAGAATGCTGGCCATCTTCTGGTAAAGGAAATAGGGAAGAAGTCAGAGAATATGATTAGGTAGGAAAGGCCATATGACAATATGCTCATTAGGTCTTTGGAGAGTTGTGGGTAATACACCAGGCACCTCTTGTGTGACTTTGTGCTTGTATGGTTTCCTTGAGAACTTTAGTGACAAAAGAAGAATGTCCTCTGGTATGAAAACAATTGATTGACAGAGACATTGAGTTATTTAAGCAAACCTATTCTTTCAAACTCTGCAACTGGTAGGTAACTCACACTCCAAGTTCAGGGAGAAAGAAAAATTACTAGGTTAGAGAACCTCCCCATTTAATCTCCTTGCTCTATGGCTAAAATTATGGTGCTGTTGGGTAAAGCATTATGTCTGAAAATCATCTGTGATGAGTTTTGTGTTTAGAGAGAAGGTGCCAAAATCGGATAAAGCAGGGGATTTTTTTTCCTTCTGAAATGACTTAATTTCTGTAGTGCTCTAATAAGCATGTTTTGCTTGATGGGCTGGTGGCCGGCTGCATTATGTGTGTTTGTTTCTCTGCTGCTCTTCAGAGCCACAATAGCACTTCAGATAATGGCCGTGGCATAATTGCCATTACACAGATGTTATTTGGTCAGATGCTGCTCTTCTTTCTGCCTTCTAAACATCTGATCTCCGCAGCATCACACATTGTCATTCAGGTGGGAAGAAGCAGGATTTCTGAAGCTCATCTTTTTTTCCAAAACACACTTCTTAAAATGACAAAAAGTATGGTCTTCCTTGGGAAGAAAATAAAATCTCTATGGAGAAAAATGAGTAGTATGTTTACAAGGACTGGCTAAATTATTACTGTTATCCACATAAAGAACTACCAAACCACCATAAATTATGATAATGCAGATCTATATTTACTGACTTGAACATATATACACAATCCAATTGATTAGTGAAAGAGCTCATTGATAAAAGCATATGTAGTATGATTCTATTTTAATTATACAAGTGTGTATGTGTGGATATAGGTAGAATAAAATATAAATTAACATATATTTGAAGTCAGAAGCCTTAAAGGTGTCAATATTTTATTAGTGGTTACATCTGAGTGATAGGATTTTATAGGATTTAAAGTTGTGTCTTATATTTTTCCTTTTCTTTTTGTAATGAGTACTACTTTCTATAATCAAAACAATAAATATATTTTATTTTTAAAAAATGGAAACAAAGGGCATGTCTAAATTTTTATAAAATTTTGTACGTATTTTTCCAATATAATATTTCATTATTCAAAATAGTGTAAACCTACTATTTTTCTTCATTTTGACCAGAGTAGAGGTCAATTTTCATAAATGGACTAAGATGAATTATGGAGCTTTGGAAAGGCCACTAGACACCTGCTACTTATGCAGATAGACACCATAAAATATGCTTTGTTGGATTAAATTCAAGTACCTTTTCCTGGAAAGGTGAAAACACAGTCAATCATACTTTTAACAAACATACTCAACATCTATAGCAGGGTACTGTTCTTTGTACTGTAGGAGAAGAAAGGATCCACAGGAGTAGTAATAATAACACCCTATGTGTGCTTTCCAACATTCATCCTATGAATTATTACTTACAATCCTTATAGGATAAGGCAAAAAAGGCCAAAGAATGATCACTTTTCAGATGAGTGAACCGAGGCTCAGATAAGTAAAATAGCTTGTACAATTCTGCACAGAACCATCTTCCCCCAGATTTAGCAGTCATGTCCCAATTCTTTAGGTCAGTGCTCTTGGCATTCCAAATGTCATCAAAATAATGGGAGTCTTTTTTTTTAATTTTAATTTTATTTTTCTATCTAGCTATAGTTGTCTTTCCTCTTAAGGGATATTTCTGTCTAAACAACTGGGACTAGTCATCTAGAATTGGATTATCCCTTCAGCTGGATGATACTGGCAAAAGCTGGCTGATCATCAATATTTTATGAATGAAGAGTATATGAATGAAGAGGCTGAGAGTCAGTAGGGCAAGGGAGCAGAAACTCAGGACACCAGGTTGGCAGAGGTGAGCAGTGATCTCCTAGAAGCCAGTGACAGAATGGGTGCCTTGGATTCTGAAGTGACCATATTTGCTGCTTCCCCAGTGTTGAGTTCACCCCAGGGATTCATGTAAACTGGTCCAAGCAATCTCTTTCCCTTGGGCAGTAATTTGTTTAGGAAGTTTCAGGCAATCCAATTCTAAGGAGTAAGACTGAAGGAGAAATCTCCTGGGAGACTTCTAATAAATGTTTCCTTTACCTAGAAAGCAGCCACAAAGAATAAATAGTCCCTAATTGGGGGTTACAATGTCATATTCCAACATAATCTGGAACCAGAGAGACGAAGATTCAGATCCACCTGGTACTGTGCATAACAATTCTGTGACCAGCAGGGGAAACTCTTGGACTTTTCCTATCATCTTTTCTCTTCCTCTGTTCCTATTGTTTTTCTCATCGTCTCTCCCCTTTACCAAGGTCTGTCCCTTTCTTGGGCTCATTTTCCTGACCACTGGACAGAGCAAAGAAGTGAATTTACTTCTGTATGGCTCTACTTCGAGATGGGGTTTGGCTGAATTGAGCATTTAACCAACAGCCTTTCTTCTTCCCACTCATTCCCTGCCTTTATTTCTTTTTTTTTTAAATTTTTTAACGTTTATTTATTTTTGAGACAGAGAGAGACAGAGCATGAATGGGGAAGGGTCAGAGAGGGAGACACAGAATCTGAAACAGGCTCCAGGCTCTGAGCTGTCAGCACAGAGCCCAATGCGGGGCTCAAACTCACGGACCGCAAAATCATGACCTGAGCCTTAGTCGGCCGCTTAACCAACTGAGCCACCCAGGCGCCCCTCCCTGCCTTTATTTCTGACTAGTTCAACTTCCATGTTGATGAGGAAAAGCCTCATCTTCAAAATTCCTCAGCTTTATGACTTTGGTTTCTGAAATTTGCATTTCCATTCAACTTCAACTACACAAAATTGAATAACCTTATCACTCCAAAGGCACTCCATATTCATATTGGCATTCCAGAAGTTCATGCTGCCAACCCAATTTCCTCATCAACCTCATCCCTCTGAGGCTTTTCCTGATTCCTTCATGCCTTTCTTGAAGGCTTTCCTGGATCCTCTAATGAACTCCAATTCAGCTATTTCAACATTATTGTCTTGACTACTTTAGTCAAGAGCTCCCTTGCTCTTCATTTACGTCCCTTCTGTCAATCCCCCACCCTGGGTCACAATCATAATTCTGTTTCTCTACTTCTGGGTTCTGAGCTTCACTGGAGAAACGTAAATAACAACCAAACGAATCAGTATCAGAATCAGTGTCAAATGGACTTTTTGTCAACTTTCTACTACATTCCCACAGCAGCTGTTGCAAATATTTCCCCACATTTTCAGGCCTCTGATCTTACTCCTTCTTCTTAAAGCAAAGTTTCCTAAATGTTAATATGCAAATTAATTTCCTGGGAAACCTTGTTAAAATGAAATTTCAACACATGTTGCTGAAATTACTGGTTTAAAATCGTTCTTTTGAGTAGAAAGGTCTTAGATTTCGTTCTCTTCTGTTTCTCTGGAACTTTGGTCAAAAAACTATTTGCCTTTTGTCTTATATATTCAATCTCTTCTCCCCTATCTCCTTTCCCTAGGTTCACAAGCATACTCAGAAAATATATGGGGCGCCTGGGTGGCTTGGTCGGTTAAGCGTCCGACTTCAGCTCAGGTCATGATCTCACGGTTTGTGAGTTTGAGCCCTGCGTCGGGCTCTGTGTTGACAGCTCAGAGCCTGGAGCCTGTTTCAGATTCTGTGTCTCCCTCTCTCTCTGCTCCTCCCCTGTTCATGCTCTGTCTCTCTCTGTCTCAAAAATAAATGTTAAAATTTTTTTTTAACTAAAAAAAAAAGAAAATATGAACTTCACTAACTCCACTATTCCTTAAAGTAGTATTTCCCAAAATGCATGCTATGGAACAAAGTCTTTCAAGGTATAGTATGTGATACAAAAACTGAATTCTAGGTCAAATACACTTGGAAATGTTAGGTTAAACATAGTTCAAAAATTTTCTTTATGACAGTATTTGCTTAGATGTATTTGCCTAAGCACCATTTCTAGAATTAATTTAGTAAATACTATTCTAGAACTACATTCCCTGTTGATCCTTCCTTTCAAAATACAACTTCTCTAAACTGTAGTTTGCATGGATTGCCTCAAATCCTGCAGCCCCTATTGAGTTAGTGAACGCTTACACTTCACCTTTTGCTCACTATTCAAATGTAACTAATCCTTCAAATAAAATTAGATATTGAACACATTCCCCTTTACTACAAGTTTTTAAATTACATATTGCTGTAAAATATATACATACAGGGGGAAGTAAGAAGCTAAAACTACCCATAATCCCAAGACCCAGATACAATTATGCTTAAAATTGTTTTACGTATCCTTCCAACCTTCTGTCCATATGTGTGTGTTTATGCACACACATACACATACCATATACTTATATACAGTATATGTACAGATAGATAGATATTGTATGTGTGTATATATACACACATATATATATAAGTGTGAGTGTGTATGTATCAGCATACATACACACATTATATGTCTGAATAGGATAGATTGTATAATAAGGTAAGCAATTTTTCTCTTAACAGATGCTATCACAATTTCTTTAAGGGAGAGAAGAATTGTTAGTTTTGAAAATTGTAATAGTAAGTGCTTGGAGTAGAAGGTGAGCTTCTGGGGGGAAGGAAGCTGGGTTCTATAATGGAAGGGGAAGCATTTACATTTTCCTTGAGACTTTGGGATAGGTCATAGTGATGAGAAGAGAGGTGAATAAGAGTTGTGGATGGTGTAAAACTGTGTGGTATGTGGTATTATATTTTCTCTTGAGTTTTTGAGTATCTAAGAATGCTTTAAGCACCTCTTTTTCCTAAGAACTGGTGAAGGAACTATGTTTCTTGTCTAGATTCATACTATATGGCCCTTAGCACATGAGAGTGCAAGAGCCCAGACAGAGAGAAGGATATGATGACAAAATCCCCCATATAATACATGTATATCTGGGGAAAGATTTGAATATCCATAGATGTTAGAATTGGAGGTTTAAAGCCAAGATTATTTATATACTTGAAAATAAAGGAACAGCTACCCTTGACAATGGGAAAGTAAAGTATATATTTGAGTGTTATATACTACTTATTGTGTATTTTTCTGCAAAAAATGATATCAAGTATTTCAGTTTGTTTTATATTCTGACAACCAGGTTTTCAATTTTATTGGATGGACCAGTCATTTATTTGTCAGCAACCCAGTTGTAATATGCAAGTGTGATTTTATGGTTTTTGTTTGTTTTTGTTTCTTTGTAAGAGATTTTGATAAAACCATTAAAAATCTGACCATTTCACATCAGCTTTAATAAGTTTGAATCTTGGGCTTGACAGCACTAGTACATCAGTCTTAGGTCTTGTAGTGATGCCTCAACATTAGGGTTAAGCTCCCTCCACCCTCTTCCATTTTTCCAGCCTCATTTCTTCCTATATATCCCTTTCTTTCTCTCCTACCTTCCCTAATCTAAAGAGATCTTGACACCACATACACTATAAGCTCCAGGCACACTCAAGTTCTTGGCAACTCCAAAATGGCAGAGCCTTTCAATACTTCTTGTGCTCTTGTTGTTTGGAATGCCCACCTCCTTAATATCCAATTCAACCATTATCTGCTTTAAGGAATCCTTTCTTCAATCCCTGCAGGAAGAATAAATGTTTCAATTTTCTCAGCTTCCCCAGCATTTTATTTATATCTCTATTATAGCAGTTATCATGTTGCCTTTTAACTATTTGTTTCCATGCTTCCTCCTGGCCTAGAGGTAGGAGGAGAGATGATTCAATATTATAAAATATGAACACATTCTTAATCTATTTATGATTACTAATAACCATGATGTCAAAGCTAAGGTGAAGATTATGACATGTAGCAATAATACTCTGCCCCAACTAGTACACCTGCACAAATGTGCATATGCTTTCTCTCTCTCTTTTGCTTTCTTCTAGTTAATAGGGTAACACTCTAAGAGGATCTATTATGCCAGACATTTTCCTCTCATGAGATGTCTAGCACAGTGAATCTCAAACATCAACATGCAAATAAACTACCTGGGTAGTTTGTTAAAATGCAAATACTGATACAGTAGGTCCAGGGTGGATCCTAAGAGTCTGCTCTTCTAAGAATCTCTCAAGAGATGCCAATGTGACTGATGTGTAGGCTCTGCAAAACATGTTTCCATTGCTGTGAATGGAAAGCCAGGCAGAAAATTTATACATGAAGAATTTATACCTCAGATGAGGTTTGGGTTCTAAAATCAGCCAATACCATATACAGTTAAAATTATCTTTGAAAGTATCATAGGAATTTGCCAGGGTGGAGAACGGCACAGTCTTCTCAACAAGTTCCATATAATATCAGCTTGATCCTTCAGTGTTTGACAACTGGGAAAGGATCAGTGTAATGCACATAATTAATTGGTTCCACCAAGACTGTGCTTCTAGGCCTTACAACCCAACCTCCATCTGTGTCTAGCTAATATTTGAAACTAGGAAAACTATTCCTAATCAACATGGAATGAAGAGTGTATTTACTGTCTTATATGCAAAAATTTGATAATTCTTTGGTTGAACATCATGTGGAGTCAAGTTGACATGTAGAGATCATGTAGACAAAAATAAAAAAAAAATTGTAGACAAAAATAAATGACTAATAAATAGGTACACAAATAAATAAGTTAATGTCTTTAAACACCAGAATTACAATGCTCACTCTCTGAGACACATGTGGGAACCGAGATTGTTGTCGGAAAAAATACCTTCTAATTTCCCATTTCATGCCCATTTCTGGGTATAGGTTCACTGAGTAGAATGGCAAGCAGAACTCACACTAGATTAATTGTTTCTTAGGTTAATAGTTCCAAGGTTCTCATAATATCAGTGCCAAACACATGTAAATTTTTATGTATTCTTACCATCTATAGATTGAGATTGAAAGTTCAGGATTTCTTAGACAGACAACCTGTAAGTCAAGGCCTGCAAAGCAGTGGAGTGAATATGGAAAGGCTGTCATAGAATATTGAATAACGTAATAAATGTATTTCTGCTGAAATCCATAAACCTGTCATTTTCAGTTCCCAATGATAAGCCAATATAAGAAAATCTACATGATTTTTTCATAATTCCTTATCCTTTTTATGGACTATTTCCTGATAAAAGAACTGGATAGCTTTTCAATCTTTACTGTCATTTGGCTTCTGTTCTCTCCTTACGGTGTAGTTGATCATGAGTATTCAGCAATTCTATAATATTCATTTTGCCTTTACAAATAACAGTGAAATTTAAAGTTTTTATGTCACTCTGATTGAGCCCAATGAACTTTTTCAGGCATGTGATTAAATACTAGGCAATAATCAACTTTCTTATAATCTATTTTCACACTTATCTTTTGCTTTACCTACTACCTGTATCAATCTACACAAATCAATAGAAATTTTGGGGAAAAAAAGATACTTTTAAAATAAAATGCATGATTAGTCCTTCTTACTTCCCAATGTCAGAATCAAACTGGACCAACAACCTGCTCTTAATGTCTCTGAGCAAGCTAATCCTGCTCCTGCCTGAGGGTGCTCTGGGAGATGATTGAAAATATTAAGATATGAAAACACAGTGGAACTATAATAAACAACTCAGCAATATGCCTTCTAAGGTGGACAGATTCTTGGTAGGCAGCCCTAATTATTGCAATCGCTTTTAGGTGTTCTAATGCACTCAGCTGAATTATGCACCACACTGCTTCTGAATGACACAGCCATTTCTGACTCCATTAATATGGAAGATTTCAGCCAAATGCTCTTAAACGATAGCTTCTCTTTATTTGTAATTTCAGACTCTATTGATTTCCTTCTGTTCCCTTCATTATGATTTCAATTGATTACCTTGGCAACTGCAATAACAATGATTGCACTTGACACTGTCTGAGACTCTTGAGATGGTATTTGAATAGGAATGGTATAATTTGGGGGAAAGTGCCTGCAAGAACCTGTCATTAACAGTACACTTACACTTTACTTTTATTGACTTTCCTCTCTTTTGAGTAGGCCCTTGTCACATTGTTGGCTGTTAACAGGGCTACTGTAGTAGTTCAGATTTCTGCAGCTCTTCAGAAATAAAAGATTCTTATTATGAAAGAGAATGGGGGGCTTGCATGTATATGTGTATGTGTGTGCATATACATATGTATATGTATATACACACACAAACACACATACATGGATATATAATGTGTGTGTGTGTGTGTGTGTGTGTGTAGCTTTTGCCATTTTGCCAATGCTGCCAGCTCTGTGACTTGCCATTTGGGTCAACATACCAGCTGGGATGGGCATTTGGTAGTGGTTGAACTTTTAGGACATTGGAACTCAAATTAAAGACTCCAGACAAGATTTGATAATGAATTCTGCACAATGTCTTTATTAGGCTTTTAAGAAAGAGATAAACAAACAAATTTGCTTTGTGTCATTGTCACACCATAGAATTTAAAATTCAAAGTCTCAACTCTGCATTGCAAGCTGAGAATTTTATGCAAGCTTTTAGGTCTCCACTTTAGGTCAGCTGGTCCTTCCTCAAAGACTGTTTTCTCCATGAAATTCCTGGAGAATATCTGCTATGCAGCAGGAGGGCATCTATGGTCAGACTTTGTGTTTCTTTCTAATAGTGTTGGTTTAATTAAATAGCCACCCATTCATCCTGTGGATAATAGCACAAGGCTTCCAGGACAGGAGGAGATACTTGCCAAGTATCTACACACGAATTTAGGAATACTAAGTTTCAGCAGTTTCCTTCTGTGAGCCCATGTTCTGTTCATTCTTTGGAAACGATGTAACTCTCTGAGTCCTACCAAAATGTTTGGCTTATTTATACCAGGTTTGCCTGCCAGTCTTAGTATGGTGAGAAGAATCATGAATTAGAACTCCACAGCATGGTTTCTAGGCTCATCTCTGCCATGGACTATGTGACGTTTTGCAAGTCAATTTACAGAATTTAGACCCCAGTTTACTCACCTCTTAAACAAAAGGACTAGATCTGATGATACCTAAGGCCCTTTCTAACAATATTTTGATAATAAAACATTTGACAAAGCAACCTGGTAAGCCAGCTTAATAATAATAAATTCACGTGTCAATGAATTTAAGTAGGGGAGGCAGTGGCTGCCATAAAATATGCTTAGTTTTTGTAGGACCTGCAATTTTGGAAAAAAACGAATAAATAAATAGTAAAAAGATTCATGAGTCAAAGCTATCTACTTTTCTTCTTCAAAATCATTCATCCTTGCCCATCTGGGTGGCTCCAACGCTTCTTTGGGCTGAAAGCTAATTAATTTGATCAACTATTTCCTGTTTGGAAGACACAAGATTCTGGTTCCATCCTTATAATCAGTTTTTAGTTTGTTAAAACTAAAGGGCTGGGCAGGGAAAGACTATAGCATTGCCAACTCCACATCAGAGAATGGTCAAATACACTTTTCAGGGTCAGACAGCAAATGAGCAGAGTCTTCAATGACACAAGTCCTGAGGAGACACTGTAAAAGTGTCTGCTATGATGACTGTATATATCTTTTGTTATGCAATATGAGATCAGAGAGGAGAATGGGTAAAGGGCAGTCTCTAAAGAAAAAGGCAGAGGAAGAGGAAAAGGGAAGAAGGCAGACTCGAAGAGAAGGCTGATTATGTCATATTCAGCTATAAGTTCTCCTTTCTGTGAAGTCTGTTTTTTCACAGAACTGTGGATTCTCATTTGGTTTTGACATGGCCTATCCTTCATCACTGCCAGAAATGAAATCAGTGTCTTCTGGATGAAAAGTCTTCATGTTTACCATGTTTAAGGATGCCAATCATTATCAGCCTCAATATTCAGACTCGCTTGTCGGTTGGTAATCATAATGCCAGCAGTCTTAAAAAGGAATATGGAGTAAACAGTGGATGGATGACAGCCTAACTCCTTGACAACAGTGAAGAGTCAAGGGAAAGTATAATTTTAATCACAGAAGCCAGATGTGAAAGGAGCTTCCCCTTTCTCTTTAACAAGCCCTGCTCATTTCTCATTGTCACCTAACACAACCCCAAATGTGGGGATCTTGGCTGTTTAAGAAAGGGATGGTGACAGCCACTTTATATTGAAACACTGCAAGAAGATTAGGAGAAAGGAAAGGAGATTCATGACCTTCGCAGCTTTTAGTAATTGCTCCCTTTGAAACAGAAAGGCCAGCTTAAAATGAAGAAGACTCCAGAACAGAAGTAACTAGACTGTGCCAGCACAACCCTGGATAATGTTATTAGTTTCTCAGAGGTTTCATATACAATATTCCATTTGATTCTCACCAGAACAAGAGGTTCTCACTATTCTGCCTTATGTCAATGGGGAAACAAACTCACCATTTGGTGGAGTTTATGAAGATAGAAAGAGGCGAAACTTAGGAACTGAAAGCAAATATTACATTAACTTAGAATATTTTTTTTCCATTGTAACACAGCTTCCTTGTGGAAAACCAAGCACTGTATTCAGAGAAAAACCCTATCTGGGAGATTGTGCTAGGGGTGACTTGGGCTTTAGTTAAGCATTGATTTTTGAGTCTCAGAGATTGTGATTGCTAGAAGCAAGGGCTTTTCTTGGCATCATTTCCAAGACCCTACAATAGATCCTGGGATTTTCCCCTGCTGTCACTGCCTCTGTGCTGACATAGCATAGCATAGCACCCAATGGCTAACAGATCTGGGAGACTGGCACAGAACTTTGGAACGAGCAGATTTTCCTTGTGTTGGTGCCCCTTTGTAATGGTTTCTTGCTTCCTCATCCTACTGCCAGGGAATGTGTCCTTTCATGAGGGCATTTGAAGGAGATGCTTTTTTGTTTAGTGATTTTCTGCACCAGCAGTTTCTTCATTTAGAGAATGAAATGGATATACCTCACCTTGGGAAGTGATGTTCTGGAATCTGTTCCTTTTCTGTGAGCGGCCAGGTGGCAGGGACACTGCAGACATGGAATAAAAGAGGATACCTCTTTGCAGAGGAGAAAAGGGTCTGGGTGAAGAGTATCAAGTCCAGGGGATGGTTGTGGCCATCTTTTCCCAGAACTAGAATAAAATAACCAACTTGGCCTGCCAGGACTGTGGCAAAGAAACCTATAGAATGCAGTCAGCAATGTGGTTTGTACTGGGGATTTTTTTTTTAATGCTTATCAATAAGCATCCTTGATATTTATGAAAGTGTCACTTGAATGAAAATTTAGTAGAACAACTTAACCCAGGGACCTGATGAATACATTAGTGAAGATTTTGATAGTCCAGGGACTGAACCAGAAAGGAAACAACCACATGAAAGAAGCATAAACCTAAATTCTAACCTAAGTTCACTGGAACACAGGATGAGTACATTGGATGACAGTCATTAGGCATCATGGTGCACATAAAAAAATATACTCTTTTTCAAGTGCATCTTGCATTAAGAGACTGCATGTTTTGGGGTCAAAAAAGTTGACTTACGAACAAGATAGTTCTGGCTTCAAATCCTAGCTCTGCCACTCACAAACTGTGTGGTTTTGGAAGAGTCATTTAACCTTTCTGAGCCCTAGTTTCTTCACCTATAAAATGGATATAATGATACTAATTTGTAAATACATAACGTAGTTGATAAATGGCAGTTATCATTGTCACTATTGTTTAAGTCCAAAAAGATTCTGTATTGGTTGTATTAGCATTACTTTTGTTGTTTTCAGTGATTTTTTTCTCTGGTTGCGTATTCTACATATAATTCTAAAGGTCCCAGTTTGCTTACAGATATGCTTGCCATCAGTTTCCTGACACTGAGGTTAATCTCTAGATTCTCAACTGCCATAGCAAAAATTACCTGTTCTACAGTATTGAGCTCTTTTTCATATAGCAATCCCAGTTTTCTTTTAGTTACTTTCAAAAGAGGATTTGGCCAAGAATCTATATGACATTAAATAAGGTTATGACATCTTTTGTGATTTCTTTTCAAATTGATATTTACTCCTAGATCTATCTCAGGTCAGTCACATTCTTCATTAATTGTTTGCAAAAGCATAGATTTCTACTCCTAACGGTGAGATTAAAATTAATGCTAAGTGAAATAAGTCGTGCAGAGAAAGACAGATACCATATGTTTTCACTCTTATGTGGATCCTGAGAAACTTGACAGAAGACCATGGGGGAGGGGAAGAGAAAAAAAAAAGTTAGGGAGGGACGCAAACCATAAGAGACTCTTAAAGACTGAGAATAAACTGAAGGTTGATGGGGGGTGGGAGGAAGGGGAAAGTGGGTGATGGGCATTGAGGAGGGCATGTGTTGGGATGAGCACTGGGTGTTGTATGGAAACCAATTTGACAATAAATTTCATATTAAAAAATAAATATATGTATGGTTCTTACATTTGTCCAGTCTTGTTCTAAGCATTTTAAACATATTAACTTATTAATTTTTACAGTACTGAATACTCCATTGTTATCTTCAATATATTGATGAATAGTATTATTCTTGGGCCAAAGCAAGAAAGATCTCTGTCTTGGGCTCTGTGCTTTAGTGGGCCCTACTCTAGCCCTTCTCTTATTGGGCCCCTCCTCATGGACAAAAATGGACAGTCTACGGGGTCAAGGAGACATGCCCAACTAGATGGTCTAGGGATGGCCAAGAGATAGCTGCTTGAGAGAGTCACAGAAGGAACTCTGACTCATCTGTCTTCCTAGGATAATAGAATGTATATCAATGTGCTAACTTGATTTATGGCCTTAAGTGGGTCTATGGTATGTGGGCTTCCATTTGTACTCTTTCCCCAACTGATAAAGATAAGTCCATAGATGAGGAAATCAAAGTACATAAAGGTCAAATGTTTGTTCAATATCACAGAGCAAGAAAGGGACAGAGTTGTTATTTGAACACAGGCTCTGGCTCCAGAATCTGAGTCTTCACAATACGGTATTATTGCATTGCATTTAAGAAATCTGCAGATAAAATACCGGCAAGATCTCTCACCCTTATGTCTTATCACCCTCAAGCAATGGTCCTTCAAGAAGATCCGAGATTTCTGTGCTACTGAAGGCAGCACAGCATGTTATATTGCATTTACAGAGACTCACCATTCTCTGGGGCTGATTCAGGGGCCAGTTGGGGAACAAGGGATAGACAAAGACTTAGGCTGAATTAAACAGTGGAGGAAACATTTTAAGCCATCAAAGAAATCAGGATGTTGGGTAAAATTTGGTTGAGGAAAGATTAAGGATTCCATTACAAAAAGGAAGGGTTAAAAAGCACTGATATGGAAGGATGAATTGGATTTTGAAGTCAGGTCTCTATTTGAATCTTGGTTTTTCCATTTATTTGTTGGGTGGCTTTGGCAAGTTATTTAAGCTCCTCAGACCTTTGTTCTCTCATTTTTAAAAATGGAGAGGACAGAAATCCCATGTAAATGAAAGGAATCCATATAAAATTATTAGCCTAGAACTTCATGCAAAGAAGGCACTCCATACATGAAGATATGAATAATAACAGAAATACTAGTGGCAGTAAAAATAAAAATATAAATGATAATAATGATAATAGTTAATGTTTATACAGACTTTACTACATGTCAGACACTCCACTAAGCACTTTATGTATCTTAGTTCCTTTGTTTTCATAAGAAAATAAGAGACTTCTATTATTATTATTTCCCTTTTACAAATGAAGAAACCAAGGCATCAGGAGGCTGGTTTACTTGCCCAAAGTCAGTGGGATGATAAAGTGGTAGAGACAAGATTCCACAGGTCAGCACTCTTTCACTATAAAAGATCAGATAGTATTTTAAGCTTTGTGGGGCAGATGATCTCTACCAGAACTACACCACCTGCCCTTGTATTGTGAAAGCAGCCATGAACAATACAGAAACAAATGAACATGATTGTGTTCCAATAAAACTTTATTGACAAACACTGAAAGTGAGATTTTATATATTTTCACATGTCATGAAATACTATTGTTCTGACATTTTACCCAATCACCAGATTGTAGGCCATACAAAAATAGGCAGTGGGTAGATTTGGCCCATAGGCCATAATTTGCTGTTTTCTGTTCTAAACAAAGAGCCTCAGTATGGTCACCTCCTGTCCTTATCTAAGGGAGTTTAACATATTGACTGTCTAGCTACAGAATCTGCAATAATAAGAAAGGGCAGAAGGGACAATTGGGTTGTTCCCAGATAGCTAAAGTCTCATTTTAAGGATAGACACGTTATTTGGCTTTGAGACATCCTTTAACAGAAATGTTGGTTATGCAAAAGTAAGGCATAAATTCGATTGAAGAAGAACTAACTCCTTTGTGTAACACTGTTCTCCTTGGGTGGGTGTGATGTTTACTAAAGTGAGATTTCTCCTGATCCACAAAGGGCCTAGTAGGGGCAAGAAGTGGCCCCTTGGGGGAAGCAGAAAGGAATAATATGCTGGGAGGAAAATAACCTATTTCTGAGAGAGGAACTCTAGGAGATTCCTGGATCTGAGAGAAAGACAATCAGAAAGAACCACCATTTTTGAAGGAATAAAGGAAGGAACAGAAGAAACTGATGACTGAAAGGCCCATTCTATCTCTTCCCAAGCAGGGAAGGGGGACAATAGATAGAATTTAAGTGTGAGTAAGCAGTTGATCAGCAATAAAGAACAAAGAAAAATATACCCATCCCTTGCCTATTTTTACTGATGCGCTATCAAACACAAACATTTTGCTCACCATGAAAGAGACATTTATAAAGTCTCTGTCTTAGCATTAAGTGTTACAGTGGGTTTATATGATATGTAGAGGTTTGTCCACAAAGAGCTAATAATTTCAAGATGTGTTTTATATATATTTATATATATAGTTTTATATGTATATATATATATATATATATATACATATGTATATATTTGTATACAGACACAGAAAGACACATGTACACACACCTACACATAAACTCACATACAATGGAATATTACACAGCCATAAAAAAGGATGAGATCATGCCATTTGAGACAATATAGATAGACCTAGAGGGTATTATGCTAAGTGAAATAAGTCGTATTGAGAAGGGCAAATCACATACAATTTCATTCATAAGTAGAATCAAAAAAATGAAAAAAATAAACAAAAAGCAGAATCAAATTTATAAATACAGAGAACAAACTTATGGTTGCCAGAGGGGACGAGGATGGGGTTTTGGGCAAAGTGGGTGAAGGAGAGTGCAAGATACAGGTTTCCAGTTATGGAATGAATAGGTCACGAGAATAAAGGGCACAGCATAGGTGATATAGTCAATGGTATTGTGATAGCAATGTATCGGGACAGATGGTACCTATACTACTGAACATAGCATAATGTATGAACTTGTCAAATCACCATATTATACAGTTAAAACTAATGTAACACTTTGTGTCAACTATATTAAAAAAAATGAATTTTTCTAAATGTCAGGTTAACACCTCCCTTTAATGCAAATTGGAACACATGTTTCAAACACTGCTAGTGGGTCCTATGCTTGTCTAAACTTAAGACTGAGACTAGGTGGGGAAGCTTGATTAATTCTTAGGACAGAATTAAGCCTGTTCTGTGGAGTTAAGAGTAGTTGGAGCTGCCAGTAGCAGCCTGTCACCTTTCCCCACCTGCTTCCCTGTTCTGCTGCCACCTGCCATTGACTCTGACTGATGATTTTAACCATTGTTCTATGTATGAAAGCAGGCACTCTTTTCTTTTTAAGGTGGAAGAAAATAAAAACAACAGCCAAAAAAAAATAAAGAAATAGAAAATGAAATAAGTAGAGAGGAGGAAAGCATTTTAAGTCACTCTATCCACTGAGAAGTTTTTTCAGACCTGGTGTCAGGGCTTGTGCTCAGGGATACACTTAGGACAGGATTTGAACATAGGTATGCATCTAAAGTATAACTAGGATCATTTTTAATACTCTTTCCTTTCTGAGTTTCTTAGAGAAAATCCCATTCCTCAATGCAGGAAGAGAGCCTTATATTTCATTTATTGCCTTAGAAGTTTTCCATAGGGAAAAGTTGGTGCTTCAGTGGAAAATAATGCATTACCTAGATCACACCTTTTAGGGCTCTGTGATTCTGATTCTAGGGTAGCTATGTTACAACTCTATAAGTTATAGACAGCTGATAACAATGAAACATCACTGTTGTCTAGAGACAAACCCCATCCAGTGGAGACATAACTGACTTCTCTCCACCACCGAGCAAGAGCTGATTTTGCCCCCATTTGCATATTGCCTTCACTATGTCTGACTTATAAATGCATGTGTTTCTTCTTTGAACTGGTTGTAACTCCTGACCAATTCCCTTATTAAGTAATGAAAATACTTAACGCATTTTGTATCTATGGAAAAGTTTTGATTTTGCCTTTTTTTTTTTTTTGAAAATTACTGTTTATGCTTTCTAGTTTGAAGATTAGGAATCACTCCTGGCAAGGACTTTTGTCACCAGAATCACCTGCCAAGGTGTAGATATACAATGTGTTTGTCTTATTTCCACAGCCTAATCTCATCTTAATACTTGTATTAAATTTCATGTTAATCCATTTCAGAACTCTGGGGAGTGAAGAATAACAGTGTTTTTCTGGATTGGGAAAATACATTTAAATGGCCCAGAGGCACAGTATTCTGCATAACAGCATAAAGGCAGCAATTACAGCATTCCGATACTTTTCCTTCTCTATTACCTCCAGCTAATAAGCTTTGCAGAATCAAGGTTGGTTGTTTCCTGATGGCTCAGAATAAATGTTCTCCTTTTGTGCTGTTCTGCCCACCCATCTTAGAAATTAGCAGGTAAATATCACACCTGTTTTGGGCTTTTGCAGACCAAAATAATTGACCAAAGAAGCAAAGTTTTAAAAAGTGAAAACTGTACACTTCTATAAGAACATTAATGCAAAATGTTCTTTTTGCTTGATTGGCTACAATGGAACCTGATGTAGAAAGAGCATAACTCTATTACTTGATGATGGTTGCATGGTATAATGCACTCTCTCTTGAAATAGGTTTAAGAAGCTAATAGAATTAGTTGATTATAATTAAGGTTGATGGGACCAGCGGATGAGGCTGGCAGAATAAACTATCTTGTTGAGTTAGGCAGGCTCTGCCGGCTGCTTCTCTGATCCTGCATTGTGTCTACCTGGTCCTTGAGATGGGCATCCCAATCCAGAGCATCGCAGCCCCTCTAAAAGCTATTTACTGTGTATAATTTTATGGAATATTATGTGTGTTCTATTGTCCAAGTTTATTAGGGAATGGATTCCTAATGGATGGATTATTTCTAATCAATTAGTAAGCATAATGTGACCAGTAGTGTGCTTAAAGGTGCCAGCAGGAATAAAGAAGTATATGCGTGGCAGCATCTGGTCTCATAGAGCTAGCTAGAGAGAGAAAACTAACCAAACTATAAAAATTAATTGAGAAAACAATTGATTATTCACCTGAGATACTGATTTTAAATGTAACAGACATTCATATAAGAGGTATGAGGTAATGAGGACTTGCTTCAGAGAGAAAATGAAATTTGAGCTACACATTGCATGCTATGAAAGTTGGATATTCCAGGTAGAGGGTACAGGGTGAACAAAAGCAGCAAAGTGGGAATAGCATGGCACATATAGAATTTGGGGGGAAGTGGATCTGATCTGTATGAAGAATTCAGTCTATGGAGTAGTAGGAAGTAAGTTTGAGTTAGAGGGGGAGAGAATAGCGATCTCAGATTACCTGGAGAGATGGAGAGTGGAGTCTGGATTTGGTGCAAAAGCCAATCAAGGTCATTTTGGGATTGGAAGTTGGGAACAACATAATGAAAGGGTGATTTACACAAGAGGGGTTAAAAGGTCAGGTCCATAAAAGTAATAAACAAGGTAAGCAGTGACCAGGGCCTTGACTTGAGATAGTATCACTGGAATAAAAGAATAGAAAATTTATTACATATTTTAAGGGCGCTAAAAGACTTTAATTCAATAGGGTAAACATTTATTTTATATATCTATATACAAGGCACTTTGTAAAGCATTGAGGGGAACCTTAAGATGAACAAGGCTGTGTTTTGTGAATTCAAAATCTGGACTGAGTGTTACAGATATATAGCAATGAGTACAGTACTAACCAAGACAGTTCCATACATGCTTCTCAAAAAAAGTATGAAAGATATTCAGAGGGGATAAGTGTTTATTTTATCTAAGGGAATTATGCAAGGTCTCATGAAGGCTCACTAGGACTATGAACAATAAAGATCAAGAAAACCTAGAAATGTAATGGGCATGGCACACTTGAGAAATGGAAACAGAATTAGAGTTTAGGGTATAAGACTGATGTAGGGAAGAGAATTTGTGGGCATATAGATAAGACTAGAAATGTAGGAGGTACAAAATTATGGAAGATCTTAATTGTAGGAAAATATTTAGACTTTATCAGGAAGACAATGGGGGAGTCATAAAAGTTTTTTTGAGCAGAGAAATTAATTGATTGAATCTACACATAATAATAATAACCCTGAGCATGTATCAAACATGGATTGTGGGAAGGAATTGGAGAAGAGACTGGCGATGAGGTCACTTGAAGTAAGATTCACTGGGGTTGTAAACATGGTCACAGTAAAAGAAACAATTTAAGAATCCCTGCAGAGGTAGAATCTTAAAAGCCTAACCATTAACTGGACATAAAAGTGGAGTGGCAAGGAGGCATCCATTTAACTAAGATTTCTTGTTTGTGTAAGTAAGTGGGTGGTAACATACTGAACTGAAATGGGAATATGAAAATAAGCAGCTTTGGAAAATATAATAAAAAACACAATAAATAATCTATTGTGGACATACTGAGTTTGAGTTTCTCAGAGTTCATTGTTATGGAAATGTCTAAAAGGAACATAAAATATTTGCTTGGAACATAGAGGAAAAGTCAAAGCTATAGATGTAAAATGAATTTCATCCACAGAGGAGTGTCAGCATTGAATCTCTGGAATTTAATGAGTTTACGTCAGAAGATGTGGGCTAAGGATTGTAACTTAGCCTACGGAATAATAGCATTCAATGAACAAAAAAAGGAGATACCATTGAAAGAGTTAAGAATTAAAAAGAGAACTGAGGGTAGTGGTATTATTAAGGCCACATGTTGAGAAGCTTTCTAGATGAAGGGATTGGTCATATATACTGAGAAATATCACTGGGTTTAGCATTCAGGAAGCCCATGGTGATGTTAGTGGAGTGTAGTCCTAAGTAAACTTGTGAGGGTGAAAATCAAATTGTACCAGGTGACAAAATTGGAAGCAAAACAAGAAAGTCATTTGAGGGAGGGTTCAATTATTCTTTAAAGTGTCTATCATTGAAAAGGAGAAAGGGAACCAGGCAAACTTGCAGAGGCAAAAGAATTGGCAAGAAGAATTCAGAATAACTTTATATAAGTAGGGGAAGAAAATGGAAAGAAAAAATTGAAGATAAAGAAAGGATGTGGGGATAATTGATGGAGAAATAGGTAAGAATACTATCAAAGCAAGCTTGAAGGGTTATTTTTCTTTTCAGACATTGTTAGACTAAGCTCATTTATTTTTTAAACAAGGTTATTGGACGCTTGGAAGAAGTTACATAAATTTTGTACAGAGAGCCAATAGCTATGTGCAGCCTGTGACTCATGATTTGAACCCAATTAATTCAGTTTTATATTTTCTGAATTGACCTCATTGCCTCAGACTTGGCTTCTCTCCCTCAAGTAACAGTCTATTGGGCCATCTACTGGACTGTATGGTTGGCTTTCAATTTTATGTTAATACCCAAAACCACCACTGAGGTCACCTTGACCTCCACAGTTTTCATGCCAGCTAATTCCCCCTCTATCCCTTTGTCTGACAAAGATCTCCATGAACACACTCAAGACCCAGTTTGTCTTGAAGGGAATTGTAGAGCCTGAGTCAATGTTGAAATGATTGTTTGAGATCTAGAGAGTTCACACATAAACTGGATGATTCTTGGGGAAGGATCCCTCCAACTCTGAAATATTGGAGTTCTTTTGGGAAAGAGATCTGTTTAGAGGAAGAGTTGGCCTTCAGTTCTATTGAGGTTGATCTAATTATGAAACACCCAAGTGAAGATGTTTTGTAAATATGGCATTGATGACATAAGAAACCTCTAATTTCTTTTCTAATATTAAAATTGACCCTATTAGTCACCCCTAAAATTAATTAACAAATACATATACACACATACAATATGACTTTAAGAGCAGACATCTTCCCTTCCACTCTCCCTCTCTCTTTCTTTCTCATATATATACACATATACATGAAATATTGAAGAAGATGTGAGTGGGACTAAGGACAGTATACACCTACTTGTGTGTATATGTACATATATGTATATGCATGTATACAAGTACATAAGTTGGCATATACTATCTTCTTTGAGATCTTATTTTTATGTCCATGTTTTCCTTTCATATGTGACCAAATTAGTTTAAACTTCTAAAGTGTAGGCATCATGTGTTTGTGTATTAAGTGCTCAGTTAATTATTTCTGAGGATGGTGACAAGTTGCTTCCAAAACAATTTCATGTAGGCTCAGTCTTACTGTACTTGATTTAAATGTAGAAGTTCTCCAATAGACCACAACTTCCCACCAAGAGGTGGACCATCTGTGTCATCTCCAGCATGCAGGCTGAAGCAGAGCCTCTTAAAGGGTGGTGGAAAGTGCTTAGATTATCGTATAAAGCCTAACTTTTCATCACCAAGGACTTCATTTTATTTTTTTTAATTTTTAAAATTTAAAAACTTTTATTTTTTCTTGTTTTTATTTAAATTCCAAGTAGTTAACACACAGTGTAGTATTAGTTTCAGATGTATAATATAGTGATTCAGCACTCCCATACAGCACCCAGTGCACAACAAGTGCACTCCTTAATCCCCATCAGCTATCTCACCCATCCACCCCACCTCCAGGAAACTTCATTTTAAGATAACTGAAGCCACAAATCATCCTGGGGCTTTCTATTGCCTTCATTTCCACTTATTGCCATAAGTGTAAGTTGTCAGGAAGATTCACTCCCAATAAAGGACTGTGGAGAATTGACTGAAATGGAGCAACATCACAGTGTAAACTGCAGATTTTCTATGTGTACAAGTGTTGAATTAGTACATCTAAGAGGAAATGAACAACTTTGATATACTCCTTTAACTCTCAAGAATCCCTCCATCAATTTCTGCTCATACTCCCTCATGCCACAAGGAACAGACTCTTACCAAAAGACTGGATAAAAAGTGAACTCCATTCTTTGCCCTCATTTTGCCCCTCTCTATTCAGACTTTTCTTACTTCTGATTATCCCCACTCCTTTATAGAACACAATTCTGAGGTTCCCCATGCACAACCACTGATAGATTCAGATTCTGGGCAGGTGGAACACATTAGCAGACCTTACACCCCAGCTCACAAACCCCAAATAGTCTGCAACAGTAAATGTTATGTCAGCTTAATTGTTTCCGGGTGGGCAAAAAGCATCAAATCTGGAAACAGAAAAACTCTCCAAGCAGGTCTTGTTAAACAAAAATGTACCATTTAGTCTGGTGAAAGTTCTTGTTTCTCTGAGGATCAACTTGACCATATTTCCCCAAAAACCAAGTGGCATTTATGGACTAAGTAGACAAAATAAGAATTTAGAAATTCTGCATTGCCACCACCCTCCTGCTGTTTATTGACTTGATTTTTAGCTTTGAGCAAGTTACTTAACCTCACTGTGTGTTTGGTTCCTCATCTGGAAACAAAAAAGAACTAAAAATACTCTCCTCGTGGGGGGAGTTATGTGGATTAACTAGTGATTGAAAATTTCTATATAAATGCTAAGTAGTCTTACTATTCTTGCAGTAAGAGACCACTGACATGTGCTAGGTGATGCTGCATGTGTCTTTTTGTTACTCAGTTCTCTCTGGGTGGCTCTACCTGTTGATGACCTCACCTAAACCATTGGCTGGCCCTTAGACTACCAGAACAGGGCTCTATGACTTGTAGCCTTGGGAGCAATATTGTGAAAGTCAGGCCTCATGCTAACCCTTTCAAACTTATCCACTGTCAGAAAGCAAAGTATCAGTTATGCCTCTGACAAGGACTGCCACTAGAGAACAGCCCACTGGAACATCATTAGCATTTGCATCCATCCCTACACCTTCACTCCTCTGAGATAATAACCACAAAGTAGGGTGGTTTGCTATCTGTTTCCAAATATATGATTGATGTATAGATAGTAAACACCCTCCCACCCCACCCCCACACCAAGACACATATATGTAGACTTTCTGCACCTGGCAATACTTGTAGATGCAAGTTGGTACCTTAGAACTCATAGAAACAGCTACATGTACTAATGAGGGAAGCCATAGAATGGTTAATCTAAAAGACCAGAAACTACTAACATCATTAATATTTAGATTGGAGATTTATCGCACAATTCTTTTAGTAATGTATGTTTTGCTTGGACTACTTTTATTTGCTTGTTTTCCTTGAGTACATATTAGCTGTCAGGTGGCCAGCTTTGCCATTTCATGCCTGTGCTCAATCTATTTTCTTTGCTTCAAACACTTTCCTCACCGTTTTCCCCTCCTTCTCTCCATGTTATTTTTTCTTGGAGATCTAGCTTAAGTATCTCTTCTAGAGTCCCATCCCTGACTTTCACCGAATTCAGTATTCCCCACCTCCATGTTGTTTTAACACTGAATACTGTTCATTTGATTCTTAATATCTTCCACCTTATATTGCTATTTGCCTTTTGAAAATGTATCCCAGATGTTAACAAGGGTCTCTTGGCAGTTTTAGAACTAAACAGCATCAATTTTAAACTCCATTTAACATCTAGTGGAAATTCAAAGCCATCCTCAGGATTTCCTCAAAGTCCTTTAGGGGTTACATTTTATATGGACTCTGAGTTTATACTCCTTTTGAAATATTTCAGGTTATAGATCATCTTATTGCCCCAGAATACTATCTTTGTTTTGTGTTAGGTTCACCTAAATATAAAATTCAATTCCTTCTCAGTTTCCACACAGTCTCCCTTACTCAATGAAAGCATTCATAATGCTATAGCCATTAATGACAAATTGAGGCTAGTGGAGAAAAGGCTCACTTGATGGCAACAGCTTCAGACTGCATGTGGGAGATCCCAATTCCTCGGCAGCTCCCCCTGACCTGGGGGACTTTTTATTGAATGGGTTTTGCCCCTAGCCAGTTACCCTCTGTCTGGGACATCTTTTCTGTCTGCCACTCTTTTCTCCCCTTCCTTTTCACAATAGAACAAACTGTTCTTTCATTTTCTCAGAGTACCTAAGCCATCGCTCTTGTTGTTAGTGTCCTGAATATTTCTGCTACCAAGATCTTACTTTCTCTCCCAAAATATCAAGATATGTTCCTTTCAAAGATACTTCCTTTCCAAGAGAATATTCATGCCAGCTGTTATTCCATGTTGCTATCTGTGCCTTCTTCACCCCACCCCATCTAATAATATCATTGGCTCTTCTAGGCCAGATCACATCACATCTCTTTTATACATTCCTAATTCTTACTATGGCCTGGGCCTAATTAAGGCTAATAGTTGATGGTTATATCTACTATAGGCAAAGTCCTATGCTTGGTAATGTGGGGAATATAGAGGTGAATCTGAATCTGGGCTCCAGAGGCTAATATAAGAGTTAAGAATTTAGGCATGATGATGATGATGATGATAATGATAATGTTATTGGTGGCCATAAGAAGAGACTCAAGGAAATGGGAAAGAAACTATGTCCTATCAAGTTGGTAAGGATTGAAGGATGCCTTGGATAGACAACCCGTTATGTGAATATTTGCACACTGATAAATGGGAGTAAATTGTATTTGATAGTAGATCTGTAGAATTGTCTTCACAGGCCAGGATTTTACATAAGGAAAATCTGTTGGTGAAATATTGAACATTTTTTCCTATGAAGTTTAACATTTTGCATCATTTAAAAAATATTACATTTTATATCAATATTTTAAAAAATTATTTTAAATTCAGACATACTATTCAATATTAAGATTATAAACTCCTGAGTATCACTCTGCCTAAGAAAGAAAACATTGATGATACATTTGAAGTCCTCTGGATACCTGTCCTTCATCCTAGTTTCCTTTTTCTCTACCAGAGATAACTTACCTGTGATACTCTAATTTTCTAACTGTGCTTTCCCAGGTCACACAATAGTAAAAACTTGTACCACAAGCCTTCCTGGAGGCAGACTTGTGGTCACAAATGCTCAGAGCCTTTATTTAACCATTATTACTCAGGATAAGGTTGATTCCTAGTTGTCTTCCTCTACCAGTGGGAAGATTTTTTATAAGTTCACCTTCTCATTGAGGGTGGAACACTTCATGGGTTCTAGCTTTACAATGGGTTGTCCATGCCAATTTTATACCATGTGTGGGCTGGAATTCTGCCTTATTTCCTGGAACTGATGGGACCATTAGAACATAAGCCTCCTAGTTGCCCACCCTCTCCATTCCCAGCTCCCTTCCCCACCCCACCCCCCTAACAAGGAGGCAGAAGCTTCATTTTTTTGTTTACATTTCTGATTTCTAGTTCTTTGTTTATTTCTGGCCTCTGGGAATTTCTTTTTCTTTGTTATGAGCTTAGCTCTACATTTAAAAGGATGCTTGTATTTTTATTCAGAGTTTTTAAGTCTCCCATATTGTCAAAAATATAAGGGTCCCTGTAGATTTTTCCATTCAGTGGTCTGCCTTATGACTCCCAAGAGGAGTAAGTTTGTTTGTCTTGCAAGTTTGTTTACTTCTATTATTTACCAAGTTGCAGCCACTAGGCTTCTATACATTTCTCAGCTGCATCAAGCAGTTTCCCACTTTGCTTTCTCTCTATCTGGAACACTCTTTCCCAGAAATTGACTTATAATATTTTAGGTTCCAGTTTAGATATTTTTTCAACACAGAGGCTCTTGATGACCACTCTGTCCAAAGTGGTCTGTCAATGAGGTATCCTTATCACCTTATTTTATTGTCTTTACAATATTTTTCCTTATTTGAAATTCTTTTCTCAATTTTTCTATTTATTAATTGAATAAAATTTCCACCCACCATAATAAGATCCTTAAGAGCAGGCATCTTGACTGTCTGATTTACTATGGTATCATATATACCTAGAACTGTAATTAGTATGGAGAAGGCTTTCGATAAATATTTATTATCCTGGTTACTGCATGCATTCTTTCATTATTTGTAGGACACATAAGATTTAACTAAGGAAGATTTTATATTTTATTATGTGTTTTTAAAAATCTTTTTGGAAGTATTTTAAAACAATTCTAGATTTTCAAGCAATCCAGCAACAAGACAAACAAGTAGAATCATACTGAATGGATGAATGAGTAAAAGAATTCTTACGTAAGTAAAGAATTCTGCCATATACTATTTCATGGTGGTTAATCTGCTTAATTCAACATCTTCCTTTTAAAAGCAATTTGGCACCAATGTAGATGATCAAGCACTAATAGCTATAAGGCAGAAACATTTGGAATCTTCTCAGAAAGTGAAGCTCTGAAGGGCAATGAAGTAGAAAATCTATGAATGAAGGAGAAAACATTTCAGATACTTTAAACATGAAAGTCAAACATGAAAAAGAAAAATAAAGGTCATGAAGAAGGGTTGAGAATCATTGACTTCCCAGTGTGTGAATTTATTCAACAGGCATTTTTAAGGACCTATAATATGTGCCAGCACTGGGGATTAGCATAAGTATCTATTTCATCAATGATGCTACCCTTGAACCACAGTGATTCTCAACCTAGACTACTCATTAGAATTTCCTGGGAGTTTTGAAAATCCTCATGCCCAGACTTAATTTCAGATTAACTAAATCAGAATCAGAATTGGGTAGGGCCTGAGCAACAGTATTTTTTTATAGCTCCCCAGGTGATTTCAAAGTACAGCCAAAGTGAAGAGTTACTGCTCTAACCACATTCCCACCAAATGATCATCTACCTTGAGTTTAAATGTTTCTGCACCTTAAGCTTCAAGAAAGGAGGCATTATACCTATTTACCTGCACTATTATTCAGAGCATTGAGTACAGAGCCTGAGAACTGGCCAGCACTAAACAATTATTGATTGAATGGAAGTCTTCAGTATACTTCAAAAGCACTATACAGAACTTGGAGAGTACTGATCAATAAAAAGATGTCCCATATTATTAATGAGGAATGTTGCCCTCAATTCTGATTTCCATTTAAAGGTAGTTTCCCCAAACATACCCCTGGACTCTTGACCCCATTTGCTGAAGATGCATATGGTTTCTCTGATTGATACATTTGGGGGAAATAAATGGACATTATTGATTCAGCCCTGACTCTCTCCTCTTGGGATTGAGAGCTGGGAACACATGGGAATATAAATTCTTCCTCCTATAGGAAGCACTGCCCTTGTAAGAAGGCCTCCCTGCCCAATGCTCCCTGGGATGAGAAATCTGCCTAATTCTGAGGTTGGTTTTCACACTAAAAGTGTCCTTCCAGTTGAATTCCATTATGAGTAAGGATAATGCTTTGATCTCTATCTGCCACTCTTGTGTTGTTCTTCTCAAAAAAAAACTCAGGACTCAAGTAGGAAAGGAGAGTGCTATTTATTACAGGCCCTATCAGAATTTCAAATATTTACAATTAAACAGATTCTGCCATCTAATACATAATAATCGTTGGTGTTCATGATACATTTTGGACATAAAAGAAAAATCCACTTCCACCTGACAACCTGTTGAATATTTAATGATGGTTGCTATACCCATCCTTTTTGAGCTTTTTATTTTTTCTTTATAAAAATATATTATTCCAGTAATTCCAGATCCTTCAATAACATATTTTGGGGTGATTCTCACAATCTAATCTCCTCATAAAGCATTTTGCTTTATGTCTATTCTTAAACTGTGCTTCCCAGAAATTATTACAATGTTGCCTTTAATACATGGAATGAGAAAGAGCTATTTACTTATCCTTGAATAAATTTGCCTTTTAAAAAAACAGATTGGAAACTAAGTATGTACGTCTCCTTTTTTTGTGTATCTGTATGTTTGTATGCTTGTTTATTTTCCTAAATAAAATGTAAAAGATCAAACTGTTGTCCTGTATATAGCTAATGATTCAGAAATATTTTTTCCATTATAAATTGAAGCATTCATGAATCACTCAATCCAACGTGGAAAAAAAAAATGAGAAACTTTATCAGACCAACACTCACTTGAAACTGATTGAAACTAAATCTATAAAAATGTGTTTTCAGGATCTCAACACTTTTTAAAATAGATAAATGATAGATGATAGATAGGTATATAGATAGATGATAAATATACTTAGTTATAATACCTCCAATGCTATACATACATGTCTTTCTACAAAAATTAAATATAAATGTATTCAATTATAAATATAAGCAGATCCAACTATGTAAAATTAATGAATAAAAGCAGAAGAATAAAAAAAAAATCAAGATTTCTCTTAGAAAGAATACAAAAAAACTTGAAAACATGGGCAAATGCTTATACCCTGCAGCAAAAGATCACTTAAGCAGGGTGAGTCTGTTTACCTTAAGAGCACTTATCAGTGTGAGCCCACAGTTTTGACAGCAGTGCCTGATTAGAATGAAAAAGATTAGCAGAGGTCAAAGGAGGGGAGGGGAGGAACTGATACTATGCTATTATTTCATGAGTCATGGTGAAGAAGTCAAGGAGGAAATATAGTGAAGTTTTATCAAATGTTGGTGCAAACTAATTCTTCCTACTCACGAGTGTCCCCCTCTTTACTTAAAGATGGCTGAGATTTGACAAATGAAATTATCTTGCTGAAATATACAGCAATTTCCCAACGTTGGAATTCAATATAGACCAACAGAGTGACGAATTGTAGGCTCAGAGAGAAGTATTGCTGAGTCCAGCTTTGAAATTTCACACAAGAAAAGAATTCACATCTGTTCTTAAATGACAATAAACCAGAAAGATAGAAGATTGATTCAGGAGGCTCTGCAAATGTTATAGCTGTTAAAGTACATGGAGACTTAAAAGCATTCCCTTCTCTAAGTGTAGACATCAGGCTACTAATCCATTCAGCAGGAAAACAAGCTAACAAGCAGTTTAGGATACCCGCATTGTGTTTTCTAAATGTAAAGGAGTAATGATTGTGGTGGTGGTTCACTTGGAAAGATTCAGAATCTGCTTCCATAAGCTTCTTTGAGTGTTCTGTACCAGGACCGACGCAATCATTTGACATCTTCTGTCCTACTTGTCATTCACTGTGCACAATTCTGAACATATCTGCAAATAAGATAGCTCTTTCAGATGACATGGTCAGGAAAATTCACATGTCATAGTAAAGATTAACATGAACAAAATATTATATGTGGTAATGAAATGGAACCCACAATGAGCAATTATGGGTGAAACATTCTTTTGAATAATGATATAATTTTGACCCAATAAAAGTAAAAATGAAAGTAATGAACTAAATTTCTTTTCCCTCCTGCTTCTACATTCTCTTTATTTCTTTTCCCACTTCTTTGTCGCCAAACTTTCAAGTCTCTGCCAAGGGTTATTTCTTCCCACAAAGGAGTTTGAGGAATAAGCTCTCAACATCCAATAATAGATCAGTTATGGGAAGGAAAACATGTGATAGATAATGTATCAAGTTCACTCTCTGGGTCCATAAAGTAAACTTCTCTACCTTTCAGAAATGAACAGGAATGATAGACCAAGGACTGATGAGGAAGCAAAGAGAAAACAGAAAGTCAGGAGGAAACAAATATTTCATGTTTGCTTTGCTCTCTTTCATATTGCTGTTTGCTGTTCTTATTGTCTCCTTCCTTTTAAAACCTTACATTTTCCCCAATTCTCATTTGTTGAAGGAGATCTTCATAGACTGAACTTTATATATAGAAAATGCAAAGACATACCTTTACAATTACATTTGCAGCACATAACTATGCAAATATATCTTCCCTATCACTTATTCTGAAGTGCCTAAAATTAAAATCAATAAAAAGAGATCATCTACACAATAAAATATTGGGTGGTTATTAATTAAAATAAAAACATACACTCCTGTCACATGACCAAGATACATTTTCCAGCTAAAAATACAGATACAAATCACTATGTAAAATATTTTATTATTAGTGTTATCATTATTTTAATTTTTTTTAATGTTTATTTATTTTTGAGACAGAGAGACAGAGCACAAGTGAGGGAGGGGCAGAGAGAGATGGAGACACAGAATCCGAAGCAGGCTCCAGGCTCCTAGCTGTCAGCACAGAGCCTGACACGGGGCTCGAACTCATGAGCCATGAGATCATGACCTGAGCTAAAGTCAGATGCTCAACTGACTGAGCCACCCAGGCACCCCGAATATTATCTTATTTTTATACATGCTATATTTATATATGCTTTCTATTTAAGTGTACAATTTTTAAAAATAATTGGGAAGGATATACGTGAAAATACAGTGATTATATCTGAGTTATAGGTATACAGATAACTTAAATTTTCTTTTTTATACTTTTCTGAATTTTTTTTCAAGGTTTATGACTTATGCTTATATATGTTTTGAAACACACACACACAAAAAGGGGTGGGGTGGGTCATAAAAAGATTAGACTAAGTCAGAGTAAGTGGTTGAGCTGGGACTTGAACCCAGGAATGCTGCTCTGAGGCCTCTGGTACATTCCACTATAATATTAGGTGGCTCCAATGTAAGCACTAACATAATAAGGAGGAAAAAACATTTATAAAACAGTAGAAGACTGGAAAAAGAAGGGATAGAAATAAGGAAAGAAGTCTAGTAATAGAAACCAAAAATAAATTCTTCAGTTATTTGCAATTCTCCCTTTTGTTATTGTTGCTAGACAAAAATAAAAGTAATGTTCAAACTAATTGAGATAATAGATCTAACAGTGATAGCTGTTACTTATGTACTATCTAAAGTATTACAAAAACATGCCTCTGTGGTATAGTATGATGAGATGATGCAAACACGTGGGTTTATGTATATAACATACAGGAAAGCACATACAGCTAGAGTTGTTATCAGAAAAGAAATATCACAGATGATCCTGAAATAAATATTTTTTGCTCACATCTCTGAAAGGAATCTTTAAATCCATTTTGTACACACATTTTCTTTCCCTTGGTATCAGAGGGAGCAAGTTATACATCTTTTTCAAAGATGAATCCCTGTTCCGTGTTTGACAGACTCACACCTAGAGTATTACACCAGAAATATAGATATATATTTATATATAATAAATATTAATTATATATAATTTATATATATATTTAATTTATATATAATATATAACTTAATTATATTTATATATACTAAATATATATTAAATAAATATGTAAAAATAAATATATATTTCTCCTCTAAAATGAATCTTTATTTTTGTTTTTTAATTTTTTTAATTTTTATTTTTTGAGAGAGAGAGAGCGAGCAAGGGAGGGGCAGAGGGAGAGAGGGAGACACAAAATTCAAAGAAGGCTCCAGGCTCTGGGCTGTCAGTGGGGCTCAAACTCACAAACCACAAGCTTATGACCTAGGCTGAAGTCCAACACTAAACTGACTAAGCCACCCAGGTGCCCCTCCCCTAAAATGATTCATATACAGACTAAAATCAGAGATCACAGAGCAAAGTGTGTATGAATAGGTTTCAAAGATAGTAACAGCTTGGAAAATTTGTTAAAATGTATTAAATATTTGTAGTGTGACTCTTAAAAATGGAATTAAATTTATGTACGTACATACAATTATATTAATATGTTCACAAACCACTTCCGTTTTTCTACTTACACATGTATTTGTTCTATGATGTCTTTAAGTCTATTTTCTTTCCAGTCATCCTCAGATGCTCCCACATTGTACTTCCTAAACTGTTTCAAGTCAGAGCCTGTGAAAATGTTCAGTGGAGCTCTATTTCCCTGTTGGCAAAATGTGCTTGGCTTCCACAATTTCAAAAGGTTGTCAACTAAGGGAATCTCCCTAATATCTTTTGGTGAGAACATGAAATTTTCAATGTTATTATAACAAAAAAATGTATCTTTCTTCTAATACAGAGAATTACAGATTATAATAGAATTTTATTCAGCAATTAGCTTGTTGAATATCAATGACTATATGATGAGTAAAAACACAGAAAACTATTTTTAATGTAATTGGAATATAGATAATATGGAGTCTAAAGATGACTTTATTTTCCAAGTTTTTACCTATTGCTATGTCAGAGATGGGTGATATTTAAAAATTTTGACCGGATAAATAACATGTAGACAGTGTAACATCTCCAAGCCAGAGGTCCAAAATAAGATATATGAGATATTCAGGAAGTCTTGTTAGAAAAATAGATACTTTTTACATCTTCATTACTTAGCTACCATTTTTATAATATTTTATAAAGTTTATAATGTATTCATATATATTAGATATACATTCTATATTTATAATATAGAATATATAATAAATATAAATATAAAATAAATATACACATAAATCTTATATGTATATATATAATATACACATAAATTTTATATATACATATAAATATATCAATATCAATATCAATATCAATATCAATATATTTGGGTTGTGTGTTCAGGGGTATTCCAGTATGTAAACCATTGCTCTAAGTAAATAAGACCTGTGCATAGAAGAAAATAAATAGTTTAACCAGACTGGTCCAGTAGGCTTTAAGTAGTAGAACTATTTGGGAAATGAAACAGACAAATTACCTGAAAGAAAAGCTGTATCAGTGTAAGACAGAAATTTTCCCAAAGTAGCTGAATGAAGGAAATGGCAAACTGCAATACTAATAAAAATTTTAAAATTCAGACTAGGGAATCATTAAGCTACCTGACTGGCCTATTTTTCTTTATAGAGCAGTTCAAAATCCTTCACCTAATAGAAACGGAATTGTAAGAAAACCAGTTACAGAATTTTTAAAAAGGAAGTTATCATATGTTTGGTCAATTACTTTGCTTTGCTGCATTGACTGAGAAATCAGTATAGACATTACAACAAATTTTAAAATTCCAGGCATGTCCCTGTAGACGTTAATACCACCTCACAATTGTGACTGAGGTCATTAGCACCTCCCCAGCCCTCACCTGCCTAAAGGAGTAACTACCTCTCAGGCAAATTTCATATGAGAAAAGTAGAGGTTTCGGTGGAGGGGCAGGGAGAGCTGCATCCACAAGAACAACCAGATTAAGTTGGAATGTTACTCTGATCATATTAAGAGCCCAGAGATGAAAGGAAGAGGACCAGGGACATTGTGAAGAGGGCCTTGGGCAGCAAGGAACTAAGGATGGTCTTTCACCTCTAAGTCACACAATCCAAGAAATAACAAAATTAGAAGAGGCAGAAGGTGCGGCCCCTGGATGGCTCTGTTGACAGTGTCTGACTTCGGTTCAGGCCACGATCTCATGGTTCCTGAGTATGAGCCCTGCGTCAGGTTCTGTGTTGACAGCTTGGAGTCTGGAGCCTGCTTCGGATTCTATGTCTCCCTCCCTCTCTGCTCCTACCCCACTTGTGCTCTGTCTCTTTCTCTCTGTCTCAAAAATGAGTAAATGTTAGAAAAGTTTTGGGGGAAAAAGGCAAAAGGTTTGGGGCACCCAGGTGGCTCAGTTGGTTAAGTGTCTGACTCTTGATTTTGGCTCAGGTCATGATCTCATGGTTCATGAGCTCAAGCCCCATGTCGCAGAACTGGTTTGGGATACTCTCTCTCTTCCTCTGTCTCTGTCTCTCCCCTGCTCTCTCTCTTTCAAAAATAATTAAAAAATAAACATTAAACAACAACAAAAAAAGAAGAGGTGGAAATTTTGCTTGTAAAGTGTAAAGTCCTTCAGATGGAGAATGCTAAGGCAGACTAACTAACTGGTCAAGGACCTACAAGATGGAAGAGCTAATCTCTCTATTAGAAATGTAGATATAAAATATTATCATCAGAAACTCAGGCAAACAGCATTCAGAAACTCTCCAATATAACAGGGATCCACCTAGCTTTGGTAAAGCTGGCCTTGGTAAAGCTGAAAAGTCAGTCTACACTCACACACTGGCATGTATTTTCTCTTTAAGTCAATGTCTTAGGCTTTAACAGCTGAAACCAAATCATTTTAAAAATACAATAAAAGCTGGAGCTATAAAGACTGTGGAAAGTTACTTAACAGCATGAGCTAAAGATAACCAGGAATTTGCCACTGGGAACTATTTAATGCTTTTGATACAGTTGCAGCATATAGGGCCTAAGGTAATTGATGTACAGAAAGAACAAGCTAATAAATACTAGTTCTAGAATTTCTATGATTTAAGGGGGTTGGGAGAGTTAAGTTGATGGATAAGTCCCACAATGCTTTTCTTTTATAAGGTCTGCTAAGCCTAGTTGGCAATCATATTTCAAATCCATTCATAAGGTCCCTATAGAAGAATAAAAAGCAAGTGTCATGTGTCTGGATACTCACACACACACACAAAAAAAAAAATAGAAAAAAGGTTGTGTATACATGCTCAACATTAAGAAATGTGTTAAACTATTACTTCTGCTGACTCCATTTAGCATGGTTTTTCTATGCCCAGAAAGATAGACTATTTCTAACACATAGATTTAAAATGGCTTTTAATAAATTCTTTTTTAAAATGTTTATTTTTTGAGAGAGAGAGAGAGTCAGTGGCAGAGGGGCAGAGAGAGAGGGAGACACAGAGTCTGAAGCAGGTTCCAGGCCCTGGGCTGTCAGCACAGAACCGGATGCAGGGCTCAAGCCCATGAACTGTGAGATCATGACCTGAGTCAAAGTCGGTTGCTCAACCAACTGAGCCACCCAGGGGCCCTGGTCTTTAATAAATTCTAATTAATAGAAACTGAATAACAGGAAGGTTCTTGGACAGGGAATAAAGAGATAAGAATGGGAGTTACTAATTTTTCTGGACCTTGTTTTTTCTTATTTTGTGTGTGGGTGTGTTTTGAATAGTCTTTATTGTGTTAATTTATTTTTTAATTATATTTTTAATTTTATTATTATTATTTTTAATGAGGAAGTTGATTAAGAGACATTTTAACATGCTATAACCCTACATAAACTCACTAACAGAAAAACATTCCCAATCAGATCAGTACTGCATTTGTTAGCTATTTCTACATAACAAGCTGCCTCAAAACTCAGTGGCTTAGAGCAATAATCTTTTATTCTTTTTGGTGATTCTAGAAGTCAGCAAGGATGTGCTGCTGATCTGAGCTAGACTCAGTGGATCTCTGCTGGGCTGCTTGTGTCTGTAGTCAAGTAACTGGTCAGCTGGAGGCTAGGGTCTCCAGGATGGGTTTTCACATTCCAGAGGCTGTCTCAGGCTGATCTCAGGGTGGTGGCATGTTCAGAGAGAAATATAAAAGTGAGATGCTCAATGTCTCTTGAAGGCTAGACTGGGAACTGGCCCACCATGACTTCTGCCACATTTTATGGATCAAAGAAAGTCAAGAGCTTGACTCAACCTCAAGAGTTTTGAATCATAACTGAGATTCAAAAGTGGAAGAAAGGAGTCTCTGTAGGAGTAGCTGCAAAGTCTTTAACAAGGAATGTGGATATAAGAAGGGTTGAAAATGGAATGATTTTTGCAATCAGTCTACTAAAGAAAGAATGAAAACCTGTAAACCTAGTCTATATATTTGTTGTATTAACATTTTAGAACAAGAAAGGATAGACAATGATCTTCTTGTCTTAAACTTCTCTAGGCACAGCGGGCACCTGATTATTAAGGGTATAGTTCATCATTATGTACCCAGATTGCTTGGATTTGAACCCTGACCCTAAAATTTAATATCTGTATAATCCTGGGAAAATCTCTTATCTTCTAATGAGTAAATAGTCTCATCCATACAATGGAAATGATAACAGTACCTTCATTTAAGTGTTGGTGGGAGGATTAAATAATGCATAGAAACTGGCACACGGTCATTTAATAAATATATAATATTTTATCATTCGTGTTGATAAGAAAATATTTACAAAGATGCAAACTACAAGAATGGGCAATTCCAGTGGATTTGTAGAAGGGCTCGCAAGTGATCAGGCTAAGTATCAATAATTTGTGAAACAAAATATAGCACCAAGCAAGTACATACCTACTGTGTAGCCTGGGTTTGAACCATCTGTAAATTATTTCACTGGCAGCTTGCTGAATTCTTCTAACAAGTAAATTAGCAAAGTATATAAATGCTCTGTACTTACTTCACTTAAAAAAATGGGATTCTGAATTCACTTCAGTGCATTTTAAAGAAAGCCTTTATCAAAGCAATCTATAATTATAGCAACACTCTCCAGATAGGACTAGAGGGAAATATTCTAAATCAGATCTTTCATGGAATCAGAGGGAAATGTTCCTATTCATTCTTTTCCCAAATTTCACTTTCAGTTCTTTCACCCATTACCCAGTAAAGCCATAAAAGAACCAGATCAAAAGTCCCACAATCTCAAGTTCATGTATCATAAAAAGAACATATTCTCCCCACCGGTAGTGAAAGGAGGCAAAGCCAGGCTTCTAACTACAGATCACAGCTAAGGAGTACGTATCAAGCACCTATCACTTGAAAGAAGGATGGCAGTGCTTCTCTGAGATGAGAATAAAGGAAAAATCTGGGGAAAGAATGCCAAGTCACCAGAGAAACCAATTATGCTCGCAAACAGCCAAAACATAAGCATATGCCTGGGTGCCTAGGGCTTAAAAGAAATCAGAGATTCTTGAAAGAAAATCAGGCTTTAGATCTAAAGGAAATCATCTTCTTTGTATATCCTGCCTGCAGTTTTTATTTTTTTCAAATCTCAATAGAATTTGCATGAACCGTTTCAATTCATTCTTCTTGCACAGATACAGCACATTTACCAGCATGCTGACATTCTAGTGGAAGAAGAGGAATTTGATATATGCCTTTTGGTCTCCTTAAGTATAACGGACCACTGTCACAAACTTTGTTTTTGATCTTCAGGGAGAAAGAAACTGATTCTTATTGAGCACTTGACATGCAGCAAGAAACTGCCAAATGTTTTCACATATGGTCTGTCACTTAACTCTTGCCGCTATCCCTCAAGGTGTTAACCCCATTTTACAGATGAGAAGACAAACTTCAAGAGGGCCTATGACTTGGCTAGAGTCATGGAGCAAGCATTCTGCTGGAGCCAAACTATATTGAGCACTTGCCAGATTATATAGAGAGGTAAACATCAAGCCCATAGGTCACTTCTCCCATCCCCCCCCCCATCTTTTATCCTTCGTTTAGCATACTTCCTGAAAACAGCTATATTTCACTGCATCCATGTTCATTCATGCTGCACACATGCCCCAAACAGATCTAGCAAAATTCTCAAATCAATTACTAAAAAGCCTCCCCCAATCACACACACATATATACACATACCGAACAAAATTTAGAAGTTGGAGGGTAAAGAGAGGTAAAAATGAAGATTTATGCATGACAGAGATTTGAATATAAATAAAACTTGGCTTGCATCTTTTATGTTCGTCACTCTGTGTTTTTCAGAGACCTATTTTCAATTTTTGTTTTACTGTCCTGTGCTGGGCAGGGCCCATGAAAAGGAATCAAGAAAGACCAAAAGGAGCCCTGTTGTTCCTTCAATTGCAGGGATGGATGACGCACCAATTACAATGAACTGCCAGCCTATGAATCTCAAATGGAGACTAGCCCATGGATTTTAAATTTCCTTTAAGGCACAGATATCTTGTAAGTTGAGTTTTATGTACTTCTGTCCTTTAAGGAAATTCAGGTGGTTAAATTCTGATTGCCAAATATGCACCTCTGGAAATGAAGCTTCTGTAGAGAAACTGAGAATTTTGTAAGACTTTCAGCCCTTAAATAACTAATAGATTATGCGATGGGCAAATGTGGCTACAGGTGGATATGAATGCAACTTTGCTTTCACCATTGGGGTCAGATGTGTTATTTCTCCAAGAAGTTCTGGGAAGGTGTCTAAGCCTCATGAGTAGGATCTATGAACTAGCATGGGGCTAAATGTCCAACATAGGTTATCTCATTTAAGTCAGCTCTGTGTTTTATGTTCATATTCATAAGGAGCTGATCAAGAGTGTGATTTGGAAAGGCAGATGTGCTGGTATTTGCCTGTTTGGCCCCAAAAACCAAGCTGAGAGCAAAGCAGAGTGATGCTTATTGTAGTTGGAAAGAGCTCTGTGACACTATGGTTATGGTTTAAGTCAATACAGACACTCAAGAGAACAGATTCCCTGTGGCCTTGTCTCTTGGAAACTCTTTTTTTTTATTCACATAAAAACAAAGAAGCCATAGGCTGTAGGACTAGACATTAGAGATGGAGACAGAATTCAAGAGTGACCTGGGTTAGACTGAAGTCAAGTAACATACTTAACGGTTCAGGTTTAATTTTTTATTTCCCTGAACAGGGAATGAAGGATCCCTGTGTTGGTCTAAAAACTAATTGAAACTACTCACTGAAGTGAAGATTGGAAATCAGAGCAAATGTTTTTAAAGAAAGACACATGAAGAGAACCTGCCTGTCAAGGGAACCCTTATTCCTTGTGAGAAAAATACCTAGGCCAGCATAAGTCTCCAGCTGTCAAATCTCTAGAAACTTGGCCAGCTTTCTCTCCTGCTACCCAAAAGATCAGATATCTGTGGTAGAGTTTGTTTGGCTACAACCTGTTTTGGGAGGAAATTCAGATTCACTGCCAAGGTGTACCCAGGAAGACATGGCCACTGAACTCATTCTCCCAAGCAAACAAAGCTGTAGCTGAAACACCACTGTGACTCTTTCAGACCTCCTCCGTGATGGATAAAAGCCTCATAAGCTACATATTAGGTTTTTGCCAATCAGTCCACATTTGCCACAGTTCAATAATATGCTTGTTGATCAGGAAAGGAGTATCTGTATTTATTTAATGGCTGGTTTGTTCAACTGGTATTATTTCAAGAGGATTTCATTTTTCAATGCATAAACTGCAAGCAATGGCTATCTGACATATTTATTTTCAGTCCTGTTCAGTGTTAGTGGGGGATACTAAACTGACAGACTCGGGAAGGCAAACAGGAGTCTCGCAGTAAAGTTGCAGATATCCCTTCAGTTTATGGCCTCCAGAGCTGCCAGGTGCCCCTGGTGTTACTGTGTAGAGAAAAATGCACAAGCAGGTTAGTTGAGCTACAAGCTGAATGCGTGCAGTTGTTTTGGAAGAGGAAATTCTTAGGGAATCACCAGATTGCCAAGGAATCCTTAGATTCATCTCCATCCTTTGTTTTACAAAAGGATATTATAAAGATATTTGCTGTTCCAAACATCCTTTTGTTTCTTTCCATTTCTCTAAATCCTGGCAATCCTTTAAGGCCTATATTCTATTTTTTGTTTGTTTGTTTGTTTGTTTGTTTTATTTTTTTTAATTTTATTTTTTAAAATTTACATCCAAATTAGTTAGCATATAGTGCAACAATGATTTCAGGAGGAGATTCCTTAGTGCCCCTTACCCATTTAGCCCATCCCCACTCCCACAACCCCTCCAGTAACCCTCAGTTTGTTCTCCACATTTATGAGTCTCTTCTGTTTTGTCCCCCTCCCTGTTTTTATATTATTTCTGTTTCCCTTCCCTTATGTTCATCTTTTTTGTCTCCTAAAGTCCTCATATGAGTGAAGTCATATGATTTTTGTCTTTCTCTGACTGACTAATTTTACTTAGCATAATATCCTCCAGTTCCATCCACGTAGTTGTAAATGGCAAGCTTCATTCTTTTTGATTGCCGAGTAATACTCCATCGTATATATATACACATATATGTATATATATATACTACATCTTCTTTATCTATTCATCCATCGATGGACATTCGGGCTCTTTCCATACTTTGGTTATTGTTGATAGTGCTGCTATAAACATGGGGTGCATGTGTCTCTTCAAAACAGCACACCTGTATCCCATGGATAAATGCCTAATAGTGCAATTGCTGCATTGTAGGTTAGTTCTATTTTTAGTTTTTTGAGGAACCTCCATACTGTTTTCCAGAGTGGCTGCACCAGCTTGCATTCCCACCAACAATGCAAAAGAGATCCTCTTTCTCTGCATCCTTGCCAACATCTGTTGTTGCTTGAGTTGTTAATGTTAGCCATTCTGACAGGTGTAAGGTGATATCTCATTGTGGTTTTGATTTGTATTTCCCTGATGATGAGGGATGTTGAGCATTTTTTCATGTGTCAGTTGGCCATCTGGATGTCTTCTTTGGAGAAGTGTCTATTCATGTCTTTTGCCCATTTCTTCACTGGATTGTTTGTTTTTTGGGTGTTGAGTTTGATAAGTTCTTTATAGATTTTGGATACTAACCCTTTATCTTATATGTCATTTGCAAATATCGTCTCCTATTCTGTCAGTTGCCGTTTAGTTTTGCTAATTGTTTCCTTCACTGTGCAGAAGCTTTTTTATTTTGATGAAGTCCCAGTAGTTCATTTTTGCTTTTGTTTCCCTTGCCTTTGGAGATGTGTTGAGTAAGAGGTTGCTGTGACCAAGATCAAAGAGGTTTTTGCCTTTTTTCTCCTGGAGGATTTTGATGGCTTCCTATCTTACATTGAGGTCTTTCATCCATTTTGAGTTAATTTTTGTGTATGGTGTAATAAAGTGGTCCAGATTCATTCTTCTGTATGTAGCTCTCCAGTTTTACCAGCACCACTTACTGAAGAGACTGTCTTTATTCCATTGGATATTCTTTCCTGCTTTGTCAAAGATTAGTTGGCCAAAGTTTGTGGGCCCATTTCTGGATTCTCTATTCTGTTCCATTAATCTGAGTGTCTGTTCTTGCACCAGTAACCATACTGTCTTGATGATTACAGCTTTGTAGTATAGCTTGAAGTCTGGGATTGTGATGTGTCCTGCTTTGGTTTTCTTTTTCAAGATCGCTTTGGCTATTTGGGGTGTTTTCTTGTCCAATACAAATTTTAGGATTATTTGTTCTAGCTCTGTGAAGAATGCTGGTGTTACTTTGATAGGGATTGCATTGAATATGTAGATTGCTTTGGGTAGTATCAACATTTTAGCAATATTTGTTCTTCCTATCCAGGAGCATGGAACCTTTTTCCATTTTTTTGTGTCTTCTTCAATTTCTTTCATAAGTTTCTAAAGTTTTCAGTGTATAGATTTTTCACCTCCTTGGTTAGATTTATTCCTAGGTATTTTATGGTTTTTTGTGCAACTGTAAATGGGATCGATTCCTTGATTTCTCTTTGTGTCACTTCATTGTTGTTGTATAGGAATGCAACCTATTTCTGTGCATTGATTTTATATCCTGCAACTTTGCTGAATTCATGAATCAATTCTAGTGGGTTTTTTTGGTGGAATCTTTTGGGTTTTCCATACAGGGTATCATGTCATCTGTGAAGAGTGAAAGTTTGCCCTCCTCCTGGCTGATTCGGATGCCTTTTATTTCTTTGTGTTTTTTGATTGCAGAGGTTCAAACTTCCAATACTCTCTTGAATAATAGTGGTGAGAGTGGACATCCCTGTCTTGTTCCTGACCTTAGGGGGAAAGCTGTCAGTTTTTCCCCATTGAGGATGATATTAGCAGTGGGTCTTTCATATATGGCTTTTATGATCTCGAGGTATGCTCCTTCTATCCCTACTTTCTTTAGAGTTTTTATCAAGAAAGGATGCTGTATTTTGTCAAATTCTTTCTCTGCATCTATTGAGAGGATCATATGGTTCTTGTCCTTTCTTTTATTGATGTGATGAATCACGTTAATTGTTTTGCAGATATTGAACTAGCCTTGCATCCCAGGTATAAATCCCACTTGGTCGTGGTGAATACTTTTTTTAATGTATTGTTGGAGCCGGTTGGCTAGTATCTTGTTGAGGATTTTTCCATCCATGTTCATCAGGGAAATTGGTCTATGGTTCTCCTTTTTAGTGGGGTCTCTGTCTGGTTTTGGAATCAAGGTAATGCTGGCTTCATAGAAAGAGTTTGGAAGTTTTCCTTCCATTTATATTTTTTGAAACAGCTTCAAGAGAATAGGTGTTAACTCTTCCTTAAATGTTTGGTAGAATTCTCCTGGAAAGCCATCTGGCCCTGGACTCTTGTTTTTTGGCAGGTTTTTAATTACTAATTCGATTTCTTTACTGGTTATGGGTCTGTTCAAAATTTCTATTTCTTCCTGTTTCAGTTTTGGTAGTGTATATGTTTCTAGGAATTTGTCAATTTCTTCCAGATTGCCCATTTTATTGGTATATAATTGCTCATTATATTTTCTTATTATTGTTTTTTTTATTTCTTCTCTGTTGGTTGCAATCTCTCCTCTTTCATTCTTGATTTTATTTATGTGGGTCCTTTCCTTTTTCTTTTTGTTCAACCTGGTTAGTGGTTTATCAATTTTGTTAATTCTTTCAAAGAACCAGCTTCTGGCTTCATTGATCAGTTCTACTGTTTTTTTGGTTTTGATAACATTAATTTCTGCTCTAATCTTTATTATTTTCTGTCTTCTGTTGTTTTTGAGTTTTATTTGCTGTTCTTCTTCCAGCTCCTTAAGGTGTAATGTTAGGTTGTGTATCTGAGATCTTTCTTCCTTCTTTAGGAAGGCCTGGATTGTTATATACTTTCCTCTTGGGACCACCTTTGCTGTGTCCAGAAGTTTTGGGTTGTGGTGTTATCATTTTCATTGACTTCCATATACTTCTTAATTTCCTCCTTAACTGCTTGGTTAGCCCATTCATTCTTTAGTAGGATGTTCTTCAGTTTCCAAAGTATTTGTTACTGTTCCAAATTTTTTCTTGTGGTTGATTTTGAGTTTCATAGTGTTGTGGTCTGAAAATATGCATGGTATGGTCTCGATCTTTTTGTACTTAACTTAGGGCTGATTTGTGTCCCAGTATATGGTCTATTCTGGAGAATGTTCCATGTGCACTGGAGAAGATGTATATTCTGCTGCTTTAGGATGAAATGTTCTGAATATATCTGTTAAGTCCATCTGGTCTAGTGTGTCATTCAAAGCCATTGTTTCCTTGTTGATTTTTTGATTAGATGATCTGTCCATTGCTGTGAGTAGGGTGTTGAAGTCTCCTACCATTATGTTATTACTATTGATGAGTTTCTTTATGTTTGTGAGTAATTGATTTATATATTTGAGTGCTGCCACATTTGGCGCATAAATGTTTACAATTGTTAGGTCTTCTTGGTGGATAGACCCCTTGATTATGATATAAGGCCCTTCTTCAATTCTTGATACAGTCTTTTTTTTAAAGTCTAGATTGTCTGATATAAGTATGGCTACTCCAGCTTTATTTTGCATGATAGATGGTTTTCCATCCCCTTATTTTCAATCTGAAGGTGTCTTTAGGTCTAAAGTGGGTCTCTTGTTAACAGCATATAGATGGATCTTGTTTTCTTATCCATTCTGTTATCCTATGTCTTTTGGTTGGAGCATTGAGTCTATTGACATTTAAAGTGAGAACTGAAAGATATGAATTTATTCCCATTATGATGCTTGGATTCTTGTAGAGTTGGAGTTTCTGATGGTGTTCTCTGGTCCTTTCAAATCTTTGTTGCTTTTAGTATGTGTGTGTATATATATATATATATATATGTATGTATATATAATTTTTTTTCCCATCTTTTCTCCCCTCAGAGAGTCCCCCTTAAAATCTATTTCAGGACTGGTCTGGTGGTCAAAAACTCCCTTAATTTTTGTTTGTCTAGGAAACTTTTTATCTCTCCTTCTATTTTGTTTTTTTTTTCAATTTTTTTTTTCAATTTTTTTTTTTTTTTTTTGGGGACAGAGAGAGACAGAGCATGAACGGGGGAGGGGCAGAGAGAGAGGGAGACACAGAATCGGAAACAGGCTCCAGGCTCCGAGCCATCAGCCCAGAGCCTGACGCGGGGCTCGAACTCACGGACCGCAAGATCGTGACCTGGCTGAAGTCGGACGCTTAACCGACTGCGCCACCCAGACGCCCCACTCCTTCTATTTTGAATGACAGCCTTGCTGGATAAAGAATTTGTGGCTGCATATTTTTCTGATTCAGCACACTGAATATATCCTGCCACTCCTTTCTGGCCTGCCAAGTTTCTGTGGATAGTCTGCTGCAAATCCGATCTGTCTTCCTTGTAGGTTAGAGACTTTTTTTCCCTTGCTGCTTTCATGATTCTCTTCTTGCCTGAGTGTTTTGTGGATTTGACTATGATATGCCTTGATGATGGTCAGTTTTTGTTGAATCTAAGGAGGTTATCTGTGCTTCCTGGATTTTGATGTCTGTGTCTTTCCCAAGGTTAGGAAAGTTTTCTGTTATGATTTGCTCACATAACACTTCTACCCCTATTTCTCTCTTTTCCTCTTCTGGGACCCCTATGATTCTGATGTTGTTCCTTTTTAATGAGTCACTGATTTCTCTAATTCTGAAATCGTGCTCTTTTGCCTTAATCTCCCTCTTTTTTTCTGCTTCATAATTCTCTGTAAGTTTGTCCTCTATATTGCTTATTCTCTGTTCTGCCTCGTCCATCCTTGCCGCCGCTGCATCCATCCATGGTTGCAACTCAGTTATAGCATTTTTAATTTCATTCTGGCTATTTTTTACTTATTTTATCTCTGCAGAAAGGGATTCTAATCTATTTTCAACTCCAGCTAGTATTCTTATTATTGTGATTTTAAATTCTGGTTCACACATCTTGCTTGTATCTGTGTTGGTTAAATCCCTGGCTATTGTTTCTTCATGCTCTTTCTTTTGGGGTGAATTCCTTCATTTTGTCATTTTGAAGGGAGAAAAGGAATTAATGAGGTAGACAAAATGAAAATTAAAAAATTAAAATTAAAAAAATTAAAATTAAAAAATTAAACGCACACACACACAAATTGAATAAATGATGCTAGATCCTAGGTGTGTTTTGTTCTGAGTGTTGAAAGTGGTTTGACAGATTAGAGGGGAAAAAAGGGGGGAGGGAAGAAACAAAAAGGAAATCATTTGAGAATTTGAAAAAATGAATACATTGAAGTAGACTAAAATGAAATGATTGGAGTAAAATAGAATCTGAAAAAAATATACAGAAAAGTAAAGAATATAGTAGAAAAAATTAAAGAAAATATTTTTAATTAAAATTAAAAATAGATATTCCTATCTGTTTTCAAGAAAAAGAAAAGAAATGAAAGAGAAAAAAGATAAAAAAAGAAAAAAGGAAATTGTTTGAAAATTTGAAAAAGTGAATATACTGTAATAGAGTAAAATAAAATGATGGAAGTAAAATAGAATTTGAAAAAAATTACAAAAAAGCAAAAAATATAGCAAGAAAATTAAAGTATTTTTAATAGAAATTGAAAATAAAAATGAAGTTTTTCTCTTTCTGCATTCAAGAAAAAGAAAAGAAACGAAAAAGAAAAAAAGAAAAAAGGGAAAAAAAGGAAATTCTTTGAAAATTGGAAAAGGTGAATACACTGAACTAAACTAACATAAAATGATGGAAGTAAAATAGAATTTGAAAAAATTTACACAAAATTAAAAAATATAGTAATAAAAATTAAAGAAAAGTATTTTTAATAAAAATTGAAAATAAAAATGAATGTTTTCTTTTTCTGTATTCAAAAAAAAAGAAGTGTAAAAGAGGGAGAAAAAGAAAGAAAATTGAATAGATAGACCTAACAGATTGCAATAGGACTGAAATTACTTCGTTTTCCACTAGAAGTCACTCTATGTCGTGCTTTATAGTCCATAAACTAGGCCTGCTGGGAGACTTGTGTTCTTGAAGAGTGAAGTTGGCCCATTTGGGCGAGGCTCAGTGTAATGGCTCCACTCTCCACTAGATGGAGCTGCTAGCCTACTGGGGTGGATTGTTGCTGCGCTGGTAGGTGCATATGCACATGTGCAGGAGAGGTGAAATCGGTGCCACCCAGCTACCCAGTCTGTACTCCCAGATCAGCTATCTCACACTGTCCTCTGTCTTCAGCTTTTGTCCACTCCCTACTTTTTCACTCTCCATGACCAGGCCCCAGGCAGTACCTCTCTCCTGAGTTTTGTCTCAGATGTGGCTGTTTTCCCTGGCCCCTTACTTCTGAAGGACTGTGGCTTTGACCCGTTCTGCCCCTCGGTGGGAGGGTCTCACTGAGCAATGGCCGAATGTTGGCTGCACCCAGGACTGCTTGCTAGACCCTGCTGCTGCCAGTGCCCCGAGACTGCAGCCAGGTGCCAGCCTGCCCCAGAAAAAGTTCAGGAGATAATGTAGCAGCAACGTTTCAGGGATTATGGAAAATCACAACACACATCTGGCACCAGACTTAATGATCCTTAATGACCTTGTTACAGTACCAGTGAATGTGGCCATTTTGGGGGGTTTGCTGAGACCAGGTGTCTTCAACAGTCTCTACCAATGTCCTTCCAGCAGTGGAACCGCTTTTCCCCATGTGGCCCAAGGACCTCCTGGACCACACTCTGTTCCTGGGGATTCACCCTACCCACCAGAGCACCTCCAGGTATCGAGCTGAGGAGTTGCAGACTTTGCACTCCCCTTGTTTACAGTTTTAATGGAATTTAAACCCTCTCCTTTCTGCTTTATCTTTTTAGTTTAGTCCCTGTGGCTGTTTCCAATTTTCCACTTTCTCTCCAGCTGCTTTTGGGGAGGGGTGCTTTTCCCATATTCTCCTCCCCCCAGTCTTTGTCCTCTCTCTGCCTGCAAAACCAGCTCCCTACCCTCTGCAGCTTCTCACTCCCCAAATTCACCTCTTTGTATCGCATACCTGATGAATTCTGTGGTTCAGGTTGTGCAGATTGTTGTGTTAATCTTCCAGTTTTCTAGGTGTGTAAGATGGTCTGGCTTTAGTGTCGGGCTGGCTGTATTTCATGGATGTGAGACACACAAAAAACTTCCATGCTGTTCCACCATCTTGGTTCCTCCTCCAGGCCTAGATTCTATTTTACCTCCTCTCAAAGAAAACTTTCCTCAGTGCTTCAATCCACAGCAATTGCATCTTCTTCCAAACTCCTCTGGCTCTAGGAGGAAAAATAGAATAGTGATTAAATCATGGTGTGGGCCTGAGTTCCAGGTGTGATTCACAGCAGCTGCGTGGTGTTGGAAGGTTATCTCTCACCTCTGATTCCTGATTTCTTACCTATAATTCTAGTCCAGTAACACTTTACCTCATTGAACAATTATAAGGATTAAATTAAAAGTGTTGTGTGTAAAGACCTGACTCATAAACTCTCAAGCAATTTATCATATCCTTTCTAACCTTGTTATTTACTACATATTTCATATGTTCTTTATCTTAAAGAGATTCTTAACTTCATCAAGATCATGTGTCCTAGTAACTTGTGTTTATATCCTCTACCACCCATTTTAATGTTTTAATGTTCAAACAGCAATAATACATTACCATAGTGGGGATTACAAGACCAGCAAGTTGCAAGGAATGAGACACTTGACCTATGGCAGTGGCTGAGGTAGGATCTTTTTGTTCTATATGGGAATGTGACTAGTCATGTGATTTTTTGGCAAACCATGCTAAATTGGGCACGGAATGATTATTTAATAGAGACTGAAACATGGTCAACCTCATACTTGGGCAACTTGGTCTTATACTTGAGTTCTTTGTGATTTTTTTCATTTGTACTTTATATATCCACAGCCAATACCTCTACCTGCTGCCTTCCAGAGTGCTCCCTCTCTTGTGGACTGGTTACATCACATCCACTCATTCCACAAACAATAAGTGCTTTATGCACCTAATAGGAACCAAATATTACATTAGGTAATAGACTTACATAGATAAAACACACAGGACCTGCCATCAGGAAACAGGTCAGTCTACTAGGCAAGGCAGACAAGAAGAGTCAATTACAAGCAGTATGATGAGACACAGTAACAATACTATGCATGATGCACTATAGGGGGTGGAAAACCTGATTCACACAGCTGCAGGAGAGAGAGCTCAGAGAAGCCTTCTCAAACAAGTCCCTCTGAACCAAGTTTGGTAAGATGAGAAGCTGTTGGCCAGGGAAGGCAGAAAGAAACCATTCTACATAAGGACTATACATACCAATGCAAGAAAGTGTGAGGGTATACTGCAGTCTGAAATTCACTGGATGCAACTACAGCTGAGGGCATAAGAGCTGGAGAGGGGTACAGGGACCAGACCATTAACACTATGTGTGCCATGCCATGGGGAATGGACTTGATGTTGTTCTCAGAAATATTAAGGAATGAAATGGGTGAAACTTGAGTATATGTGCCAGTAAAAAGCTGGAAAGAAAAGGCTGGTTGGAAATAAAGGAAGAAGAAAAAAATAAATGAATTTTGTTTGATCCTGACAACAATGTGGTACAGGGGAAAGGTTCAGATGAAGACATCAAGGTGAGAATTGGATATTGTTTCTGGAACTCAGAAACTAAAGACACTGAGAAGTTGTCAGTAATGAAAACCACAGAAGTTGCTCAAAGAGAATGGAGTGCAAGAAGGGTAAAGAATAAAACCCTGGTATAAGCATTTAAGGAAGAGTAGCTGATAGATCATTAGAAAGAAAAGAGTCATGAGAAGTGTTTGTGGAAGCCAGGGGAGTAGAGAGTTCTCTGAGAGAAGGAAGTGATCAACAGTAACAAACTTCACTTGGCTGGAAATTGACTTTTGGTTTGACATTTCACAATTCTCTGGTAAAATACCATCTTTCTGATTTGATTGTTGACAGTTGCCTTGCCCCACCCTGATTATAATTTCATATTTTCTATGACTCAATAAAGAAGGTATATTTGATAGAGCACAGGCAAGTACTAATTGAATTGTAGCTTCTTTCATATAAGACAGAAGCCTGGAACAAAAGATAAAGTTACAGGGGCAGTATACTAGAGACATGGTCCAATGTGGAATGATCTCCAGCTTAGCGTTTATCCTTGGAGCTCTTACTGTTGATGGGTAGAAATATGTGCAGTATTATTTCTATCCCTCAGATTGCAGATTCCTCACCTCAACACTGGACTGTGCCAGAGCTTCTCATTCTGTGCCCAACCCAGGAAGATTTATTTTCAGTGTCCATGCAATGACATACTAATTACATCTCAAGAGGGTTGGTTCTTTCAGAAAGACTTCCACCTTAGTCTGGAAAACCTGAGAAAACTGTTGAGTCTGCTCTGAAGGAATGTCAAATGTTAAGCTCTAAAGTCTAAACAAATTAAACAATGTTTATTTTTTTAATTTTTTCAAATGTTTATTTATTTTTGAGAGACAGAGAGAGACAGGACTTGAGCAGCGGAGGGGGGGAGAGAGAGGGAGACACAGAATCCGAAGCAAGCTCCAGGCTCTGAGCTGCCAGCACAGAGTCTGATGCGGGGCTCAAACTCATGAACTGTGAGATCATGACCTGAGCCGAAGTCAGGCACTCAACCAACTGAGCCATCCAGGTGCCCCTAAACAATATTTATAATGAGAATTCATTAATCATATTAAAAATATGGCACATATTTCCATAATTATCCTAAGAGACATCTGATAATATTTTGACCATATCATTTATCCATTCCTATATAACAAACCACCTTAAAACTCGGTAGATTAATACAACAGAGAATTATTATTTTTCATGATTCAGTGGGTTGGTTTGGTGTTTCCTACACCTACGCACATTTCATGTGAACTCAAGTCATGTGACTGCATTCAGCTGTGGGCTGAAATGGAAGGTTTAAGATGGTGCACTCACATGTCTGCCTGTTGATGCTGGGTGTGGGCTAGGGCACCTTGATTCTTCTCCACATAATCTCTCATTTTCCAGAGGGTAGACCAGCTGCCCTACATGGCCATCTCTGGGCAGCACTGAAAGAACGTGAAAGTAGAAGCTGCAAGGTCTATTAAGACTTTGCCTGGAAAGCTGTAGAGAATCATTTCCAGTGCATTATATTTTCAAAGCAAGTCACAAGGCCACTCACATTCCAGGCCATTCACATCTGTTGATGGGAAAAAATGTGGCATGTTTTTTCTTCACTGCCTTGTATGTATGTGTATGTGGGTTTGTATGCTTAGTATTATTTTTACATAGCTACTCTCTTACTAAAAATATGATAGAGAATGAAAACTAAAAACAAATTCTCTGAAATCAGAATACTTGGGTTTACATTCCAGCTCCTTCCACCTTGACCCATTCTCCTGCTACTCATGTTGTGGGTAATGTGAATGTTTTGCAGTATCTTATTTATAAAATGCTTAGAAGAGTACCTGCATATAAAAAACACTTGGTGATATAACCATCTTAATTTATTAATATCTTGAGTGTCTTATTTTTCTACTCCACATTATAATATAACCATTCTGTTGTGTTATTCCAGATTCTTCACATATGTAATTTAATCCAGCAGTTTTTATGAGGGCTACAGCATATTTTGTTAGCCATCTACTCTATAGTATATTTAGTCTAATTCCTATTATTAGCTATTATATATTGAATGCAATGATAATTTTTAGGTATAAAGCTGCCTCTCTCTCTCTTTTTTTTTTTGGCTATACTTGGATATGTGTGCATTTGTCTACATTTTTTTGTGGTTACTTCTGTAAGAAAGATTCACAGGATTGGAAATTCTGAGGCTGTTTGTTTAAGAATACATGTTGCCAAATCCCTTTCTAGAAGAACAAACCCGTTTACACCCCCACCAACAATGTATGAGAGTCTGCCTCCATACCCTCAATTGTGGTGCTTTAGATGTGGCATTATCTGTAGTTGGAATGCATGAGAAATCTGGACTCTTTCATTTTTTCCTCCCTGTGAAAGAAGATTAAAGCTGAGCGGAAAAGCAGCCCTAGATGCCATCCAAAAAGGTTAGGGAAATACGTGGTGCATAGAAGCAAACATGTCTACTGAAAATAGAAAAATACAATATCCACATTAAAAAAATTAGTTGCCATCTGTCCTTTCAACAATAAGCTAAAAGATACACAAAGTGACCCTTAAAGTCACTATTTTTATTATGATATTTTCTTTATGATAATGTCTAGATAATGGGAAAACAGAGAAATGCCAAACATCAGAATTTCCACAGCAGCCAAAATGTCCAGTTAAGACCTTCTGTAAAGCAAAATAGGGTAATAGGTGGATTTGACATTTTCAATGGGTTTTTGCTCCCATCATTAGATGGATGACTCCAACACAATGACAATAAGTCCTTATCTTCCCATCATATTTTAATAGAACAAATTTGCTATTCTCATGAACATGAATAGACTCTTGGCAGTGCAGGTTATTTTAATGGACACATCACTTTAAGCTAAACCTTCTCCATCTGCTCAGCTCTCTAATTACCAATGCATAAAGTACATAATTCACAATTACATCATAAAAATAAGACCTACATTATATTAACTCATGTCAGAGCTTTTCAATCTATGCTATTTAGCATCTGTTGTGGTATTAATATTTGCTCTCTTTCAACAAATCAGAGACAAGTGCACCACTTTCTCAATTAAGAAATTCTGAAAAAATGACATGTTTGCAAGAGAAAAGGGAATTCTCTATCATACCATTTTCTTTTATAATATTGCCTTATTGTTCAGTATTGCTTACTTGTACTATACTCAGTCCTGCATGATCTAATCCTTTTCTGAGTTGAACCCTTACAACTTTCCTTAGAGACAGTAGAACTTAATTTAAAGTCACAAAACGCCAAATTTTGTACATACAAATTAATCTCTAGTACTAAAATGATTTGCAATGATAGTTATTTTTCCTCATTTTAGAAATATAAATGACATAATTAAGAATATAGAGAGACAATTAATTATAACTGTATATAAATACATATAAATTTTTTCTTATCCCAGGACAGACTGGATTGCTCTGGGGATCTGTTTGAAGGAAGGTCATGGGGGAGAGCGAGGAAGAGGTGAGATGGGTCAGCCCATTTACTTGCCTCTCGCTCTCCCACCCTATGATTTGGAGATTGGCTGATATGGAGAATTCCCTGAAGACCACCACATCCCTGGTTGTCCTGCTGCCTTACTTTGGGATCCCACATGCTCAACTGTACCCTTTGCTTATCTTCAACCTGGATGCAGTCCTTTGATTTTTATCATTGTTGGCATTTGCTTGCCTTGTATATCTGGTACTTCAAGTTCCCTCTGTGTACCATCACCATAGTGACACACTTATCTGGAGGCTTAAATGAAGGCCAGGTTTCTGGTAACAATCATGTAAGACATAGAGAGTTGGAGGGTGTTGAGTGTTTCAGACAGCAGAAAAGAGAACTCCTAGTTCAAGGGAGCCAGAAGGCTTTCCTTTGGTATATATTATAGTGGTATTACTCAAGCAAATAAGGCTAGAGAATGTTGACCTAGATGCTAGCTTTGGCACCAATGGTGAAAACACTGTTAAATTTGCTTTATTAATTTCTTCCAATGAATCACTCAGGAGAGAATAGCACCTTGTAGATATAGGGAGTATACCATTAATCAGACACGCAGCAAGTTGTTAGTCCTTCATCTATCTTCCCATAATACTTTATATCGATCTCCTATAACACTCACCAATTCCTATTATTTGTTTACATGTCTGTTTTTCCAATTATACTGGGAGAACCATTACTTCAGTATTCTTGGACAAATTGTTTCTATTCCATTAATGAAATTGTTAACTTTTGTATTATCCAGTATTTAGGAGAGAATGAGATTTGAGTCAACTATCAACATCTCCTCATATTTCTTTTTTTTTTTTTAATTTTTTTTTCAACGCTTTTTATTTATTTTTGGGACAGAGAGAGACAGAGCATGAACGGGGGAGGGGCAGAGAGAGAGGGAGACACAGAATCGGAAACAGGCTCCAGGCTCCGAGCCATCAGCCCAGAGCCTGACGCGGGGCTCGAACTCACGGACCGCGAGATCGTGACCTGGCTGAAGTCGGACGCTTAACCGACTGCGCCACCCAGGCGCCCCATCTCCTCATATTTCAAGTAATACCTCAAGTATTACAAGGTAAGGTAAGGAGATTCTAATATTGGTTGTGTTAGGTTCAGTTCTGCTGATTCCTATGTTTGTTCTGAATTCCTGTAATGTTTGCTCAGAAGAATTTATTCTATTTTTCATAAAGAAAAAACAAAAAAACAAAAGACTTCTAATCCTTTTCATGCATTTTACATTTAACATAGTGACTGGCAAAGCCGTGATTAAAGACAAGGTTTCCTGAATCCATATTTAGGTCCAGACTGATTCCCAAGCAATTCAAGACAGAGTGAACTCAGACTTTCTTCTATCATGCTCTGAAAGAAGTTTCCAGAATCTTCTTTCTGAAATATTAGTTGTAGATACACAATGTGCTGTCAACAATAACTGGAGATCACACTGAAAGAAGTTACACTATAAAAAATTAAAGTGTATTCCTGGTTGTACTTTTAATATAAATTGCAAAATGTCCTCTTATCTTTTATAGTAGATAGATGGTTGACTCTCACTTTCCATAGACACTGGTCACTATTTTGATTCATAGTTATACTAAAAATGACAAACTGGGTTCCAGGTAAAAAAAAAAGTAGCCTCTAGTATTTAGTAAAATATTATTCCAAGCATGATGCCAGCTTTTGAAAGAATTAATCTAACCTTGTATCAAAAACTGTTGTTGTAAGCAATAGATTTGATTCCTTTCTTGGTAACTTTTGATAGATACCTATGTGGAAATTTAGCTTGGATTACTCCAGTTGGCACTTCAGCTTCAGCAACATGGCCAGGACCCAATTTCTGCTATCTACTACATTCCCAAACATATTCTCTATTTAAACAGCTACTTGTGGTTCTCTGACTATATTTTAGTTAGATTTGCTTCTCTTTGCTCAGGCTGTTCCCTCTGAACATCTCCTTTGTCTTTCTTCCCTTTTTGTACCCCTAATCTCCATCTCTCAGAACCTACTCATCTTTCTAAGCCCTGTTCAAATATTATCTGTTTTTGAAGACTTCTCACCACTGACATAATATCTCACCTCACAGATCCTTCGGGGCTTTTTATAATGTAATAATTCTTAACCCCCTCTACTAATTAGTAAGTCCCTTGACTATAGAGATAATACTGTAACCATTTAAAATGTTCTATAGTTCCCAGCACAGCATCTAACACATACAAGGTGCTAGAGAAATCTTTACTAAACAAACTGAACTCCTTGAAGGGGAAAACCACATATTGGAGGTCCTTCGCAGCCAGCCTCAGCATCTAGCATAGTGGTGAGCTGGTGCTTAGGAAACATTGGTTGAATTAATTAAATCATAACAAACAAACAAACAAACAAAAAACCACTGATGTAGACATTCTACTTGCCCTTTTCACAAACACCAGAAGAAAAGATCCGATGATCTATTTTTAAAAATTGTGTGGTCCCTTTAAGAAGAATCCTCACCATCTCAGAAGGTTAACAGTGTCACTCAGCACAGAATACAGAGTGATCATATCAATATTAATAAGCTCAGTGAAGTGCCACTGGCTTCAGTGCAATTTTGACACTCTGCAACCTGACTAATAAAATAAAAACTAATTCTAAAAATAATTTACCTCCTGGAGACCTTAAAATGGATTTTACTAATGAAGGGGAAAAAAACCTAACATGGATCTTTTCCTTTTTGATAGGTAAATCAAATGTTATAACAGATTATAAGTCTAAAATGACATATTCTAAACTGCTAAGATCTTTTTTTAGAGGACATTTTGCACACTTTTTATTCAATGTTTATAAGTTAAGTCATTTTAGCAGCCATTTAAGGGATAGAAGGGTGACATGGGAAAAATGAGGAAAGCCAAGATATTAGGTTTGGTTTTGATTTAGTCCATTTTAACTTCATTTGGTAGAAGTTATCTTCCAAAAAAGCAGATTTACAGAATGGCATGTGTATAACAAAAATATGGGTCTTTTAACTTATAAAGACAGAATTTTGAAAAAATTAAAAATCTCTTTGCCATTAGGAGTAAAATCTGAATAACCTGCTACTGAATGAATAGGCAGTGAGAAAAAGGAAGTTCCTCAAATCAGGTTGGCTAGCACACAGGCCATAAAGCATCAGAGAGGTTATGTGTTGCCTTTACTTCCTAGATTGTTTGAGGACTGACCACAGAGATTTTTCTGGCCTGGCGAGGTATGTGTGTGTGTGTGTGTGTGTGTGTGTGTGTGTAAGAAACACAGAAAGATTGGCAGACAAGCAAAGACATAGAAAGATAGAGACAGAGAAGAGACAGGGACAGAGATAGACAGACAGCGAATGCCATCGGAGCTTTCAAATTCACATCAATCAGTTAAGTAATCCCAGATCAGCTTCTAGATAAATAAATAGGTATGACAAGACATTTAAGAATGATGGGACCACCATTAATCCCGCATATCGTAACCATTTATCTTCCTGCAGTTATGGTATTAAACCAGATTCTTCAAAACAATTTCTTCCTGTTCTATTTTCTCAATTGAAATTATTCCTTAGCTTTCACACATTATGATTCTTTTTCTCATCTCATGAAGTTACAAAAAGTCCCATGTCATGCTCTAAAAATACACCTTCTTTATGGAATCATAAAATGTTGTCTCTGAAAAGCACTTTGAACCTTAGAGCACTTCTCCCACTGCCCTTCCTACCTTTTATGCCGAGGAGGCTAAAATCCAGAGGCAGTGAAATTCTCAAGTCCCCGGCAAGTTAGTGAAACTCCAAAAACAAGAATCTAAGTCCCTGTCTAGCTCACTGTTTTCTGTTTTGCTTTGCTGCATTTAAAAAAAAAATTGTAGCATTTTGGCTCTAAATCAATTCATATACAAAGTTGTATTGGTTGTATATAAGAATGTATTCACTAGTGTAATCAAGGAAGGAAACCTAAATGTTTAAGTAAAAATATGAATGCGCCTTATATTGTGGAAGACTTCTAAGAACTTCATTCATTCATTCATTCATTTCATTTCATTCATTCTTTCCTTTCATTCATGTAGTAAAAAGTTACAGAGTATTTACTTGCTAGATACCAGGAATAGAAAAAAGGATAAAACAGACTTAATTTCCCCCCTATTTGCATATACATATTTATGATATGTATAGTCTGACTCATAGTAAGTGAGGAAAAGACTAAAGACCATTTTTGCATGCTAAAACATTTTTAAAATGTTTCTGTTAATCTATATAGGACTCTTGAATGTGCATAATATGTTCTGGGGTCAGTCTCTTAGGTAAGGAAAATCACCAATTCTCCTTGCCAACAAAGAACAGCCAATTAGAATCAAGGAGGCTCGTGCACACCATACATACACTTCCTCCCTGCTGATACACCTTGTCATGATGTCTTCTGTCTCTTCTACCATAATTAAATATACCAAAAGCAAACAGACTTCTTTCAGCACCAGGTTGAAGAGCTCACTAATAGAGACACAAACACCTGTACTGTTTTTTGGAGCCATGAAAAGACTGCCTTCAAATCCAAGGTGAGTTTCCTTTGCAAGGAAACATGTTAGTCTCAGCAAGTGCTTCTGCTGCTAAATTAACTTCTGACAATTTCTATATCCTTCTCAATGACTCTTGGAAATTTTTGGGTTTCTTCAATGAAATCAATACTTTAGAATGAAATCACATCACCATGGGCCACCTTTGAAAACTATTGAGGGCATTTCACAGCTTGGGCCATCCTGCTCCTCACACCTTTGCCATTTGAAACCTTGCTGCAGAACTGCCTTTGGCCACTATCCACCTGAGCTCTTTATCAAATATACTTCTCTTTTGTTATGCTTGTAATTTACCTTGTTCTTTGTGCTGCCTCCCACTCTACTGGAAATTCATGGGTGTTTATTGTGCCACTGGTTGAATCACTAATTTCTTGACTATGGGCCTCTTGAATGTGGTCAGTTTATTTCTTCTCCATAAAATGTCTTTTGGTTTTTCTATTTTGTATATTAATGTTTCCACGGCTCTCAGAATGGGTGGAAGAACTTAAAAACAGTTGGATACTTGGGGAAATTGAGCAACAGTCAAGACAAATATAGTTGACTAGGTTCTCCACTGAAATGGCTTCTGAGAGAGTCATCTGATCCAGTCCTAGGAAAAGGGAGGGTTTGGCTCAATTCTCTAGCAGACTGTATGATTTGACTCACTTTGATGTCCCTCTGCAAGGCATGCAGAAAATCTTTTCCTCTCCTTGTTCTTCTCTCCTCACCATTGGCCTTTAATTACCTTTGACCCAGACTATTTTCAAAATTCCCAGAAGCCTCCTGAGACTAGTGTTTGTTTTGTAACTCTCATCCTGTTCCTATGTACTCAGTGATCATCTCCATTAATAATGGGTGTTAGCCTATTCATGAATTAATCACATCAGATTGAGGAATATACTCAGATAAAATCTGAGGGCTTCCACATTTCCCTGATGAAATATTCATGACATAAAGGTTTCACCTTTATAAATCATGGTTACTCTATTGATTTTTTTTCTTTCACATTTTCCAAACAAGCTCATAAATATTTTTTTAAATGTAGATCAGAGAAAACAAAATGAATGAATAGATGGGTGTACTTTTCAATTACATGCATTTCTGGTTTTACTACTGCCTTCAGCTTATATTAGCAGAATGAGATACCACATTGAAAGTGGATCTTCCAAACCTAATGGATATGGAGGCTGATTTCTTAAAAAAGTGATCTATCATAGTGACGTAATTTAAATTGAAAGATTAATTTAAGCTGAAAAATTTGCTTGCTTGGCATCTTGACAATAAAATGTTACTTATGAATGTGTATGCATTCTTTTTTTAAAAGTTTATTTATTTTGCAAGGGTGGGGGGAGAGCAGAAAGAGAGAGGGAGGGACAGAATCCCAAGCAGGCTCCATGCTGTCAGCATAGAGCCTGATGCAGGGCTTGATCCCATGAAATTTGAGACTATGACCTGAGCCAAAATCAAGAGTCAGATACTTGACCACCTGAGCCACCCGAGCCACCCAGGCACCCCATGAATGTGTATACATTCTTAATTGTTCAACATGCATGTTTCTTTGATTTTATTATTTTTAATCCTTGTTGGAGGTGACACATGTGAAATGAATGGGGAAGGAAAATGTTTCTGTATGTAGTGCTGTACAATGAACCACTCTAAAACTTAGTGACTTAAAAAACACAATTTATTGTTGATTCTGTGAGACAATAGTTTCAGCTGATGTTTGCTTGATGTGGAATCAACTATGATCACTCACTAGCATTAATTTACATATATGGTCCATGTGGCCTTTCCCTGTGACCAGGTATTTACAGCATAGTAGTCTCATACATGTTGATCTGGATCTTTTACATGACAGCTGGTTTCTAAGAGGAGAAAGCAGGAATTGTCAGTCTATTTAAGTAAGGTCTGACCTCAGAAGTTCCAAATATCACTATCACCACACTCTTTTGGTCACAATAATTCAGAGTTCCCATCTAGACTCAAGAGGAAAGAAAATATACTTCTTGATAGGTAGGATGCAATGCATGTATGGGAAGGAAAATTTACCATTGGCCATCTTTGTAGACTACCACAGAAAGTATACTATACTGGTCACACAGATAGATGTCCCACAATTTATTTGCATTTCCTCAGAAAACCATAAAAGTATTTTTGTCAGGAAACTATATTTTCCCAAGAATAAAGGACCTCTTGGCACATGATTGAAATAAAAGTGACCAAGGCATATTATTAGCATGCGTATTCCTCTTTTACTATCTACTAATAATCAACTCTCAACAAATGAGAGGCCATGCTCAGGGTTCAGGTAGAGTGGAATTAACCTTTTCTCTATTTATAGAAGAGGCAAAAGTGTCTGTGAGGCTGTGTGTGTGTGTGTGTGTGTGTACTCTCCAGAAAGCCTCAAGTAAGGCTCTATTGCATCAAATGTAATTATGTAACTAGGTGGACAATAGCATTTTGCTTTTGCAGTCAGGACCAGAAGGAATATTATGTAGGTATGCAGAAAAAGAAAATTCAATAACATTTCAATATACAACTAGCTTCCAAATACATTAAAAAAACAAGCCATTGTATGGTCCGAGGGTTAAAAGGGTTGATAACTGTAAGAAAAGTTGAGTTTTAGTAACCCCAGTGTCTTCTTTCTACATCATTAAAACACTTAGGGTGTTGGTATTTCCCCCACTCTCAACATTTGCCCAAAGCTCTCATTCCTCCTCTTTCTCATTCTGACCCTCATCAACAAATCATCTTAGAAACCTGTTCTTACTAACATGTAAATGACTAATAAGATTGAATATGTTATCTCTCAAGAATAATTTGCATTTAACGCAAGACCAAGGTTTATGAGATGAATGCATTTATTTTGTCTTTGGGCATCAACCTGCAGAAGTAAAACTGTACATTGGGGTTCCTGACTTCCAAAAGTTGAATCTAGTATATCTCTAGGTCATTTTGTTTCCTCTCACCCTCTGCCACCTGTCCTTGTTGAGTTCTCTGAAAATGCAAAGTAAGGGCAATGACATAAGCAAAATATAATTAGAAAAGCAATCTGTTGGAAAAAGAAATGAAATGCTTTCCAAAATGAAGCACTGTACCATGTAGAGAATTTGGGCACTATCCATTGTTTTAGAGGATCCATGCCATGGTTCCTCACCATTAGCCTTGATATTGGATGAAAGTAATTTCCATTTTTTTTTTTGACCTTCAAACTAACTAAACTCTTTGCTGTACCAAATAATAATGCTTAAAGGAGTTTTTAGGTCCTAATAATATAATGCTTTGAAATAAGGAGTTGCATATATTATTGTAACATTTCCTTATTTTTGTTTGTAAATGACATTTTTTGATATTTTGGATAAGGAAAAAAATAGAAAAAATGTCAATCATCATGAATAAATCAGCAGTGGGAAATGATTGAATTGTGGGCTGTCTTCTCTTTCTTTCCATCCTTGATAAGCACAGTGTGTGGCTGCCATTAAGAGAAAACATGTCATGGAACCAGCTATTCTAAGCCCCAGTAAAGGGGATGGTGGTGTGCTCATGGTAGGTATCCTGGTGCTTGAGGGCAAATGGGGAAGCTCAGGACATGAACTGTTGTCCTGGGAGAACATGTATGAATGTGAGGAAATAATGGAGGGCCCACTTGTCTAACAAAAGAAGCAGCAGTGGTAAGTGTGTTATTTGCATAAACTTGTGACTTCTCTTTGCTGAAAGTAAATCGATACCAGGTACTATGCTAGGCAATTCACATAGATTACTTCATTTAATCCTTAAGACAACTGTAAATATTATTTTGATACTTATAAATGAGGATTATTAAATAACCAAAGTAATTTGACCAAGGTTATACAAATAACAAATAGCAGAGGTGGGATTTGATTGAAACCTAATAAATCAAACTCTAGAATCCAGTGTCATTTTTTAGGTATAATTTATATATAGTAGAAGTCATCCTTTTTGGTATGCAGATCAATGAGTTTTGGCACATGTACACATGCATGTAATCACCCACTCAAGATATACAACAGTCTCATCACCTCCCCAAATTCCCTCGTGTCCTTTGTAGTCAACACTGCCCCAAACTTGCCCAGCCCCTGCTTGTTATCTGTCTCCTTTCTCTGTAGTTTTCACTTTTCAAGAATCTCATAAATGGAATTATAAAGCATCTAGCCTTTTTGAGTCTGGCTAGTTTCATTTAGCATAATGCACTCAGAGCTAGCCATGTTATTGCAGAAATCAGCAGTTTATCTCTTTTTATTGCCCAGTATCTTTATTCCATGAGATACCCAAGTATGTTTATCTATTCATCCACTGAAGAACTTGGGGTTATCTCCAGTTTTTCAGATCATATCATCTAAACTATGATGAAATCCCACCTCTTCACAACCAGAAATATTTCTTAATTATTGTAGCCAATGTCACCATTGATATCTTTTTTTAAGTATTCTCTCTCTGGTTCCCTGAGAACTTTTGCCTAGAGCTAGAAAGAAAGACCAAGTGTGCTGTGATTCAAGTGCAATTCCACAGTGTGAGGTTCTCTTTCATGCATAAATACCATTACATTTTCTTTATAAAAATCATGTTGTACCTGTCACCCAACAAGTGCTTAAAACTGGACAGAATGAATAAAGAAGCAAATGAATACCAAATAAATTATCCAAATTAATTCTCTAGCACAAGAAATAGAGGAGATGATGTAAAATTCAGATCAGTAATCCAGCCTTGGTGTAAAAATATGTAGAGCAATAAATGATTCATAATGTACCAAGAAATATTAATATGGGATTCTATAAGTCTGTGGTTTGTTTCCCTACACTGTGCCAACACCATTATTTGAAAAATGAGAAAAAACCCACAATGATTTTTTATTTGACTTCACAACATCAAATAACTACTTTGATTGCATTTTTTCCTAATTTTAAAGATATTTAATGTAATTAATATTACATTATATTAATGTGATTATATATATTATATATATATGTGTGATATATATATATATAATCACATATATATATATGTGATTATAATGTGATTATATATAATGTGATTCAATTTGATTGACCAAATCAGCCATTGCTTTGACGTTGATGCTTTTCTAAAAATTTATTTTTCTTATAATAACACGGCTTCAGGATATTCCTACCCAAACATGTTGAATTAAAGTTTCAAATATCCTATCCCTTTTAGTAAGGCTATTTACTTACTATATTAAATCTATCACAGTAAGAAATAACATTTTTTGACTAAATTCAACCTTATGATATGGTTTTCTTTGCTATTTCCCTGGCAGTGTGACTCTCGGCTAGTTTTAAAACCTCTCTGAGCTTTATTGTTTTTATCAATTAGATGAAGGTAATAACATCTCTGCCATCTACTTTGGAATATTGTGAAGCTCAAAGGAGATTATGTAGATGAACACCTAGTATATTTGGTGTAATGAGTGAGTATGTCACCAATATTTGGTGCCACTTAGCTTCTAGTACCAAGATTTTCCCTTGCATTCAAACTCATCCCTGACTACCAAGTCTGCTTACACTCTATTATTCAGGGCTTATGAGTGTTCTGGGTTCTTTAAAACAGACAAAGCTTTCTCAACAGGCAGTAGACATGGAGCTTAGTAAAGCCTTGTGGTATTGATGAGCTTCTTTCCCAGGACCTGAGGAAGGCCCTCACATCAGTGACCATCCATACTGCTGTCCAGGTAATGAGGGGGGCTCCCGGGAAATATGCTTTGCAGACTTTATTAGAGTTTGTTGTTTTGGCTCATTTCCCAATAAGGTTTATGCACAGCCGACATGCAGGGCTAGACAAAGCTGATCTTACTCCTCTCCAAATGCCCACCCCAACTCCTGTCAGGCCAGATCCCCTCTGAGGTCATACCTCACCCTCCTCCCTCTGCAGCCCAGGTCACCCTGCTTTAGTCTGTAAAGCCATGGATAAATGACCTGTCTGTCATTTTGTCAGTAGTTCTTCACTTTTCATTTTCAAAAATATGTTTTGAAACAATCTGGATATCTCTTACTGATTAAGAGAAAAGTCCCTGTACAATGTAACAGGAAAAATGAAAATACAAAAATAAAGATTTCAAGACAATTTCTGAATAGAAGTATAAAGCTCTATACTAATAACAATGATTCTTACTGAATATGTCCACTCTAACTCTGGCAGTTAGGTTTCTGACAACTCTGACGATGGAATTACAGACAAAATTACAGATGAGAACTTATGACAAAAATAAAGTAAAGGGGACTGAGGTTGTGAGTGAACTATGGAAGTCTTTGAAAATATATTTATCTCAGGACACCAGGGTGACTTAGTGGGTTAAGCATCTGACTCTTGATTTTGGCTCAGGATGTGATCTCATGGTTCATGAAATCTAGTCCCGAGTCTCCGTGGGCTTTGCGCTGACAGTGTGGAGCCTGCTTGGAATTCTCTCTCTCTCTGCCCCTCTCCTGCTCACACCCCCTCTGTCTGTCTGTCTCTCTCTTTCTCAAAATAAATAAACTTAAATAAAAAGAAAATATATGTATTTTTTTAATGTTTATTTTTGACAGAGAGAGAGACAAAGCATGAGCCAGGGAGGGGCAGAGAGAGGGAGACACAGAATCCAAAGCAAGCTCCAGGGTCTGAGCTGTCCTCACAGAGCTGGATGCGTGGCTTGAATTCACAGGCCGTGAAATCATGACCTGAGCCGAAGACGGTCGCTCAACAAACTGAGCCACCCAGGCGCCCCAAAAAGAAAATATTTTTACCTCAGTTAAGATATCATATACTAAATAAGGACTAGTTCAGTAATATTTTACATATCTAAAATTAATACAAATTGGGGCTACATCTAATTTCCAACTGACATTTTTGCCCACTGGTAACTTTACATCTTCATGCCATAATAGCTTTTATGAAATGTTTATAAAATTGTTTACCTTGGTTGTAGATAATATGCAGAATGCAGCATATGGTAGATATTGACTCATTCAACTCTTTTCTAATCCCCTTGTGTTTTGCCTTATTGCAGAAGTGCTTTATAGCTTAGATTCTGCGAATACTTGGTGGATGTGCCCCTGAAAGAACTGGCAGGAAAAAGTGAGATGGGAGACTTTTGCTAGTGGGCAAAACATGTGAGCATTTGTCTTCTCAGCAACAGCAGAAACACGGATTTAAGTATGCAGTGCATAATTTTGTGGGTGTTGAGAATTTGGTAGGATATCCCTTTTATTGGCAAGGTCTGTGGCTGTGATGGTATGGTTCTAGAGCCAGTTGTTTTGTCATCAGCTTCCTGGTCCTCAAATGGAAGCAGAAGGAGTGTGGGCTAGAGTCCATTGTTGAAGTAATGGCTTCCTCGACTTACTAGTCATCCCTTGTCTTCCTTATTGCAGGGACAGCAGCTTTTTTTGTGTGGGTCAGTTCTGCAGAGATGTTTTCAAATTTAATCTTGGAACCCCTGCCTAGAGCCTATTCCTCTGGCTCTTCCACATTTTTTAAAGCAACCTATTTTGTAGATTAAATCATTTTGTATTTGAACCCTGATCTATGCATAAACTAAAATGTATTGGTATAATTATTCTCCAATTTTGATACCCTTTTTATTTATAATTTGAAATTATTGACTTTCTTCTCAGGAGTTCTATTGCCCATTACAAAGGCACAGAGTAACTTGTTTACCTAAGATGGAAAGCGACTAATGCAATATTTCATTAGTAAATTCACTTTTATTTCTCAAATACTGTCCTCATTGATAAGGTTAGTTATAATATTAGCTCTGTTTATAATAACTTCAAGCCAGAGCACAATGAAGCTTTGCAGAATTTAGGATAATTGTCCATCTACCCCTTTTTCATAAGGTACAACCCCCACTGTATATGAAGGCAACTGAAATCACTTCTAAAAGGAAAATGATTCTCCATATTTTCATATCTTCCAAATCTGCACTGCAGACACCTCCCGTACTTTTTCATCCCTTTTCCCTTATAATCACCCCAAATTAAATAGTTTGAGATTAGAGAGTATACAAAACTAAGTTGTTCTAAATCTGGAATAGCTACTCAGAGATACGTATGTACTAGAATGTGTTATGAGTAGCAATCTGTATGGGGAAGAATTGTCACTAACTTTATAGTTGTATTTTTTGTCAAAGTGACCAAAATATATTTGTTTTCTTCTTTCAGAGAAAATATCACAGAAGCACTCATGAGAGTATTTTTTTAATTTAAATTTATCCCAAGTCTCTGTCTTGATTTAAATCCTAAATAATTAAAACTAATATATTTTGTTTTATATTTTCTTTTAATTTATTTCCAATTTTACTTGGACAATACTTAAATATAAATTTCCCTGTCATTTTTTCTATCAATGCCCTTGGATGTTATTGCTAAAATGGTCATAATATTTGTTTATATTTTTACCACATTCTTTTGTCTGTTTTCCTTCATTTCAAAAAGATCTTTTGTGAACAAAGGGTTGGAGGGAGAGGAAAGAAGGAAGAGGTAAAGGAGATGGAGGAGGAGAAGGAGAAAACCTTTTATTTTGTCCAAGATAATGAAATAATACAGGCACAGAACTCACAAAATGTTGGCTAAAGGCTACTAAAAACATTCCACCTCTGGCCATTGCCCTTGAGAATGCACTTTATGTCTGGTGTTTAACAGTCTGGCATTTTAAGTGGTACACTGAAGCTTAAAAATATATATTTAGCAGTTTACTTTGGATTAGCTTTGACTACTTTTTTTCTATATCTGGATTTGGGAAAAACAAAAAAAAGGGGGAAGGGGCTGGCTGGAAAAAGAGTAGCAGGAAAAGTTGAAACAAATACAAGCAAAGGAAAGAAGTTCATCAGAGGGACCTCGGTTTGCCTTCAGCCACTAGTTCCTATACACTGAGCCCATCTCAAAGCATGTGCATAAGTTGTATGTGTGGGAGCTGTTTTCACTGCTGAAGGGTTCATCTGTGATTCCCACTGAATGGTACATAAAATGAGGCCAGGATTTGGCCTTGCATGACTGAAGTAAGACAGTATATTACCCTTGCCACCTACATTCTTATCCTTAGAAATGCTGTGGGAATTTAAGGAGGTGATGTTTGCAAAGCATTTAAAACCCTCAAAAGAAAGTTCAGATCTCTCTAGTAATAAAAATGTTGTTGTTATAAATCCCAAACTAGACACAGGTATGAAAGTTTCAACCTCAGCCAGATTTGGGATTTCAGTGTATTTTAGATCCACCAGATAAAGAAAATACTAGGTCTTCTACAGAAGGAGAATGCTAATGTGTGATTTTTTTTTTCCAGATAGACCTGAACCCAGAGGAAAGAAGGGCATGGGCAAACTAAATCAAGATAAATAGAAAATATACCCCAAAATACAATATCCTTCAAAATAAAAAGAAAACCCTTAAAGGTTTTAGGAATTAACAAAGAATACACAAGATGTCTGTAGGCAAAAAGAAAATGCAAGTCTATTAAACAACATAGAAGTACTGATTAAAAGGAGACATTGCATATTCTTGAGTCGGACAACATGATATATAGTAGATATTCTAATGAATCTTTCAGTTGCAAGCAATTCTAAAGAAATTCTGACTTGATTTTTTTTGAACAATCTAAGAGTTTTTGTTTTTGTTTTTGTTTTTAATGTGAAAGGGAATCAAAGGGGAAAAAGTCACCTTTGAAAATGTAAAACAAAGGGGCCACTTGTTCTATCAATTACTAAAACATATCATAAAACCTTTGTAATAAAAGTCATCCATGCCCTGATGTAAGGACAGGCAAACTGATTTCTGGAACAAAATAGGGAGCTCAGTGATGGAATCACATATAGAGAGAAATATAATACATGAGTGAATCACACTACAAACACATGGGAAAAGAGGGAATGTTCAGCTGGTCAGCTTTCTCTATAGTGGATACATAGTAAGTAGATAGATTGATGATAAATAAATGATAGATAAATGATGATAGATAGGTAGATAGATAATTTGCAGACTAACACAGGAATCCAAGACTCCAGGATTAGGATTTAGAATTAGGACCTAATGTGAAAGATAATATTATAAAAATCCTAGAAGATAATGGAGGATGATTTTAAAAGCAAAATAAATGATTAATTTTATCACACTAAAATTAAAGATTTCAGGGATCAAATATCTAAGGTACAGATTTGAAGTTATTTGTAATGTCAAAGTTTATAAGGAATTTACATATATCATTTTTTAAAAATCTCATAAAAATCAACAAGAAAAAGGTGAGAATCAGATAGAAAATGTGCAGAAGACATAAACACTCATTCACAAAAGAGAAAACCCAAAAGCCTAGCAAGCATATGAATTCATTAGTAACTAGATTTACTAAATTTAGCATTCTGGACATTATCAAACATTGGTGGAACCGTAAGAGTATGGAAGCCATCAGGTCCTGCTAGTGAGATGCAGCCTGTGAAATCCTGTAAACCATTCTAGCCAAAAAGAATTAAATGTCAGGTACTATGCCTTATGAACTGGCAACATGCCTCCTGGTATATGTATATCAGAGGAAAGTCAGAGAATGTGTGTAAAGACAATTAAGAGTGACCTTTTTTTAGATAGTAGGGAGTTGGAAGCAATCAAGTTGTCTACAGTTGGGGGACTGGATAAGTAAAATATGATGGATTCACCCAATGGAATACTTTGAGGTATTAGAAGCAACCAACTAGATGCATACATAGCAACATACACAGATCTTCAGAATCAATGCTGAGTGAATCTAGAAAATAAAAATAAGAATTAGCACATAATTTCATTTGTATCCATTAAAAATATATCTTATATTTTTTTAAAGAATATATATAACAAAAAGAATACATATTAAACATGCTTGAATGGTATTGTTACTTATTAGTGATGTGGGAGATAGGAATAAGAGTTAGGGGCAGCAGGGAAGAGAGGAAGGAAGGAAGGAGGGAAGGAAGGAGAGAAGGAAGAAAGGAAGGAAGGAAAGAAAGGGAGAAGGAGGGAAGAAGGGAGAAAGAGAAAGAAGGACTGATGGAGAGAGGGAAGGAAAACAAGCCAGGCCTTGCATGGACCCATCATGACAGTATGCCATGATTTCCTCAAATTTCTGTAAGAAAGGATTGAGGTAGCAACCCTCAAAAATGCTAAGATCCTGGATATTAGTCATTGCTCCTTCCCCAGGCAGCACCACTTAGTTATTTTCCCCTTTCTCCCGTGCTTCAGAAGTTCAAGTGGCTCAAATAGCCTCCAGAGGTATTGACAGGGAGAGAGGGAGGGAAGTTACAAATGCTTTGCCTTAGCTAACACCATTCCCCTCTGGCCACTTTGTATACACCCATTTCCTTCAGTTAAGGGAGGGATGAATCATATGGACCAGGAGGGTACAACAAACTCGTTTTAATTTACTTAACTATGTGTGTTTTCTCCTGGGAAAGTGGTTATAGAGCCAGTACTGGATGATCCCAATGGGAGCATGGTTCTAAGGGAGGAAAGCACTTTGATGCCTCATATTCTTCCATAGTAAACACTTCACATCACCCTCTTATTTTGCTTATGATAAAAAAACTAGTATACCCTAGTAGAAACAAAGGGAAATTTTACCACTTGGAGGGTCATCCAAAATGCTGTTTGGAAAGTAAACCTTACACGCACATTCTCAAACTAAGATTATTTACTGCTTTGAAGCTATCAATAACAGAGACAATTAAATTAGCTAGGTTAAAAGCCCATTTGAGCTGAAGAACTCTATTATAAAATTAAAGTTTGTGGAAAGCGGCACTCACCAGCCCTTCTCACATGAAATTGATGGAGAGGCTCTTTGGGTTTGTTAAAATTCAGAGAGGATTAATAGCTTTTACATTGGAAAATATTACTCTGAAAGAGTTCACAGGCTTTAAAATACTTTACCCATGTAAATGAGGATTGGTTTCATTGTTTTATTTTAGATCTTATGTTTTTTTTTTTTTTTTAAAGAATCAATAGAGAGGAATGTGGGGGGGGGGGGGGTTAGGTAACTTCTTTGAGAAGTGTATTCTGACTGCTCCCAGAAGGTATGCAATTTGCTTTGTCAAAGCCAAAACAGTCAATAAGTCAAGTAAGTCAAAGTGGCTTTGGTTCCGTCTTAGAATAAACACTGAATTTCTTTATTAACTGATCAAATACAAAGTTCAAATGGAACTGCAATGTTCTTTTGTGTGGGAAAAATAATGGATTATAACAAATATCTCAGTTTGGGAGGTATAGCAAGCACAGTTTAGTAAGACATTTTCTCTTTTTTTTCTCTTTATTCATTTTTGAGATACAGATCATGAGTGGGGAGGGGCAGAGAGAGAGGGAGATGCAGGATCTGAAACAGGCTTCAGGCTCTGAGCTGTCAGCACAGAGCCCAACTCGGGGCTTGAACCCACGAACCGCAAAACCATGACCTGAGCAAAAGTCAGCCATTCAACCAACTGAGCCACCCCGGTGCCCCACAAGACATTTTCTGTGTCAACCTCCAATCACCCTGGCATATTGACAATGGTGACTGAAATTTTTTTTAAGCTTCTTTCCTGAGTCAAGAAAAGAAAATGTGTCCTGACATCTGGTAGCCCTCAATGTAGGTTGACAAGTGCATTCCAGGCTAGGGTTCCTTTTCTCTGATGTTGGTGGTCTGACACCCTTACAAATTCCTCCCTTCCTTCTTTCCTTCCTTCCTTCCTTCATCCATTCCTCTGTCATATTTCCCCTCTCCCTTTCTTTCTCTTCCTTCCTGTCTTTTTTCCCCCTTTCTCTCAGTTAATGGCCATTTTCTTTTAGTAACTAACAGCCTAACTTCCCAAAGAATTAATTAAATATTTATATCCAACCCAGATATTAAACCAGTTCTTCTTCATTCCCCTTAATGCTAAACCAGCATTTCCAGTTTCTTCTTGGAGTCTCTACTCAGCCATCTCATATTCAACAATTCCAATACTTAGCATAACACTTTCCAGTTCCATCTACGTTGCTACAAAAGGCCATATTTCATTCTTTCTCATTGCCACGTAGTATTCCATTGTGTATTTAAACCACAGTTTCTTTATCCAGTCATCAGTTGATGGACATTTAAGGCTCTTTCCATAATTTGGCTATTGTTGAAATAAGTCATACAGAGAAAGACAGATACCATATGTTTTCACTCTTATGTGGATCCTGAGAAACTTAACAGAAGTCCATGGGGGAGAGGAAGAAAAAAAAAAGAGGTTAGAGAGGGAGAGAGCCAAAGCATAAGAGACTCTTAAAAACTGAGAACAAACTGAGGGTTGATGGGGGATGGGAGGGAGGGGAGGGTGAGTGATGGGTATTGAGAAGGGCACCTTTTGGGATGAACACTGGGTGTTGTATGGAAACCAATTTGACAATAAATTTCATATTTAAAAAAAACAATTCCAATGCTGGTTGTATTATCAGTCTCCTCAAATATGACTCTCTTTCAAATTCTCTGTCATTCATTTCATATCCACACCTTGTCCCAATCTAGAACCATGGGAAACCACTTCTATTTTCTCACAACCAACATTTTCTCAGCCACCTCCATGCCAAACACTTAAAATTAGGCATCCTGGATTCATTCCCTATCTCCAGAACTCTGTTTTCTGACAAGTTACATAAAATCCCTAGCCTCATTTGCCTCATCTCCATCATATGATACCACCTTCCTAGTACGTTAGGGCTAAAATGAGATACCCCATGTAAAACATCACACAGTGCCTTACATGTAGTAATATCTAATAATGTGAGCTAGTTCTATTTTCCTCCAATTGTCTTTTAAGTCTGTTTCATCCACTGTGCTGTAGCCTTCAGCCTTTTATCATCATCATCCCTTACCAAAAATCAGCTTCTGTCTGGTCTTTGCCCACCTGAAAAATCCCCATCTTATCTGGTCACTGCTCTGCTGCTTCAAAAACCTAATATTACCATGTAATTCTAATGTTCTAATCCATTAATTGTTTTACCATTGTCTTTAGATTGAAGTAGAAACCTTTCATGAAGGTATGTAAGGCACTTCACACTGCCCCCATCTATTATCTGGCCTTGTCTCCCACTTTTTTCCCAATTAGCTCTAAACACAGAGAACCTCCATAGTCCCAACAACAGGCCATGCTCTTTTGCACTTCCCTGTCATTAAGCTTCCTCTTCCCTCTTCCTGTAATGTTTTTCCCACCTGTCCCCATATAACATTCTGCATAATCCAGCTGCATTCATGATCACCTACTTTATGAAGTCTTCTTTAACTTCTGTAGGTAAGGTAAGCCCCATCTTTCTCCATGACACTAAAACTCTTTGCACCTACCACTGTAGCACTAAGCATATTGCATTATGATGATATGTTTTCAAAGTAGTTGTTTTTGTTTGTTTGTTTGTTTTGTTTTGTTTTCAAAGTAGTTGTAAAGGCAAGTTTGTGCAGAGCACCTGGGTGACTCAGTTGGTTAAGCATTCCACTATTGATTTAGACTCAGGTCATGATCTCATGGTTCATGAGATTGAACCCTGCATCAGGCTTTGCTCTAACAGTGTGAAGTCTACTTGGGATTTTTCTCTCCCTCTCTCTGCCCTCCCACCCCCACCCCATTTGCGCTTTCTCAAAAATAAATAAATAAACATTTTTTTTAAAGCAGTTTTGTGCAAGAGAGGAAAGAGGGCATTTGTTCAATAATTTAATGATCCTGTCTCATCTAGGCACACTCTACCTCTGAAGATCTTCTATGTCTGTTTTTCTCAGTACAGTTCCCTCCATGATTCTACCAAGAATTCCAATGGGGATGATGAGTTCAGTGATGCTCCTTCAATCATTTGTTACATGTAGTCCTTTCCCCTGTTTATCACCACTCATATTAGAACCTGGTAATTCTGGCATTCATTTATTTTAGTCAAAGATAAAACTACCCACTAATGGACAAGAGAATTTGGAAAAGCAAATAATCAGAGTTAAGAAACATATAAATATAAATTTATTATTCATAAAGATTGAAATAACGATTGCCTTTTACTAAGAATAAGGTCTACCATATGATACTTTAAATTTTCAAAAGCAATTCTGTACATGTTCAGTCTTTTCAACAACTGTCTGTTGTAGACAGGGAAAACATTATTATCTCTATTTTACTAAAGAAGAAATTGAGGCTTAGAGAGGGTAAATGTTTTTTCAAGGTTACAGGGGCTAGTGAATAGCAAATCCAAGAAACCATATCATCTGATTAATAGTATACTGTTCTTTCATATTTTTTTAAATATTTTTATTTATATATTTCTTCAGCTGGATGCCATCCCATCATTCAGAGAGTTCACTAGAATTACATGTGTTAGTAAACATTTTGTTAAAAATTTCAGAGAGCCTTTAAAAAACTATTGACATATTTTTAAATTGGGTTTTTATTTCATGATAATAAAAACACATCATCATGGTAAGAAATTTGAAAAAAAGTCTTTGAAGGAAAGAAAAAATAAAGTATAATTTTTCCCACATAGAAGCAAACATTATTAATATTTTTTGCTAATGTACTTTCAGTCTTCTTTCTGTGCCTGATTTATTTGTTTGCTTTACATTGTTATGGTAGTATTTTTGTTCAGTATTTTATTCTGCTTCTTTCATGTATTTTACCATGAATATTCTCTCATATTTTGAGAAACATGGGATTACAAACATTATTAATGTGTAAGAATATTCTGTCTTATGTCTTTGTCAGAATTTAAACAGTTTCTTATTTTTGGTCATTTTCCATAACTTTTTGTTATCCTTTGATTGCTATACTTTATTCCTCATTCACCCTGGATCCCACATTTCCAGATGAAAATCAAATATTAAATATACTTTTATTTATTTATAACCTATGTGCCAGGGTAACAAAATTTTAACTTGAAGTTACTGGAAATATTTGGTACTCTATAGAGATCAGAGCATTTGAGTATAGAGATATCACACCATTCTAGATAAGGTAAGTGAAACCAGTGTTAAACCTTCACTTTGTACTTCTTTCAGAACCAGTAGGTCACATCAATAAGCCATGCTCTTACTCTTGGAAGGACCTGGAAGGTGTAGCTCAGATTCAGCTTACATTTTCTAGATCCATCTTCCAAAATGGCAATGTGTCCCATGAATCCATAGAACCTTTTTAGCTTTCTGAATATTACCTAAAAGTGAACTTTATTTAAGTGTCTTGCCTCCCTCCCTTAGTCCTCCACAGGTGGAGATATAGCTTCAATGTCTCCAACAGCACCATGAAAGAGAGTAGATAGTCAAAGAATATCACACTGCAAGGGACTTTAAAGTATATCTAGTTCAGGAATTAAAAGTACGTGATAACCCAAAAAACAAATAACCCAGTGAAGAAATGGGCAGGAAACATGAATAGACACTTCTCTAAAGAAGACATCCGGATGGCCAACAGGCACATGAAAAGATGTTCAACGTCGCTCCTCATCAGGGAAATACAAATCAAAACCACACTCAGATACCACCTCACGCCAGTCAGAGTGGCCAAAATGAAGAAATCAGGAGACTATAGATGCTGGAGAGGATGTGGAGAGACAGGAACCCTCTTGCACTGTTGGTGGGAATGCAAATTGGTGCAGCCGCTCTGGAAAGCAGTGTGGAGGTTCCTCAGAAAATTAAAAATAGACCTACCCTATGACCCAGCAATAGCACTGCTAGGAATTTATCCAAGGGATACAGGAGTACTGATGCATAGGGGCACTTGTACCCCAATGTTTATAGCAGCACTCTCAACAATCGCCAAATTATGGAAAGAGCCTAAATGTCCATCAACTGATGAATGGATAAAGAAATTGTGGTTTATATACACAATGGAATACTACGTGGCAATGAGAAAAAATGAAATATGGCGTTTTGTAGCAGCGTGGATGGAACTGGAGAGTGTGATGCTAAGTGAAATAAGCCATACAGAGAAAGACAGATACCATATGGTTTCACTCTTATGTGGATCCTGAGAAATGTAACAGAAACCCATGGGGGAGGGGAAGGGAAAAAAAAAAAAAGAGGTTAGAGTGGGAGAGAGCCAAAGCATAAGAGACTGTTAAAAACTGAGAACAAACTGAGGGTTGATGGGGGGTGGGAGGGAGGGCAGGGTGGGTGATGGGTATTGAAGAGGGCACCTTTTGGGATGAGCACTGGGTGTTGTATGGAAACCAATTTGACAGTAAATTTCATATATTAAAAAATAAAAAATAAATAAATTTAATAAAAAAAAAAAAAGTACGTGATAGATCGCCTAGGTTTGAATCCTAGGCTTTTTAATTATTAGTTGTTTGAACTGAGACACGTTCTTTAACCTCCCTATGCTTCAGCAGTTTAATCTCCAAAATGGTTATAATAACGTGCTTGCTTTATAGGACTATCATGAGAATTAAATGTGGTAACCCATGTGAAGTACCTAGAACAGTGCCTGACCAATACTAAAATCCTCAATAAACATTAGCTATCATTTTAATCACATAATTTCATGGGATCAGTGGTGGGCACCTAGGGTCAATAACCTAGGTCCAATTATTTTTACACTAAACCAAACTTAAAAGAAATGTATTGGACATTTATTTTATAGACATCTCGGCTTGGATTGGGAGAAAAATTATTGTACTATGGTTTGGCAAAGTTTTGCTATTTTTTAAACTTGATCTCTTCAAATTGAGCTCTTCCCAGAATTTGTAAACCCTTGTGTATTACAGAGGAAATTGAATCAATAAATTTCTGATTCACTTACCCTTAACTCATCAAACTATCATTAGAGTTATTTGATGTCTGGGGAAGCCTTATGTGCCTCTATGTGCAGAGGTGTGCATATCTTCCCTTTTAAACCAATAAATCTTTTTTAGCCAGCCATAAATAGCAATGAAATGTCAAAAGATAGAAGCAGCTCTAAACTCAAAATGGTTGAAAACCAAGTGAGCTTGTTCTAGGCAATTCACATTCTTCAGTCTGACTTAACAACCCTTGATTTTAATCGATAATTATTTCCATTCCAGAATGTGTGCACTTTATTCCAACTAATATTTATTGAGTGTTTGCTATGTGTCAGGTACTACTCTGTCAAAAAGGGAGACAGTAAGAAATTTTTCAAGTTGTCTGTGGACATACTCTGAGTTCACACAAGGAATATTCTGTCTGGGAAAACAAGTTCAAAGGGCATTTGAAATAGAGGGGTTCTTCAGTGACTCAGTTTTGATTTCATGGTCTTTGGCCCTGGCTCTTTCAACTAATTTCTCCATGGCTTTGGACTTGCCTGTTACAAATAAATTTGAATTCCATCTTTCAGTCTTCTGCTAGGCTCTCCATTCGTTTTGACCTCCTTTACACCACTGGTTCTGATATCTGTTCAAAATTGGGACTGCTTAGGGCACTAACATCTCAGTTCTTCAGTTTTAACATGAACTACTGCTAGCAGAATGGATACTTATAGATTCAGTACCCATACATCTGGAATAGAGACTAGAAAGAAATAGCAACAAGCATGGTAGGCAGACATGTACCAGAAATAACAAGTGAGGAAAGAATAGAAGAACCATCTGGTTTCTCAAAGGAGAATGAGCAGAGGAGACCCTCAGAATATTCCTAGAACTGGTTTTTAGTTCTTTGCTCAAGTCTGAAGTGGCCACAAGTCTAAGAATACAGTCAAAATGAAAAGTTTATGATTTTTCTAAGGTGTGAGCAGACTGGCTTATCCTCAGAGTTTTGTGTCCTGAGAAATACTAGTATTGTTTACAGATGTGATCTTGGAATCATTAATATTTGTTTGAAGTCTTATTTAGCTTTTCTAAGCCTCACTTTCAACTGTGGAATTAGGATCTAACTCATAGAAATTTTGTAAGAATTAAATGTGGGTTTTTTGGTTTGCATGTGACTCATTTAAAGCAATATTCAATTAATGTCAGATACTAATACTATATTTTATTTTTCTTAGAGTAAGAACATACCTAAATAAATCTCAAACAACAAAGGATACTGTTAAGGAGGAAATATTTATTTTGAGGCATCAGTTGCTTGAATTTTTACTTACTAAGCCATGGAGATAGGTAGACAAATCCATAGTTAACTTCTAAACAGGGAGAAAACATAAACAAACAAAAATAAATAAATAAATAAATAAATAAATAAATAAATAAATAAAATTAAAATGCTGGACCAAACCAGGGAGTCTGATTAGTAGCAGCATTCAGGCTGAGGTCAGCCTTTCAACCTGCTTGCTGCTAAGAAACGCATCTCTGCTAGCAGTGAATTAAAACATCAAGAAAGAGAACTCAAACAGGCAGTGCCTGGTACAACGGTGCTGAAAACCTGACATAAATAAATAGCAACATTGCTTTTTAAAGACTGAAATAACCAATGCAATGTGCAAAGAAAGATAGAGATTTACTCTTTGCTCACTCTGGATACAAATATAACCTCATTGTGACAAGAAGGGCTCCTGCTTTGTTGGACAGAAGGTTTGGGAAGGGGACAGAGGATCTAATCTGGGGTTTTAGTTTCTTATATAACTTCTTTTTTTGAAATGGTAGGAGTTAATAATAAACACTTTGATAGTATGTTGGAAATAACAGGCCACCCACTGACTCAATGAATTTTGGATTTAAAATAACCTGAGCTATGGAATAAGATTGCAGCAGAGATCTCAAAACAAGTTGCAGTTTTGATGGAACACATACTAGGAGAAACATAAGCATTTGACACTTTTACTATGAGGATTTTTAGGTTCTTCTGTGGGCACATTTTTTCCCCTAAATATGCCTATGGACATATATATACCCATATATTTATATTTACCCATGTATGTATATAAATATTTCCAAATAGTACATGAAAATAAAGTTCCTTATTTACCAAGGTAACAAATATTACTTATGGAAAGTGCAGAAAAGTTGGATACAATTCAAATTGTGGATAATGTTTGGAAGCAGAACCTCTTTTAGCCAGCATTCAGTGTTAGATTACAGAAAACGGTCTAGCAAGTTTAAGTAGAAAGTTATTTAATATATGAAAATGGGTGTTTACAGAAACCTTGCAGTACCTGGAGAATCAGGCTTGAGTCTGTTTCTAGGAACAACTTCTAAAGCAATACCGTGGAACTGGCCAACAGAAGAGCAAATACCTCTGTCACTATTAATAATCTAGAAAATGACTGAGAAGATAGTGCATTTTGAAATCCCCTACTACATCTCTGGTCTCTGGGAATAATCCACCTCTTCTATAATAAATCTGCCCCAAATTTTTGACTTCTACCCTCTATTTCAACCCCTTGCTAGACCATGGGCCACCTACTTCTTTAGAAAATCCAGCATGTCCATGACTGTGCGGCTACAGAAGGAGTGGAAGCAACAGAAGATCAGCCTCATAGGAGTCATTTTCTGACTTTGAAATCTCATGCATGTGATTCTGAATGGTGGTTCCTAACCCATATCCAGAATTCCAGCTGCAAGAGTCTGAGAAATTCTCTAGACTTAAACATAGGAGGCACCCTGGAGAGATGTGTTGGTGTACAACCTTGGGAACTTCTTGGGTAAAATCTGAAACAGTCCCATAAATGTAGAGGAAAGGGAGACCAAAGAAAGATGCAGAGCAGTTAGATTGGTAGGTGGCAATTTTAATAAGCAAAGCAACCAACAATCATGGCTTATAATGGGTGGTCTTAAAACAAATCAATGGCCACTCCCACCCACCAGAATCTTAAAAGTTAGAGGCCTTTAAAAGGATTCAGTCACATACACTTTCCAGATGTTCTCAACATCACATTGCTCTATCAAGACTATGTCCTTGAAAATAGTTCCCATTTGGGAACAGTAGGCAGATCATACATCCAAGGACAGAGGAGGAGCCTCCGATTGCTTGGGCTGAGCTTGCATGCCAATTGCAGTTACACTCTCTCAATTACCTCCTTCGACAAGATGTTGAAATAGATAAGGAGAGAAGCAATCCACTGGATCTTCCACAGCGCCAGTGCAGACAGAGGAAACAACAGTAACAAAGACAAGAAGGCATAAAACTATATACCACATTCAGTAAGAAAGAAATTCTTGTGTGGTTTGGATATAGAGTGGATATCAGGGAATTGGAGGGAGAATTCACAATAAGGAGGGTGAATCAGATTAGGAAAGCAACTTTGTGGCCTACTAAGCACTTTGGATTTTATCCAGTAGGTTCATAATTACCATTTTAGCTAGTAGGTTCATACTTCAGACATTTATATACCACCTATACAACTTTTGTCATCACTATGTACTATTATTTACTTTATTCTTTCCCTTAAAGTGATTTTAAATAGTCACCGTGTTTTTATTTAGCCTTATTCACATAATGTCCATTAAATCACCAATTTGATGTGCTAGCTATGATATGTGTCTTTTCCTAATACAAATCACAGTAAGTGCAAAACTTTTTAAAGAAAAAAATACACATCACCTAAAACCACCTTCTTCTTTTTTTTTTCTTCTAAGTTTTTATTTAAATTCAAGTTAGTTATCATATATATATATAGTGCAGTATTGGTTTCTGGGGTAGAATTTAGTGATCCATCACTTACATACAACACCCAGTGCTCATCACAACACATGTCCTCCTTAATACTCATCACTCATTTAGCCCATCCCACCACCCCCCTCCCCTCCAGCAACCCTCAGTTTTTTCTCTATAGTTAAGAGTCTGTTCTATGGTTTGATTCTCTCTCTACTAAAACCATTTTCTGTGTCGCCAAATGTTATGAGTACCACAGTTTGAAAAATACGGGTATAGATAGTGAGAAACACTGACAGCCTTATAAACATGGATGTGGCAAGATCAGATATGTATTTTAAAGACACTGACAATGAATATGATGAATTAGAGGTAAGTTTAAAGGCATGAGTCCAGGTAAAAATGTAATATTATTTGAATTGGGATAATGTTTATAGGAATGAAAGGAGAAAAGTGAGTAAAGAAAAGTAAAATTCAGAACTGGAACGGATGGGATTCAGTGACTGACAGTTTTAGGAATTCAGAATGGTGGAGGAGTTTATATTGACTGTAAAGTGCTAGCTTAGCTGACAACTAACTAGTGGATGGTGCTATATTAAACTAAGGTGGTAAACACCAAAAAAAATCTGATTTTAGAATATGTACCCCAAGAAGTCCAGCTGAACATGTTTAATTTTTAAGTGCATTTGGGATATAACTGGAAATTAACACCTTGATAGCTATCAATTCATGTTTAGAGTTCATAAAAACAGTTCTGGGACACAGTTAAGTTTGTGGAGTCATTGACCTAGCTGCATTTAGTTAGTTAGAGTCAGAGAATGGGCATAAGACTTAACTGAGAAAATGCCAAACTTTAAAGTAGGGTATAAGAAGGGGAACCAGAAAAAGAGACTGAAGAAGAACTCAAAGAGTGATCCACAAGCCATTGAAGAAGAGTTATCAGTAAGAAGAGACTGTTGACAAGATCATATTTCCAAAAAAAAAAAAATGAGACTGAAAACAAACCATTAGATTTGGCCATTAGGATAAGGATGTTCTGTAATTGAGCAGTTTGCATAGGGTTGTCAGAGCAGAAGTTATACTGTACTGAGCTGAATAACAATTGGAATGTAAACAAATGGAGATTGTAACTTTAGAACAGTGATTCTCAACCAGGCATGACTCTGTCCTCCAAGAGACAGTTGGCAATGTCTGGGGACATTTTTGGTTATCACAACTGGAGAAGTGCTACTGATGTCTAGCAGGTGGAGGCTAGGAATGGTAATCTATAATACAGGACAGATCCCATCGCAAAAATATTATTTGGCTTAAAGTATCTAGTACCAAAGTTGAGAAATCCTGCTTTAGACAAAAACTTTAAAGTCTGGTTGTGCAGAGAAGAGAAGAAGGATGGTGACTTGTTATGGAGGAAGAATCAACATTTTCTTAGAGAGAGATTTGAGCCTAAGAGAAAAAAATAAGCGAAGGAGAAAGAAAATAAATACAGAATAGTTCATCAAGTTAAATTTGATTGTGACACAGTTCGTGGGTTCAAGCTCCATGTCAGGCTCTGCACTGACAGCTCAGAGCCTGGAGACTGCTTCAAATTCTGTGTCTCCCTCTCTCTCTGCCCCTCCCCTCACTCGCACTCTGTCTCTTTGTCTCTCAAAAATAAATAAACAGTAAAAAAAAAATGGTGATAAAAGAGAGTATATTCCAAAGTATAACTGAGGGATGAAATTTGGACAGCAGAAGGAATTTCCACCACTCCCTCTTCCCTTCTAAGATAAGGAGGAAGACAAAGAACAGGCAAAAATATGAATGTAGATAAGTGGTACATGGGAGAGTATTGTCAGTTTATGGCTGAGAAGTAGGAAGCCACATTATCATGAGAGAGGGGGAAGAACATAGAAAACAATAAAAAGAACAGACCTTAAGAAAAATGGTAAAATTTGGAGCAGCGAAAGATGGGATTGCAAAGAGAACAAAAGAGAGATGTGTAAGTAATCCTTAAGCAGCCCTAAAGAACAAGTTGAGTTTTGAAATTACAAATATGTAAGGGAACTGACTTACATTTTCTCAGACAACACTCAACAACCCATGAGCAGTATCAGAGAAAACAGATGTTTTGGGGTTGCCAGGATACGGACTTTCCAAAAAGGTGCATTCACCCGACAGAGATTCTGGTGAAATATGGTTTTGACATGACTGTCCCTATCACAAGTCATGTCTTGAATGTAGTTGTATACTCCCAAATATCTAGGCTATAAAACGATTACTGATTAAAACAATCCTTTGGGGTCAGGAATAATATCTTGCTAATCACTCTTCGACAATAGTTTTAATTCCTTTTTCTTTTGTCATCTGCATAGATGCTAAATAAATCAGGGATAATTGAATGATGAAGCTGATAATCTAAACTGAATTTAGAGTTAGAATGTTCTTTCACACAATACTCATTTTTGGTTCTGCATTTATTTTATTATATTTTAATTTTGCACGCTCAGTACCTCAAATTCTCTTTTTTTCCTACTTTCTTCAGTGTGTCTTAATTCTTTATGGCTGATTTTATCATTTTATTATTAGTGCTTCATTTGCAAGTTGCCCATTCTCTCTAGGTTCTTTTGGGCTCCAGGTTTTATATTGCATGACCTATTAATGATATAGCTCATTTTGTGGCGAATGTTACATCCTTAAGACATTTACAAAAATACCCGATATATCTTCAGTTGTAATTAGGTCAAATAATTCTACAAAATTTCTTTTGTTGATTGATTCTATGGACTCATCATGGCTTTTAGTGCTATTTTTTTTTTCCTGGCACACAGATAATTATTTCTATTACCATCCTCAAATAACAATGCTTTTCTTCTCCAGTCTTTGTCTGGAGCTGCCCATTAGCTCACTGACATCAGAGTTTCTAAAATGTTGTTTTTGTCCACAATTAATTTACCCCAGAAATTTCAGCTGAGCTGCAAGCATCTGGTTTTCAGCTCAGCTCAGCTATTTTTTAATCCAGATCTCTTATATTTTCAAATAAGCATTTTGGAAGTTCGGGTGCATTCTAGATTGTGTGGAGAGGATCCAATTTGGAGGTATAAGTTTATAAACTTACTAGAATACCGTCTTTTTTTTTTCCGTCTTTTTTTTAAGTGCAGATATATGTTGATTTCATTGCTCAATGATTTTCTCCTCTTTAGTTTTATCAAACTATAACTAGATATCAGCTGATTTTATTTAAATATTTACTTGCCATATTGACTTGCAGACCTGATCTCAGTCAATATACCTTTTGAGCTTTCTTAAACAAAGAACCAGCTATTTTTATAACTCAATTATGTAAGTTATAGAACAATAACAATTCTAAACTATAAATCTCTTGGTTCACCTTGTTAGTATATCAATTAGATTTGATCACTATGAACATTGACTTCCTCTGATCAAGGTTACAAAATAGTTCAACAAACTAAAATTCTTATTTTTTTATTGGTTTCAGAATTCAGTGATTCATCACTTACATACAACACCACACATCACAAGTGTCCTTCTTTAGTATCCATCACCCATCTAGCCCATCTCCCATCTACCTCCCTCCATCAACCCTCAGTTTGTTCTCATATCATTAAGAGTTTCTTGTGGTTTGTTTCTCTTTCTTCTCCCCCACACATGTGTTCATCTGTTTTGTTTCTGAAATTTCACATATGAATGAAATCATATTGTATTTGTTTTTCTCTGATTGGCTTATTTCACTTAGTGCCATACACTCTAGCTCTATCCATGTCAATGCAAATGGCAAGGTTTCATTCTTTTCAAAAAATTTTTAATGTTTATTTATTTTTGAGAGGGAGAGAGAGACAGAGTGTGAGCAGGGGAGGAGCAGAGAGAGGGAAACACAGAATCTGAAGCAGGCTCCAGTCTCTTAGCTGTCAGCACAGAGCCCAGTGTGGCGCCCGAAACCATGGACCACCAGATCATGACCTGAGCTAAAGTCGGACTCTTAACCAACTGAGCCACCCAGGCGTCCCAAGACTTCATTCTTCTTGATGGCTAAGTAATATTCCTTTATCTATCTATCTATCTATACCACATATTTATCCCTTCATCAGTTGATGGACATTTGGGCTCTCTGCATAGTTTGACTATTGTTGATAATGCTGCTACAAACATCAGGGTGCATGTACCTCTTCAAATATGTATTTTTGTATCCTTTGGGTAAATATCTAATAGCACAATTGCTGGATCATTGGGTAGTTCTATTTTTGGTTTTTTGAGGAACCTCCATACTGTTCTCCAGAGTGGCTGCACCAGTTTTCATTCCCACTAACAGTGCAAGAGGGTTCCCCTTTCTCTACATCCTCACCAATACCTGTTGTTTCTTGTATTGTTAATTTTAGTTATTTTGAATTGTGTGAAGTGGTATCTAATCATGGTTTTGATTTGTATTTCTCTGATGATCAGTGATGTTAGGCATCTTTTCATGTGTCTTTTAGCCATCTGAATATCTTCTTTGGAAATTGTCTATGCATGTCTTCTGCTCATTTCTTAACTGGGTTGGTTATTGTGGGGGGGGGGTTGAGTTTGCTAGGTTCTTTATAGATTTTTAATACTATCCCTTATCCAATATGTCATTTGAAAATATCTTCTCCCATTCTGTAGGCTTCCTTTTAGTTTTGTTGATTGTCTCCTTTTCTGTCACAGACTATGAGTCCAGAGTTCTCTCTTGTCCAGAAAGAGAGTAGATGCAGAATTGAATATGAGGGAGGCTAATGTCTGGGAGGAGACAAGAGCCCGAAACAGGGGTTTCGTTTCCATATTTATTGAGCTCACAAGATATTACCCACGTGGTGTATGTGAAGAAAACACGATTTTACACATGTGAATGTGGAGAAAAAAAATCAGACAGTAATCAGTAACTTCTGTGTTTAAGAAGCGAAGGGTCTGGGGAACAAATGGAGTTTGTGATCAAAGGATACATTGGTGTCAGATGGAAAGTAATTTCCTGCAGGTGATCTAACAAGTTACTCATGATCCCATTACAATATCTATCTAGCTAACCTCAGGTGTTTTTGTTTTGTGGTGGTGGCTTTCTGCCCTAAGCTCTTTTCTAACCAATTTATATAAGTAGAACCTAGTTCCCCATATATTTTTTTTTTTTTGTGCAGAAGCTTTTTCTCTTGATGAGGTTCTAATAGTTCATGTTTGCTTTTGTTTCCCTTGCCTTCTGGAATGTGTCTAATAAGAAGTTGGTACAGTCGAGGTCAAAGAGTTTGCTCTATGTTCTCCTTTAGGATTTTGATGCTTTCCTGTCACATATTTAGGTCTTTCATCCATTTTGAATTTATTTTTGTGTATGGTATAAGAAAGAGTCCAGTTTCATTCTTCTGCATGTCACCATCCAGTTTTCCCAACACCATTTGATGAAGAGACTATCTTTTTTCTTTTTTCTTTTTTTAATTTTTTAACGTTTATTTATTTTTGAGACAGAGAGAGACAGAGCATGAATGGGGAAGGGTCAGAGAGAGGGAGACACAGAATCTGAAACAGGCTCCAGGCTCTGAGCTGTCAGCACAGAGCCCGACACAGGGCTAGAACTCACGGACCGCGAGATCATGACCTGAGCCGAAGTCGGCCACCCAACTGACTGAGCCACCCAGGCGCCCCAGAGACTATCTTTTTTCTATTGCATATTCTTTCCTGCTTTGTCAAAGATGAGTTGACCATGAGAGTTGATGGGGGGTGGGAGGGAGGGGAGCGTGGGTGATGGGTATTGAGGAGGGCACCTTTTGGGATGAGCACTGGGTGTTGTATGGAAACCAATTTGACAATAAATTTCATATATTGAAAAAAAAAGATGAGTTGACCATATAGTTGAAGGTCCATTTCTGGGTTTTCTATTCTGTTCTATTTATATATGTGTCTATTTTTGTGTCAGTACCATAATGTCTTGATGATTACACATTTGTAATATAGCTTGAAATCTAGAATCGTAATACCTCCAGTTTTGTTTCTCATTTTCAGGATTTCTTTGGCTCTTCAAGGTCTTTTTTGGTTCCATACAAATTTTAGAGCTGTTTGTTTTAGCTATCAGAAGAATCTGGTCGTATTCTGACAGGGATTGCATTAAATGTGTAGATTGCATTAAATGTGTAGATTGCTTTGGGTAGTATAGACATTTTAACAATGTTTGTTCTTCCAATCCATGAGCATGGAATATTTTTCAATTTCTTTCCGTTCTCTTCAATCTTTCTTAAGTTTTCCATAGTTTATAGAGTGCAAAAATTCCCATTTTTCAATAGATTTAGCTAGGATTCCATTTATTCCTTGAAGATAGAGAAGTTTTGATAGGTAACTCTTTTAAAAAAATTTTTTTTTGTATTTTATTTTTGAGACAGAGAGACAGAGACAGAACACAGTGGGGGAGGGGCAGAGAGAGAGAGGGAGACACAGAATCTGAAGCAGGCCCCAGAGCTGTCAGCACAGAGCCTGACATGGGGCTTGAACTCACAAACTGTGAGATCATGACCTGAGCCAAAGTCAGATGCTCAACCTACTGAGCCACCCAGGCACCCCATATGTAACTCTTTTATTTATTTATTTATTTATTTATTTATTTATTTATTTATTTTTCATATGTAACTCTTTTTAACATATCTTTTGGAAGTCACCTGGGTGATTCAGTTGGTTAAGCACTTGAATCACACTGGGCTCTGTGCTGACAGTGCAGAGCCTGCTTGACATTCTGTCTCCCTCTCTCTCTGCCCCTCCCCTGCTTGTACTCTCTCTCTCTTTCTCAAAAAAAATAAATAAACATTAAAAAATTACATCTTTTGGGATGTACCAGTCACAGTGGACATGTGATCTTTTTTGTTCACCCAAAAAAAAAATCCTCATTCAGATCCATGGTAACAGTACCAAGGAATTTACTTGAATATCTATCCTGCCCTGTTCAGGGCACAAGATATTTAGGCCACTCAGCTCCAGAATTTGCTTCTAATAGATTTAAGCCAATCCTCATGTCTCTACCACTGGCTACAAGGAGAGACTGGAATGAAAACTCAGTCAAGTCAATGAGATACAAAGACATATTGGCTTGGGTCTTCAGTGAAAGGTGTTTCCACTTTATTCCTAGCATCTTAATAAGAGAGAAGCTTTCTTTATGTTTCTGAATAAGGAAATACAGTGTTTGGGAACAGACACTCTGGAGACAAATTTACTGGGTTGAAATCATGGCTACTGCAGTTATATGACTTCGGGCAAGTTATTTAATCTCTCTTTCCCTCAGTGTTCTTGTGTGTAAAATGGGAATATTAATCATTACTAGTTATAGAGTTGTTTCAGAAGACTACATGAGCTAGTACTTCTTAAGCACTGAAAACAGTGTCTGGTACATAGTAAGCACTATTACAAGAAATAAATACAGTTCTAGGAAGCTGCTTGCAGCTATCCTAGGAGCAGTCACTATCAGCAAGGGGGGAAAGGAAGGTAGAGAGAAGAGATAGAAAGTTAGGACTTCAGTGATTGCATTAACTCTGGGCTTTTCAGTTATATGAATCATAAAGTATGTCTTTATTGATCAAACCTGTTTGAGTTAAGCTTTCTGTTACTTAAAATCTGAATATTTCTTGCAAGCAAGTGAAATGCCACCATCTTTAACAAACACTATTAAGCATCTGTTAGCCTTGGGATATAAAGATAAGTAAGGATGTAGTGTCTCACATTCAACACATATTTATTGAGTTCCTATTGTGCAGTCATTCACGGCATCTTTCATGACTCTAAATAATTATAATGCGAGATGTTATAAACTCTTTTTTTTAACCTTTTTTAATGTTTATTTTTGAGACAGAGACAGACAGAGCATGAACGGGGAAGGGTCAGAGAGAGAGGGAGACACAGAATCCGAAGCAGGCTCCAGGCTGTCAGCACAGAGCCCGACGCAGGGCTCGAACTCACGGACTGTGAGATCATGACCTAAGCCAAAGTCGGAGGCTCAACTGAGCCACCCAGGCACCTCTGTTATAAACTCTTTAAGACAGACATAGATAAGTTACCCTGGAATTCAGAGAAGTCATGTAGAGATTGGGCTATTCAGTAAGTCTTCTTGAGACAATACTGTTTTAGGAATCCTGAAATAAAAACATTGGAATGCCTGGGTGGTTCATTCGGTTAAGGATCTGACTCTTGATTTCAGGTCATGATCTCAGGGTCATAAGAGTGATATCTGTGTCGGGCTCTGCACTGGGTGTGGAATCCGCTTGAGATTCTCTCTCTCATTCTCTATCTCTGCTCCTCCTCCATTCTCTCTCTCTCTCTCTCTCAAAATAAATAAACAAATAAATATATAAATAAATAAATTTAAAATAATAGTATCCTTTCTAAATATTGCTCATCTATTCATTCATTCAAGGAGTATTCATTGAATACCAATGTGTGCCAGACTTTGTGCTAGGAGCCAGAGATGAAATATTGAACAAAATTAGACATGATCCTTGTTCTCATGGAGCATCAGTGGGGTGGGGGAAAGTCATTAATTAAATAATCACATAATGATACTACAAATACAACTTTGATAAGTGCTATAAAGAAAGTTCACCGAGCTCCAAGTTCAAGAGTCTGAGATGAAGAAAATGTGAAGGTCACTTATAGATTATCTGCATTTTATAAGTGAGAAAACATATAAAAAAACTATATTGCTCAATATCTCTCATTTATTTGGTGTCATAGCCAGAACTGGAATCCAGTACCCTTGAAACCTTACCTACTGATTTCTCCATTATACCAAATACCATACTATTAGATGACATTATGCATTTTGGTTTGAAATAATCCTAGGACAATCATGGTTCCTAGTAAAGATTTTGTTCTCAGAAGACACAGTATCTATTTCTCATGACCAATTAAAATCAACATTTTTAAGAAAATTATTTCATTAGCAGTCTTCTTTCAGTAAGGTGGCAATGCCATTATGCTAGAATAAGGTATTTTATAGCAGCATAAGAAAGGTTAAGCTCTGGGTGTGGGAGGAGATGAACATCTGTAATACATTTTCAGTACTAAATTAATGTCATTTCCAGTTGTGCTGGCCAGATTTCTTGCCTTTCTTTGACAGACTTAAAGAATGAAAACCACCCCAAATTATGTGTACTGGAGGTCACACGTGGCTTAACTGGACTCTGGTTGAAGTGTCGACATGTGGCAATTTTGTAGAAACAAATGATCATTATAGGGGGCATGATAGTCAACACAAATAGGATGCAATTAGCATGTGTCACTACTGGCTTCTGGTGGAAACATCTTAATAGACAACAAATAATAAAGGTCAGTGTATTGAGACCAGCTCAGTTAATTAGTTTCTTGTTGTTTCTGGGAAAGAAAGTAAGCTATTTTAATGTTGTTTCCCCTCTTCTTTCAACAGATATCACTACTCCCCATGGGAAGAATCAAGATATTCTCTATGGTGTCTCCCTTATGTAAGGAGGACTACAGTTTTACCACTTTCTTTGCAAAATAGGTTTTGTTTTTTATTGCATTTTTCATGCTCAAGGTATCCCAAAGCAATTTACAGTAATGAGTTTCAACTCTTGATTGACAGTGGCTTGGTAGGCAATCATGTTAGCCATTACATATTCAAAGCCTAGTTTACACCAAGCCCTGAAATTAAAATCTTTCTCATCACAAGAGGCAATGTCTCTGGGTGACTTGGTTAATCCTCCTCTCTTTATCCTACCCTGCCTCTCCCTCCCCTCCTCTCTGTTTTTCTTTCTTTCTCAACCCACTTGCCCAGCACAGAACACCTGCATTGACAATTTTCAGATGGATGTAAAAGGATATCACTCTTACAGAGATATTTGATGATTAAAGAAACTAATTTGGAGAATGTTCAGAGCATCTTGGAAAAACATCAATACACAGAACCAGCTGAATGCAGCTTGAACTGGGTCTGCATGCAATTCTACCAGCAAGGCTAAGCTTCCCTCCAAGAGACCTACAAATTCAATGTCTTTCCCTTTAACCACTCTATGCCTGGTACTCCTAAGTGCCCCCAGAGAACTCTGCAAATCTCCTATCATAATCTTTCATGATATTTATTGTGTTTATTTGTTTACCTGTTTATACCTCACAGTAGACAGAACTCTGTAAAAGCAGCAACCTTGTCTAACTTGTTCATTGTTGAAATAATACTGCTTACTACATTGCCTGACCTAGAGTAGTTGCTAGTAAGTATTAATGAGAAGGAAGAGTACAGAAAAGAGGGAAGTAAGAAGAAGGGAGCAAAAGTGGATAAGAAGGAGGGAAAAGGATGTAAAAAGTGTCAGGAAAGAAAGAACAATTTTTTGCACATACTGAAATAACTTATGATTGGTCTGATTCATCGTAGCCAATCTAGAATATTTAGTTATAAAGGTAACTGGTTTACCTTCTTCCTAATGCAGGAATCTCTTCTATCACAACTCTGATGAAAAGTCATTCAGTTTTTGCTCAAACTCCACAACTTGACCCAAATAGCCTTTGATATTTTTGAAAAGCTTTATTATTAGACCACACAACTTATCTCCTGCACCTTTGTATATTTGTCCCAGTTTGTGCTTCCAACATTAGTGAAGTAATTCAACCTCTTTTTATGCATGAGATCCTTCAGATAATTGAAAGGTATTCTTTTAAAAAAATCCTAGATCTACCCTGATCACTATCTTGGTCATTGTCTTCTGGGCATCCTCCAGTTTCTCTTGAGCAATGATAGCACCTATCATTGTAAAGAATATTGTAGATGTGCCTTCATCTGACAGTACAGCATTGTTCTCTGCACTGATCAGGATCCTCTACTTCTATTTATGCAACATCTATTGATTCCCTTGAAGCTTCTGGTTCTCTAACACTTCAGATTCTTTTTACATTAATTTTTGTGAATCCATGAATTCTGTGATCTTTATTTTCAATACAGGGTGTTTTTGCTTGTTGTTGTTTTTATTTGGTTTGTATCTATTTCTTAAAAATTCAGAACTTTGCTACTTTTACTTTATCTTGGTTACTTGAGCTTATCGTTTGTGAATATTGATATTTAAAAATGTCCTGATTTGATCATTCATTTCCTATTAATGTTAGAACATGACAGGATATAAGTAAAACAAAGTGCTAGGCTCTGTGCTAGACTTCGAACATACAGAGTTAAATAAGAAAATTCTATCACAAGAAAAATTAGACATTACTAGACAAAAAATAAGAAAATAAAGTCAACGACTTATAGGGCTATATGTAAGTGCAAAGCACTAAGAAAATACAAATAAAAGTATTTCAATCATCTATTGGTAAGAAAACAGAAGGCTTCCTGGAGGAAGTGACAGTTGATATGAATTTTGAAAGATGCGTATGAGTTAGCTAAATGAAAAAGAACAAGAAAATTTCAGGCCAAATAAATAACATAGGCAATAGCTTGGAAGCATGAAAGAAAATGACATAGTCTTTCATCTACTTTATTAGCATTCCCTTTCATCTTTGTTTCTATCACAAATTTTAAAAACACACACTTTTTTTTTATCACCATCCAAGTTTTTGATGAAATATTTAATATATGCTTATGCTGGCTTTGTATGCCATGGTATGGTAAGAAAATGATTCAGTTGGGACAACTTGACACTCACTTATAACCTGTATTTCTAGAACTTAACATCTGTTTGCCCAAAGTCTCCAAATCAGTGAAAAAGGTTTTGGCCCAAAAGAAAATATGAACTGGTTTTATTCTCCTAATATTTATGCAGCTAGTAAAGAGGAAAAAAAAAGAAGAATACGGGACAGTTGTTCTGGCAATCTTTACCTTCCAGACACTGGGTCATCTGTTTTCTAGTGGATGGGAAAAGAATTGCCACCAGCCAGAGCTTGTCACAAACAGACCACTAAATCTAGAACTCAAGATACTATCAGATTAACTCATTTTAATTTTTTAAATGTTTATTTACTTTTGAGAGAGAGAGAGAGAGACAGAAAGTGAGTGAGGGAGGGGCAGAGAGACAGGGAGATACAGAATATGAAGTACACTCCAGGCTCTGGGCTGTCAGCAGAGAGTCCGATGTGGGGCTAGAACTCACGAACTACAAGATAATGACCTGAGCTGAAGTCAGACACTTACCTACTGAGCCACCCAAGCACCCCAAGACTGGCCCATTTTAATGAGCTAAGCAATGACTTTCACAGAGATTTAGCCTGTATTAGTTAGAGTAACATCAACACTGATGAAAGCAAAACATAACAAAATAAAATTTCAATGACGTCATACAACAAAATTTAACATACACTTGACAGTTTGATAGCAGTTCCAGTTCAATGGGCATTTCTTTACCTAATGATTCAGGGACCCAGGTCCCAAACATCTTCATGTTCCACTCATCATAATAATGAAGCTTTCAAGATTTTCATGCTTATGCTCATCAGAGTCATGGGATTGGAAAGAAAAGATGGAAAAGAATATTCACTTCTTAACTCCTTTGTCCTAAGAGTGAAATATATTTCTGCTCACATTCAATCAGATACAATCAGTCATGTGACCCTCTCACTGATCGACTGTTTTCATGTTCTCTGGAAAGAAACGGCCAAGTTTTGTTGTCTTCAGTTGAAAACTTTACCAGGAGTGCCACGAGCTATATAGGGATTTAATTATTTTTATATATTTTAAGCACACTCTTACAACCAATTCAAATACTTTATTTAAAAATCTACTGAATATCAGCCATTTATTCAGCACACTTCTTATTTCATTACCTCATAAGAAGCCATCTCTTGTAATTATTAAATTATTACCATTAATTAGTCAATTCTCACTAATACATATTTTAAAGTATAACTTCAAAATAATTTAACAATTTTCAAGCTCATGAAAATGACTTTCTGAAAATCTAATAAACCTGGGAGCATTTGTTATTGCCAGAAAGAAATAGGTTAACAAATAAAAAACAGGAATGGTATAACATTGCTCTGAGATAGACAACATACACTAAGCTTTCTTCCAACACCATAATCAAACTATTTGGTAAAATTACTTAACAGGCTATGCATATACTAACTATATTATTACCTAGTGGATAATATTCCATATTGTTAAAAAAATACCAAGAATATCCACCTTGTCAAATATTTTGCTGAAGGGAAGCAACTCTATGTATAAGCTTACCTCGATCTGCTTGACTCCTAATCCTCTTTTAATACAAACAAACAAAAGGTGTGCCGTGCCTTTGTAAGAGTAGGTTTTTAACCCATGTTGTCTCCTAGTGAGGATCAAGTTTTTGCCAAAGTGCTCAGGAATTATTTATTGCATTTCAAAGTGATTCTGGAAAGCAAGGAGCTATACCAGTCTGAGATGGCCTGAAATCCATCAGCTACACAGTTGAAGACCCCTAGGGATCTCATGAAGCAGTCTTTAAAAATCCCAGTAAATTGGAACAACCATGGCTTTCAGATTTCCCATTTCTCAGAGTTATTAAGGCATAGGAAGAGAAAGAAAGGAAGTTATAAGGAAGAGAGAAAAAAGGCCCTCATACTAGGTATCCTAGGAGCAAGGATATGGTAGTATGTCATCAGAATTCTGCAGGTGTTTGTCTACCTAGTGGCTTCCTCAAAGGATTTATCTCTTGAGGAAAAAAATGGCTTTGTTCACATTCTGCAGCATCAGAAGAAATGCTTGATTATCTATTTGCAAAGGCATATTATAAACAGATATACCCTTAGACTTTTCCTTCTGGAAAACTACCAATAAAACTAATCTGATAGGAATTGAATAGGTATATTTCTATGGCAGCCACAAAATAGACAAAATATATAGTTCTTGATACTTTGTCAAAGAACTTCTGTGGCAACTTGTGGGAAGGTAGAGATGGCTTCTATTTCTTGGGTTAAGATGCCAGAAATATTAGGCTTATATTAAGAAAATGGAATACTCAAGGAATGTTGTCCTCTTTCAATTTTACTTTGATTACTACTCTACTCTAGAGCCCTTTGGGTATTTGCAGTTTGGATTCTTGAATTATGTGACCCAGAATTTTCCTGTCATGAATACTCCTCTGGAAATCTATGGAGGCAGAATACCTTGGTTTGAGTCCTCCTGACTCTTTCATTGATTCTCACTGGGATACACCATTTGATTATTAACTTTATTGAACCTCAGCTATCAACTGCAAAACAGAGATGATGATATTGATCTACCTTACAGGAATGTACAAAACTTAAATAAGATAAGCTATTAGAAAATGCATAAGGTGTTAACTTTAGGAGTATCTCCAGAAATGGAGAAATCTTACTTTTTCCATGTAATATTCAGGTAAGAAGAAAGGCAGAAAGCCTTCCCTCTGAAAGCAAAGGCCAGTGTACAGTTACAGTTAGGATAATCCCATACTTAATTTCTTTAGAAAGGATGCTTGTCTTTTATGTTTGTAATTATTACTGTTGGTCCTCCAAAAACAGATGCAAATTAGATCAATGACTAGAATTTGGAGCCTGGTGGTATGGAAAAGCATAAATGACACAATGGCTTGTGTCCGGCAGCTGTCATTTCTGAACTGATACATTGTTATCAGTGCTGGAAAAAAACACATGACATCTACTGACACTGATTAAAGCTGATTTTCCCCTGAAATGCTCTCTCACATCTATTGCACAGTAATGAGTCATGCCCAATGTCAGCCTTTCACTTTCTGACTGTCTAAGTATACATCCTTGGATAGGCTCCAGCCGGGCTGACATCTGAAATATAATGAACAATGCCATTCTAAATTGCCAATAAATGTAAAAGTAAATGTGTGAGGAGCCATATGGAACTTGCTATTGTGCTGGATGCTACAATACATTGTTGAGCATTATTTAGCAGTGGGAACTGTGTACAGTAACGGATGGGTGACATAATTCTCAGTGTGAAGGCACCTTGAGCAAAAAAGGCAACTTCTGAAATAATAATCATATAAAAATGTCCACGTGCACTTCCAGACCATAGGAATACTCTGCCAGCTTCTGTGATATATAGCCTATGCAGGATGAGAAGATTTCTAGGTAGCTAGCTGCCTTTTGAGTCAAGTTACCTGCCATCCAGGCAGTTTCTTCTCTGAGCCAGCCACTAGGCTAAACACTTGTGAAGCAGTTTCTGCTCTCAAGAATCCCATTCTGCAGAGAAGAAGACAAACTTAAACACATTATTACAATAGAATACAAGAAGTACATTGTCTGAGAAGTGTCCATGGTGCAATGAAATTGAAGAGAAAACAGCCGTTTAATGAGGTGCTATGAGAGGAGGAAAAGGAAGAGATTGACAAAGGAAATAATAATCAAAGACTTTGGATATGGAATATTTCATAGGGGAAGACTAGGGGAAGGGGTTTTTTGGCAGAAAGCATATAATATGTAGACACAAGGTGGGGTGAAATATGGCCTCTGTGCATGGCAGCCAGCAGTCTGGATGGCTGCAGCTTGGGAGCCCACGGGGAAGGGGTGAAAACTGAGACAGAGCAGCAGCCAGATTACAAACACATTTGAGAGCTAAAGATAATATATAGTAAATTTAACAGAATTTTGAGATGTTTCCAACAATTATCAAGCACGTGGTAATGTTGGTTAGCCCATAAAAATGCACCTTGCGGATCTCACATTGTCCAGTGAGACTTTTCACTTTTTTAGGTGTATAATGTGTCAATGGAGCCTCCTAGTTCCCAGAGACCCAGGGATGTTCTCTTGGCAGGAATATTCCTACTTTTCTTCTGACACAGAAGCCCGTAGAATGAGTGATTTGGTAGAACTTCATCAAGAAGAGTAAGGTAATGTCCATCAATCAGGAGACTGGTTAAATATTTCAGGGTACATTTAAAATGTAGTACTCATTGCAGTTAAAATGGATGAGGTAGTTCTTTACACATTGACTTGAAAAGATGATCAAAACATGTTGCTAAGTTAAAAAATAGATTTAAAAGATGTGTACAAAATATTGTAGGAAACACACCACAATATTACTATGACTCTTCTAAGGAGTATGCCTGAGTAAGATGGAGATTTTATTTTTGACTTTATATATTTTTACTTTGCTTATTTGTGTTACAATGAGCTTATATTATTTTACAATTTTCACACTCCCCCTCCTCCCAAAACACAAGAGAACAGAGTATAGAAAGAGAAGCGAAAGATAAAGGTGCGATATTCACACACACACACACACACACACACACACACAAAACCCTTCTGCTTGGAATTCTTTTGATGAGATGACTCCAAACAACCACTCAACAAACTCCTTGGCTAATGATTTTTTTATTGACTTGATTTAATGTATGGTTAAATTAATCCAACTGCCTGGTTGTTTTGGATCCAGAGAAATAAAGCCCATGTTTCTTTTACCCCATGGATTTATTTTCTTTAGGCCCAGCTAGGTCTCCTAGTAATTTTTCCTATAATAAAACAGTATTGATATAAGACCTCTCATTTTTCAAATTACATTTTAAAAATTTAAGGAAATTGAGGTGAGGCTGGAGGATAGATTCTGATGCTTACGAATTAAAGTGTTAAAGGTAGGATGGGGAAGATTTCCTGAGTGCTATGAGTTAAATCCCTTCACAAGTATTCTTCAAATTAAGCCTGCTAGCAAACTTTGGTGTATGTATGTTAGTCTGTTTTAACAATAAAGAGGGGTTAAGTAATAAATTAAGATGACACCTAGTAAGTGACAGATGTTTTGGGATTTTAAAATAGGTCTGTGTAGACAAAAACAGACATACATTTCATCAAGATGAAAAGTGGTTCTAAAGAAATTCATCATAAGTATCAACCCAAGATATCTCAGTAGTCAAAATAACTTAGCAAGGAGAAGGATGCCCATGGAAATAAAATAAACAAGCTACAAAGGGTATGTCCAATCCCATTATGTACTGAAATCTGTTCCTCCTTCACATCTTGGCTTCTTTTAGGTACAACATTAAATAATGTCTTGAACTGAATTAGAATGGACTGTTTACACACAAATATTAGTATTTTGGTCATGGATTTTTAGGACAAGCCTCTCTACTTCCCAGAAGCTCTTAGTCATCTTCAGGCTACATCCTTGGGGAGCCACATTCGATGACCCTAAGTCTGCTTCTCTGATTCTGTTGTTCCATTTGTCTCCTCTTAATAGTTGAAGCCAATTTGGATTTGAAATGGCTGGGTTCACTGCAGAGATTAAAAAATAATTTTGTTTACTCTTAATTCAGATGAACCCTGGAGCCTCATTAGTTATTTCAGTCCTAAGGCTTTGCTCCAGGAAAGAAACAGGAGATTGTTTTCAGACTCTGAAAACTATAAAGCACAGATCTGGTGTCCTCCCATCCTTTCAATTCTCTTCCTTTTCTTCAACCATCAATAAACAAGACAGGCTCAAAAGTACTGTTAGTGGTTACAAGATTCAATTAGAGTGAGGGAATTTCTTGGGAAGAAGGGATTTGAATTACTTGGAAGAAAAAGAGGGTTGAAGACCCTTAGGATCCTGGAAACAATAGCTGTGGACTGTCCAGAATAAGTTTTTAAAAGTGACATTGTGGGGGCATTATGTGGCCAGACTAATAATAATAGAGATTAATGAGATTCTTAACCTCTTGGGCTTCTGGAAGAATGACACCAAGCATGTTATGGATAATTGGCATGGACGTGCAGGGAATGGTGCTTCACCAAAAGGAATTTGTGGTCTTACCTATAGTTAAATTCCCTTGAAAATCTTTTTGAAGAATGCCACCTTGAAACCCTATCCTATTCCTTTTTCCTTCAGTACTTAGGTATGTGCGGAATTATCTCCAGCATTGGAACTAACTGGAGTGTCTTTACTTGAGTGTCACGTGAAGATGTTGGCTTCATTTGGCATCCATATTGCATGAGAAACACATCCCATAGTATCCTATATTTGCTCTTCATGTAAGGAGATGCTCTCACTCTGAGAACAGACAGGAAGTGAAACTCACTAAAGGAATAACTGATGCCTCTTCTGGAGCACAGCTTATTGAGTGTAATAACTCACGGAACTGCCCCTGAGATTTAATATTAAAAAAAAACACATTATTGTAGGGGCACCTGGGTGACTCACTCAATTGAATGTCTGACTCCTGATTTTGGCTCAAGTCATGATCCAGGGTTGTAGGATCAAGCCCCACATTGGGCTTCATGCTGAACATGGAGTCTGTTTAAGATTCTTTTCTCTCTCTCCCTTTGTCCCTCCCCAGCTCACGTGAGCATGTGGGTGCTCTCTCTTTCTCTCCTTCAGAATAAAAACATTAAAAAAATAAGAAAGCATATTACTATGAAAAATGTAAAACATACACAAGAGTAGAAAAGGGAATATAAGAAACCTCTATCACTCTGCTAAAACAATCACCAGCTGCCTGACAATGCTATGTAAGTTGATATCCTTATATTTTTCTTTGGATAACTATATGCAGGTGAATTTTTAAAATTTAAATTTGTGAGTGGCATGCATTCATCAGCCTGCATTTTAATCATTGGAAAAAAAACTATGCTGTGATCATATTTGAAGCTCAAGCCTGTGGCCCCAGGTCATACCAATTTTAGTAACATTTATAAATTTTCTACACTTATGTAATATCTTGAAACTGGAGGTAGGGAGGAACCCAAGCTGAATTTCCTCAGATGCTAAGAATATAGAAAGACCATATGTAAAGGGATCCCCCAACAATTATCTTTAAATAAAGGGGAAAATCTTTGTAGCAGGCTGATTTCCCCCCTCTCTCCTCACACTGTTTACTCCATTCTCTGTCACTAAAAGGAGTGCAAAGAAGAAGGCTTTATCTTTTCTTTTTCTCTCTATAAGCCTAATTTGAAAGGTGGATTTTGAGCTCATGTCCTTAGTATCCAGATGAACACTAAGACTATGACCCAGATCAGTCTTTTTTCTTTTTAAATTTATCCTAATCTTCTCATCAACCTAAAGCCACTGACAAAAAAAATGTTTAAGTAGCTGTTAATATAGTGTATAGAAAATATTTTATAAAATACCGGCAGTACAAGAATTTGAATTTGATAACCCTTTTAGTATTCCTATGTGTTCTATTTTGAATAGTCAGTGAGCTTTCCTGTTGCTTTGTCAGGATATATTTTGTCCTTTAGAAATTGGATTCCATTCATCTCTATGCTACACTTTTATAATTTGACTCTGGAATTTTTCTAAAAATGGTTAAATGTATGTTTTACAATATTGAAGTTCTGTGAATGGTTTTAACTATATTTCCTAGGCTAAGACAGGATAAAGATTCTTTACCAGGGGAATACTATCACTTCAAGCTGATGTTTTTAAGTGAGCAGGCAAGAAAATAATAATAATAAAGAGGAAATGCACCAAGTATTCATAGGCAATGCTTCTAAAAAACAACCACTTCACCATTGCTCAACATGTAACTTGCAAGATGTCATAGAGATCAATATTACTGGACTGAAAACTCATGAAAAATGGAGATATCTTAGTTCAATCATCCGTGTGTTCATTATATGCAAAAAGGAAAACAACCTTTATAACCACATGCCTGAGACCTTAAGCATTTACTGAAATGGAACAGAAACAGCAAGGCCCAAGGCCTCCAGAGCAATTGGATTAGAATGGGAAAATTTTCTCATTGAGATACTATAGGTAAGCTATCAAAATGGCAAGGTTTGAATGGAATAATGCACATCATCAGGAAAGTAAAACAAAAAATCTCCCAAAACATAGCACATGTAACCACAATATACGCAAATGTATTTATTTATAAATCTTAAATGCACCCTATAAATTATGCACTATGAAACGAATTTAAAAGGATAACATAAATAAAAATATAAATTAGAACATTTACATTTTCTTCCCAATGAGCATGTTGAACAACACCCTGGAAGAATGTACCTTACCTTGCTGTTTCCTTGTTGTAAAGAATTCTTTCATGCTCAAAAACAGCACTCCCTCTGGTTTTCTATATAGTTCCATTATTAACCATATCATTTGATCAAGGAAGTATTGAAATCTATGGCTCAAAAGTTTTGCAACAGATAGAAGTTTAAGCTACTATATTACCTTCATGAATTTGTTTTGCCAGGTAAAATTAGCCCTCTGAATAAAGTAGAAACATCTCAGATGTGTGTATTTCAAATAGTCTCAGTCAAAAAGGACAGCTTTTAGGGCCTGGGGTTCCTGGGTGGCTTCTGGACCTTTGCTGTCATAAAAAAAAGGATGTAAATGAAGGATAGAAAGCCCATGTGTTGAAGCACATCAACTATCTTTGTCTTACCTGGGCTCTGTTTTTCTTCCCCTCAGTGCAGCTACCATGATGTCCCTGCATGCTGTGGGCATCATTTCTAGAAAAAAGCCAATATTGCTTTAAGGAGTTCCTGATTCCTCACATCATAGCCCTTTGCCTTCACCTTCCCCAAACCACCACAGAATTTCTTAAAGGTTCTATGTTCTGCCTTCTCTCCAGGTTCAAGTGGAGACTAAGTGACATAGAAGGATTAAAGTATCTCATGCTTTCCATTCTTTAAAGAGATGGTTACATTTTTAGTTCCCTTCTTTCAAAAGGAACTGGAATGTTTGAATTTGAAATATTGTAATAGATGGTATAATTTTAGTTCACTGCTTTTTTCCCATCAGGTTAAAAATATCTTTCAAATAATATTCTTCTCATTGGATTTTCTTAGTCTCAGATTGTCTCAAACCGAAATTTGGAGGCTTTTATTAGTTGATAGTAGCTCCTTACTATTAATCATGCTCTTTGATATATACTAAATTTGACTTGATTTATTGAGAGATTGATACCAATGACCTTAGAATGAATAAAAATCATAATCATATTTAATACTGATGCCTGGTTATCATGCTAGCTGCATATTAATAACCTGATGGATTTGATGATGCATTTTAAGTTGAAATATTAGAGATTTTTCTTTTGTTTGTCTGATTCTATGTTTTCTCATGTGTCCATTCTATTTCCTTTTCTTTAAGACAGAGGTTTCTCTAGTTTATTCCTAAAAACACACCTCTTATCTTTTTTATTGAAGTATGCAGGTAGCTATGCATAGTAAACCATATTTCTCATTAATTTTCAAACTTTGCTTTCTGAGTGAAGAGGTTTGGAGTCCATGATGGGATAGGACTTCATTAAAATCCTGGTTTTTATTCTCAAATTTAAATTTTCAAATGCTTTTCAGCTACATCTCAGTTATGTCTATTAAATCTGGATACTTCTTTTCACCCTTAATAGTGCTGAGATATTTATTATACTTATATAAAGTATACGAAAACTGGAGACACTCCATGGTATTGAAAACTGGGAATTCTGACCTAATATGCATGATGAGTCTTAGATTTGACCTGGCTTATTTGGAAAGCTCCTCTGTCAGCAAAATTTGTCCGCCAAGTGAGAACAAGAGGCCTGGCATTGTTTTCAGAGGAATTCAGCCTGTTTTCAGAATGTGAAAACATTCTCATCTAGAGGCTAGAGATTTTAATGACTAAGGTATTTGCCCAAAGATAAGTGAATTGAGTGCAATGGAGAAGGAAGTTCTGTAAATATTTTAGATTTGCAACATCCTGTTTTATCTGTTAAATTTTTATTGTTACTTGTCACCCTCATAAAAGCACTGCATTTTATTCATTTGAAATTAAAATCATAGTGGCTGTCTCTAGTAAAAAGAGATTGAGTGAGATGGGCACCTAGTAGGTCTTAGAGATTGAGCTTACAATATCCATTCAGCTCTCAAAAGCCAATCATGGGATCAGAGTCACCTTGTCAATGATTGGTTTAGAAATAGAAAAATGATCTATTCTTGGTCAATGAGACATGAAGGAGACCATTACGAGAGGGCCTCAGAAATATGTTCTTGCTTTTAAGTAGTAAACATGGAGGAAGACACTTCTTTTCTACTTGCCCTGGACATTGTAGTATCTGCACACAATGGCCAGAATCACTGGAGCCCACTTGCTGTCAGCCTGAGGTTGAAGTACACATAGAAATGAAGGAAGAGCTAAGGTGTTGGAGAAGCAGAGACCAAGTTTTCACACCTCCCTTCTGATGCTATTCTATCTCAAGGTTTGCAATGTGAGCTATTCATTTTTGTTCTGTTTAAACTGGGGTTAATTTTCTGTTCCTTGCAAATGTGAAAACATCTCTGATTCAAATAGATCCAAGATCTTGATCCTCAATTAACTGTCTACTATTACCTGTAACTATCAACAGAGAGATGCAAAAAGAAAAGAAGGCCAGGTAGATGTATGCTAGGTAATCTAAAGAGGAGTATATGGCAGATTCCTTTTGTCCAGACAAGGAGCATACATAAACAGCCTCATTTCCCTATACATCAGTAGTTCTTATGTGTGTTCTAAAGACCCTTGGCAGTCTGGTAATACCAACAGACCACTTTAAGATAAATATTTTTAAATTATTTTTTAAAAAGCATGTAATCACAAATATTATATTGCAATAGTTATCAAAATATGTTTAAAAAACTAAATTTGTGGTGTATATTACACGTGCTTCTTCATCAATGTTTTTTTGTGAAAGACTTATAGTCACATAGCTACTATAATTTCAAAGTACTAAATAAAAATATTTCAAGATATCTGCAAATATTAAGTGATATAAAAAAATCAATATTTCTTATTTTATCATGGCCACAGTTTTTGTTAATACTTATGTGGATTATTACCTTCAATTCATAACTGAAGAAAATACTTAATTTTAGTTACAGTTAGTGAAATGATAATATACTGATTTTATTATCCAATTTATAAGCCCTCTAAATTCTATCCAAGGGTAACTTGTTTAGGAACCCCTGTTCCTACCTTTAAAAAAATATTCTAATCCACTTTGAAGACAGACTCTTTTTTGTTTTGCTAATTGGGCCCACATTAGACATACATAACATTAGAACCACAGATGTGTATACTTGTATCAAATATAAATTAGAATTGCTACCACCTCAACTCTTGGACATTTATGTTCAAAAATCTTCTAGCTACTTTTTTCTTATGATGTTAGTTGGGGATTTTCTAGACATTTACCAAAAAAAAAAAAAAAAAAGAGTTTTGTTGTTATTCGCGGAGAAAATTCCAATTTTTCAAAACTATTTTTCTTTCTGTATAATCTAATATTGGAAAGTTACATGAGTATTGCTTGGAAATAAGCTCTTTGACTAGGTGTTATTGCTAATCTCGGCTAGAACAACAACAACAATAAAAAGGTGAAATTTGTTATCTGCTAAAATGCCTATCCTGACAATCATGATTTCCATTTTATTGGTCCAAACCTCAAATGTAATTCCCTGAAAATCATTTACAGTTTCACTCTACATCAACTTAAAAATCTGGAAAGTGAGAAAACATATTTTATGATTTTGTAGAGTTTTCTCACAAAGCTCTATATTTAATTTAAAAAGAAAAAATAATTTAATACTAGATAGATATCCCCTACCCTCATTCCAAACTCCCATTGCGAAAGCATTTCAGTTGGGTTCTGTCCTTCAGCATATCCCAGTAAACTTTGCAATATGTTCGCATCTTTTCATTTCAAATAGATTTGATGTACAAAAAGTGGTGGCTTCTTTTCATTGAGTAGATAAATTAGTGGAACTATGGAAAAAAATATGAGTGACAGGGTCTAGAGGGCCTGGAGGGCAAATATATATATATATATCATATATATACATATATATGTATATGTATATATATGTATATATATATATATATATACACATTTGGCAAGTATAAATATATATTTGGCATATACATACATACATATGGCAAATATATGTTATTATATTATATTTGTATTGTAGTATACTATAGTATTGTTTTATAATGTGTGTGGATAGTTGGAGAGATAGATAAGCAAATTGCCCTTGAGCAATGTTGTGATGTAGCAGTGCTTCAAGCACCCACCCTTTATAAAAGTAGATGTATTTTTAACAATAAGATTCATTTGCAATGAGCAGCCTGATGTTTCAATGTTGTTCATCAGTGTAACTTTTCTATTAATTGAACTCTCATTGTTAGTGGGAGCTGTAAGAAACTACTGGAGGATAGTCTCCTTGGGGTTTTTATTTGATCAAGTCTTCATCATTTCCTGAAATGGCTAAGCCTCATTAATAGCTACTACTCCTTTCAAAAGAAGCTGCCCTGTTTCTTCACCTGGAGCTTATCAGACTTCGATAATGAATGATGTGGAGGAAGCTGCTAGGCATTAGCATTAGAGTCATCATTAGAGACAAGATTATATCGTTAAAAATTATTACAGCCAGAATGAAGATCAGGATAACAGAGGAATATAAGAGGTAACAGACTCGCTTGAAAGAAACATAAAAAATTGGGTGAAATGGAAGCCTTAAAGTTTTCAACTTCTCAAAAGACTGAATTCAATTGATTCCTTTTTTTTTTTTTTTAGGTTAAGGTTGATACCATACTCAAGATCTGCTTTGAGGATGAAGCCATGAAATTCAATTCTATTTATCAAGTATTTATTCATTTGTGTATTTATTTTTCAAGTAATTTTTGTTATAAAAACAATATGTGGCAGAACTTCCTCAATCTAATAAAGGGCATCTAGGAAAAAGAAACTCACAGTTAACATTGCATTTAATGGTAAGAAAATGAATGTTTTCCTCTTAAGATTATGAGCAAGACACTCTTGCCACTTCTATTAAATATTGTACTGCAAGTTCTAGCCAGTGCAGGAAGGCATAAAAAGGATATAAAAGGCATCCAGATTGGAAATGAAGCAAAGCTATCTCTATTCACAGATAACATGATTTTTTATATAAAAAATCCTAAGGAATCCACTAAAAAAACTATTACAACTAATACACAAGTTTGGCAAGTTTGCACAATGTAAGAGCAATATACAAAAATCAATTGTATTTCTATACAATGGCAATAAATTTCTGGAAGTAAAATTAAGAAAATAATTTCATTTATAATATATAAAAGTATAAAACATAAAAGCATAAAGCCTGAACTCTGAAAATTATAAAATATTGTTAATAAAATAAAAAAAGATTAAATAAATGGAAAGGTATCTCATGTTCATGGATTAGAAGATTTAATATTGTTAAGATAGAAATATTCCTCAATTTTATCTACCATTTCAGTGTGATCCTAGCATGACTTTTTATAGAAATCAACAAGATGATCATAAATTTATATTTAAATGCAAGGGACCAGGGTGCCTGGGTGGCTCAGTTTGTTGAGCATTAGACTCTTGATTTTGGCTCAAGTCATGCTCCCAGGGTTGTGGGATCAAGTCTTGCATCGGGTTCCATGCTGATTCTCTCTCTGTCTCTTTCTCTCTCTCCCTCTGTCCGTCTCCCCCATTCATGCATGCTCTCCCTCTCTCTAAAATTAAAAAAATAAGGGGCGCCTGGGTGGCCCAGTCGGTTAAGCGTCCGACTTCAGCCAGGTCACGATCTCGCGGTCCGTGAGTTCGAGCCCCGCGTCAGGCTCTGGGCCGATGGCTCGGAGCCTGGGGCCTGTTTCCGATTCTGTGTCTCCCTCTCTCTCTGCCCCTCCCCCGTTCATGCTCTCTCTCTGTCTCAAAAATAAATAAACGTTAAAAAAAAAAAATTTAAAAAAAAAATAAAATTAAAAAAATAAAATTAAAGGGACCAAGAATGGCCAAACAATCTTTATAAGGAACAAAGTAGAATCACATTTCTCAATTTTAAAATTTACTACAAAGCTGCAGTAATAAAGACATAGTGGCATTAGCATAAAGATAGACATTTAGATAAATTGGATAGAATTTGGAGTCCAAATATAAAACTGCTTGTGGTCAATTGATTTAAAAAATGCTGCCAAGATTATTAAATTAAAAAAAAAGTCTTTCCAACAAATGGTTCTGAACAACTGGATATCCATATGCAAAAGAATGCAATTGGACCTTACCACACACAAAAATTAAAATGGATCACAGACCTACCAAGGCCTAAAACTATAAAACTCTTAGAAAAAAAAAACCACACAGAGTGAGTCTTCACAAATCTAGGTAAGGCAAAGCCTTCTTAGAACATTAAAAGTGCAAGAGAAAGAAACCAATGATTGGATGCCATCAAAATTAAAAATGTTTGAGCAAGACAGCAGTGTAGAAATTTCTGGCACGTATCCCTTCCCAGAAACAGCAATATGAACAACTATCCACATGCCAAAGGAAAAAAGAAAAGAAAACAAACAGACAAATGAAAAACCTTCACAAGGGGTAAAGATTTCAGGTGAAGGATTAAAGCATGTGGTAGGAGGATAGAACTAAGAAAAGACATAGTAAAGAGGGTAGGAAAAAAAGTTTCACATTATCTCCATAGCTCCTCCCCCAAACCCAGACAGTCCAGTGAAGAGAAAGACACCCTGTCCATGGGGAAAGGTGCATCAGGTAAGCACCGACTTCATCACAGACCCAGCACTACACCCACATCAGCTCTCACAGTCCCAGGAGGCTCCTGTGAACATAGGATCCTGGGCCACTCAAATGCCAGGCCAGCACCCCATAGATCTAGACTCTAGACTGGTTTACATGGACCAAGGCTCTTGATCTACCCCAGTGCCAAGCCAGTACCCTGTAACCTCAGTCTTCAGGTTAGCCCTCACAGACCCAACCTCCAGGCTGACCCCATGGGATCAGGCTACAGACTCACTTCTGTGGCCCCAAACTCCAGGCTCACTCTGGTATCAAGTTGGCTCCATTTATTCTCCAAGACCAAAATGAAAACCAAGAAAAAAAGAAAGGAATTATTATTTACTATTCTTTATACATTCTCTCCACTTACTTCATTTTATACCTTTGGTCATGCTATCCCTTACCTTGAAACATCTTTACCAACCCTCAATTCCACATAGCCAAGTCTTAGCTATACCTCAAAGTTTTTCTTAAATGTTAACTCTTTCAGGAAGCCTCCAAGGCAAGAGTAGGAACTTTCTCATCTCTGAATACCTCTAGTACTTTATGGCTATTTTTTATGCCATTTACTACCTTGTATTATAGTTATTTTTCAGCCTGTTCTGATCCATTTCTTCTATTTCAGTTCCCAGTAATTGATACAGTAGCTAAGGGGCTTTATTTTGCCTGAGATTTTCTGTCACTTCTAATGTTCTCCTATCAATAGTTCATTTGTGTTTATTCTATGAAAGGATGTCTTTTGTTATTTCATGTATGTATTCATATTTTCTGTCAATTGTTTTACTGTGCCTTTTATTAATTATATAGTAGCACACAAATGAGTCTCATGTTTTGGCCTATCAAAATCAACAGTGAGATGAAGCCACCTGAATTTTCTTTGGGAAACTTACTCTTGTCCCAAGGAATCCTGTTGAGGTGAGTGATGGAATTCCAAAAAGGAACATAGAATGAGGAGGGAAACAATTCCCATTGTTTCATGCCTAGGACTAGATAAGAAATCATAGGGATGGTTTTCATCTGCTGCCTTCTGAACTGAGGAATGATTTTTAAAGTATTTACATACATTACAAATAAGCAGGAGAGCTTCCAGCTTCTAGCAATGCTTCTTCCCAACTAAAATGAATTCACAGAAAAGAAGACTGTGGCAGTATTTGCATTTCAGATTGACTAGCAGGCCTATCCAAACTTGTTCAGCTGGTCAGCTAATGCTGATGGCTTAAGACATCAATGCATTGTCAAGGAGAACGATTACAATTAAATTCTCACACCCCACTCCCACCATGGCACGTACCTCATGGCCATAATCTGGATTTATAACACAGCTTTAGAACTGGGAATAATCTGGCTTCAAATAAAATATCTAGGTAACCTAAGAAAAATATTTCTTTCCATTCTGCAGTAATACAAACTTTTCATCCAAGTCCCATAAAACTCAAATCCTGCTACTTCTGTGCCAATCCATAGTTGAGAAAACTTGAGTTTTAAAGATTGGAAATGTACTGAGTTAGTTTTCCTGACACTGCAATTGGCTGTTTGCATGCCCATTAGGTTTACTTCCCAAATGTACTGTGAGTTCAAAATCACTTGTGCCCTGTGAATATAATCAGGAAATGTCACTGGGGCATGAAAGAGTCCAGGACAACAAAAGCTCACACACTGTAGCCTAGGGAATTTTATTTTGCATTTTTACTCCCTCCCAGTGGAGAATAAACTCCCAATTAGAAAAGGAATACTAGTATGAGAACTTTGTCCTGTTTCATTTGCTTGGGTTTAATGCTTAAACCCATTAGATGCATTTGCTCACAGCAATTGTTGCTGACACATCTCAGAGTATAATCAAGTGAATTGATGTTTCAAAGTTAGTAGATACGGATCAAGGACAGACTATACCTAAAGAATCAGTTTTCTGTGATGGGAAAGGGGAAGGTGGGTGTTAGTGCCCAGTTTTCCACAATTCACTAGTTCACTAGTACAGCATGTTCAATCATGGGAAGCTGCTCCTTTATGTTTTTGTTGTTCTTGTTTGTTTGTTTTGTTTTTTGTTTTGGGGGTTTTTGCTTTTGTTTTTTGCTTATAAAATTATTCTGGAAAAAGACAAACATTTACAAGATAGATAACCAAGGATTTCACTTTGCCTTCATGGATCCTACATAACCTAATGATTCTCTACAGTTCTGAATTCAAGATTCCTTATGTTGCTATGGGGAAAACAATGAAGGTATAAATCATTAATATCTAAGCTCAAACCATAATCAACCCATTTTGGCCAGTTTATTCAAATACCTGCTTAGTCTAGTAAAAACTAGTACAGGTAAGTTACTTGCTCAAAGGTTTTCTTCCAAGTGAGGCTTACCATCAGAATACCTTGGGGAGGTTCAATAAAACATTCATATTCCTAGGCTCCACCACAGCCTTAGAGTCAGAATTTCGAGGAATTTGGGTGATTAACATGCATATGTAAAAATCACCTTCAAAAAATTCTGACTTAGGGGCACCTGGGTGGCTCAGTCGGTTGAGCGTCTGACTTTGGCTCACATCATGACCTCGTGGTCTGTGAGTTCGAGCCCCGCGTTGGGCTCTGTGCTGACAGATCAGAGCCTGGAGCTTGTTTAGGATTCTGTGTCTCCCTCTCTCTCTGACCCTCCCCCGTTCATGTTCTGCCTCTCTCTGTCTCAAAAATAAATAAATATTAAAAAAAATAAAAAAAATAAAAAATAAAAAATTCTGATTTATAGCTAGTTCTGAGGACCAAAAAGTAAACCACCCTTCTTTAGCTACTGGTCTATGGATGTTGAAGAAATATCGCAGTGTTCTTATAGTTCCTTAAGTTTTGATTAGCTTATTCCTTTTATTGCTTATGAAGGAAGTAAAGTATGGCAAGTAATAAGTTTTCTAATTCAGTAAATTGATTGTTGCCCCCTGCTCCCTAATAGTCCACAACACTGCCTCATTTTCTGACATTCCAAACATACACTTTTTATCTTGTTATAGTGACATATGTAAGCATAATTAAAATATTGAAATTATTCTCTTCCTCAATGGTAAGTTGCTCAAAATTCAAATTTTTTATGCCCCTACAACATATTTTACAGTTTGAGGAGCTTACATTGTAGTAAAGATACAATAAAAAGTAAAAAAAGAAAAAGATATAATTTTAAGTAGTGGTAACTTCCATAATAATAATAATATTAATATTAATAATAATAAAGCAGGATATGGAGATAAAAACTATAGGAATGATGGCAAGATTCAGGGAAGGCTTTTCTGAGGAGGAGACATTTCAGATAAGAAAACAGTACCTGTTATATTTTTATAACTGGAATAAATATTAATTGAATGAATGGATAATGATAAGGAAAGAAAGGGAAGGGTAAAAAGGGGAAGGTTATGAAGGGTAAGGTCTCATAAAAGTCTGTACTATGAGCGTATACAGAAATACAATTTTGATATGTCCTAGGAATGCCAAGAAGATCAGTATGACTGAAGACATATCAGCTGAATGAATTAGGTGCCTAGTGATAGGATATAAGCTATGAGAAATAGGCTGGAGCTGAACAAAGTGGGTCTTGGAGGTCATGATGGAGTTTGGACTTTATTCTATGGACTGATGGAAAATTACTGGGGAACTTTAGTCAGAGAGGTGGCATGATTTGATTTATGTTATATAGAGATTGCTCAGGCTGCTGTGAAGAAAATGGATTAAGGTATACAAAAGTAAAAGCACAGAGATCAGACAAGAGACCAGTGTTCCAGGACATGGTAGAGGTTGCAAACTTGGTGAAAAGAGCTCAAATTCTGCATATAATTATAAGGTGGCCCGATAGATGTTGCTAATGGATTGGCTATGGAGGTGAAAGGAGAGAGGAGAGTCACCAACAACTATGTATTTGGCTTGAGAAACTGGGTAGATGGTATTACTGGTGAGCTCAGAAAAACTAAGGAGAAGCAGGGTGAGGAGGGTGAGGAACCCAGAGTTCTGTTTTGGACTTATAAGATCAAGTTATCATCAGGCTTCAAGCCAGATGTTACTCCAGGCAGTTGGATTCACAAATCTCAGAGCTCTCAGAAGCTCAGGGCTTTGGTTGGACAGAGAGGTTGAAAATTATCAGCATAGTACACATCTGAATTGGTCTTGCATCCTCCTGCCTGCTTTTCTGCTTTCTTTTCTCTAATATCCATAATTATTCCCATATTGTCTCTTTCACCACCATTCTCACTGTTCCTTTGACTCCTTTGTCCTATATGCATACTTTTAGAATAACAGGCCTCATTTTTTTCTATATATATTTTTTCACCATGGAATTTGTTACTTTCAGCTTAGAAATACATGTTCCCACCAGAAGATGTGAATCTACTGTTAAACTTGTCAAGTCACTACCCACTCTCTGGTCTTCAGTGTTTTCTTTGGTAAAGCAGATGACAGTAGATGGGGAGATAGTGGGATGCCCTGTGTCCCACTTTAAGCCTGTTAGATCTGATTCCATCATTGTTGTAGAAGATAATGTTTAGATAGAATCACATTCAACAAAAGTGTGTATGAACAGAAATGGAAGTGTGGAATCCAATGGAATCATTTTAAAATGACAGATGATTTTAAGTTACTTTCTGTCACTTGATTCAATTTTCCATGTAACTTATGTGGGCCAAGGAAATTCAAGCAGAAGTGATTGTGGTTTAAAGCCTAAAATTAAGGCTTAATATTATGTTCTGTCTTGGTATCGTTAAAAATCAAGAGGGCTCCAAATGGCCTAATCATAAGCTCCTTTTCCCCTGCATCCTCAAATAGGATCCCTTAGCCAAATAATCCTTCTTATCAAAGGGGTCAAGGGCAGTCTTTTTTGTAGCAGGTTTCAATTCTTTGCCAGAAATTATTCAAACAAGCCAATTATGAAATTACTTAATTCATTAATTATGGAATGCCAAATACATAAATATTCAAGCAAATCAATGATATCCTCCTGTAGGAACCAGGGGCGTCTCATCCCCTAGACATGACAAAGTGTGCCTGCTATAGCCCGTGCTTGCCCAGTGTGTTCCTGAGTGCAACTCTCATGTGACTCTGCATTATGTGCAGTGTCCTATTCCCCTGGGTGGTGGGTATAAGTGACCAATAAACTGCTGTTGATTTTATCTGTCCAGGGTAAGGGGTTACATATTCAATCATTTCCATAACCCTACAGTGGGAATCCCTCCCTTAACAATGGGTGAGTAGGAAGCATTTCAAATAATGATGTAGAACACATCTGTGTGAAAAATTTTAAAGCTAGTGTATGCCTTTTATCACTTCCTTTTTTCACTGGACATCACAATGTCCCAGACAGGGGCTGCTCCTTCAGCCTGAGCCTAATTAAAAAGGCAACCCTGACAGACAGACAGAAATGAGGAACTAACCTTGCTCAGTACAAACCCAGATAATTTGGAGTGTTTGTTCCTTCAGAGTAATTCAGAATAACTCAACATAACTTAGCCTAGGCCAAGTTGAAACAGACTTGTGATGGGAGCAAAGGCTAATGGCAAATAGGGAGCTTATAGGTTTGGGATACCAAAGAGAAGAGGAAACGAACTGCCTTAGTTCTGTACCCAACACAGCTAGTTTATATTCCTTGTTTCTTTGATTTTAATCTCTATCGCAACTTTATATGGCCAATATTTATCTTTCACCTTAGATAAGGTTAGGAAACTTGCTCAGCATCAAACATTTAGGGTAAGATTTCTCAGTGTGAGTGCTACTAACATTCTGGGCTAGATAGTTCTTTTTTGCAAGGAAATAAGAGGAAGCAAGGCCCTCCTGTGCATTGTAGGATGGTCTCTTCCCAGAAGCACCTTCCCAGTCATGACAATCACAAATGCCTCCATACATTGCCAAATGTCTCCTTGGGGACTAAAATGAGGCTGATTGAGTAGAGTGCAGTAGAATCACAGGCCTGAATTTAATAACAAGTCTATCTGGCTCAAATGTCTCTTCTCTTTCTCTTAGGCCCTGTAGACAACTGAGGTTATGCAAAGGAAGAAGACTTGGCCCCTTCTTAACCTAGCCTGGCACCTACCTTGACAGTTCAGTGGATCAGAAAAGGAGACAGATTCTTACTTCCCTCAACGACTTACCAAAACTGTTATCTGGCACTAAGCAGCACAGCTCACAGTGTGTAAAAGCTCCATATCTTATTACCAAAGACCAGAGCCATTCATCCCCACAGAGGATGTTCCTAATAAATTATAGGTCTGAGCGAGAGAGTGATGAGCCTGAAGAAGGGTCATGATGAGTTTCTCTTTACTGCTATTAAGAAAAATAAAACTGTGGTTAACCACATGGGCCATATGGGGAATAAATCAAGGAAACTTAAATACGTACTAGGAGAAATTTCTGCGGCCAGGAATGCAACACAAGCTTGCTTTTCTGCCAACCTGCTAAAAGACTTGTGCTTGACTCATGGTGAACTGTGTCCATGGCTGGCAGCCAGAAGACCTCTGGTTGAGGTCGTGTGCATGAAAGGAACAAATATACACTGGGCAGACTCCTGCCTCCTCATTAATGTTCAGAAATAACACTTTAGCTAACTAGGGCTTGGAAAGGCAGGCTGAGACTCTGAAAACTTCAGTTACTACAAAATCAAAATGATCATATATTCCTTATGCTCTGAGGAGAAGCCACAGAAGCACCTGCCTTTGGAACCCTAGGATGGTTTCCTGTTATGTTCTATACAGAAAAGAAGTAATTCCACTTTCCTACTGCTATCTAAGCAGGCTGAGTGTCTCTCTTCCTCATGGAGATGGCTTCTTCAGCTTTTGCTGAAACCCTGCTTTCTTTGAAGCAAATGCTTATATGAAAGGAAAATTCCACAGTCCACAAGGATTGAGAAAAAGGATTCTATCATGTCCCCTATTGGATCCCTATCTTTCCCATCACTCCAAGTTCCAAAGCCCCCATTTCCCCTTCTTCCTGCAACCAACAAAACCATATCCTCAGTAAAACATCCCAGGCACACACACCACAGGGGCTACCAGCCCAACAGGCGTTTAAACTTGACTCTTCTTTAGGTTTAGCTAACTACCATGGTTAGTTACAGTTAACTTGCAGATGAAGAAAAGGGGGTTGGAACTGCCCTTTTCCATTTTTCAGACTCATTCCTTTAAGTTCCTGAATGGAAGGATTTTCCCTTGAAGGTTCCCACTGTTACTCATTTCACTGTAATTCATTTAGTTGACAGGTTGGTGAGAGGAATGTTGCATAGAATATGACTTGCTCAGCTATTTACTTTGAAGAATAATTCAAATTCATTATGACATGTATGTGTTGAGGAGGGAGGGGACATCTTAAAAATTTAAGTCTAACATATTATCATGCATCATGATGTTATTTTTCCAGAAGAAAACAGCTGACATTCTCCTGGGGAATTATTCAGTGCTTGATGAAGGCCTTTAGATAAACAGAATCAAGACAGGGTGACATATAATATGAGGTTCCCACTGCAGCATCATAGCTAACAGCGAAATTCCTAGGTTGCTCAGCCATGTGTTTTTGATAGTGTGCATTTTGGTTAACTGTTATTGCTTAGATGTGCATACAAATGTACAGAATTTCAGCTGTCTCAAATTCTCTGCTTTGAGGATATGCTTAATCCTCTTTAAGGATAAGTAATTTTTATTATTTTAGAGTCAATCTTCTATCGTGTAGTAGTTTCCATTCATGTGTGTGTGGTTTGCCATGGGTGAGCAGTGTGGGCTCCAGGTTGGTAAGAAGCATTGTCCAAAGAGGTTCTTGCTGCTTGAGCAACCTCCTTCCTGGGATAAAGGAAAAGAAACATTTTCAAACCTTGGAAATTTATCTTTGTTTAGAGCAATTGCACCAAACATATGGGTCTTTAAAGGATGCCTGAGGTTCTAATGTGCTTATCTAAGTGTTGAATATGGATGTGGTACATTTCTATGAGCCCTAGATTTTAGAGGGTTCATAGAGGGTTTTTTTTAACAGTAGTTGAAAAACTTTCTTGAGGGTTTCTTCTACTTTTTTGTTTGTTTGCTTGTTTTTTTGTTCCATTTGTTTTTTTATTCTTTGTTTCAGAGTGACTTTCTCCCCTACCCTTGGATGCATAACATCTCTTTGAATTTCCTGCCACAACTGTTTCGATAAAAGGATTGAAATTCAGGAAGAGTCTTGGATTTTCTTGGATTGGATTCAGTGATATTGGATAACAGCACACAAATTTATTGATCTATTGCAACATATTTTCCCATGTCTAAATGGCAAAAGTCACTTAATAAAGAGACACCAATCCATTGTTTTTTGTTTTGTTTCTTTTTATTTATGCTTTAATAATTTTACTGCCAATCTCTGATTGGCTGTATATACAACAAGTAAATCATTTAGAAATCAATCAATCGTTAAGATGGCCTGTAAAAAAAGCTTTGCATATGTAATTTTTGACGTGATTTTTTAATACATCACAATTCATTTTATTCAATAACATTATGATTATGTTAATGCTAGCAAAATATATTTACAACAAAGATTTATCCCCAAATTCTTTCTTTTCAACCTCCTAATTTCTGGAGCAGATGAAAGTGCGAATTGTAGAAGTCCCATGTTAACTATGATTTTTTTCACCCAGATAAAACAAACTCTTCATTCTTGCTGCAAGCATGGTGCAGTCTTTCCATGAGAAAAATCTTCCACCTAGACATAGTTATGAATGACATATAATGGCTCTACATTGAAACAGATGCAGTAGTATTCACATTTTCAGAACTTAGAATGAACAATGTTCAGCACAAAATAGATGTTTAATAAATATTTGTTGAATGAGTGAGATGTTACTTGATAAAAGGATGAAGCTACCCCAGCCATGAGAACAAAATTGAATTTTCTGAAACATCCCTAGATACCTTGGAAGTATAGAAATTAATGGATTTGAGGAAGGATGAACAATCCAGAGGCCTAACTTTTAATAATCCATCATGTTTCCCCATCCCCTTTAACCACCCTAATTTCAATTTTATTATTATAATCATCCCAAAAAGTGATCTTAGGATCTAATACAGGTAGAAATTCAATTAAATGATATGAAATGTCATCACTAGTCTTTCAGTGTACTATGGTCACTTTCTTGCACATGTTAATATAACCAGGAAAAAAAATCTAGAATTGCTTTCAGAAGTTTGCTGTGACCACATTCCCCTTATCCTACCTTTTCTCTAAAATTTTAAGTTATTCAACACTAGATCTTAATGCCACAAACAGGTTAAGGAGGCAGACAGTAATGAAATTGATACATGATTTGGTGTAGAACTATTATAGATTTAGTGATATGCTGATTGTCAAAATGCTTACTACCTGAAATACGTCACAAAATCACCACAAAGTTGAGAAGTTTATGTACTTTATTCAAGTACATAATAATAGACTGAATTACCAAGTGGAAAATTTTGTTTCTAATTCTAAATTCAGTCAATTACAATAGTCAGCCTTATGACATCAGCATGCCTTTGAATGATTCTTTGAGCTAATATTGATTGCAGTAATGATTTTCCTAACAAGTCAAGATTGACTTTACAATATGAGTATTGTTACACATGTTTTTCAGGAGCAAGACTTGGAACAAAAGTTAATAACATCATGTTAAGTGTTGAACACTCTGAGTAAAGGTTAACTAAAGGCTAAATGTATCCACTGGAACCCATGAGTTGTAATATTTTTTGCTTTAAGACTCAGAGAGTACGTTTTAAATAATATAGCTCTGATTTGTGGATGCACAGGTTCATCAACAAATATTTATTGAGCATCTATTTTGTGCCATTGACTCTGCATTGCGGATACAGCAGAGAACAAAACAGAACAAAGTACCTGCTGTCATGGAGCAGGCTCTGTAGGGCCATGCAGGCTTCCACAGGGACTTTTACTATGAGCGACATGGGAAAACATTTGAGGGTTTGAGAGAAGAATAATAAGACTTGATTTGTTTCAAAAGGATTCTCCACAATGTGAAAGATAAATATAGAGATGCAAAGGTTCCAGAAAGGAGACCAGTTAGGAGGCCTTTGCTCTAATCCAGCCAGAGATGGGCATGGGCAATGAGGTTGAATTCTGGATGAACAGAATTTTGCAGTAGAGCCAACTAACTGCCTTTGCTGATGAATTGGACACGTGGTAGATGACATGAAGGATGTGTTCCTGAGGAAAAAGAAAAACTGAGTGGCCATTTGCCAAAATGAAGAAAACTACAGAAGAGAGTGTAGAAGGGAAGATGGAGATCTCAGTTTTGGACTTGCTATGCTCCGCATACTTCTTAGACAACAAATGTTACCTACAGCAAGGCTTTTCTAGTTTATTCTTTACTAAACAAATATCTGTCAAGCACCGACTATGTACTAGGTACTGAGTATACAGTAGAAAACAAAAATAGACAGGCACTTTGCTCATACATTGAGTTTAGGGCTAATCCAGAAATTTGTCATTAAACAAGGAAACATCCAAATAAATGTAAAGTTATAATTTTGAAAAATGATATGAATAAAAGGTACATAATACAGACAATAGGGCTTTGACCTAGATCAGGAGATTAAGAAGGCTTTTCTGAAGAAGTGAAGGTTTAGATGAGATCTTAAAAACAACAAAAATACATTATATGAAAACATGTTTTTGTGATGAACCTCCAACCCTTAATTAAAGCCAGTGTCCACGATGTAGTGGAAATACAGGAATTTGAGACAACCAAAGTTCCAAGCAAAGAAAATGGAAACAAATGGGAAAAAGAATAGTGTAAAAGAAGAACCCATAAAATAGGAAATATGAGAAAAAAGGACTTCAGAGTGAAACTTCAGACCCTTCTACACTTCCAGTTCACTGAAGAGAATGGGTCACCCTTAACACAATGCAGCAAAAGAGCTAATTAGACCATCCACCAACAACAGAATGCTGACCGTTTGTGTGAGTGGAATTATAACATCACTAAGTCTTAAATTTTACACACCATATTTATTGGCAGTTTGTCTTAAATTTCCTTCCCTGTCATCTTTTATTATAAAAGATAGCATTTACATTTTATTTGACATCCTGCAAATACAGGACAACTATTCACAAGAATTTGTTTCTTAAAAAATGCCAGAGTCAGCTTGTTTAGCCATTATTATTTTATTACAACCACATTTCACTATTATTTATTGTCTTTGAGAAATTGAACTCTGACAAAAAATGAGAGAGGAAGGGACTTGACAAAAAATACCTATCCTATCTACAAATATAAGTAACTAGCAATGAGGAGAGCAAAAGACCTGGAAGAACTCCAAGATGAGTTAGAAATTCTGTCAGCCTCGGTGTCCTTTTTGGGTTCCAGTAAATACAAAAAAGGATAGAAACAGTATTGACTGAGTGAAAACATTATCAACATTTTCATAATTTTTTGCCAGCTGTTAACACTGATTCCAGATAACTATAGTGTGTAAGAAAGAGGTAACAGTTTCTACAGTGAATGATTTTCACTGTGAATTTGAACATCAAGACCCTACTGCTTCCCTGAAGCCATAGATTTTGTCCATAAGTAGTGGATTGAGTGGATTAGCTGAAGGAGAAATGGAATCCGTGATGATTCCTACTGGAACCTTTTGCCCATCCTGAGCCTCTTTGCAAGACATGTCTATTTGCCTTTCATCAATTCTACTCTCTAACACTGGGAGACTGACCACTGTCTCCTACTGAGAAAGAATCTGGGACTTCTCTGACCTGGCATTTTTTATAGTGCAATTACCTTCCTGGTGTCTCTGTCAGTCTTCTTCCTCCCATCCTAGAATTAAATTTATATAATAAGAACTACTAAAATGTACAGGAGCAACATAAATAGTATAAGCTTTCAGCTAATGCAATTGTTCTGTGCTTTTTCTATTTTACTTTGTTGGTGCAGAAATCTTTGAAATAATTCATAAGTCATCTGATGGCCTTAACGTCAGGGCACCAGGAAAAGTCCAGAGTCAGCTGATTTACCTAAGGCTCTGGAAAAAAATACCTTGGGGGTTAATTCTGCTCAAAATGAGATTAGATTTAAATATTTTCTTCTCTTATTCACTTTTAAAATATGCAAAGAAAAAAATTACTGTAATGGCCATTTATTGTTCTATCATTCCCGAGTTTGCTATTTTCAAAGCACAAATCCACAGTATTTAAACAGAGCTTAAAGTGCTTTCATAAACTGCCACCAATGCTGAAATCAAAGCTCTGATACAACTACAAAATGTCTTACCTTAAGTTTTTTAATCAATAAGGTTTTTGTTGTTGCTGTTGTTACTTTAAAAAAAAAAAGACACAACTTAGGAGAATTTAGAAAACCTGTGTCTTCCAATTATAATTAGAGCATCTTTGTAGGCTTGTATTGCTGTTGCTAAAGACTATTATACACATGGCAAGATCTTTCATTAAAATTTTTCCATCACTTATCTTCTCCATTGGTGCTATTGGTAGAGTCTTATTTTTAAAGCTATATGCACGCAACTCTCAGAGTTGCAGATAAATGCCTTTAGAACAAAAGATGATGCAGTGTATGGGGTCTTGGTTGCATGACAGGCTGAGAAGTCATTGAGAAAGACATACTTAAGGGAACGATGTTTCCAAAAGCAAGTTGGTGGTTTCCCCAAAGTGTTGGATACTTGAGATAGGTTTTAGTTTGGTCAGCTATTGTGATTCAGTTCTTCAGCATTCCAAGGGCATTTTGGGATAGTCTTATTAGATTTTATTTATGGGTGAAGAACTCATGTCTGCTCGTTACCCAATTATCAGTGACTGAAACAAGCTTGACTAATTAGTGTGATACTCCATTTTATACAGATAATTTCAAAAATAAAACCAAAATTGTAGGAGTTGGTACCAGAAGGAAGAGATAATGTGTGGGCTTGTTCCACACAGAAAAGCCTTATAACCTCAGCAATAAATTATAAGATGGAAAAAAATGGAAATCATCCTCTGAAAGGCTCCTTTAATTGATCAAGTGATTGGTTTCTACAAATAGAAGTTCCACTATAATGTGTGGCATGTGTGAGGAAGAAGATCATCCCAGTTCAAAAGAGGAAAGATTCTAAGAGTTAGATTCTGAATGGCTGTGTTTTTATGGCATTTGTTATGTGGCTTTTTTTATACTCTCTTTTGAGTTATTAAATTACTATGAGTTTCCTTAGTTTTCCTTCATGGTAATCACGAAAAAGAATATATGAATTTAATTACCAGGAGATTTAAGGTTTATTTTATATCACAATATATATACTGATATCTGATTTGGAAAGTTGGGCCCGTCCCTTTACTCTGCCCTTGGGGACAGACCATGCAGGGAAATCACTTGGTGTCATCTAGGGGTTGACAGATATCAGAACCTAATATGTCAGCACTGAAGGGTCTCTAAGATATTTTTTTTCACCTTCACCTTAGAAAAAGAACAAATGAATAGTCTTGACCACCCCAATAAATAGTGGTGATTTCTTTTTTTTACCTACATGATATTATCTAATATACAGCTCACACAGCACATTTAACCTGCTAGATGTTCTTTATCTGCATTCCTCATTTTCCCAGCTACAAAATAAATATCCCTAGGGCCAGAACTGTATCTTACCCAACTCCATCCAGTGTTGGATTTTTAATAGCCTCAATCTTCATTCTCACAGCTTATATAAGTCAGCCAAGTTACATCTCTGAATTTGATTTCTGCCTAGGTAAAAAGTCAGCTCACTGCATAGCTGTAGGGATTAAATAAGACCATGTAAAAGGAAAAAAAAAACACTTTACAAATTAATGTACATATGATAGTTGTTAATATTACTGAGTGTTGATGGATAGTCCATTAATTGAAGTGCTGTAAGAAGATAAACAGTCTCCAAGGAGGTGTTTGTGACACAGGGAGCAAAGCTTTGGGCATGAGATTGGCAATTTGACATGTAGTGTCTGCACTAAATGTTGCCTCCTTGCCCTGGTCAAATACCTTGACCAGTATTTCAACTCTAAACTGTGATGCAGCTCTGTGTTGGCAGCAAAACCTACTCCTGCTGCTACAGCTGGAATGGAAAGAAGTCAATTTCCACTGCATTCATTATTGGCATGAAAGAGCTCACTCTGATTCTTTCTTACTCATTTTGCCAAAATGACGCCAGAACTTAGGGTGAACAACCAAATCATTAAAGGTATTTCATGATTTCCAGAGACTCATTTGGCCCAGTTGGTTCTCTACTTGTAGATTTATTCTGTTTCTACTGGTTAAATCACATTATTGGCCAAAGTAGCCTGGGATATGCCCAATTGTTCTGTTTTTCCATGAAGTCTCCCTGGGCTGGTCCATCCTCCCCACAGAGCTTCTCAGAGTCTAAAAGAGGCCAGAGTACCTCTACTTTTTGCATATATGATGATATAATACTAATGTATAATAATTTTAAAAATGAAAAGATTCAAAACAGGATTACAAACATGTTGTAGTATATTTTAAAAATTTATATTTACTAAATTAATCTTTTATCACAAAAGACTATGATGCTATATAATTGTTATTGATTAGATAAGTATGACATTCATTTTTTAACCATTGTTGGTAATTTAAGAAAGATCTTGTTATATTTTCTAGCCCATCAAATGGGTGAACAAGTCAGCTGTGAGTTTATCTCACTAGTTAAAAAAGAGCACAATCGGGGCGCCTGGGTGGCGCAGTCGGTTAAGCGTCCGACTTCAGCCAGGTCACGATCTCGCGGTCCGTGAGTTCGAGCCCCGCGTCAGGCTCTGGGCTGATGGCTCGGAGCCTGGAGCCTGTTTCCGATTCTGTGTCTCCCTCTCTCTCTGCCCCTCCCCCGTTCATGCTCTGTCTCTCTCTGTCCCAAAAATAAATAAAAAACGTTGAAAAAAAAATTTAAAAAAAAAAAAGAGCACAAGAAAAAGATATTGCCTTTGAATATTGTCTTCCACATTCAAGTGTTCAAGAAATCCAGCCTAAGGGAAAATCTATTAATCCCTGAGGATGGAGAGAGAAAAGGCAAAGAGATATTTGACCTTCATGGTGTTACTGAACTGCTGAATTATCCCACTCTACCAGATATTTTCTGTTACATAATCCCATCCATTCCAATTTTTCTGAGCTGTTTTCTGTATAGCTGGAGGAAAAGCACCTGGAAACAGAATTTCCCAGACTTCCTTGCCAGCTGGTTTTTGGTAGCTTCTGTCAAAGGTAAGGCATTTGCAAAGACTAGATGGAGGGAAGAAAGAAGACAGAAGTCATTCTTTCTGTTTCTGGTTTTAGCATTAGAGCAGAGGGAGACTACAGGCAACTATTGTTTTCTATAACAACAGCAGGCATATGAAGGTGGCTGGGGATTCCAGAAACACCCAAGGGGACCACAAGCTTTTGGCTTCTGACTTGGCAGTAGCAACAATGGTCCAACAGCAGGAGCGGTGCTCCAGCAGGCTCATTTGCAAGAACACCCAAGAAGTCACCCTTTTGCTTCTCTAGTCCTTCCAACACCTTGGTGACCAATTGCTTGCATTAGAGTCTCTCTGCTTGAAAAATCTACAATGATTTATATTATCCTGTCTCGATGCTGACCGATACACCATATAAAGAATTGCTTTCCCTCCAGACTTCTTGTTAAAAGAAATAGTGAATTTTTCTTAGTTAGAACTGCTTAATTGAAGGTAAAAACATCCTAAGTGAAACTCTGTTTGGGATACATAATGGGCAGGGGAAAGGGAATTTGTCGAGCTACTACTCTATGCCAAGCTTTGTAGAAAATATTTGGTATACATTATCATATGTTTTTTAGTAGAATAATTTTATTTACCTTGCCATGTATGTATTTCGCCTGTTGTAATCTTTTTGAGGACATGGATTCTGTATTTATCCACTTTTGTCATTCACCATTCCTTGAACAGTGACTTGCCCAGGGTAGGTTCAATTTATTTTTGGATATTTTGAAACCAAACCAAAGACATGATGCACAATTTTTGTTCTCCTTTATTTTGAAGAACTTGATGTTTCTTTTCACATTTCCAGCTTCAACAGTAGTCAAAGCAAGTTAGCAGCTACAACTCTGCCTAAGCCCATGTGAAATAAATGTCTGTGAAGCCTTTTATCTGTAGGTTATTTATTTTAACATAAGCAATATCTATTTTTGAGGCAAAACCTAAAAATCTACTTATCAAATTCTGAATTGCTGAACCAGGCTTAGCAGAACTGATGGCTGTTTAAACAACGTAGCTTTCCTTTTAATGGATCCTCATTAAGCACTCTCTATCCTTTCCAAGTGTTCCAAATGAATGAAGTAAAGCCTATGAGCAACTAGTATATTGGCCGATTTCCCTTTGGACAGTTTCTCTTTCCCCACCCTCTCCACACTTGCCAAATCCCACTAGGCAGCCTGCTGTGGCAGAAACCTGGTTACCAGGGAGGTGTAGATGATGAGTTTTCAACAGTTATAAGTCAGCAGAGGAGAAATGTGAATGCTTCAGAAAATCAGCCATCTGGACTTGGAATGAGAATGTAGGGAAGATTCAGAAGGGAAATCAAGAAAGGAGAGAAGAAAGGCACTGCAGGGGCTCTGGGGAGGAGGGCACAGGCTCAGGGACAGGGGGTTCTAATGTGATTTCCCTCGCTTGGCTTCCAGATCAAGGTGGGGACAGACACTGCTGAGCAATGAGGTTGGTTGTGGGTCAGAGCTGGCAGACCTAGCTTTCCTCGCTAAGCTGCTTAAGGAGGATGTCAGTGAGGATTCGGAGGCTGGGAGGGAGCCTGAGCATAGAGGGACTGGAGTTTAAAATTGGCTTCCTTTGCTACCTGAGAACTGGAGAGAGTCAAGTAAAAGATTAAATGTAATGTTTATATTTTCAACTTAGTTGAAATGAATGTTGTTCTAGAAAATGTGGGAGATGCAGAAAATCAGAAAGAAGTCGCACCAGCCGATCCTCTGTTATCCCACCTCCCAAACATGACCACTGCCAACATGAAGGTATACATCTTTCTACTGCTCTCCTCTGCCAGGGTCTGCATTTGGTAATGATGCTATTTGTACAACTTTGCAATTCTATTGTTTTCACTTAATGTTATTTGTAATCATTTTCCCTATTTTTTTCATATCACAATTTTTATTATTATAAATACGCATATTATTACATCAAATGTCTGCAACTCCTGATCCATCGATTTATCTATAGTTATATATTTATGCTATTTCCAGTGTTTTTCTTTTAATTTTTTTAACGCTTACTTATTTTTGAGAATGGTGGGGGGGGGGGGAAGGGCAGAGAGGGAAACACAGAATCCAAAGCAGGCTCCAGACTCTGAGTTGTCGGCACAGAGCCCGACACGGGGTTGGAACCCACCAACCACAGATCATGACCTGAGTTGAAGTCGGACCCTTAACTGACTGAGCCACCCAGGTGCCCCACCAATTTTTTTTTCTAAATATAAATAGTGCTGTCATGAATATCTAAATGTAAAGTTTATTTGGTGTTTCAGATTATTTCCTTAGGATAGAGTCATACATGTAGGTTGATTGAGTAAATAGGCAAACATATTTTTAAGTCTATTGACATACTGAATGAATATTTAATTCTATAAAAACTTCTACATGACTTTATAGATGAAATGCTTTTCATCATTCATTATCATTTCAAGCATTTATTGTCCCTCTTCTCCCTAGTATGGTATAGAATACCATAAAAGTTCTAGGTCTCTTTGCCTCCAGAAAAAAAAAATGAAATAAGGATATAGATTATAGTCTGTATCACTTGAGTATGCACCTAACATCACCAGGTTTTTATAGTGAATAATAGCATTTCTGCCCCCCGCCCCAATAGTCATATTATTCAATAAGACTCTAGTTCATTATTATGGGGCCAAACAGTTGATGTTGAATCTGCCACAAAAAAAAAAAAAAAAAAAAAAACATGTAAGAGAACTCTAGTAAGACCAACGTTATACCCACAAGTGACTGCCACCAGGTGAACAGTAGGGCCCTGCAGATACATGAATAACAGAAGTAGAATTAACAGATGCTATGAACTAAATGTTTGTGCCTCCTCCTCCAATTCTTATGTGATATCCAAGCCTCAATGTAATGAATGGTATTGGAGGTGGTAGGTAATTAGGTTTAGATGAGGTTGTGAGGATGGAGCACCAATGATGGGATTAGTGCCCTTATAAGAAGAGAAGTCCTTGGGGCACCTGGGTGGCTCAGTCAGTTAAGCATCCAACTTCAGGTCATGATCTCACAGTTGGTGGGTTTGAGTCCTGCGTTGGGCTCTGTGCTGACAGTGAGGAGTCTGGAGTGTCCCTCTCTCTCTCTCTGCACCTTCCCTGCTCTCTCTCTCTCTCTCTCTCTCTCTCTCTCTCTCTCTCAAAAATAAACATTAAAAAAACTTAATTTAAAAAAAGAAGAAGAGGAGTCCAGAGCCCTTGCTCTCTCTGCCATGTAATGACATAGCAAAAAGTAATACATCTGCAAATCCCACTAGCTACCAAATCTGCTGGCACCTTAACCCTATATGCCAGCCTCCAGAACCGTGAGAAATGTTTATTGTTAAACTACCCAGTCAATGGTATTTTTGCCATAGCAGCCCAAACCGACTAAAACAACAGATCGTATTGATCCAGTTATAACTTCTCAAACTTTCTTAATTGCCCAAAGATTTCATTTGCTTCCAATTATAACCCCAATTTCACAAATCAAATCACAATAAGAAACATTTTCAAAAGAAATACAGACTTCTTGTTCCTCTCACTAACTCTCAATTACCTCATATTACTTCCCATAATAAGCAGTTTAAGAATATCCATCAAAGTCAATATCATGTAAAGATTTTTCTTATATATTATGAGAGAGTAATTAAACATGAAAAATTTCTCTTTTCTCTCTCTCCCATTCTAGGTGTCTTACTACTTTTAAGAGTGTCATAGGGCTGGGAAGTTTTCATAGTAACAAACCTTAATCACTTGTTTTACATATAGGGGGATTGTGGCATGGCTAAAGGAAGGAATTTAATTAATTCAAAGTTGGAAATGAAAAATCTACCTCTGATTCCACTGCCCACTCTTATTCTTACATTGTTCCTCTATCTTTCAAGAGATGTATTACTTATCTTGATTCTTACTCCATTCTTCTATTGAATGCTTATAAAAAAGAAAATCACCATATATGTATATATTTTTTAAGTAAGGAAGTCACTACTTCCAGAAATACTACCCTTAATAATTCATGTTCCCTACAAAGCTACATGTGAAATGAAATGTTTCTAATTTATTATTGTAGATAATGTATAATACAGAGAAAGAAAATAATAGTCTTCGGCCTATCAATCTTAAGTTGAATGAAGCTCTAAATTGTTGGACTCAAGTCTCGCTGAAACCAGGATTAGATATATATACAATACCAAAATTTTCTTCATATAAAGTAAGGGTTTTAATCAATAATGCATTAATGCTAAGATATTGTCAACGACCACAAAATTGTACAATAGCCTAATCCTTTCTTTAGTAATAAAATAATTTCAATTATTGCATTGAATTTCTATGAAAAACTCCATGTGATGGGGAGGAGAATATCTTTGCAAAGTCTCTTATTAACCCAGTTTTAACAAGAAGTGCAAAATGGAAGGTAATCAGCCTTTGTGCACAGCATTATGATGATGGTAATCGAAACCATGCAATCACATAGATATTTTGCTCTTTATAACTAGCTCTGAATAATCAGTGATTTTCAATGACAGAAAAGTGGTTATTTCAAAATGCAAAACTACAAAAGTATTGTGATGTTTACATTTAACCCAGATATATTTTCTTTTGATGGTATTTATAAGGAACAAGATTTCAATGGGAGGGAAGAGAACAAAGGTTGTTTCTAATATTTCACATTACTTAAGTACTTGGTTCAGAATCCTAAAAATATATTACTACTTGCATGGTTTTGTTAAATTATTTTTAAAACATTACCTAAAGAATAATATACCCCTCAAACATTGACTTGGCTCTTTTATATTCACCAATATGGACCAAAATATGTGTTATTATTATTATTTTTGTGCCTAAAATACATGGATTGCCAGACAGAGATTGGGAAAAGCACAAGATTTTCAGTCCCCTTTAGTAAAAGGTAGCATGTGGTTTGGACTCATTTCACCATTTCAGGAGAACAATGTGCTCATGGTGTTCACATTCATCTACAACACAATTTACATCATCCTTACCTCCTTTATCAGGCATTCATCACCAAAGGGAAAGGTGCGTGGACTGAGAGGGGCAACATAACATGGATGGAGGTAAGAGTCAATTTCTTGAAGAAAAACTGATAGCATTCACCAAATTCTCAAAGTGATATAGAAACTTGAATTGTCCTATAGATCCCAGACCTTGCAAAAGTTTTCTTTTCTTTTCAGTTAGATTCCTTCTAGTTCTCTGAGTCCTACACTCAAGACCTGTAAAAGTTATATCTTCCTCCTGGACTATCCAAAAGTCCCTTGATGTAGTACTATAGCTAAGATTGGTCTTACTAAAGAAAATTGACTTTCTAGAGATTAAATAAATATTTAGTCTTTCTTAATGGGAAATTAGCAAATGACCTCAGACTTTATATATTCCATTCCTAAAATTCCCACTGCCACTATCAGGTTTTTAAATCACCTACAGCTCACAAAAATAGGGAAAAGCATATTTAATTAAAGATTAACTGGTATGCTTTAGAGAGTGTCAAATGGAATATGGAAAGGAAATGATTAAAACTTGGAAACTTTGAATGATCTCAATGGAAAGAACATCAATGAGAGAAGATTCTGGGAATATATAAAGGAAAATAATCGGAAAGAAGAGCAAGAAAAAATCTTGCATTATATATCTCTATATACCAGTGGGTGGGATTGAGTAACAAAGGACCTAGATATTATACAGCAGAAAGTTCTCTCTTTGAGAAATCTTAGCCCAGAAAGGAGATGCCCAGGTCCAAGAAGTCAAAAAAATGAAATATCAAATGAAATGTTGAGGTCCAAATCAACAGTGAGGGAATGGATAGGATTACTACTCCTTATGGGGCCACAAGCAGGTGTGAGATGTGGAATAAGAAACCTGGGGCCCCAAACATGAGAATGAAAACAAGTTCAATCTGAGATGTTAAAGGATCAGGCAGATCCTAAAAACATCAAGAAGTTTTGACATTTTAAAATCTGCCTTATTTCATTTGACTCAGTGTTTCATAAATGTATCTAAAATAAGATTTAAATTCATTTCTTAAGTAATGCCAGTTAATATTCACAAAACTAGTATTATGCAGACTATACTTTGGGGAATTATTTGCTTTTGACTCATGAACTAGCAGATGCAATTTAATGGTTAAGAAGGCAAGCTCTGGAATCAGAACACCTGAATTTGAGTCTGCTCTCAAACTTAATTTTCATATAATCTTGGACTTCTAATTTAAACATTTTACATCTCGGTTTTCTTATCTATAAAATGAGGCTTATAATAGCATTCTTCTTATAATGTTGTTATAAAGGTTAAATTGCATAAAGCCTGTAAAGCACCCAGCATGGTGCCGGGGCCATGGTACACTGTTAGTAAATGTTACCTGTTGTCATCCTCATGCTCATCCTCATTACTGTCCGTGAATTGGTCCAGCTTAAAAAAACGATTGGTCACAAGACAGAATTTTCTTATGGTGACAACCTCCTAATTTCAGTGACTTAATTATGTATCAAAAAGAGAAATGTGTTTATCCTAGTCACTCAGGGGCCCACACTAATGAAACTTCCATTTCGTTGTATGTTTCCATGATTGTTGACCCAGGAAAAAAGGGCATGGAAAATCACACATGGTAATTAAAGCCTCTAGCCCAAAGTGACATCAGTTCCTTCAGTTCACATTTTGTTGGCCAAAGCAAGTCACATTTTTATACTCAACTTCAATCCTTGCCAGGCATACTACCTCTTCCTTGTTTTCTTAGTACATATTGGCAGCTAGTACCTATGTTGCTCTTCATTAAGCTGCCCATCATATTTATATCATGTACATATGTAAAGCATGTATTCTGGCCAACTTTTTTAAATGAGAAGTTTTAATGAATACTATCCTTTCTAACTCTCCAATTCTAAGACCATGTGATATATGAAAACGTTTTCAGTCCTAAAGTAATATGGATAAATCTTCCCATTGTGTATTTTAGGCCAAAATGTACTTGTTTTTTTATTTGCAAAGTGACCATTAGAATCAAATCCCATTCTTTAGTAATGGTGGATCAGGAAGAAGGAATATTGAAAAAACAAAGCTGGGGTAGAAAGCCAAGACATTTTAAAAACCAAATTATAAAATACTTTCTTATTTAGAACAAACAACTAAGTCAAAACAACGTAAATGATGCAAAGACCCCTTCAATTCCTTGACTCCACAAAATAGAGTTTCTACTGAAATAGGTATTTCAGAGTTGTCCACAATATATAGTAGTCTGTCTAGATGAGTAATTTATACTGGAATGCTTGCTAAAAATGCAGATTCCCACATCTCCATGTCAGATCTGCTGGATTGTTTTCTATGTTGTCATAGCAAAGTGTCTGGGACATAGTAGGTGCTCAATAAATAGTAGCTATTTTTATTATCAGCAGGTAAAAATATTAAACATATTACACCTTTTTAAAAAGAAAATCCATGACAGATGTTTAATGTCTTCAAGGGCAATATCAACATAGCTGTAGCAGAAAGTCAGGTGGGAAGCCTCTGACGAAGGTGATGGTGAGATTAGTGAAGACAAAGGAAGGATCTTGAGTGAACAAGAATGAAGAGTAAAGCGATGAGTCAGACATCTCCAAGTTCCTGAGCCTGGATGACTGATAAGCAGGAGGTAATTCAATGTTCAGAAGAATTAATGAAGGCAACAAATGTTACAAAAGGTTAAAAAGCTAGCAGAGCCATGTGGCAGACCCGAAGCATTTGGGCCAGCCTTAGGAAAGGGACATATGGGGGCCAAGGTTTTGAAGAAAGAAATGACGGTAGTTTGTGACAGACATGATACGGGATTGGAGGAGAGTAAGGGCAAACTTTTGAGGTAACCTTGTGATTTGAAGGCAGTGCACCAAGGATGAATGCTGTTTAATTTGCAGGAGAAAAAAAAATAGTAGGAGTTGGGTAAACTTTATTTTTCAACTGGTGGAAATGTTACTTCAAATCCATTTTAAATTCTGATGTCTCTGGCTTACTCTATTATAAGAGGAGTTTATACTACGATTTATTATTCAAAGCCAGAGGTTTAATGTCACACACAGGTGATAATTTGAAGTCAGGGCACCCCTGCTGCCTCAAAGTGCTTCTACATGTTCCATGACACTTCACTTTCATCCTCCTCTGCCTCTTCCAGCTTAATATGCACTCCTACTCCATGATTCACTGGGGTTTTGCAACAAATCCCTCCCGACAAGCCCACAAATCCTTCCAGACTTAGTGCAAAGTCATGGAGCTGAAATAACCTCCCCAATTCTTGTTTTGAGTTTTGGGTTGTTCTTTCAGGTGTGCAGCAAGGAAGCATCCTGATCAACAGGATTAAAAATCTTAGAGAAACACACCTAGAAGCATAGTTGGCTCCTCCCCAGAACCCAGAGAGCTGTTCACTCCCACATGAATGACAACAACAGGTCTCTGAGAGGTCCTGGGGGCTGGCACACAGCAGAAAGCGCACAGCTTGATTTGCAGATGCCAATTTGAGCTTGCAGCCTGGTTTGTGTTTTGATATGAGGACTCAGCAATTTGGATGAAAAAGTCATAAATGGGAGATGAATATGGAACACAAAACAGCCTGTTTGTAATAAACTGTCACCTATCTTTTGAGAGTCAAGTTTTTTAAGAGGTGAAATGTGGCTGAAGTTGCAAGTTAGAAATCTGCAACAGTTTGCATGTAAGGCCTTGGACATAACTATTTGGGGGAAATATCCTAAGAATAGAGGGATTCTACACATGTCTTATTCTGACTGATTCTTTTCTTGAGGAAACTACCATCAAAATGAAAACCTTTTCTCTAGACAGGATTTGAGCTTGTGTCAAGCATCCAGGTGTATACTCAAGGAAAAAAGGAATGGACAGCTGGAGCATCCTGTTTCAGAAATTCCCAGCAGTATAAATGAGGAGGTCAACCACACACCTCCTGCAAGGAGGTAAGCTTCTTCCCATCAGGTTCATTGTCCACACAGGTTAGAGAAATGTCTTTGACAAAATTCAAAGAACCTTAAGGATTATAATAAAAAAAGAACACCAGTTTAAATTTTTTCATGAGTGTAAGATCTTCCATGGGAGAGTATTATGGAAACATAATCTCAGCCCCTGAGATTTTGACATAGCTGCTTTGGGGTGGTCCTAGGAATCTGCATTTAGCCAGGTGATGCTGAAAAAGTGAGTACACTTAGAGAAACCCTAAATTACAACATTATATAGGGAAAGGGGAGGAATTAATATACTTTCCTTCCTCCCACAGATAATTATTGGACCCTTGCTATGATCTAGGCACTTTGCTAAAGAATAGGGACACAATGGTATATTCCTTTCCTTGGTCTGATTGAACTACCACCAATGAGGTGGCTTAAAACAACAGAAGTTTATTCCCCCACGGTTCAGGAGGCCAGGAGTCCGAAATCTAGCTGTCAGCAGGTTGGTTTCTTCTGGACACTCTGGGGGAGAAAATGTTCCATGCCTCTCTCCTTGCTTCTGGTGGTTTGCAGATGTTCCTTGGCTTGTGGATGCATCCCTCCAGTCTCAGCCTATATCTTCACATCTGCTTCATTTCTGTGTCTCTAGGGTTTTTTTTTTCTGTCTCTTATAAAGACACTAAACTTGGATTTAAGATCCACCCTAATCCAGTATGATTTCATCTCAGTCCTTACCATAAGACCCTATTTCACACAGAAGATCACATTCTGAGGTTCTGGGAGGAAATGAATTTAGGGAGAGCACTATTCAACCCACTACAAATAGTGAGCGAAAATAGAACTGGTTTCTCCCTTCATGGAGCTTATAGGCCATTTAGGAGAGAGGTGTTAAGCAAGTATTCACTCAAGGAAATCTAAAAGTTCAACTGTGAAAGTGCTATAAAGCAGAGGTACATGAGTCATGTATAATCCACCAATAAAGAGCTACTTTATTTGTAATATAAGAATTACAAGGTATGATCACTGCCCTCAAGAAACTGGTAAGGTATTTGGGATGATGTGACAGTTACACATTTATCAAATATAAAATAATAATATATTATACAATGAAGCACTAAACTATGTGGTGATGTTAATGTATTAAATGTTCAAAGAAGGACCAGGTACTGAAAGATTAGGAGAGAGTTTTGATCTGAGCAGGAGGGAGAGGATTCTGGTAGAGGTAGGGACTTCAATTACTCCCTGAAGCGATTTATCACCCAGCCCCACGAGAAAGTCACAAAGACACAATAAATACATTCAGCCACGCACAGCTGTAGGTGCTGGAACAGTTGATCTAAAAGCCTAGGTGGTCACTTTTACTGTCACCAAGTTTACATTTCTGTCGGTCAGTAATTTCCAAGGCTGCACTTGGTAATGTCCCACTATCTCACCAAACCAATTAAGAGGCTTATATACTTGATCTAATTTTTTTTTATTTTTTTAATGTTTATTTTTGAGAGAGAGAGAGAAAGAGAGAGAGAGAGAGAGACATGAGTGCAAGCAGCAGAGGGGCAGAGAGAGGAGACACAGAATTAGAAGCAGGCTCCAGGCTCTGAGCTGTCAGCACAGAGTCTAATGCAGGGCTTGAACTATGAACCATGAAATCAAGACCTGAGCCAAAGTTGGACACTTAACTGACTGAGCCACCCAGGAGCCCCTATGCTTGATCTAATTTAAGTATAGCCATCTTCAGTCTCCAGGGAGGACTGAAATAGTGTTTTACATATAGTAGGACCTTAATAATAAATGTTTGCTGAATTACTTAAGTAAAACAAATCTATTTAAGCAAATGTTCTCTCATTCATCTTTCTCTATCTCCCTGCAATAAAAATAAGGAAGCACTACTGACTCTAGAGAATAGGAAAATCCTGCTATGGGTATTTTCATATTTTTAAAGTATATTTATATTTGATATATTTTTATCCCATGATTTAAATTTACACATCATTTACTGAGCACTTAATACATCCTAGACATTTTGTTAACACTTTGCAACCACTACCCCATGAGCACCTTGCAAACAGATTTTACTATCCTCAGCCTATAGAGCAATCTTTCTGGACTACTAAACCAAGTCTTTCAGACCCCAAAATTCCATGCTAAGTTAACTTGGTTTCTGTATTTGAGGAGATGATCAACTTTCAACATATTTTATGGTAGTAACTATGCTTAATTTGGACAGACTAGTTATGACCCCAGGTGCCAGACAAACCTTCCTGCTATTCAACCCCACTCTGAGAACCCCATTGTTTTCTCCTATTTCTTCTTGTTTCCTGCTTTGTTATAATTAGATTCTTTTTAAGGTTCTTAACTTTGACTCCTGTTTTTTCCCTTCTCCTTAGGCCTGTCTTCTAACATTTTCTACCATACACTCTCCTCATTTAGAAGCTTCTTTCAGGCCATTTACATGAGTCCTGGAATACCTCTGCCTCAATCCTCTTCTTATTTTTAAGTGGGAATTTGTAAGACCCCAGGGTCCCAAGATCCCTCTGTGATGAATGGTGGGTGGATCTGAATCCAGGGCACTGGGAAACTCATAAGAAAATTGTTGCTTGAGGAGATTTAGAGGCACAAGATCAGACCACATATGTTGAAAGCACTAAATAACCAAAGGCAACAAAGGCCCCAGTTTGATCACTGCTTTTAGAAATAACAGAATCTTGGTTACCCATGAATTACTTCTCAGCGAGCCGGACTGACCAGTGCTTTGCCTGAATGTCCCACAGTGAATCTGCCTATCAAGACTTTTTACAGAGAAATCCCTGCCTCTGAAACTAAACTGACAATTTCTTTTCTGGGTTGTTTAATGCAGCCTGGTATTGTTATACTAATGTAGCCTCTCTTAATACTGAGGTGACTTAAAGAATGCCAAGATGTGTGGGAGTAGCGTTCTAGAAACCAATTAATAATATTTTCTGGAGTGGAGAAAGCATCAATCTATTTGGCAACTAACCAACCTTAAGTGCATCATAGGCTAAGAAAAGATAAATAGTGGGAGGTACTCCTTGGGAGGGAAATGAGGCCCTCAAGCATCAGTAGCTACCCACCAATAATGTAAGGAAGTTAACTCATTTTCAGAAAAATTATATGGTCAGGCATGTCTCCTTAACTGTCCAAGGGAATGAGATTCTGGCCTGCTCATTCCAGAATTTGCTTCTATCAGAAGCAACAATATCCCTATGGAAATACATAGATACAAAGCCATTTTCAGACTTCATAGGTCCTACATCCCCAACTTATAAAATATATTTAAATGCAGCCACATTCTAATTAAATACATACTTTTGGGGTAAAGATTTTGGAAAAGAAATTTATTAATTTGTTTTCAAAAATATGTGACTATAGATCACTCCTATCACTTACTGTAATTTCTCAGAAATCATCATATATGCTGAGATGTTTGCAAATTGTTTTCAAGCATAACAAAACATAATAATGAGTGAAGCTAACATAAGTTTTATTTTGTAGACATGGAAATAAACATCTAAGAAGTTAGATTTTGCAATTTTGTATTTTTTTAAGGCTTTAACCTTTTTAGTAAGACCTTGAGAAGGTTTTAGCCCTAGTCATTTTGTCTGTTGAATGGAATAGATAGAATGGCCCTTTATGGGTACCCTGGTTTCTCTTAGCTTGATTACTCTAGCCATTATGATTTTCTACTATGTGATCCTGCTCTTATTTAATGTTTTCCAAACAACCTCTGATTGTAACTTGAGTACTCAATAGCTTTCCAACAGAGACAAAATGTGCTGAGTTATGAAATCCAGTATTGGAAATAATGAATGTGTGTGCATACACACCATTACCACGGTAAAATGCGTTGAATGGTTGGTATATGTCAAGCACAACTGTACACTTCATTCAGTTTATTTTTCTCCCTCTAACTTATGTCTTTGTACTTTATGGAAACAATTGATTATCAGGGAAAGAGAAGAAAGGGCAGAAGAGATAAAGGCTAGAGAAATAGAGAAATAGAAGATAGTAGAACTGAGTGGCTCCGTGCTGGATTTCTCTAGAGAGAAAACAGTTTCTACTCCCGGCTCCTCCTTATTTAATTCAGTACAACCTTGGGCAAGTTACTTAACACATCTGAACTTTGGTTTCATTATCCACGAAATGGAACTAAAAATAGTACCTGTTTCAGCAAATTCTTGTGAAAACTGAAGGATTCAGCATTCTAAGAAAAGGAGCAATGGATAATGAACACTGGATAAATAGTAGTTATTGGATGAGCACTGGGTGTTGTATGGCAACCAATTTGACAATAAATTTCATATAATAAATAATCAATCAATCAATAAATAAATAAATAGTAGTTATCACTATGAAATCTACTTGAAAATGTAACCTGATGTGCGATCTCCTTGAGCCATACTACTGAACATTCCTGAGAGGAGTGAGGGTTCAAATGAGTCAACAATTTCTCCTTGGATGTTATGATGCAATGCAATCTATGAAGAGGAAACGTTTGACAGGGTTAGGACCTGGGCAGAGTCTGAATTTTCCAACACTCCTAACACTTCATTTTATTTCTGTTGCTTTGAAGTTAAGAGACTGTAAGGCATTTTTTTTCTTACTCCTGAATACACAAAACATCACACAAAGGAGGAAAAACACCCTCCCTGACTTACACATTCTAGAGGTCACAGAATCTTCAAAGTTTCTGTGGGCCAGCTGCTCCTCCATTTCCCAGTACAGAACAGATTTCAGCCCCAAATTCACAACATTCCTTTCATGTCCTTCATTAAAGGATTTTTGCATGATAGGAACTCCAGCTTCATTTCTCTTCTTTCTCTTTTGGCCAATATCTTATCTGGCAGCATTATCAGTTAAATATTCATTGGTCAAATTAGAATTCAGCCAAATGCCTTCCCATTTAAAATGGCTGGGTGAATATAGCGATCATTTGTCAATGTCCCCTTCTGAATTGTTAGTGAGACAGACTTGCACACATTATTTGAGACAGAAAATGAACAGTTTCAGTTGCTATGGTTACAGCTAGGGTATGGGGTAGTTGTTTACAAGTTATCTTTGTTTTTAGACTCTACGCATGTGCACATGCTGTACATCTACATATGCATGCACACACGTGCTTGTGTATTTAAGGCCTAGATATTCTGCAACAGTACCTGTTTCAAATATTCTGTCTGTTCCAATGTTTCCATTAATGCCCTTATCTTTGTTAGATTATTTATCTTCGTTTTCTCTTCAGCAGTTATGATTTCATATATATCACAAAAGGGATATCACAGATATGTTATGGCTACTATCCTCAAATGCTCTGGGAATTAACAGATTTTTGCCTATGCTGAAAATTCATTTCTCAATATCATGATTTATTTTCTTATTTTTAAAGAATATCTGCTTAAACAACAAAATAACCACCCAACAAAAAGTAACCTGAGGAGAGTAGCAGTTTATCAACTTGCTAGATTCCTTAAACTCTGTCCTGGGCAGAGTTCTCAATTGCAGAAAACAGAAACGGAGTCTGGAAGAATTAGGAGAAAAAGGACTTTATTAAAAATATGATGCATTCCCTCAGACTCAGGGGAGAGGTAGACCATCAGGTTCAATCCTAAACTTTCAGAAACAATACCCTAAATTACTCCACAAATTAGTCTGATGAAAAAAAAAAACAAAAAACTACCAACGTCAAGCTTCAGATACTCCAGTTTGTGTCTCTGTCTTCTGAGAACCAGGAACACAACTTTATTGCATCCAGCATTGTCTGTCATTCCAAGGCCAAAATTCTGTGGGAATCATGCAGCCTTTTAATTATGGCAATCCCAGCTGATGCCAGCTTTACCATTATGTTGATCACTTCTGTGTGATCACTTATGTCTTACTGGAGGAGCTAGATCATTTTATTACACCCTAGCTGGGAGTAGAAGCTGGAAAATGAGTTGTCTGACTTTTACCAGGGAAGGAAGCACTCAAAAGTCCCCCCAAAAAGCAGAGGGCTTCAAAAAATGCTGGAACGCAGGAAAACATAATAAATGACCACCATAAATACAACCTGATATCTATAATATGGTCTTTTAGTTAAAGCAGACTTTTGGTTAAAATAGTCATTTCAGTCAACTAGCTAATGAATTCAAACAAGGAAGAAACCCTCTATACTTCCATCTAAGGCCAATTCTTCGTGTCTAGTATATCCATCTTCTTTCATTTCCTCAAGAGCTTTGCTCCAAAAGCACATTAGGGGTTTTATTTCTTTTACCAGATTATTTTCAACAGAATATAAACTTGATGTTAAGTTTCTCATCTTAAAAAACAGGCAATCAAATACCGTTCTATCTTGTGTCCAGTCACTGTCCTCTATCTCTGCCCCATTCTGATATGTTTTGCAGCAAACTCCCAGATAAAGTTGTCTATATCTGTGGTTGTTAATTCGCCTCCTTCATTCCTTCTTTAATTCACTCCAGTCCACTCTACAGAACTTTTTCTTTTTGAATTCCCATTTCTTTTTTTTATTTTTTATTTTTTTAAGGTTCATTCATTTTTGAGACACAGAGAGAGACAGAGTGCAAGTGGGGGAGGAGCAGAGAGAGAGGGAGACACAGAATCTGAAGCAGGCTCCAGGCTCTGAGCTGTCAGCACAGAGCCCAATGCGGGGCTTGAATCTACAGACCGCGAGATCATGACCTGAGCTAAAGTCAGCTGCTTAACCGACCGAGACACCCAGGTGCCCCGAATTCCCATTTCTTGAATGAATTCCCATTGCTAAACCCAGTTGATGGCCAGTCCCCATTCCCCTTTATACTTGAACTACCAGAAGCATTCAAGAACATATTAATTTGGCTTCCAGTTCTTCATACTATTTTGGGATATTTTTTTTTCTACCTCATTGGTCACTTTTTATTAGTCTCGTTGTCCAGTTTTTATCAAAACTTTATGTCTAAAACAGTGGAGTTTTTATCAAAACTTTATGTCTAAAACAGTGGAGTACCTAAGGACTTCTTTCCTGTTGACACACTTTCTTAACCAATCCGATAGGATGTATACATGAAAATATCATCCCCACAATGAAGACTGCTACATTTATGTTCTAGAATTTTCTCCTCTGTATGCTAAACTTATAAATACAAAATCCCATTATCTTTCTTATAAGTCTTGTCAGAAGAATACCTATTAAGGTATTACTGAAATGTATCTGACCAAAAAAGAGCTCTTGATTCCTATCTTCCATACTTCCTCTTTCTTATTTTGGAAAATTCAACCAACTGCTTCGGTCGAAACTGTGTAGGTTAACTTACCATTCTTGTATCTCTACAGTCCATTTCTTCACACAGTAGTGAGAGTGGCTCTTCAGAAATATGATGAAGTTCTCATCATGTGAAATTCTCACATGTTTAGAATAACTATGAACGTTTTTACCTTTGGGGATAAGTCCTAGATGATGTATCTTTTGGTGTCCTCAGGCCACGTTTCCTAATTCATTTAGTATGTTTTCCAAAATTTCAAAAGCGTATATATATTCAGTTTAAGGGGACAGTATGTTTTGATTTGTCTATTGTGAGAGTGACTTGTTCATTCATAACCAGACGAAACTTAGGAAAATACTATCAAACACATAATATATAGAAATTAATGCTCCTTTATATTTGGTGCTTATTTTGTGCCAGACACTAGGCTGAACATTTTATATGTGCAAACCTAATTAATCTTGCAACAACTCAGATTATAAAAATGATGCTCAAACTATGATGTGTCCGTAAGTAATCCAACAAAAGAGCAGCTGACAAAGGTGTTGAGCTTGGATGACAATGGCTATAATGTGATTCTGGTGCCATATAGCCTCTCAGTTATTCGCCTGAGTCAGTACTTCACTACATACAGGCAGGAAGATAAAAGGGCGGCTTGGAACCTATAGTGACCAGAAGTGCATTAGCTATATGCTGATGGTGAGCGGGGTGCCTCCTCTGACTCTTTTTTACTGGCAGCCTAGGTGGCGGAACATGGAGTGTGTGGAGAGGCTGGGGCGCAGTATAACACATAATACTTTTCTTTTTATGGATCTAGAGGAAGATATTAAAATTAAAATACTGATTTTATCCCCTCTCCATCCCTGTTGTGTCTTTATAGTTTCATTTGCTTCTGGCTTAGAACATTGTAGCAAATAGCGGATGGGAAAGAATCTGCCATTTTTCACCATGCCCATAGTGGAGAGTGATGATAGCTGTGCTCTTGGTCCCCAGTGGAAGCTCTCTTGATAAATGTCAATGAAGTGATCCTTTCCCTCCCAGAGAGGAGGTGATATTGTGAACCTGCCACTGTGATCATTAATACTTAACAAGACCTCCTCTTCCTTTTCCAAGGACAGCCCTAGAGAGCATTCACAAAGCCTTGTAATGGAGGAAGAAATCAACCTTTTGTAGAGAAGCTAGCTGGACCACTAGGGAATTCATTATGCAGGGTCTGGCCATAGGAGTCTTGATAGGTAGTCTCTTTGGCAAACATGTTGGTAATTTAGTATTTGAAGTGATAACATATCTTCTTATATTTGTAGTTGTATTGAACCTGCCCGAAATGACACCTGGACAGGAATACCAGAGGGTCTCCAAACCGGTCCATATTGACCTGTCTGAATGTATCAGCCAAGTTCAGGGTTCTGATTGAGTCCTCAGGTAAAATTTTAGGTGCCATGGGGAATGTACAAATGAATGATGCCGGGCAGGAGTGTCCTCTTTCTCCCATGACAGCCTTCATGACAAATACCAATGTTGTGAATGAATTGTCCCTTCCCAGACACTAACATATATGGGCCACACATTCCCATGGAAATATTCAATAATGTGAAAAGAAGTACAAACTTCCCTGAAACTCTTTGTACACTTAGATAAGTTTAAATCCTGTCAATAACACAGAAAACAAATAATATTTATTATATGTTATTATATATTATTATTATTATTTTAATTAACTAATTCAGCCATGATCACGATCAGTTCTGGGAAGAAAAAAGAGAGGGAAGAAAACTAGGATTTTCAAATATCTATCTTATACTGGGATTCCACAGAGATATCTTATTTGATAAATGCTGTAATCTAATGAAATGCATATTATCACCCCCATTTTTTAGGCGAAAGAACTGAGAGCTTAGGGAGGTCAAATCACTTCTCAAAGCTCACACCTCACAAAACTGGAGGTGTTGAGAGTCAGAGGCATATCCAGTCATACCTTGCCATTGTTCTTCAATTTGAATTTCAAAAAAAAAAAAACAGAAAAGAAAGTAAAAGTAAAATATAACTAGATACAAAGAACTTCCAAAGGTATTTAACATAAACAGATGTTTGTATTTCTTTAGAAAAGGCTTCGTAAAAAGTTGGCTGCTCTCAGTGAGGCTAGAAATTTGACTTGATGTACCTAGAAACTAATCCGCCTCTGCAAGCAAACCCCAAATCTCCTATTAGCCTTTTCACTTTAAAAGAAATATAGATCTTATATATAATGATATGTATAAGAGATGAGAGTGTTAAATTTTCCCTGGCTGTTTTTTTATTCATGTTTTTAATCAAGTAATACATGTGCCAGATTTCAACATCAAATAATGCTGCAAGTACTACAACAAAAGCTAGCAGCCCCTGTCTCAGTCCCTATGCTTTTGCTCTCCAAAAGAACCACTTGTAATTCTTGTAACTCTTCTGCTGTTCACATTATCACTATGTAGCACTGCTTAACACTATTTTTCACTGTTTCATTTCAGACATTATCTATTGTTCATGATGTGCATAGAGGAGTGCATAACACCACACACACACAGACACACATACACACACACACACACACACACACACACACACTTCTACTCTTACATTTATATTAATTTACTTAAGGGAAATTACTGTACTCAACAGTGTTCTAGGTAATGTAGGGATACAACAGGATGCCAAAATAGACCAATTCCTTGCCCTCATTGTGCTTATGTTCTGTGAGAGACAGATAGAAACAAACAAACACAGATATGTACTATTCAGTAGATAACAGCCATGGGGAGGAAATTGCTGAGTGAGAAGACAGAGAATAACAGACAAGGGGTGATGGTTTCAATAAGATTATTTTTGTTTAAATCAAAGTTCAACATTTACATTATTTTGACTATGTAGATTTAGCTTACACTTTGCCATATGTATTATGATTAAATTTCATTTCTTGTAAAATTTTTGTTTTCTCTGGAATTAATCACTACTTTGGCAAGAGGATTGGGTGTGGTATTGGTTTGCCTTTCTTTATGTCACTAAATCATTGGCAGACTCTTCTCCAGGTTATAAAATAGTCTTACAAGGGTAAAATAAGGCAAGAAATCTACCAGTTCCACATCCTGCCCACACCCTCTGCCTCCTGCTTGCTCCATGGCTGCCATTTGGCAGCTTTCCTTCACCATCATCTTGAGAAGTCCCTCTCCCATGTGTCAAAGACCATCTTATTTGGTCTATGTCTTCTTCCCTAGTGTAGATCCTCCTTTTGATGGGGCACATTTCCAGCAGTTTCCTGGGGAAAAGTGCATAGGAGGTACATTCTTTTTGAAACACTTCATTTTATTCTAGCCTCATTCTTGAATGTTATTTTGTGTGGGTGGAGCATGTTAAATTGAAAAATAATCTCTTTTAGAATTTTGAAGACATTGTTCTGTTATCTTCCAGAATCCAATGTTGTGCTTGAGAAAGTCAAATGCTATTTTGAATTTTTAATCCTTTCTATGGTACTTTTTCTTCATGCAGGCTTCTAAGCTGGTTTATTAATGGCCAGTTTTGCAATCTTGGAATAGTGTGCCTTGGTGCCTACATCTTCATCAGGTGCTGGGCATTCAATAGCTGAAGTTCATGTCTTTCCATTCTGTTACACTTCCCTTGTTTTCTTCCTTCCTTTTGTTGCTTCTCTTTCTAGAATGTCTATTAGCCATTGAACCACCTTAACTGATTTCCTAAATGCTTTCTTGTCTTTCTTCTTTTTTCCCTTCTTGCTTTGTTCTTTTGGGAAATTTCCTCAACTTTACATTTCACCTCTTGTTGTGTTGAATTTTTTCCATCTTTTTAAACAAAGTCTTTAATGTTACAGCAAACAGTATACATCCTCTTGTACTTGAATTTTATTATTTCTAATAATAAGTTTTAATTTTCAATATATTTTTTAGTTCTCTGGTTATATCCGCATATAACATCCTGGTATTATTCCATAGATGTGGCATTTTCTCTAACCTTTATAAGAAAAAAAAAAAGTTTTCTTCTACTCCTTGTCTCTGTTTCCTCCAGTCTACTTCTACTTTTCTCTTTGCTTTCATCTTTCTCCCTAGTGTTAGGCACTTCCTTCAAAATGTCTGGCAAACCTTGGCTCGTTGTTAATATTAAGAGTAAAGAATGGCTGAACAGATTTGGCATCTTTCCCTTTCTTCTGGAAACCATCCAAAAGCAGCAAAAATAATGGAAAATATTGAAATCTTCACTTTTGGTAGAATTAGGAGGCAGTCTCCAAAATATTTTCAAAGGAAGACAAAAATAGCTGATTTTTCACTGAAGCTCCCTAAGGGTAAGTAGAAATGAGTGGGGGATAAATTTCAGTGGAAAGAAAACTGTCCAAAACAGGTCGCAGAACCTGCATATAAAAAAATATTATTTCCTGATGGTGGTCAGAACGTGCTGAGGGGCTAAAACTATATTCCTTGATCTCTAGAGGGTGTGAAGGGTGGGAAGAGTGAGGTGAGACAGAAAGTCCCATCCTTAATCCATTATTTTTTTTTAAAGGTTTTTAATTTATTTTTGAGAGAGAGAGAGCACAAGGGGGAGAGGTGCAGAGAGACAAGGGGACAGAGGATCAGAAGCAGGTTCCCTGCTGACAGCAGAGAGCATGATGTGGGACTCAACTCATAAACCATGAGAACACAACCTGAGCCGAAGTCGGTCACTCAACCGACTGAACCACCCCGGAGCTCCTCCTTAACCCATTCTTTAAAAAAAAAAAAAAAAATTAATGTTTATTTATTTTTGAGACAGAGAGAGACAGAGCATGAACTGGGGAGGGTCTGAGAGAGAAGGAGACACAGAATCCCAAACAGGCTCCAGGCCCTGTGCTGTCAGCACAGAGCCCGACGTGGGGCTCAAATTCACGGACCATGAGATCATGACCTGAGCTGGTCAGACACTTAACCGACTGAGCCACCCAGGCGCCCCTCCTTAACCCATTCTGAAAGGAAGCAGAGAAGGCAGGGCTACCTGAAGTATCACAGAAAAATCATATTTGAAGGAATCATATGATCTTTGTGATAACTGAGAAATTGAGAGCTTTTTGTTGTAAAAATCTACTAGCCTGAAAATCTGCCTTGGTTCTTCCACACTCCTGCAAGTAACTGATTTGGGAAAGTCAATTCATTCAAAAATAAATTTATATATAAATCTCTAATCTTTTATATATGTGTACAAAAAATATACATACACACATTTATAATCATCCAAATATGCACACAAACACACAAATGAGGAAAAGGAAAGCAAAATTTATTAACAGATAAGTTATATTCCCTTAAAAAGGTTTCCATAAAGAAGCTGATGATACTAAATATTATGGACTAATGTGGGACTGCAATTCATGCTATGTCTAATTTGTGGAATCAAAGTTCACTTCAAGGGAGCTGTCCTTGGAACTTGGCTGAGAGGCAGAGGATGAGAAAAGGGATAGTAACAAGCTCTTTTGGTCACAGATTTATTGTCATAATCTCTAATCAGCTTGTCATACTAAAAACTGATACTTTTATCTTCAACTATCATTTTCTTGTGTCTTATTTCTCACTTAATTTGGACGCAGGAGGAGTTGCTATTGTTGGGCCCTTCAAACACAAAAGTATGTGATTAAATAAGAAGACAATGTGTACTGTAATAATACTGAAGAAATACCACAGGGAGGCTTAACCTTTCTCCTAAAGATATGAATGGGCTGGAACTCTGTTAAATGGTATCACTGCTCTGGTCTGCATCCTGTTCAACAGAATGAGAGGCTGAAATTCAATGTGGCCCCCTTGCTCCCTTTGCATAAGCAATTTAAATGCTGCAGAGCAGGAGACTGGTAACAACGTCAGCCACTAATACCTTGAGACACATTGCTTGATTCAGTAGACTTTTCTAGTCTAAAACAAAGGTGGGGGGTTAAGGAGACATGGACACTGTGTACCACTTTTTGTTCACTGAACTCAAATATAAATATGTATCTTTCACTTCCATTGATTCCTGTTTGTGGATTTAGGAAGAGAATTGTTTACTACTGCTTTCCCTAAAAGGTAGGAACAGAAAGAAAAACAAATTTGGAAAGAAGTCAATATTCAAAGAAAAACGTATCAACATTGTCTTTGTGGGAAAAGTAAGACATTTGTTTTATTTTGAATTAGTTATGTATGATCATACTGTTTTTGGGGTTTATGTCTTGCAAAGATCTTAATCCAATTAAACTGTTTTTCCTGTCCTTAATTTGTTAATAGCCAAACCAGGGGCACACTTTAACAACTTGACAGTCCTGTTTCTGATAATAAATTTTTAAAAATGGCATTCTGATGTATATATTCCAGATGTAGTTCAAGAATCCATTTCTGAATGGGAGCCTGAGATCCGGACCCCAAACTATTGGCGATATCACCAAAGTCCAAATTCCTGAAGACCCTCCAATATTGATCCATAAATTCCATCCAACAGGACTTCCATGGAGGCGGTGTAAAAGGGGCTCTGTAGGCCAAATTCATAACTGGTACCCCCTGATGTTATTAGGTGAAGGGATTAACAGTTACAATATTTTTGTTATAGGGAGGCAGAGGTGATATTTAAAGTTTGGAAAACCCAAAACATGGAAGCCAGAGTTTCAAATACTGTATATTTGAAAATATAATGCTGTATATTTGAAATTTATTAAAAGAGTAAATCTTAAAATTTCTCAGTATAAAAAAATTCTGTAACTACACATAGTGATGGATGTTAACTAGACTTATTGTGGTGATCACTTTTCAATATATACAAATATCAAATCATTATGGTGTATACCTGAAGCTAATATAATGTTTTATGTCAGTTATACTTCAGTTAGAAAAACAAACACAAAACATAAAGTGAAAGATTTTGATTTTAGTTGAAATATGCTGGATTGGGAAACAGAACTAATTTTAACAAGCTGTAGAACCCTGATTTAGGAAATTCTCTGAGCTGCAGTGAGCTCCTCTATAGAATGAGGGAATTGGTAGAGTAGATGGCAAAGAACTCCCGGGTTCAGTTATAGGCTTCATAGTCTTCACTATATATCTTACAAGGCATTGCTCATCATCTCACAGTCATTTTGAGTTCAACAACATGTCAAAGGCAGGAAGAAGTCCCTTCCTGGTTCCTATCCAGAGCTTCTACCTTACCTCCTGCAATTTATAGAAATATGTATCTGGTCACTCAGATGATCAAAAAATATATTTCTCATGTATATGTAGCCTTTGTTCATTGTTCCTGACTCACAACTTTCAAAATGCTTGGAATTTCCTGAGTGATGAAAACAATGGAAACATCTTTTTTCATAATATCTGGTTCTTGTTTATTGTAATAATACTCAGTTCTTGAAATAGCTTCAGATCCATAAAGATGAAATGGTGTCTTTTTATTTATGACAAGACCCTTTCCACCACAACTAGGTTTATGTTAGTTAGGTAACTTTTGGAAATTACCTAAGAATGGGGCTGCTTGTCAGTGAGGAGCAACCTTGAAAAGAGAAGTGGAGCTTTTAATCCCATCCCCTGATTTCCTGGGAAGGCAGAGGGGCTGGAGGCTGAATCAATCACTTATGGCCAATGATTTAATCAATTGTGCTTATATAATGAAGGGTGGGGTTTGGAGAGCTTCCAAGTTGATGAACACATTGGGATCTGCAAAGAGCTGCACACTTGGAAGCCCCATGCCCTCTCCCCACACTTTTCCCTATGCATATCTCCCATCTGGCTATTCCTGAGTTACATCTTTTCATAATATATGGCAACCTAGTGAGAAAGCCATTTCTCTAAGTTTTGTGAGCCGCTCTAGCAAATTAATTAAACCTGAGGAGGAGACTGTTGTAACCTCCGAGCTGTAGCTGGTTTGAAGGAAGCCCAGGTGACAACCTTGATTTGTGATTAGTGTCTGAAGTAGGGGAGTGGGGCCAGCCGACTTGTAGGACTGAGCCCTTCACCTGTGTGATATAAGGTTATGTCCAGCATTGAGTGGAATTACAGGACATGAGCTGGTGGCAGGGCATTGCTTGTTGGTGTGGGGAAACATCTCTGCCTCCCCCTCCCCTTCCACAGTAAACTTGAGTGCAGGACCTTCACCACCCATCATAGTTACCAGTATGATCCCACAGGAAAGCGTTGGCCAGACCCTGGAGCTGTGAACTGAAGGAAAGCCAACCTCAAAATAAGTTTACAAATGCCTTACTCTTTGTTGTACTGAAGACTATAGCCTGTTTTACTGAAGACTATATATATATATATATATATATATATATATATATATAATGTGTGTGTGCGTGTGTGTGTGTATATATATATATATATATATATACATATATATATACATATATATATATATACATACATTCTTGCAAGCAGTTCTTCAAATCCTTGCACATCACAAGGTATAATTTGTTGCAATTGTAAAAATTAAGGTTTACTTACTGATTTCCACATAGACATGAGAAAAATCCTTAAGTCATCTTAATTCACTATGTTTCTATTGTATCTGATTGTTCAAAGATACATCTTGTATGCCTCCATTCAACTGGTTTCCCAATTCTTTCTGGTTTTGATTTCTCCTTGAGGTCACTTGAGACCATCACAGAAGGCTGACATCAGTCACCTACTGCAGCTCTATGCACAGGGCTAAGGTGAGGATGGGGTAGAGCAGGGAGGTACTGGGAACATTGATACTGTATTGGGAAGGAAAGGACTGACTGGCTAATTCATCAACACATGGCAGGAAAGGGTTGCTGAAGGAGAGTGGACAGTGTACTGAGCAACAGAGCCAAATTTGGGGAAGAATGGAAACGAGGAGAAAATAGAGAAAAGAAAGAAATTACAATGGGTACCAGTGGCGACAGTGCTGCCAAAACCTGCAAGTAGGTATTCAGCTTCTCCAGTGTGCATTAACAGCTGGGTTCACTTAAAGTAGCAATGAGGGAAAGGCTGCACTGCATGGATCTGTTTCCTTAGGACACCCAAGAGGACTGGGAGAGACAGAAAACACCCCAGGGTCTGGTTACAGACAGATCACCCAGAGAAACAGACCTAAGTGGAAGCACTGACCCACATTCCTCACATCTCTTCTGGATGCTTTGCTTTTTCACTGTCCTATTAATCACTGTGAGGAATGTTTGACCATACTCTAACATGGTAGAGGGGAAGTGCCTATACCTCCCTGATGCAGGCCTTTGAATAAAACAGGGTCTGGAAGAATTCCTATTCTTTCCAGCTTCTTGTCCTCAATGTTTTGGTTTAGTGGCCCTACACCTGGATTCTGCCACCTTTTTCAGCTTTTTTTGGATTATGCCTTTGTTAAACCACCTACTACCTTGTTTTCAGGTATTATCTCTTGGATCAGTTCATATTGGACAAGATTAATGTGTATAATTTTATGTTTTATCTGTCCACCAACTAGATTTTAAATCCTTCAGTAAGAGAAAATTGTCATGGTACCACTGAATCTCTAGAACACAGCACAGTGTGTAGCACATAATAGGCAGACAAGTTATCTGTTACATGCAGAAATGCACCAGGCTTTATGCCTTGCAATTCTGCTTCTTCTGGCCCATCCCAGAATCTAAGAATCACAGTTTGACTCCAGAACTTTTAATTCTTTTGTGTCTGGGAAGTGAAATGTCTAGATTCTTCCCATTCATTTTTCTGGAGGAAACCTAGTTAAATAACAATTGTAGCATTTTAAAAGACTTCCACACGAGAAAGACATCACATCGTTACTTGGTTAACTTTTCATAGATAAATATGCAGACTTTATCAGATCACAGACCATGGGGTTCAGGTAACAAATCTTCCAGACAAATCCCAAAGGATCAGTAAGGGGAGTTAAAAAATGTATGGATGTTTGGGCTACACTTTCAGAGACCCTGAATTAATTAGTTCAAAGAAGAGCCACAATATTTCTATTTAGTCACCAGATTCTAATTAGCAGCCATGATTAGGAACCTCATGACGCAACAGAGATGGGTCTCAACCTCACCGTCTGAGTCATTGGTAACTGAGGAAGTGAATGAAGTGTGTAAGTCTCATCAGCCTCCACCACAGCAAAGACCCAATGGACACACACTAGAATAACTGGGGTCACCCAGGATAATGCATGAACTCTTTCTTAGACTCAAAATCTGTAACCTGAGGCATGACTGTAACTCTGATAAAACATGTTTTGATGCAATGATTTCTATGACTTCACCACAACCCTGAGGGGTAGAAATGGAAACTTTGAGTCACTTTTCCAATTTTTTTCAGTAAGTAGTACAGCTGGAATCACCAGCCAGGTGTGTCTGACTCCAACACCAATGCTTAGTCTTTAATAAAAGGGAATAGGAGCCCCATAGGAGTAAAGCCTTCCTACTACCTTTTCAGAAAACAAACTGGGTTGGCACACTGTATTCTGAGTCACAGCCAAGCCATCATGCTCCCATGCCAGTGCCACTCAGCCCTGACATTCAGGGCTGAGTCAGATCTCCCATGAGAAACCATCCATATCCCAGGAATTTTCCCCTGGGTCAGTGGTCTCATCTCTTCCAGTATGGCCCAGGAGGACCTGTCATTGGATTAAGCTTGTAAATTCTGGGGTTGAAGAGACCTGCCCACCATTTGTTTTCATAATGCCCAGCTGTAAGCAACAGAGTTTAGAGTTACAGATGAATCTTTCCTCTTATTGTAAATGGTTTTGATTTAATAATAACATTTTCCAAGCCATTGGCCCATAATGAGGATTATTGCCTGTGGGTATTTAATACAGGAAAAAGAAATGGGCCCACTTCACCGTGCAAATGGCAGCCACAAACCCTGCAGCAGGAGGGCTGGAGCAACAATTTACTACAACAGCACTGTCTGGGGTGGTATAAAGATGATGGCAGATAAAGCCTCACTCTATTGTCTAGCTAGGGTTCAACCAAGTCTCAATGGATAAATTACTGGGAATTGACTCATGTTAAAATACAAAATTTAAACAAGTAAATTTGAAAATCTAATTGGCTTCATTAAGTGATTCATGAATGGGGCAGCATCCTATCTAGCAAACAGAAGAGAGCACCAAGGAGTTGTCCAAATGGAAGGCTTTTATAGAAAGGAGGGTGGGCAAGGAGTTAATGGCAAAAGAAAAGAAAGGTTTGTTTCAGGCAAGGTCACTTTCCCTTGTGGGAGGACGGAAGCAGTGTCTAACCAGGCAGATTACCTCGCCTTTGGGGGATTAAGAGGGTCCATGTGACAGATTACCTCACAGATGTTGATCAGAAAACTCCTGACTGACTTTTAAGACTACATTTTGGGGGGAGATTGAAGCTGCAATTAGGTTTAGTATTAAGTTTTGGTTTGGTGACTTGGCCAAAGTGATGCCTCTTGGGGCCTGTGGTTTTCTTTTTAACACTCAAAAGCTATAATCTGCTAATCAGGACCTGAAAAGAGTTGGTGAGTTTACAATCAGAATCAGACAGAAGTGATGGCGCCAAGGCCAGGATGAGCAGTGAAGGGGGTCTGGATGGGTGGAGGATGCAGGAGGCAGTGTTGAAGTTTGGATACGAAGGGAATTGACATGACTAAATGTCAATTACAGAACAGGGGATTTTTTTATATGATCTCATTTAATCCTTATATCAGCTCTCAGTGATAGATACTGTTATGCCTATTTTTGAGAAAATTGACACATCCGAGATGCAGAGGAATTTTTCTTAGGGAACAAGTAAGAGGCAGAGCATAAATTCCAATGTAGGTTTGTTTGTCTGGTCTGGAAGCCCAGGTGGATCCCGGCTGTCTGCTCTTGGGAAAGGCAGCCTCAGGCACTCATCTGAAGCATTCTGCTTCCTACATTAGCACATCCCCTTTCTGACCTCTAAAGTTCTCTCGGTCTTCCTATCTCAAACCCCAGGGTCAATTCTCCAAGTGTCCCATCCAAGGCTCCTCTCTGAATGGGCTTGTTGTCAGTCATTTGCATTCTAGTGAGAGTTTGTCCATAATCTCTGTTTCCTGGAGGTACTGGCAGGCGAGGCATTCTCTAATTCTGCGTGTGGAGAAGCAGCTCTTCCCTTCATAGGGAGGAGTTTGTAAAGACAATACACATTTCCTGGAGTTTCTGACAGCTACAAGCTGCTTAAACCTATCTCAGTTGATGATGGTAGTGGTGGTGTAGTAATTGTGATCACAGAGAAGGGGTTGGAGAATGATAAAGAGGAAAATGAAATCTTGAGGTCCTAAGACAGTTTCTGTTGCCCTCTTTGGCCACCACTGCTGGCTCTCTGCTCCTGACCCTAACCTTTACCTCTTGCATCATTTGATCTTCACCAACACTGACATGGCACTTACCTGGTGTCAAGCATTGTGCTGAACACTTTACATACATCAGCCCACCTGATCCTCATCTCAATCCTAGGAGGTGGTCTATATCATTATCCCCATTTTGCAGATGAGGACAGCGAGGTAGAGGCTAAGGAACTTGTTAAAGGTCAAGTAGCAGAATTGGAATCTGAGCAGGCAGCCTAACTCTTGAGTCCAGCCCTCCACTGGGTAACAACACTGCCTCTTAAGACTGACAGGTTTTTGGAGGCCAAGGAATCCTATCATTTTCCAATAATTTTTAATTCTCAGTATTTCCCTGGTGTTCTGCACAAACTGCATCATCCACCCCCACCCCTTGCTCTCTCTGTCCACTTCATACAGAGATTATTTGTCCCAGATTGTTCCTGTCACTGGCTGTCAACAGTCTGTGGGGTTCTAACCTATTTGATTGTTTCTGAAATGTTTTTAAGTGGTATTTTCTATTTGGAAAGAGGAATTCAAAAGGTCTCCAGGGTTGCTTTAAAGATGATTACAAAAACATCTGAGCTTGCTTGCAAGTAGCTGATAGTAGAGTCGGCAATCTGTAGTTGACAACATGTTGGAACCTTCCTTCCCCCGCCCCTTGTGTTGAGATTCAATTTTGTGAATGTTTTTGGATAGTGCCCTTTTTATTTATAGTGGTAATACCACCCTTCCAAGTACAAAATTTTTCAAAATTTATGCAGTCACCTAACACCCACCAAGGGTTCTAACTGTCTGACTTGGAGCCCTGGAAGAAGTACTGCCCAGGTAGCCTAGGCTGAGGTTAAGACTGGATACTTGTCTGGGTGGCCAGAAGTGTGAAGAACCAGAGGGGAATGATCAGCTATGTCATAGATATGTTGAGGACTCATACCCCAGGAGATAAAGCCATCATTAAATTTAGGAGAAGAAAAGAAGGTGGTGAAGAAAGGTGTCCAGGACCAAGAGATAAACGGAAAGAAACTGTTAGATGCTGGAATAGAGCAATACATGGAAAGCATGGGCAGGAGAGATCCAAAACAGTCACCTTTTGTGGAATATGAAACTCTTTTTATTGTGTCAGTCATGAGGGGCATGTATGTACACCTGCACTTGTGTGCATACACATGCATGTGCTATAATGGAGGCACAGGTTTAGGATAAACACCATATGAAGTCGAGCTTCAAACAAAACAATTGTGAGTGACAAGGTCAGCTTTTCAGAATTATGTTAGCAACTGGATAGGGATTTGGATTTGCTGCCCAAAGTAAAGCCAGAAAAAGGAAAGCCTATAGGCCATAGCATCAATTACCCAACCTTGCTCAGAAATTTTATAGTCAGTATATAGACACAGACACAGACACACAGACACACACAGACACACAGACACAGACACACACACACACACACACACACACACACACACACACAGAAGGCCCTTACTCTCATTGGCCAGGTACAAATGGGGACCTAAAAAGCTCCAGTTGCTATACAAAGCCCATCCTGTGCAAGTTTGATCCGAGGAAAGTCTCTCTCGTGTCTTTGGAGGAAGGCTGAATACAACCACTCAGGGGGCCTCAAGCATCTAAGCTCACAAGAAAAAGAGAGGACACAGGGCCCTGCTGTAGAAACAGCCAGATTGAGAAGGAGTTTAGCACACAATTACTCAAACGTCCCAAAGGCCAGAAAGGTCTGGAGAAACAAGGGATACATGTCAAAATCTTACTATTGACCTTCAAATCCCTTCCTAAATCTTATTATTTTCTATCTCTGAAACTCCCCTTTATCTATCACTTTCTCATATTACATTAAATTGTCTGTATCTCTGGCTAATGATTGCAATTTGCCCCATTCTCTCTTATTTTGCTATGATTGTCTGTCCTTCATGTCTCCTTAACCTTCATGTAACCTAGATGTCAGCTGGGACCCTTTCTCCTAAAGATTTCTAGACTTGATTGATTCAACCCCAGGATATAAAAAATCCAAAGCCCTCCCCAAAAAATGTCTGGTGAATCCCTTAGGGCTAATGCCTGGTGGCCTGCTGAAGAGCATTCCTAAGGGAGACTCCCTTCTTGCCAGGCCCTAAATTAATTAATTGGCTCTTAACTACGTGAAAAAAAGTATTTTAGATCTCTGAGTGAGATTTTAACATCTCAAAGTATTATTTCCCTCCATCCCCCCACAGCAAAGTATCTTTTACTGTTGATTTAAGAGTTTATCAAATAATAAGGTATTTTCCATCCTGACTTGTCAGGTCTCTGCTAGGAAAGTTCCTGTGTTTGTTTCCAATATTGTAACATCAGAGTCTTATCTCCCCTGCATTAGGGTAAGCAGACAAAAAGAATTTGGTGACAGCAAAGCCATGAGCATACCAGTTAATGCTTCCAAGGAACAAGATGAGAGTCCATTCGTAAGATAAGATGATTGAAAGAATGACATCCAATCCCAGTTCTTACTTGCTATCTGTGGACTTCCCATTTGCTGAAAGAAATATTACAAAATGATTATGAATAATGCTGCAGGACAGAGAAAACATTTTAAAAATAAACTTATAGAATCTCTCTCTTTTTTTTTTTTTTTTTTTTGTCTTTTCCCTTGTGAGATATTCAAACTATCATACTGTTTGGTGCTTCAAGAACAGTAGCAATGACATCAAATCCATCATTTTTTTCAGATTAAACTAGAGTTTTAATATGGCTGAGATTCAAGGTTCTTGACCTTTAAGGCAAGATTTGTCCAAGCTCTTGTCTTCTCTTTTTAGCTCTGGTAACTGTAAAAGGTAACTCAAGTTCTTTTGTTTTCAACTTGGGGTGAGAAATTTAGAATATCCATGAATTTTCACATACAATTTTATCACATGAGAAAGAACATGGTTTTCCACCACATTGACACTCCTTTACTTTTGTTTTTCTCCCTTTTTTCCCCTCTTTTTTTCCTATGTGAATTGCTATCTGGGAACTCTTAGTTCTTTCTTTCTGTTATGAAAAGTATTCCCCAGTTCTTTCCCCAGATTCTTCTACCAAATCTCACCATCCCTAGCAGAAACAAGAGTCCTGTACTTAATGTTACCCACCCTCCTTAGGAGGTGATCAGGGTAAGAACTAGAAATATTTGTGTATTGCAGTAATTTTGTTCCTGGCTCTTTCAACTTTTTGCTCTTTTTCTTCAGTTGTGAAGGTGAATCCTCTAGTTGATCTTCAGGATCTAGAACCTGCTGTGGACCCTCTTCAGGGGATTTACTGGCTGCGGAAGGAGTCTCCCTGGTTCATGCTCAGCGTTTCAGTATACCCACATTAATACTACCAAGGCATAACAACTGTGTCATTGTTACTGCATTCTGGGTAGATCTAGAAGCCTCTCAGTTGTCTCTGGAGCTGCAGCTTTTCTTAATTGAGAAAAATAAAAGTCTCTCAATGTTTCTCTGACACAGCTGGGTGCAAGGAAGTGTTAATGGACCAGCAAATGCATTAAAATACATTTTAATAAAAACACTTCCAAGAAGCTATGTACAACTGAGATAAGAATATGAAAGAAGTGTAGAGGCTGGAAGGAGGTGAGAAAGACAACAGAAGAGGGTCTTTGTGTAGGTCCTGTGGGGAATAATGAAAGATAGGCCTTGAAGGGCAGGTGTCTTTCAAAATTTTCTAATGCCTTCCACCTTGGCCTTGCCTGTCCTTTTCCATCCTGCAGACTTTCTGTAGAAGTGAAGATTAGAACTCGGTTATTCAGGCTGCCTGTGAGTAGCTGCCTGTGTTTGCATGAATCATTTCTTTATTACAAACCAGCATATACTGAGCTGTTCTATGGAGAAGGTATCAAGGTACTGGACACTGTTTCTTGTGTGAAGATGAATAAGCTCATCCCTAACCTGTAGGAGCTTCCAGTCTAGCAGATAGACAGAAAACCAAATAAATATAAGATGTATTAAAGTAGATGGGGAAATAGATATTACAATAGTATAGAGCAGGGAACAATTCTTACCAAAGAAATCAGGGAAACCTGGCAGAAGAAATATATTTTTTTTAATCTGTACCTTAAGGAGTATGTACATTTCAAAATACTTACAGGGGTGAGAAGGACATTCAGGAGAGAACGACCTATGAAAGCATAAAAAGTAACAGCATTTTGGGAAGGATTAAGACGTTGGATATGCAGGAACATAGGGTGTGTGGAAGGATCTTATAAGTCTAAAAAGGTATTTTGGAACTTGATGAAGGTCTATGGAGTTTAAGCTTTTTCCTTTGAGCCAAGGAAGAGTCATCTAAGGTGTTTAGGCTGAACATGATAAGAACTGTATTATAAGAAATCATACTGGCAGCAGTGTAGACTAGAGGATGTTGGATCAGAGGCAGAGAGAACAGAAACTATAGCATTCAGCAAATAATAACTATCAAGAGGATGCAAGAGTTAATGAGGACCTGAGCTGAAATTGTGGTTGTGGAGATAAAGAGAAAGGGGACAGGTGAAAGCATATTGTTGTGGGAAACTGATTGGGCTCAAGGATGTGGTAGAATATAGAGACAAAAAGGATTCTTGTACTCTCTATAAAAGCCCTAATTATTGGGGAAATGGAGACTAGCTTTTCCTATACTGATGACCTTTGCCCTAGGCTGATGCCCTAACAAGGAAGGCATTTGAATGCTATGTTCCTAACATCTGAGTGTGATAATTATCTTACACTTCTTAGATCCATCAATGCTTCCTGTCCCCCTGTCTCCATTGTTCATCCAGTGTGCTATAATCTTTACCAGGAGGGGTGGAGGAGTGGGGGGAAGCATCATTAGAGGCACAAGCCACCAGGCCTTCCTTTCTGACACTCAGATCTTTCATATTGTCAGTTAAGTGATACATTGTTTTATTTGGTACAAAAATAATTTCACACAACTCAATAGAAAGGAGTGGAGTACAGAGTTAGGGAAAGGTGAGATGGGAGGGCAGGAAGAGAGATACAAGGCACTCTTTCCTAATGGATAGTTCTGATAGGCAGAGGAAGGATCCAATTTGGACCATCAGCCAAGCCTAAAATATCCTCCTGCCCAGCACCTGGACACCTTGGCTCTTTTAAACTGTTACTGGGAATTTTGGAAGCACAGTTTGGCTGGTATGTTTTTTGGAGAGCTCTGCCTGGGGTCAGGTCCCAGCCATCATCACTGGCTGAAATGGAATGTATACCCACAGTGGAAAATACCAGCAGGGATTTGTATACTAGTGTTCAACTTAAAAAAAAAAAGTAAGTAAAAGCAAGAAATAGTATCTTCATGGACTCAGCCCACATGGCACATAATCAGAAAGATTACCCTTACAAGGGCTTGAACATTATTTGAATTTTGAGTTTAATTTAGAGGGATCTGAGGGAAACTAAGATATGCTGGGATGTAGACTCCACACAACGTCTTGTTCTTTGAAAGAAAAATCACAGTAGGCGTGAGATTACCTCAAATATGGCTCTGCTGAGAATGACATATCATACTAGAGGGAGGGTTGAAAATGTTCTTTATTGAGTAAAATATTATTATTCCCTGTTTTCCAGGTTATTCTCTAGGTATTACATATCTAGATGTAATTCTCAAATTTACTGGCCTGAGAATCATTTGAATTAGATATTCTGACTCAAATGATTTGGAATGGGGTCAGGGAATCTGCATTTTCAACAAACATTTTTAGTCAACCTGTACCCTCTTTGCAGCTCATTGTCCTCCATTTGTCAGCTAATGGTGGCTCCTCCATAAATTCCTCTTTTGGGGCCTCCTGACTTTCCCTGAGACATAGGACAGTGAGTCTGAGGAGGCCAAAATCTTTTCCAAGGATAGAAAGCATGCCTCCAAATATGGGAAAATTTTTGAGCTCCTTGAATCCCATATTCACTTGTAGCAGGGAATGAAAAAAGAAGAGTTTGAGACTGCATGTTTCAAATAAGGGTGATCATCATTTCTCCTGGGGTAATGGGCTCCCTTGGGAGAGAGAAATTACAAATTACTAATAGTTCATATGGCATAAAATTGCAAATTCCAAGCAAAATAAATACATTCTTCTATTTCTACAGTTTGCATTTGACTATAATGTAGAAGGGTACAGTATTAATAGGGAGCTATCAAATAGAACAGTGATGTTAAATTACATAATCAATTTAATGTTCTGGGTCAGTTAACAAAAAAAAATCTGTTCTCTCACTGCCACTAATTTAGCTTTCAATATCCCATTCACAAGTCTTTTTTTTTTTTTTTAACTTCTGGGAAAGATTTGGTATATCATATTCTTCCATAAACATCTGTAACAGCTGTGTGAAGGATCCCAGACTAGCTGACCTTTCTCCTTTTGCAGTCTGAGTGTGGAAATGAGAACATAATCGCCCATGATGAGCTGGCTGAGCAGAGTTGGACCAAACTATTGAACAGAGTTTTGACTTTCCACAGGGTCGATCTCTCTTTCCTCCTAGTATACTTTAAGAGGTAATGTACAGGATATTTGGCCACAGGTTGTATGTGTTTATGCATGTGTGCAAATGTGTGTGTTCATATACATACACACGTCCAGAGTAGGTAGGGGAGATACAGACATTGAATGCAGTTATTAGTTAGGTCTGGAGCTAGAGGTTTCTGAAAGCCTTCTGGTTTTTTGCTCTAGACAGTGGTAAAATGCCATGTTCCTTCTCAAGTAGCAGTAGCACATAGGTTTTCTCTCATGTGCCAACTGATTGATAAGTGGTTATCTGAAGCCCTGAGTTAAGAAGAAGTATAAGAATGAAACAAGATAAGCCAGAAAGACTGATCATTGTTCCATTCCATCACTTCTGAGGAGGCTGTAGGGATAGGTTGTTACTATATGCCTCAACCAAATGGCATGCTTTAAGGACTGGGACTGGAGAAGCAGAAGCCTTTGGGACATAGTCTGCATACTGGTTTCCATGTTCAAAATAGCTAGAAATTAGTTGGACAAGCACAGCTGAGATCTGAGCCACAGCTGAAAGTAAACTGACAACCAATGAGGTCACATTAGGTTCATGACTGGTTTAGAGCAGTGAACTCCAACCCCTGAGTAAGCAGATGGAGGGAAAATAAGTGATAGATAATTGAATACATCTTTGTGCAATGAAAGTTTGAATTCATATTCATTGATATTCACAAATTTGAATGAAAATAGTTGCAATAGAATCAGAAGTGGGCATGGTTGTGACATTCTCAAACACCCTGTTCAGTTCGAGCTCAGGTTCAAAAATGTGGGTAGGCATAAGAGAACTTAACCATCGCAATCCATCATTCTGGAAGGCATAGGGGCAGAAAAATCCTTTTGATGTTTTGACCACATTTTCAATTCTGAAAGTTTCCCAAGTGAAACAAGCCATGGTAGAATCAACAAGAAGAATAGTATAATGATATTGCATTTAGCAACTGGGGGAAAAATAAGTGCTTTTGTAAGAGTTAAGGCTTTTATAAAAGAATTTGCTCCTATAATATGCTTGTTTGTTCAGGACTTAATTCTTGTCAATCCTGTTGGTGAAGAGTTAAAGGACCACTCCTTGAACTTTATTATAGAAGATAATAATATCTACTATATTGCAAAGTAGATGTCATTTCTCTTTATACAGAGGAGGAAATTGAATTTTAGAATTAATGTGCCCATGTGCAGAAAGCAAGTAGCACAGCCATACATTCTTCTTCAGTGTATGAACGAAAAAAGAAATTCTGGTGTTTTCCCTTCCTTTGCCAATTTAACAGCACACTCTCCTTTCTGTATTTTGAGGTTACCACAATGAGACCATTTCTTCATCAGGTGAAAGCCTTCTGCAAAGAATTTTGTGTTTACATTTTACAGGAAGGAACAAGGCTCTCCTCTGAACTACCCTTCTTCCATTCCATCTATTTGCTGTCTCATAGACTATGGTGTAACCGCTTTTTAAAAGTTCACACTTGCTTCCTCAGAGAAAAGAGAGACCTTTCTAGAATTTCTAGGGCTGTGAGGGAAATAATAGAGGTGACTTATCAGGTGGTTTCTGGGCTTTGTACAATATTAATTTTGGTCCATCAGGTTGGAATTCATGGCTTCTTGTGAACTTGGTACAGGTGGTAAGGGTGGGGAAGTAGTTTCCTAGTGGGCAAGAGAGGCCTCAGTTCAAGGCTGAGAGATGGACAGGCAGTTTAGTGGGAAAGCAAGGGTTGATCAGATGCTTCCACTGAACCACGTGAGCCCCCAGGCTGGTGGCTCTCCAAAGCTGATGCACACTCAGCATTTCTTCCTGGGTTTAAATGATCTGTTTCCTTGCCAATAAAATTAGGAGTCATAATAATACTTCCTTTAAAAGATTGTGGACAAGAATAAATGAGATAAAATCTCCAAAGCCCAGTACCTGGCACAAAGTCAATGCTCAATTGATAGTGATTCTAAGGCTTATATTTGACCAGGAGTATGTCGGTTTATGCCTATCACGGCACACTTTCTCACTTTCTGAAGCATAATGATTTAGAAAATAAATTATATGAGCATTGTACTATCAAGTTCTAGCTATTATTACTACTATAAGGTATCATCCATTTCAAATGTAAGCAACCCAGAAGTTGGTGAGGGGAAAGGAAATAGAAAAACTGGGTTTTCGGGTGGATGCTGGCAATTCAGATGAAGTTTCTATGGACAGTTGTTTGGAGCTGCTGAGATAGTTGGTAAATATTCTGAGTTCTAAGATGTTTTTTCTCTTCCTTCATTCTCATGCAGGTCTGAAAAACTGTAGCCTGTTGAAGGAAGAAACACAGGTGTGGAGTGTAGTATCTGTCCACCTGCCCTGTACCCCCTGGGCAACACAAACAGGATCTGAGAAAAGGGGAAGTCAGAGAATGCCCTAAGCTTTTCTGACTCTCACTTTCTATCTGCTCAGTTATTTCCCTCCCTTTATTATTAAGTCTCATTTCTACAGTATAAAAATTGTATAGTATTTTAATCTTGGTTTTCATTTTCTGCCATCTAACCAGTTAACCTATTGACTTTCTGCCTTTAGCTCATTCTAAACTTAATCACTGTTTTTATCTGTCTTAGACAGTCCCCTTGCCTTGAAGAGTAACCACTTTTAAGAATTAGACCACCTTGATCTTCAAATATGAAGGACACTTTATGAAGGCCTTACTAAAGGAAACTCTTTGTTCTTAAGGGCTCAGCTGCAATGTTTAGTAATTAATTTGAACACGACATTAGCACCCTCAATTCTAGAGCTAACATCAGATGAAAGTTGCATTTGCTGCCCCTGCTCAACACTCAATCCCTTCACCATGGCTGCCCTTGCCCACCCTGCTCTGCCCTTCCTAGGGATGGAACTTGAGATATATCTTTTCATTTCTTCTGTAGTAGCCCAAGTCCAGCATAGACTTGACTGAGAAGGCTGGCAACCACTAAACCAGGAACAGATCAAGTGGCTCCATCTGGCTCATAAGATGTAGGATATGCCAGGCCAGGCCACAAGGGGCAGAAGCCTCAAAAGGAGATCTTTCTCCTTTTCTTTATTTTGCTTGTTTTCTTTTCTCTTCTTTTCTTTCTTCTTTCTTTCTTTTTCTTTCTTTCTTTCTTTCTTTCTTTCTTTCTTTCTTTCTTTCTTCTTTCTTCTTTTTCTTTCTTGGCTTAATAGTGGTTAAGAATTCAGATACTGTAGTAAGATCACCTTCAAAGCCTATTTCTACTACCTACTACCTGTACAACTTTGGTCAAGGTGTCTAAATTCTCTATGCCTTGGTTTTTTCATCCATAAGATTATGCCAACAATCATACTTACTGGCATTTTAAAGGGTTCTAGGTAATGTAGGAAAGTATTTAGTATAGTACCTAGCACAGGGTATTGAAGACATTGTAGTTATTATCACTGTCATCGTCTTGATTTTTAATTTGGAGTTAGACTCTTTTAGAGTGCAATTAAATGAGTAATGTAGTGTATATATGTATTTGGGAATATAGATACCACAAATGGATAATTTTAAGGCATTTTGCTAGCAGAATGCTGAGTAAGTACGTATATTCTGGGTCCTATTTTGCTTCAGATTTTGAGTGAGTCATTAAATTTTACTGCCTTTATTTCCCATCTACAATTGTGAATATATATGTTTAATCCTTAGAATAACTCAATATAGAACAACTCTGTAATAATCCTTGGAACAACTCTGTATATAGAAACTCTTTATGAAAAAAAGTTGGGAAGGGAGATTTAGGGAGGGTAAGTGACTTGTCTAAGGTTACATAGCCAATATGTAGTAGGATTTGAACTGCAGTGATCTCTTTCCAGTGATAGTGGTGTTGACAAAACTACTAGATTCTTCACAAGTGACTTCAAGTATATACTAATGTGGATAAAACAATTGCAATTTTATATATACTCCTAAAACTTTTCTTTGTCACTTTTCTTCCTTAAATTTAGAATACTTCCATTGTGAATGTTAGGGAAGAAAACATTATTGGCTTCATCTTAGACATGGGAAGAATAAGGGAGCAAGTTTCAATGACTTGCCCAGGTCCTAGAATATGGGGCTCCTCCTATGGTCACAGACCGCAGAAACTGACTCTTATTTGGAGCTCAATACATATTAGAATATATGAATGAATTAAAACTCTTTTACATCTTTTTCATCTTTTGATCTTCATAACAGACATACCATATCAATTTGAGAAATGAGGGAATTGAGTCTTAAAGAGGGTCAGGGTCTTGCTCAAAATCATGAAACTAATTAAAAAAATAGACTAATTAAAAAAATAGACTCCAATCCCACTTGCTTGCAACACTGCACAGAAACCCTCTTCTTCTTATCTTCTTGGTCCTGCACATACAAAGCAGAACACAGAAAAACCTGGGGAGGAAGTAGTTCTTAGGAGTGCTATTCAAGAGAGTTCACTCTTCCCTTTGGAGCCTGTCACCCTTTCCTTTATGTTATTTTCTCTTTTTCTGGATGACTGTTCACACCCCATGGCAGGCAAGCTGATGCTCCCCAATAATGTCAGCAGAGGTCTGGTGCCTCCATTATGTTTGGTTAGGCAAGTTTCTTGTTCTGTGACAATCTGCAGAGAACACACGTTATAAATCAGGAGCCTATGGAAAGTTCAGGAATGAAAGAAATCTTTTGCAGACCTGAGGAGCTGAGAGCTCATTTTTTAATCCCTACAGGAAACAAAAAACAAAACTAAACAAAACTGTGGCCTTAAAAACACATTTCTCTCTCTCTCTGAGGAACTTGTCTGTACCGTTTGTTTGCCACTTAATATATTCTCCTTTGCACTGGCTGAGTTCCAGGAGGATGGGGTCCAATCCCTATTTATCCCCTAGGATGAGGAAAAATATGAGACAGGAAGAAACGACTTAGAGAAGTCAGGAGATGAGGAAGCTAACTAAACTGGACCATCAGCATAGGATAATGATTAAGCAAGTGAATTTCAGTGTCAATGTACCTGAGTTCAAATCCTGATTCCACCACTGTGAAGCACATGAGAAGCTTCACTGTAGAAGGTGATAGGGTTAGTTTGAAACATCTTGAGTATTAATAGCAAGTAGATTACTAGGTCTTGAGTTCCTGTGGTGGTTGGAAAGGCAGGATGAAGAGATAGGACCTGGCATTACAATAACAATAAATAACATTCACAGTGTACTTACCTTGCAGCAAGCACTTGCTCAGTGTTCCTAAGTGTTACATATAATGCTTTATCCTTTCCATCAACTAGATTCTTAGGTGTCCTCCAGTGGGACAAAGTTTCTTTCTTAGATTCAAGGTTCCTCTTTAGTCTTTGCCATGATACTTACTTTGTCATAATCTTGCCCTAATTACCTAAGTAGCACCTATTAGGCTTAAGGTTGAGCTGCAAAAGGAGTGTTTCTTTCTCACGGGAAATAAGAACACCTCAGAAAATATAAAATATTTTCACCTAAAGCAAATTATGAAAGAAAACAGAAACAAAATTTGCTCATGCTAATTATGATCCCTAAATGCTGAGGTTTTACCAGTATCTGACAAGAGATAACAGATAAATATTACACCTACATTTTGCTAGCTTGAAGCCTGAACATAGTGATACCTTATAAAGTGCCTCAAGGGTTTAAGTCCCCACAGAAGTGCCAGACCTCCCACAGAAGCTTCTATGTGGCCACATGAAGATGTGTTTCAGTCACCATAATATCTTTGCCAGCTTCAGATGGCATCCTTAGATATGGATTCTGACCAATCACTCCGGTCACTGGGCTCTAATTTTTCAAGTGCAGGGGCAGCCTGAGAGTCATCCAAGAAGGGAAGAAGAAGGTCACTACCTATGAGTTATGCTTTGTCAGGTAGAGTTGCTCAGTCATGCAGTGTCTTAGAGTTCACTGAGATACCAAGATTGCACACACATAACCTATGTCTTGCCTGAGCACACAAATACCATCTATGTGATATCACTTAATTCAAGTTCTGTAATGCCTAGGACAACAACTGAGGCCCCTATTGGGTTACTGAGTCTGTTTCAATGTACCAACCTTTTTTCTTGATGATAGATCTTTGTGGGTTTTTTTGTTTTGTTTTGTTTTGTTTTGTTTTAATACATCCTCCTATCCTTGCCCAGTGCTCTGTATAGGCTTTTAAAAGTCTGGATTTGAATCATATAGCCATTATATGAGTCCCATTCCCAGTAATCCTGGAAGCTTTTTAGGTCAGATATTTGTAAAAGAGATAGTGGAGAAGTAGAGAAAAGAGGGCAATGCATAGTTCCATCTGCCAGCTGTGATCTACCCGAGACACCCTGGTTCTGCCACTGTTTAGATCTCTGCCTCCTTTGATGTGCTATTTCTTTCTAAAACCTATCTCAAATCAGCCCAAGAGAAAGGAGAGTTAGCTAATGAAGATGCAGAATCCAAATGACATAGCAAATTACTGAGTGAATAAAAATACAGGGTGTTACCAGTCAATCTTCACTGCTAGCCTATATAACTCTGGAATAGTGTTGATCTGCCTATCTCTCTGTTAGACTGAGATTCTCTCTAGCCACATCACTCTGCTTCCTTGAACACAAACAACCTTCCTGTAAACAATGCTAATTTGATAAAAATGCATGCAGGAGTGATGGCATTACAGTTATTTGCCCCGAGCCACTACCTAGCATCTAGTACTGAAAATACTCTCTACCGGACAGCTTGGTTCCACAACATACCCTTTAAGTGTGGGGAGGAGTTTCATTTGACAGAGAGCATCTGTTCACAGTAGATTTGTAATGCACAGATGGGATCTGATAGGGACACAGTTGGAGACAACCCCACAGGATGCTGACCCCCAACAGCTGCTGCATTGCACAACTGAAATTACACAAGGCACCACTTGCACAGACCTAGTGCCTCCTTCCCTAATTATTTCTATCAGACAATGTTATAGGCTGAATTATGTCCTCCCAAAATTAATATGTTGAAGTCTCAATCCCCAGGACTTTAGAATGAAACTATATTTGAAGATAGGGTCTTTAAAGAGGTGATTGAGATAAAATGAAGCCATTAATGGGGACCTAATCCAATATGATTGGTATCCTTATAAGAAGAAGAGACACCAGAGTCACAGGGGAAAAAATATGTGAGGACAAAGCAGAGAGTGACCATCTATAAGCCAAGCAGAAAGGCCTGGGACAGATCTTTCCATTATGGCCTTCAGATGAAACCAAACTTGATCTTGAACTACCAGCCTAAAGAGAAATACATGAGAAAATACATTTCTGTTGTATGAGTCACTCATTCTATGGTATTTTGTTAAGGCAGCTCTAGAAAACTAATACCACTTCAAGTCAGGCTAATAAACAAACCAAACATAAACAAATTTTGCAAATGTAGCTCCCCAGAAAATCCCTTAAATCTCAAATCTTATCAGGTTGCTCCCAACCCTAGGCACAGCTACTATAATTCCTTCCTATAAGGGACTTTCCATAGTCTTTAATTTGCTATAGAAATAGCTACCATGACAATAAATTTCATATTAAAAAAAAAGAACTAGCTACCATGATCATGAACAGTTACTATGAGTAGATTGCATGACTCTAGAAAACTTGTCTCTCCCAGTTTGAGACATTCTGTTTTTCCTCTGGGACCATTCTTCTATTCAAAGCTACTGATATTTATCAAGCATTCAAGGTCTATGCAGTTCTATGCTACATTAGTTATAGTATATGTTCAAGTTCCTGAACGAGACAAGCCTGGCCCTGTAGTTTACTAGTTGTATTATCTTAGGGATGTCACTTCACCTTTCAAAAGTTCAGTTTTTTCATCTGCCAAAAGGCATGATAGTAGACATTTCACTGGGATATTGTAAAATAATGGATGTAAAATGCTTGGCTTAATGCATGGCACATGGCTGTCACTCAACAAATGTTCAGGTTGGATGTTGATCGTTATTACTATTACTGTTGGAAGCTGTTGTTTTCTTCTGAAATGTCCCAATTTACTTTTGTTGAATGCCTCAGCCCTCTTGCAGTATATAAAGCAATTTCTATGATCTGAGGTATTTTCTCACAGATATCTATTTTGTTATTAGTCTCTGTATAGGTAAAATTGCTGTTCTCCACAGTATTTCAAATCAACAAGCCTTGGGAAGGCCAATTTCATTCCCTTCAGAAAGCATAAAGAGGGTGGGAAGAACATTTTAAACATTATGGTTATGGTTTATGTTTATGACATAGATTGTGAAGATAGTGTCATGGATATCTACTTATCTCCGAACTCATCAAGTTGTATGCATTAAATATTTACAGCTTTTTGTATGCCAATCATACCTCAATAAATTTATTAAAAAAAAAAAGAAAGAAAGCATAGGATGCAACAGAGCAGGTGTGTGGGGAGATGTCTTGTTCTCTTTTAGCAATCATCTCAGAAACATGTTTCTTATTTATTAAAATTTTTTAATGTTTATTCATTTTTCAGAGAGAGAGAGACAGAGCATGAGTGGGGGAGGGTCAGAGAGAGAGGGAGACACAGAATCTGATGCAGGCTCCAGGCTCCAAGCTGTCAGCACAGATCCCGATGCGGGGCTCCAAGTCACAGACTGTGAGATCATGACCTGAGCCGAACCCAGACGCTCAACCAACTGAGCCACCCAGGCACCCCACATGTTATTTATTTAGATAAAGAATCAGAATGTTCAACAACAACCCTCAGTCACAAATACCAAATGTTGGGGACAATACATTTATGAAAAACATCTCAGAAAACGACTGTGTTCAGTACCACCATTTAAATATATCATATGAGGATTTTTATTATCAATTTCATGGCTGAAATGCATGGATTTTCTCTGTGGAGGTGTGTGCTCCTTATGATTACAAAAACTCAGTTTATTTTTTTTTTAATTTTTTTAACGTTTATTTATTGTTGGGACACAGAGAGACAGAGCATGAATGGGGGAGGGGCAGAGAGAGAGGGAGACACAGAATCGGAAGCAAGCTCCAGGCTCTGAGCCATCAGCCCAGAGCCCGATGCGGGGCTCGAACTCACTGACTGCGAGATCGTGACCTGAGCTGAAGTCGGATGCTTAACCGACAGAGCCACCCAGGCGCCCCACAAAAACTCAGTTTAAAAAAAAGGAATTAAAACATTTAAGAGCATAAACTGTGTGTTATGCCTTGTGCTATTTATTTCTCATGCCAGCCTTTTAAGCTAATTATTTTATTTCCACTTTACAGATAAGAAAATTGAGACTCAGAGAAACTACCTAACTTAACCAACTTCACACAATGGTGCATTTAATGTTAATTAATTAATTCTGGAATTTTTACAAGCACCATGAAATTTATTATAACACAATTAAACAGTGATTAGGTAAGTAGGAGTAAGAAGGGAACTTTCTTGTTATAAATTTCTCATTAAAAAAATTGAAAAGATATGAAAAAAAATTGAAAAAATTATCTCTAATCCTACCACCTAGAGATCATCACTTCTAGCATTTTCATTGATTAAGCAATAATTGTGATGTTTATAGGAAGCCTTCAACCATTCATACTAATGCAGAAGAGAGGAAAGGGTGGAGAATATAAAAAGCATTTTTGTGTGTATTGTGTGCTCTTGGGAGTAGAAAATTAACCTTTTTGATCATGTTCTGCATGGGCTAATTACTAAAATTACTTTCCCTTCCCAAGTGATCCCAATTCAAGGCTCAGTCCCAGAAGCATTTTGGTGACAGGGGATTAAACATGTGCTGTGGCTAATTCAAGAAGTGGAGACTCTACACGTAGATAATTAAGATCTGACAGCAGAACAAAAGCTCATGCATTGTCGTGGTATGGGGGCTCTCCAGCATTTCAGATACTTTCTCCTCAGAGTAATCTTGAAAGCAGATTCGATTCAATTCACTAGGCATTCATTGGGAGACTGATTTGCTCTGCAATGTGCTAAAATGTCCAGGAAATAGTCCGTGATTGTAAGGGACGTGTAATCTAGTGAGGGAGATAGGTATGCGTCTCACTAAATTTAATAATAGTAAAAATGGGAATTACAGCCAACACTTCTTTAACACTCACTCACCCTAGGCTAGCTGTGTTCTAAACTACTTGAATGTATTAACTCATTTAATCTCCATATAATTCATCAAGTAATAAGGAGAAATACTATGCACTTAGAGGAGAAGGAATGGTTTATTTTAAATTAAGAGCTTCAGGGACTACGGTCATAGGTGGAAGCTCATAGGCTGACATCATAACACCTAACGTATGGGCTGGAGTCTTCTGGCTACATCTATTTGTTCCTCTTCCCAGCATGGGTGACTGCCTGGCTCATAATGTGTCCCCTCTAAGAAAGATATCCCCCCTCCACATAGAGGTAGGGATGGACTTCCCATGCCATGCCTCTAAGACCACATATGCTACCATCTCTCTGGACAAAACTGATTTAGAACAGGCTTTAGCACTAAACACAGCTGGACCATTTAGATCCTTCCACTAGATTATTTCAACCAAAATTAAGGGAAAAGTATCAGTCTTTCTCTGGTGGTAGGAACTGGGAAATGTGAAGTTGGAGAATTGTTGTACATACCTGAGGTGACCATGAATATAGGGCACTCAGATCTCCTGGTTGGGGGAAGATTAACTGACTCACAGCCCAAGCTGCTGGTTTTGTGTCCCCTGCCTTGTTCATATGGAAGCCACACTTCCCATGAGCAAACTACTGAGCTTGGTAGCCATAGGAAGGCAGATCCATTTCTGTGAAATAGGCAACTTTGCCTCCTGCCTCAGGACTGCTCAGCAGCACAACTGAAACTTTTCTAGAACCACATGCAACATATGCAATGCTCTTCCCTAGCCTCCTCCCTTTATAGGGGTGAGACCGACATCATATTGGGATGGCCCTCCCTGCCCTTCCAGTTCCCTCCCCTTATTCCCTTCTGTATTTTCTCCCCAATGAATGTCTTGCACATCTGATCATGTCTTGACATCTGCTTCTCTGAGGAAGTGAATTAAGTTTGTTCTTTTCTTTTTATGTGATATTTCAGTGTGGGAAGGGATTACACAAAGGTATGGATTATCCTGACAGGGATTATATATCCAAAGGTGTGATTCACTGGCCATCATTAGTGTAATGATCTAATATAGCCAGTAATGGGGAATAGTCACCTGCATTTCCCATAAACTGAAATTTACAGGAAGGTGGTTTTACATATGATTTTTGGGGGAAAAAAACAAACTATACCCAGACACCCAGAAACACCTGGGAAACAAAGTGTAATAAGTGGAGGCAATTTTTAGAAAATAAATCTTATGGGGCGCCTGGGTGGCGCAGTCGGTTAAGCGTCCGACTTCAGCCAGGTCACGATCTCGCGGTCCGTGAGTTCGAGCCCCGCGTCAGGCTCTGGGCTGATGGCTCAGAGCCTGGAGCCTGTTTCCGATTCTGTGTCTCCCTCTCTCTCTGCCCCTCCCCCGTTCATGCTCTGTCTCTCTCTGTCCCAAAAATGAATAAAAAACGTTGAAAAAAAAATTAAAAAAAAAAAAGAAAAGAAATCTTATTCATATATAATTGGCTCATTGAAATCATCCTTCATGTGGTAGGACTGGTATTTCTAAGTCTTATCTAAACGTTGAGCACAAAATGGAGCAAGGAAGGCCAATGGAAACTTTTAGTAATGCTAAATTAAATAGTACTTTTTCAACGTGAATTACACATTGCATTTAGGATAAATCACTTGTGAGACTATCCACAAAAAGAAGGTGGGAAGAGGTTTAGCAGAGTTCTAATACTAAAGAAAGTAGGGATAGGAGAGTTAAGGAGGACCCTGTGATATATATATATATATATATATGTCATAAATTAAGCATATAAAATGACGTTTCCCTTTAAGGAACTTTTCTATGAATTACACAGTCTTGGTGTCATACTTCTTCCTTTTCATCTTGTTAAATTACCCTTAGAATGCATTATATTGCTTGAGGAATTGAGAAGGCATTGTTGTTTGGCACAATTGCACCTACTACCTTTTCTTTAAGAATAGAATACTGCCGGGACGCCTGGGTGGCTCAGTTGGTTAAGCGTCCGACTTCAGCTCGAGTCACGATTTCGTGGTCCAAGAGTTCAAGCCCCGCGTTGGGCTCTGGGCTGATGGCTCAGAGCCTGGAGCCTGCTTCCGATTCTGTGTCTCTTTCTCTCTCTGCCCCTCCCCCGTTCATGCTCTGTCTCTCTCTGTCTCAAAAATAAATAAACGTTAATTTTTTTTTTTAATTAAAAAAAAAAAGAATAGAATACTGCCTTTCTAATGGTAGGGAAATTAAATGGAAATAAGTGGACTTGTCTGTAAGAAGACTTAGATGGAGTCTCTATTCTTCCACCAATCCTCTTGAATCCCATTTTAAAAAGTGAGATAACTAGTTGAATTACGTACCTTACAAACATTGTGGTGATTGCAAAGTATGTTGTAAATTGGGATTTACTATCTTTATGTTTCTATTTTTTTCTCTGTTGTTGTCCAAAGCACCTAGAGAAAGAGAGAGAAAGAGAGAAAAAAGATATTCTGTGTTGGCTTGGAGAAAACTTACAATTCCTCCACTCTGAGATTTTTGGAAGCAAGTTGAGAAATGGTATTAAGATCTTAAAGCTTCTCAATGACTCAAATTCCTTAGACTCAGTTTAGAAGCTTATAAACAAGGTGCCTAGTCCATACTCTGACTATCAGAACAAAGGGAGCAGGTTAGACAAGAGTGAACTACTCCGTTCCTCAGATACACTGCTCCAGGTTTGCTTGGCCCCCAGGGTCAACTTCCTGAAGTTCACATTATTGGAAATGCTCCATCATGACACCTTAAGTAGGCAACATAATACATCACTTGGCATTAGCCTTGATTCTAACCTCCAGGCATGATTTCATTTCAAGAAAATGTTTTAAATATTTGCTTGAGTTATATAACCACATATATCTGAGAAAATTATAATTAATTTTTATCTAAACTACATCAGCTCCAAGTCAGATGGTGAATAAAGCCCCCCCCCCCACAACTCCACCCCTGTACTATTTTTAATTCAAAGGAAAAAGTCACCTTCCTTTCTACAAACTGAGTTGAATAGCTAAAGGTTTCATAGGGGATGGGCAAATCAGGGGCAACTCACAAATTCAAAGGTTAGTAACAAAGGTTACACCAGCTATAAAAATCCCAAAGCATTTGTGTCTAATGTTAATGAGGCTTTGGATCAGATGAAGCTGCAAATCCCAACAGATGACAAGCTACAAATTGGGTGAGATGCCTTTGGCCTCCTGGCAAAGGAGGACGGGGCTCCTGTGAGAAGGTGTTAGCTGATACTAGTGCCTGATTATGTTAATGCATAGATAAAGTTCAGCCCAGGAAATTAGATGGGGCAGGCTTCTGTCAAGGCCACTCCTCTCCTCTTTGTCACATCAACCACCACCCCACATCTTCTCAAACCTTGTAGTTGGGAGCTTTCACTATCTGTGTCTTGGGGGAAGTCTTTGCCTTTCGTTGCTTATGGAATAATGTGACACCCACTAACTGTGACATCCAAAGTCCATCTCAGTCTATTCCAAGTCCTCTTTCTTCACCTTCTCTCTGTCCACTTGGCTTGCTCCTCTTTCTCTTAAGATAAGCAAGCAACTGGACTCCATAGTATTCCACACGTCTTCACTCTTTCAGTTTCCTCTTCCCAAAGTATTTTCTTGATGTTTATCCACCTGAAATTATGTATTCATCCTCATAATACAGAATTTCAACTCCATGAATTCCTTACATTTCATCTTCTCTATGATAAATGGAACTAATCCCTCCTTCCACTATGCCACTTAGACTTAGAATCCAAGAAAGCTATTTTAAGTGATATTTCTTTACCTACATCAGAAGTTCCTTGAGGGCTGGGTCCAAATCTCTTTCATATATACATTGTACTTTTCTGATTCTCCCCCACCCCAAACCTGATGTAGGTGGTAATCTAAAGGTGTAGAGTCAGTATGCAGGAACTGAAAGTCACATCCTACATTATAACTCAGGGGAAAATAGGACAAAATTCTAGATATCAAAATGTGATGGTTAAAATTGTATATCAACATGGCAAGCTTAGGGTACCTACTTGTTTGATCAAACACTAATCAAGATGTTGTTATGAAGGTGTTTTATAGTTGTAATTAACATCTACAATTGATAGGCTTTAAGTAAAGGAGATTGTCCTTGATTATGTCTGTGGGCTTCATTCAATCTGTTGAAAGCCTTAAGTCCAGAAACCTATTTCCTGGAGAAGTAACTCTTCATTAAGACAGTAACATAGAAATCTGTCTGAGTTTGCAGTTTGCTGGCTGCCCTACAACTTTCAGACTCAAGATTGCAATGTCTACTCCTGCCCACGTTTAAAACCTGCAGGCTTACCTTAAAGATTTCAAACTCAAGATGACAACATCAAATCTTGCCTGAGTTTTAGCCTCCTGGTTAGGCTTCAGAGTTGTCAGTCCCTACAACTAAGTGAGCCAATTCCTTAAAGCAAATCTTATTCATATTTGTCTCTCTTTGCTTTTGTTTCTCTGAAGAAGTCTAGTGATATGAAAACCAACTAGTTAGAAGGATAGTAGAAGCTGAGGTATGGAGTCAAGTGGGGATAAGGATCCAGAAAGCTAAGGAATGGGAATAACAGAGAAAGTGATTGGCTGAAACCTATATAACTCCCAGAGGTAAAATGCAAGCACTCGTTGAGGCTTTTTATGGGTCAAAAGGTTGTGTGAGTCAGCCAGGTTTACATTAAAGAGTCAACTTATCAATTCTTGACATAGGTAGGCATTCAGTAATCATTGCTGAATGAACAAAGGAATGCATTTATGAAAGAGTGATCAACCCTGCCTTTTCTTCCCTTCTCAACAACTTGATAGCTAGAACTCCCAGCAGTCAGGGCACACTGAGATAATTTGGCTCCTAAGCAAAGTAATCAGCAACCAGGCAAACTGTTTTTTGCTTCTCTCTTAGCCACATTTGAACAGTGGGAGGACAAAGTTATAGTGAGGAAAGGGGTTAGAGTTTTATATTTAGAAGTTTATCATGTTAAGTTTTGGGAGTTACTACCTGAGAATTGTCAGTGCTTCTTTTGGCACTGCCAGTTATGTCCCCAAGTGGCAACATCTCAAGATTGCATGGTTAAGAGCTCAACATGAGCTGAGGAAATGGCATGTTTTCTGCTGATAGAATGCCTAATTGGGGGGATTCATTCAAGTGGAGCTTGTATGGCTTTGTGAGATTAAATGGAAAACAAGTGAAATCACTAGTGGTGTCCTTGAGCATGAAACCACAAAGAAGATTGCAAGGAACCTAATAGGTCAAGAGTCATCTAGAGCAGATGATAGAGAAGGGAGGTAGTATATGCTCAACTATTGGAAGGGTTTGAGTTATCTTTCTTCTTGAGAAATAAAAATGGAGGAGGAGAGAAAACTAAAGAATAAGAGAAAGGAACAGGGAGATCAAAAATTTGACTTCCGCATTTGTCTACCCATTCCAAGATTGGGCAATCTTGAATGTTTGAGTTTGAGTTACCTATCTTCTCTCCATTGTTTCCTTCTGCATACCTTCACTCTGATCACTATGTGCATGCACACACACACACACACACACACACACTCATACATACACACATACTCACACACATGCACACCTCACTCATAATCTGGCTTTAACCTAAGATTCTAGAAAATTCCCTATCTGCCAATACATTTATAAATATACCACCTATTTGTTATCTAACTCAGCTCTTTGCTTTTAAGGAGGAGATTTGTCCCTTGCATCAAAAAAGCAGCATTCCAAAAGAACTAGCAACTGGCCAACCCCCATTTCTGTTAATAGTAGAAAATAAAAATCACTTTTAGGTTTTTTTTTTTTAAAGCTGATTCAATAATAAGTCAATTGTTTCTAGTTTATGATTTAGTTCTAACAGTTTCCCCTTTTTTCCTCCCTCAGAATCTCCTCTAGCCATATCCAGAATTTTAAATAGCATTGCCAACAGCCCAGTAGTGATGCTGGTGAAGGACCACTTTATTTCTTGCTTTTATCTTTTCTCAGCCATTGATGATGCTCTGGCTCATCATATGTTTTGCCCCTGGGGATGCCCAAATTCTTCCTTCAGAAGTTAGTGACTGAGCAGTTTGCCGATATTCATTCAGTACTCACTCAGTTCTCTGATGTTGGCAATCTTTCATAAACCACAGCTGTGTCCTCCTTCAGTCTCCAGCTTGGGTAGTGTGCTCATACATTCTGATGTGGATTCCCTGGTACAGTCAAAGGAATCCCCAGACAGGCTCACAGGCTATCCCTCAACAAAGTTCTGTGCTCCTGGGTACAGCGGACCCCTCTGTGTCTCTTATTAACCTAAAGAAAATATAAGATGCTCATCTTAGGCCCCTCTGATGCCAAAATTTGCCTTCCCCCATCTCTATTGATTTCTATCATGACTAGGGCAGTACTGTGGGAAATATTTGCCAACTTTAGCTCTTAAAAAACAATAAGACAAACAAACAAAAAACTCAAAACATTCCATAAAGGAAAGAAGACAGGTCTTTCTACTCTAGAAGTACCCAAACTTCTGGGATGTCGTTTAGTCTCAATATTCTCTATTTGTACATAAAAGGGATGCTGGGCAAGAAACATTCCTTTGTGGCTTCCTTTCTTCTTATACTCTTTGCACTTCACCTTTGAAGCTCAGAAGATTTTTTTTTTTTTTTTTTATGTTTATTCATTATTGAGAGACAGAGAGACACAGAGCATGAGCAGGGGAGGGTTAGAGGGTGGAGACACAGAATCCGAAGTAGGCTCCAGGCTCTGAGCTGTCAGCACAGAGCCCACGTGGGGCTTGAACTCACAAACAGTGAGATCATGACCTGAGCTGAAGTTGGTCACCCAACCGACTGAGCCACCCAGGCGCCCCTGCAGCTCAGAGGATTTTAAGCACAGGTTGGGCAGAAAGAAAATAATGTTACCCTGTTGGTATTTCTGAGCAAATCACTTCTGATTCACACTATGATGTCTTTTAAACTTAGAAGCTTAGAATGTGGCTTCTTTTTGAGGGCTGTCTCTACTCTGAAGATACTCCTTTATCTGCCACGTGGTCAGAGGTCTGTAACTATGATGAATCAGGCTGAATTAGTATGGTAGTATGTAGTCTGAAATATTATTTTGCCCATGTGTACAACTATATAACTCAGAGATCCTTATTTCTCCAGGCTTCAAGGGACCACCCTCCTTTTAATACACAAATAATAGAGGGCTAAGTCATGTGGCTGTAGCTTTTACCATGTTTCTATCTTTATGTGTTTATGAGCATTTCCCAGGAAATTCTTCCATTTGCCACAAGAATTTTCCATCTTCACAGACAGTTCTTACTCTGAACTGTTACCATTGACTGTCCTGTAGGTTCTGTTCTGAACTCTACCCCAAATGCTTAGTAGAATGAAAACAGTTCCTTCCCTAATTTCCCAAAGATATCCAAAACCAGGTAATAATACTTTACAACTCAGGATTACAAAGCAGAAAGACAATGTTTCACTGAATATGACACATTGCTGCACTTACACTCCCTAGGCCATGCTCCTCCATATTAGTTACTCCACTATCTCTCTCCCCAGACTGCATCATATATTCACTACATTGCAGAGACCAGTGTACTGTACGAGCTGAGCCAGAAATATGTAATAACTTAAAAGTAATATACATTTGTTTCCCACTTACATAAAATTCAAAGTGGATTTTTATAATTGAGTGTGTCTTCTTTAGGCAGCAATTCTGGGACCTACATTGAGACTCTGCCATACTCATCATATGGCTTCCAAGGATAATGTGCTCATCCGCATCGAGCTAAAGAAAGGGGTAGAAGCACTGAGGATCCGATCTGGGAGTTCTTTACACACCAAGCCTGAAACAGAACTCTTTCATCTTCCATTGGTTAGAACTCAGTCATATGGCCACACCTACCTACAATGAAAGTTGGAAGACATAGCCTAGGTATATGCCCAGGAAGAAAAGGAAATAGCTTGGTGAACAAGTAATCAGTTTCAAAGAAAAAAATATAGCCCATCATGTCTCCAGTAGGCAATGGCTATCAAGCAACACAATTTAGAGACAACAACTCTCCTCATAGCTAAGAAAAGCTTTTAAGTAATTACACTCATTATGTATTCCAGAATAGGAGCTTTGCTTTACATTTGATAACCTGAAAGTCCAATAGAGCAGCAATTCATAAAAACAAATCTGCCACCCCAAGGCGTATTTTGCTCTTCTTTGTAGCATATCACAAATATACAAGTTTTCAGACATATTGGTATCCAGTTTCAGATAAGACCATTACAGGTATGTCTGTGCATAGATATGTTTACCTTTTCACTATTTATAGTTAGAGGGCAACAACTTCTATTTTCTTCTGTGGCTAAAAGTAGCTTCTCATTTCCTTTGTAAATAAGTCTTTTAGAACTACAAGCTTAGTTTTCTGAAATTGAGATGCAGGAATAAAGCTGAGAGAAGGGTCATAATGCTCTTTGACTAAGGAGTAACTTCAAGACATTTATATGTGCTTAGAACATAAAGTTAGCACAGTCATTTATAATGAGAAAATTATCCCAGAACGGATGTGTACATTACAACTTGGATGACTACATTCAATTTTCTACAACAAACATATTCTAACAAATACATTTTCCTCTAACAACATAAAGAGAGTAAATACAATATCCAATAACAAATATTAAAAGCATTTTTGCAGTAATTGTTGCTGCAAGGTTAAGGATTATATTCTATAAGAAATAACAATAAAACATGTACTTAAAGAGCAGAATGTCACAGGAGAGTATCTGGTCATACTTGGCAAACAAATTGGCTATAACTTAAATCTCACATTGTCAAGGTATAGGTGATGTTTATATGTGTCTCCATCAGGATATTCATACACCCAGTTCTTTAGATTCTCAAAGGTATGTGTGTCATCCATTTTCTAATCTTCTAAAAATTTATCACTAATTAAAATTATGACTTGTGGTCAATAGTTTCAACACGTTTTTTTAAATTCTTGAATGCAAAATAGGGAGCTTAGAGTTTTCTGCTAGCATATTTCCTTTTTAGAAAAGATCGCTAAGATATAGTCACTGCAATTGTTGAACAATAACTACAGACTTGTTCAAAAGCCAAAGTTAGTCTATTTCCTTGATCTATCATTATGTTTACTCTATAAATGTATTATTCCTATTCAGAATATGTGTATGTACATGTGTTTGTGAGTGCACATGTTTATGTGTGTGACACTCATCAACTAGTCAGGATTCTTCATTGCAGACGACAGGAATTGACTGGGTAGCATAAGTAAAAAGAATTTGTGGAGAGATGTTATCTGGCTCATACACAGATGGAAAGCCTGGAGAACAAAATTTACAAATAGAAAAGAATCAAGGGAGGCAGATTGCCTGTCTTGCCAAAAACATGCAAGAAAAGTTTGATTAAGAAATGACAGCCACTACTGCTGGTTGCCACCACTGGTATTTCTGCTCTTGCTGACACTGAACATGAACCATGATCTCTGGCTGAATCCTGTTTCCTGCTTGACTTAGTTTGGATTACCTACCTATATTCAAACTTCTTGGCCTCAGAGAGACCCATTGTCTGGACTTTTTGGTTCCTGGTGGCTGAAAGGCAAATCTCTACTACTGTGTAAGATTTATCTTATGGTAGATTCTCCAAACCTAGGAAGAAGTATAAATGTGAGTTGACAAAGCAAAGGTAGCATGTGTCCACTGTCATTAATTGTAAAGAGTTTGACTCCATATTTTTTTTTATTTGGGTATACTTGATACATGCTGTTTTATTAGTTTCAGGTATACAGCATAGTGATTCAACTTCTCTATCTTATACTATGCTTGCCACAAATGGAGCTACCATTCGTCACCATACAACATTATTACAATACCATTGATTGTATTTCCTATGCTGTAACTTTTATTCCCATGACTTCTTTGTTCTATAACTGGAAGCCTGTATCTCCCACTCCCTTTCACCCATTTTGTCCATCCGCCTACCCTTTTGCCTCTGGCAACCATCAGTTTGTTCTCTGTATTTATATGTATGATTTGTTTATTCATATAAGTGAAGTCATATGGTATTTATCTTTCTCTTAGCATAACTCTAGCTCCATTCATGTTATTGCAAATGGCAAAATCTCACTTTTTATGGCTAAAATTCCATTATATAAATGATACACACACACACACACACACACACACCCCACTTCTTTATCCATTCATCTATCAATGGACACGGCTGATTCATATTTCGGCTCTTGTAATTAATGCTGCAATAAACATAGAGATGCATACATCTTTTCAAATTAGTGTTTTAATTTACTTTGGGTAACACCCAGTAGTGGAATTATTGGATAATATGGTATTTCCATTTTTAATTTTTTGATGAACCTCCATACAGTTTTCCATAGCAGCTGCACCAATTCGCATACCTACCACCAGTGTGCAAGTGTTCCTTTTTCTCCACATCTTCACCAACACTTATTTCCTGTCTTTTTGATTCTAGACACTTTCATGGTATAAACTGATTTCTTACTGTTATTTTGATTTGAATTTCCCTGATAATTGTGATATTGAGCATCTTTTCATATCTGTTGCCCATCTCTATGTATTATTTGGAAAAATGTCTGATCTGGTTCTCTGCCCATTTTGTAATTGGATTGTTTGCTTTTTAAATGTTGAGCTGTAGATCTTTATGAATTTTGAATATTAACCTCTTATCAGATACATCATCTGCAAATATCTTCTCCCATTCAACAGGTTGCTTTTCTGTTTTGTTGATGGTTTCCTTTGTTGTGTGAAAGCTTTTTACTTTGATGTAGTCCCCATAATTTATTTTTGATTTTGCTTCCCTAATCTTAGAAGATCATTTAGAAAAATGCTTCTATAACTAATATCAAAGAAATTGTTTCCTATGTTCTCTTCTAGGAGTGTTATGGTTTCAGATTTCACATTTAGGTTTTCATCCTTTTTTTTTTAATTTTATTTATTTATTTATTTATTTTTTAATTTACACCCAAATTAGTTAGCATATAGTGAAACAATCATTTCAGGAGTAGATTCCTTAATGCCCTTTACCCATTTAGCCCATCCCCCCTCCCACAACCCCTCCAAGTAACCCTCAGTTTGTTCTCCATATTTACGAGTCTCTTCTGTTTTGTCCCCTCCCTGTTTTTGTATTATTTTTGTTTCCCTTCCTTTATGTTCATCTGTTTTGTCTCTCAAAGTCCTCATATGAGTGAAGTCATATGATTTTTGTCTTTCTCTGACTGACTAATTTGACTTAGCATAATAGCCTCCAGTTTCATCCACATAATTGCAAATGGCAAGATCTCATTCTTTTTGATTGCCGAGTAATACAGGTGTGCTGTTTCAAAGGGACACATGCACCCCCATGTTTATAGCAGCACTATCAACAATAGCCAAAGTAGGGAAAGAGCCCAAATGTCCATCGATAGATGAATGGATAAGGAAGATGTGGTATATATATACAGTGGAGGTTTTCATCCGTTTTGAATTTATTCCGTGTATGGTGTAAGAAGTGATTCAACTTCATTCTTTTGCATATTGCTGTCTTGTTTTCCCAACACCATTTATTGAAGAGACTGTATTCCCCACTGTATATTCTTTCCTCCTTTGTTAGAGACTAACTGACCGTATAAATGTGGGATTATTTCTGGGATCTCTATTCTGTTCCACTGATCTATATGTCTACTTTTGTGCCAGTACCATGCTGTTTTGATGACTATTCAAGCTTTGTTTTGTTTATTAAAGTAGGCCTATATTGCTTTCTTCTTAGAACTGTTCTCCCTGAGTCCCAAAGATTTTGGACCATGCTGTTTTCATTTACATTTGTCTCCATGGATTTTTTTTTTTTTTTATTTCTCCTTTGGTTTCTTTGTTAACCCATTGGTTGTGTGGAAATGTGTTGTTTAGCCTCTATGTGTTTCTGGGGTTCTTTCCCCTCACTCCTTTTTTTTTTCTTTTTGTAATTGATTTCTAGTTTCATACACTTGAGATCAGAAGAGATGCTTGATATTATTTCAGTCTTCTTAAACTTCTGAGACTTGTTTTGTGGCCTAACATGTGATCTATCCTGGAGAATGTTCCATGTGTGTTTGAAACAAATATGTATTCTTTTGTTTTTGGATTTAATGTTCTGCAAATATGTTATGTCCATCTGGTCTAATGTGTTGTCTGAAGACATTGTTTCCTTATTGATTTTCTGCCTGGATGCCCTATCCATTGATGTAAGTGGAGTTTTAATGTCACCTACTATTATTGTATTATCATCAATTTCTTCCTTGATGTCTGTTAGTATGTGCTTTATGTATTTAGGAGCTCCCATCTTGGGTGCATAGATATTTACAATTGTTACATTCTCTTGTTAGATTGTTCATTTTATCCTTATATAATATCCTTCTTTGTCCCTTGCTACAGTCTTTGTTTTAAAGTCTGCTTTATCTGTTAAGTATTGCTTCCCCAGCTTTTTTTTTTTTACTTCTATTTGAATGGAATGTCACTTTCATCCTTCTACTTGTAGCCTGTATATGCTTTTAGATCTGAAATGCACTTCTTGTAGGCAGTATAAAAATGGTCTTTTTTTTATTCATTACACTGTATGTTTTTATTTTAACATTTTGATCGTTTACATTTAGAGTAATTTTTGATAATATGTATTTACTGCCATTTTGTTAATTGTTTTCTGGTAATTTTTATAGTTCTCTGTTTCCTTCTTTATTTGCTCTCTTTTTTTGTGATTGAGTGTTTTTTGTAATGTTATGTTTGATTTTCTTTCTCTTTATTTTTTGTGTATCTATAATAGGTTTTGGGTTTGTGGTTACCATGAAGTTCATATATATCCTTCGAAGTACAGAGCAATCTATATTAAGTTGATTGTCATTTAAGTTCAATTCTGAAAAAAAAAACACTTTTGTTTTAAATTTTCTCTTCCACATTTAGCATACGTACTGTCACATTTGACATCATTTTATTCATAATTTTCTTTTTGGTTGTATTATTTTAAGATGACTTTAATTAATTTTTTGTAGATGTTAGAAGCTCTTTTTTAATTTTGATTACAGTATAGTTAACATACAGTGTTATATTAGTTTCAAGTGTACAATATAGCGATTCAACAATTTCATACATCACCCAATCCTCATCACAGTAAGTGTATTCCTTAATCCCATCATCAATTTCCCCTATCTGCCCATCTACCTCCCCTTTGGTAACCACCAATTTGTTCTCAATAGTTAAGAGTCTGTTTCTTGTCTTCTCTCTCTCTCTCTTTTTTTCCTTTGTTCATTTGTTTTATTTCTTAAATTCCACATATAAGTGAAACTATATAGTATTTGTCTTTCTCTGACGGATTTATTTGACTTAGCATTAAACCTTACCTCCATCCATGTCATTACAAATGGCAAGATTTTATTCTTTTTATGGCTGAATAATATTCCATCATAGATAGATAGATAGATAGACAGATGGGTAGATAATCTCACATCTTTTTTTAAAAATTTTTTAATGTTTTTATTTATTTTTGAGACAGAGAGACAGAGCCTGAGCAGGGGAGGAGCAGAGAGAGAGGGAGACACAGAATCCAAAGCAGGCTCCAGGCTCTGAGCTGTCAGCACAGAGCCCGACGCGGGGCTTGAACTCACAGACTGTGAGATCATGACCTGAGCCGAAGTCGGACACCCAACGACTGAGCCACCCAGGTGCCCCTCACATCTTCTTTATTCATTTATCTGTTGATGGATGCGGGCTGCTTCATTTGGCTATTGTAAATAACGCTGCTATAAACATAGGGGTACATGTATCCTTTTGAATTAGTGTTTTTCTATTTTTTGGGTAAATACTCAATAGCACAGTTACTGGATCATAGGGTAGTCATATTTTAATTTTTTTTAAGGAAACTCCATACTGTTTTCCACAGTGGTTGCACCAGTTTGCATTCCCACCAACAGTGCAACAGAGTTCCTTTTTCTCCACAAGTCTCTCCACAGCAACTTTTTGTTCATTCATAATTTTCTCATGTTAATTATGACCTTTTTCCCATTTAAAGAGGTCCCCTTAACATTTATTATTAGGTCCATTTAGTGGTGATAAATTCCTTCAACTTTGTGTGGGAAGTTCTTTATCTTTTCTTCAATTCTGAATGATAATATTGCTGGATAGAATATTCTTGGTTACAGGTTTTTCCTTTCAACACTTTTAATATATCACGCCTGTCCCTTCCGGCCTGAAAAGTTTCTCCTGAGAAATCAGCTGAAAACTTTATGGAGTTTCCTTGTACATAACTTTTTGTTCCTCTCTTGCTGCTTTTAAATTTTCTCTTTACCTTTAACTTTTGACATTTTAATTATTATGTTTCATGGTGTTGATTTGGAGAGGGCGGGTCCATTGTGTTTAGAACTCTCTGTGTTTCCCAAAACTGGATGTTTATTTTGTTCCTTAGGTTAAGGAAATTTTCAGCTATTATTTCTTCAGATAAGTTTTCCGCCTCTTTCTCTCTCTTCTCCTTGTGGGATCCCTCTAATATGAATGCTTGTTTGCTCGATGTTGTCCAAGACATCCCTTAACTTACCCTCATTTTAAAAATTCAGTTTACTTTTTGCTATTCAGCTTGTGTCCTTTCCATTCCTCTGTCTTCTGGATCACTAATCCATTTTCTGCATCCATTAATCTACCATTGATTCCACCTAGTGTATTTTTTTCGTTTAAGTTATTGTATTCTTCATACTATATAGAGTTTTTTATAGTTTCCATTTCTCAGTTCAATGTCTCACTGACTACATCCACTTTTCTTTCCAACATCAGAGCACCTTTATCATCATTACTTTATTTTTTTATAATCTATATTTCATTTTATTTTCTTAATATAATTTATTGTCAAGTTGGCTAACATACAGTACAGAGTGTTCTTAGTTTTGGGGGTAGATTCCTGTGATTCGTCGCTTATATACAACACCCAGTGCTCATTCCAAAAAGTGCTCTCCTCAGTGCCCAACACCCATTTTCCCCTCCCCTGCCCTGCCATCAACCCTGTTTGTTCTCTGTATTTAAGAGTCTCTTAAGGTTTGTCTCCCTCCCTCTCTGTTTATAACTATTTTTCCCCTTCCCTTCCCCCATGGTCTCCTGTTCTTTCTCAAGTTCTACATATGAGTGAAAACATATGATATCTGTTTTTCTCTGACTGACTTGTTTCACTTAGCATACTACCCTTCAGTTCCATCCATGTTACTGCAAATGGCAGCATTTCATTCTTTCTCACTGCCAAGTAGTATTCCTCACATATCATCAGGGAAATACAAATCAAAACCACACTTAGATACCACCTCACACCAGTCAGAGTTAACAACTCAGGAAACAGATGATAGTGAGGATGTGGAGAAATGGGAATCCTCTTGCACTGTTGGTGGGGATGCAAACTTATGCAGCCACTCTGGAAAACAATGTGGAGTTTCCTCAAAAAATTAAAAATAGAACTACCCTATAACCCAACAGTAGCACTACTAGGAAGTTCTCCAAAGGATACAGGAGCGCTGATTCATAGGGGCACATGTACCCCAATGTTTATAGTAGTACTTTCAACAATAGCCAACTTATGGAAAGAGCCTAAATGCCCACCAACTGAAGAATGGATAAAGAAGATGTGGTTTATATATCATCATTACTTTAAATTCTTTATCAGGCATATTGCTTACCTCCATCTCATTTCCTTTTCTGAGGTGTTTTTTTTTTTTTTTTGGAGCATATTCCTCTGTCTTCCAATTTTTCTTAATATGTTTGTTTCTATGAAATAAGTGAAACAACTACTTCAAACTATTCCTAAACTTAAAGGAATGATCTTGTGTATGGTTGTCCTTTGTGTAGCTCTTGTGTGTTTGGTGACGTTTCACGGTAGGCTGGAGCTATGGATGGCATAGATTGGGGGTTGGGGGCTATGCTAGGGCCTCCCTGGTAGGATGGCTGGAGCTCAGATGGACCTGTGTGGTCTTAAGGCTCTCCATACAGAAAGTGCCCTGCTGGGATGACTGAAGCTGAAGTGTGTACAGGCCAAAGCTTCAGAGTAGCACAGGGTGTGGCAGGGACATCCTGGGGTGCTATGTGTAGGGGGCACCCTGACAGGACAGCTGTAGCTAAAGTGGGCATGGGCAGAAGTGGTTCCAGGTTTCTCCATACAGGTGTCCTGGCAGGACAGCTAAAGCAGTAGTGGGCATGGGCTGGTGTAATCCTCGGGCTCTCTGAGCAAAAACTGCCCTGACAGGACAGCTGAAGGTGGAGTGGGTGTAAACCAAAGTGTCCCAAGGCTCTCCATACAAAGGGTGCTCTGACAGGAAAACTGAAGCAAAAGTGAGTGTAAGCCAGGGCATTCCGAGATGCTCAGTGTAAGAGGTGCCCTGGTGGGGAAAAGCAGGTGTCAGCCAGGAGGTCCCAGAGCACTCCTCATTGGGGATGCCCTAGGAAGCTGTCTGAAGCGGAAGTGCGGTGGGCCTGTAGTGTTCTGAGGTGCTTGTACCTGTATTGTCTTGCTGCAAAGACTGTAGCTGTAGTGTGCACTGGCCAGTGGTGCCCTGGTGTGTACTGCCTTGAGGCCTCCTTAGTGTTACAGTTTGGGTAGTATGAGCTAATGGCCCTGGGCTCACTGAAGCAACAGGTTGGTTAAGGTGCTGGGACCCTGTTCCTTTTCATATTATGAAGGTGGAGGGGGGACATAAACTGAGGTTTTCACCAGCCCTTCCAACTGGAGAGATTTCCAGCAATCATTGCCACTCCCACTCCTGCCATTTAGCAAAGTTCCAAGGCTGTTTTTTTTATTTGTTAGTTGCTTTTTTAAATCACAGTTTTTTCTTCTATATCCCAGTTGTATCTGGGGCTTGTGTGGGCTAGGGACCTTGGGGTGACAAACTGGCTATGGCATCTGGAACCTGCTCCTATCTGTCCTCTCAGGTAGAGGGGAAGTACAAACTGTGGCACTAGCTGGCTGCTTTGACCCAGAGAGAGTTCCAGCAGCTCTTCCAAAACTTGGCAGAGTTCTGGGGATGGATCTTTTATAAACTAGTTGCTGTTTTAAATTGTGGCTTTTTTCATTGTGCCCTAGGGTAGATGAATCCACTCATGGTTTCTCAGTACTATACCTCCCCACCCACTGCAGTTCATAGTGTTGGGGTTGGGGGTTTCCTTCATTATCATGTCTCTGTTTCTCTTGCCATTCTCTCTGTTTTTTGTTGTTGTTGTTGTTGTTGTTGTTGTTGTTGTACAGAAACTGTTCAGTCAATCCCCAGTTCTTCAGGAGGAATTGATGTATAAAAAGCTATAAAATTGGTGTGTCCATGGAGGTGAGTTCAGGCCTATCCTAGATCAGAACCTTGACTCCATTTTTAGATGTCTGATTTCTGACAGCTTTAGTTTCTACCCTTTTGCCTTTGTGCCTCACAACTGGACAAACAGATAAGAAACTCTGGATATTCCTTCCTTTGGTGCCAACAGGAGATTTCAAACCACAAGCTTTTACCTTATGAGATTGGGAACTATCACCCCAGACCCATTCCCTAAGCACAATAAAAACCCAGGCTTATTTCCTTTTCTTGCTGTCTCAAGCCACTTCAGGCCTGTTTGAGAGGAATGCCCTCCTCTCCAGTGACCTCAGTTATGTAAGTAATAAACTTTGTCACATCTTCTTGGTATATGGTTGCATCATCAGCTGTGACATCTGGACCAAACCTAGGTGAGGGTCCATCTGCCTCTATAGGTGATCATAATATGGACTCAAAAAATGGAAAATAAAAATAATGACCCCTAAAATCCTGGTTAATTTTTTACAGGATTTCTTTATGTAATAAGCATCCCTAGTGCATTCAAAAGAGCATATATAATTCAAAAGATCTTCCCAAATTTAACCCTTTTCATAATGCAAGCAGAGGCAACTCTGATCTTATTTTAAAGATGAAAATATTCCAAATTCTTGAGGGTAAGAGCAGCTGAAGTGACTGGTGGCTAGATGAGGGAACTCTGAACTTATTTGGGACTATGAACAAAATGGACATATTTTCCTGAATGAATAATGAGCTCTTCCATGTGGACTGTGACTTAATTTGTATTCTGAGAGAAGTTGATTTATTAGAGCACATGAAGATGGAAGGAACCATGAGTGAACATCCAGGCTACCTGTGTTACTTCAGCCCCCCTTCCAGCATCTGTGACCAACCTAATTCTTTGACCAAGTGGCCAATCACTTTCTGCTATAATCGTTCCAGTGAAGGTTAGTCCTTCTTTAGACAACTCTGATTTATAGAAAATTCTTTCATCTATTGGTCTACCCTGACCTCTTAGCTCTACTCATTGTGGCTGCCTAGAGCCATCTGATACATCTTCCTTGTATTCAGAAGTCCCGCTTTGATTTACTCAGTGTCTGATCTGCTCACCTATGCCCTCTTTTCCACCCAGCCATACCAGCTGAACACTGTAGAGTCACATCTACATCCATACTACCCACCGACTACAAACATCACAAGAAAATACAGAAGACCAAATTACTAACTGCTTTTTTGCAATGATGAGCTGTCTATGGGAACTCTTCATATTCAGTAATTGTGATGAGGGAAAGCCCTTTATGTGCTGCTCAGAACTGATGGTTGATTTATGCTCCAGCACCAGTAGGCATGTTGAGTATATTATGCTTTTACTGGCAAAGAAAACCCGTTTACTTGCTTCTGCTATAATAATACACCCTCCTTTCTTAGTCTATTCTGACAGAAGCAGTATGAATGCACCTTTGGTTCTAACATACTCTATTTATAGCCCCATTGCCAAGTAGGCTATATTTATTACAGTGCTGGATTTGCACATTATCATTCTGCGTCTATGAAGGCAGGTACAGATGTATACAGGGGGCCTTCCTGGTCAAGGCAGGAGAGGGAAATCTTGGGGCTGTCTAGTCCTTGGCTGCCTCCCGATGATAGTTGTGAAAATAACCTTGAAGGTTAAACAAAAGTCCTATGTCCAACATAAAGAATAGAGCTGACATTTGATGGAAAACACTAGGTAGGCTGTGTGTCTACCCAGAGGAATTTTCATAGTCAAAGGCTCCTAGTTTTATTACAGACCCTATCTTACCATAAAAACTTGATTTCTGGGGCACCTGGGTGGCTCAGTTGGTTAAGCATCTGACTTCAGCTCAGGTCATGATCTTGCCATTCCCCAGTTCAAGCCCCGCATCAGGCTCTGTGCTGACAGATCAGAACCTGGAGCCTGTTTCAGATTCTGTCCTCCCTCTCTCTCTGCCCCTCCCTGCGAGAACTCTCTCTCTCTCTCAAAAATAAATAAACATTAAAATTTAAAAAACTTGATTTCTATTACAGGTGCACTTCTGAATAAAGTGTCTTTTTTTGTTGTTTTGTTTTGTTTTGTTTTGTTTTGTTTTTTTAGAATTAACCATAATTTGTTATCTCCTTGATGTATTTGATTTCTCTTGGGAGACATTATTTTGAAAGCTTACAGAAAATTTGTCTTGCACAAACCTTTTATTTTTGTATACCTTCCAGTGATTTGGTTAGAGAGAGGGAGAACTTGAGAACAAAGTCCTAAGAAATATTTCCTGGGTTTTTAAAACCCAGGAAAGGCTAACAAACAAAGAGAATTTTAAAAGTACTATCCATATGTAAACTGGAAAAGAGCCTATGTATATACTAGCCTGTTGAAGACATAGAGGAAGAATTGGCAGAGAGATTGAGGACCTCATGATGAAGTGAGAGTGCAATGGGAGGTGACAGATAAAGGGTTTCACATCTCTTCTGGCTATAAGGGCTAATCCAACATTCTGGCCTTCAAAACTTTGTCTTCACTTACTTCCTCCACTAAAATTCCCTCTTCCTATATTTTATCTATTAAAATGCTCTCCATTTTTCAAGTATCACAGCAATGCTAGCAAAGAGGGTGTTTGTGCACAAGATAGACATTTTTCAATTAAAAGAAATTCAAATCTCAAAGTTCAATGTTCAGTATGACAAGGCAAAACTTTCTTTTTTATTATTTTTGAGTAAGAAATACTTATTGTTTTGTTTGACTATATGACACTCAATGTTAAATTAGTTGTAGGCGCATAACATAGTGATTCAACAACTCTGTACATTATGCTAGGTCCACAGGTGTAGGTATCATCTCTCACCATACACTGCTATTACAATACCACTGACTATATTCTCTACTCTGTACCTTTTATTTCCTTGACTTACCTGAGTTATTTATTCTATAACTGGAAGCCTGTATCTCTCACTACTCTTCACTCATTTTGCCCAACCGATCAGTCCCCTTCCCTTTGACAACCATCAGTTTGTTTTCTGTATTTACAGGTCTAATTGTGCTATTTGTTTAGTCATTTATTCTGTTTCTATGGGTTACACATAAAAGTGAAATTATATAATATTTGTCTTTCTCTGACTTATTTCATTTAGCACAAGACTTTCTGGGTTTATCCATGTTGTTGCAAATGGCAAGATCTCATCCTTTTTTTATGGCTACGTAAAGTTCCATTGTATTTATATATCACATCTTCTTTATCCATTTACCAATCCATGAAAACTTGGGTTGCTTTCATATGTTGGCTATTGTAAATAATGCTGCAAAAATATAGGAGTCCAAGTACCTTTTTAAATTAAAGTTTTCATTCCTTGTGTTAATACCTGGTATTGGAATTATTTGAGTCACATGGTACTCAATTTTTTAAAAAAATAAAAAAAAATTTGACAAAACTCCATACCATTTTTCCAGAGTGGCATTTCCACCAACAGTGTATGAGTTTCTTTTCATCCACATCTTCACCAACACTTGTTTTTTCTTGTGTTTTTGATACTAGCCACTCTGACTGGTATGAAGTAATACTTTATAATGGTTTTGATTTGCATTTCCCTGATGATCAGTGATGTTGAGCATCTTTTCATATACATCTGCCCTCTTTGGGAAAATATACGTTCAGGTCTTCTGTCCATTTTTAAAAATGTTTATTATTTTTGAGAGAGAGATCTAAAGCAGGCTTCACCCTGACAGTGTAAAGCCTGATGCAGGGCCCAACTGCATGAACTGTGAGAACCCGACCTGGGCTGAAGTCGACACCTACCAATTGAGTCACCCAGGCACCCCTCTTCTGTCAATTTTTAATTGAAGTGTGTGTGTGTGTGTGTGTGTGTGTGTGTGGTGTGTTTTGCTGTTGAGTTGTAGACATTCTTTATATATTTTGGATATTAATGCCTTTTCAAATATATTATTTGCAAATATCTTCTCCCATTTAGAAGGTTGCCTTTTTGTTTTGTTCAAGGTTTCCTGTGCTGTGTAAAATTTTGTCACTTTGATGTAGTCCCAAAAGTTTATTTTTGCTTTTGTTTCCCTTTCCTCAGGAGACATATCTAGCAAAATGTTGCTAAAGTTGATGTCAAAAGAAATTGCTTTCTATGTTCTCTTCTAGGAGTTTTAAGAAATCTGGTCTTACATTTAAGTTTTTAATACATTTTGGGTTTATTTTGTGTTTGGTGTAAGAAAGTGGTCCAGTTTCATTCTTTTGCATGTAGTTGTTCAGTTTTTCCAGCACTATTTGTTGAAGAAACTGTCTTTTCCTCATAGCATATTCTTGCCTCCATTGTTGTAGACTAACTGACCATATAATGTGGATTTATTTTAGGGATATCTATTCTGTTCCACTGTGTGTCTATTTTTGTGCCAGTACCGAACTGTTTTGATACTATATTTTTTTAGTATATCCTGAATTTTGAGATTATGATACCTCCAGCTTTGTTCTTTCTCAAGATTGCATTGGGTTTTGCAGTTTTTGTGGTTCCATACACATTTTACCTATATTTGTTCTAGTTCTGTGAAAAATGTTGTTGGTAATTTGATAGTTATTGCATTGAATCTGTAGATTGCTTTGGGGAGTATGGACATTTTAACAATATTAATTTTTCCAATTCATTCGCATGGAATGTTTTCATTTGTTTGTGTCACCATTAATGTCTTTCATTAATGTATGAGAGTTTTCAAAGTATAGGTCTTTACTTCTTCGGTTGAGTTTATTAAGTATTATATATATTTGTGCAATTATAAATAGAATTATTTTCTTAATTCCTCTTTCTGCTCCTTTGTTATTAGCGTATAGAAATGTTGGTTTCTGGGTATTAATTTTGTATATTGCAACTTTACTGAATTCATTTATTACTTCTAATAGTTTGCTGGTGGAGTCTTCAGGCTTTTCTATGTATAGTATCATGTCATCTGCAAATAGTGACAGTTTAACTTCTTCCTTAACAATATGGATGCCTCTTATTTTTTTCTTCTGTAATTGCTGAGGCTAGGACTTCCAGTACTATGGTAAGTGGGAGTGGCAAGAGTGGACATCCTTGTTTCTGATCTTAAAGGAAAAGTTCTGGTTTTGGTATGTTCAGATTTTCTGTTTCTTCCTTAGTTTTGGAAGGTTGTATGTTTATAGGAATTTATCATTTCTTCTTGGTTCTCCAGTTTGTTGGCATGTAATTTTTTGTAGTAGTCTCTTATAATTGTATTTCTGTGGTGTCTCTTGTTATATTTCTTCTACTGTTTATCATTTTGTTTATTTGGGTCCTTTCTCTTTTTTTTTTTTTTCCTGATTAATCTGGCTAAAGTTTTAACAATTTCATGTATCTTTTCCAAGAATCAGTTCTTGGTTTCATTGATCTTTTCTATTTTTTTTTTAATTTTTTTTTAGTCTTTATGTCATTTATTTCTGCTTTGGTTTTATTATTTCCTTTCTCTACTAACCTTGGGCTTTATTCTTTTTTTCTAGTTTCTTTAGGTGTAAGATTAAATTGTTTATTTTAGCTTTTTCTCATGTCTTCAGGAAGGTCTATATTGTTATATATTTTCTCCTCTTAGAACTACTTTCCCTGAGTCCCAAAGATTTTAGGCCATTGTGTTTCATTTGCATTAGTTTCCATACATTTTTTGATTTCTTATATGACTTCTTTGTTAACCCATTCATTGTTTAGTAGCATGTTGTTTAGCCTCTATGTATTTGTGTTTTTTCCAGGGTTTTTTGCTTGTTTTTTGTTTTCTGTTTTTTGTTTTTTTGATTGATTTCCACTTTCACTTTCATACTGTTGTGGTGGAAAATATGCATGTTATAATTTCAATCTTAAGTTTGTTGGGCCCTGTTTTGTGGCCTAAAATACAATCTACCCTGAAGAATGTTTCTTATGCACTAGAAAAGAATGTGTATTGTGTTTTTTGGGATGGGATGTTCTATATATATTTGTTATGTCCATCTGGTTTGAATTGTCCTTCAAAGACACTATTTCCTTATTGATTTTCTGCCTGGATGATCTACCATTGATGTACATTAAGTGTTAAAGTCCCCTGTTATTGTATTGCCATCAATTTCTCCCTTATGTCCATTAATATTTTGCTTTATGTATTTAGGGGCTATCATATTGGGTGCATAGATGTTAACAATTGTTATATCCTCTTGTGTAATTGTTTTCATTATCATTATGTAGCACCCAAGTTTATCTCCTATTACAGTCTTTGTTTTAATGTCTATTTTGTCTGATAGTGGTATAGCTAGCTACCCTGGCTTTTTTTTCACTTGCATTTGCATGATAAATGTTTTTTCCATCTCTTCATTTCTAGTTCTTGAATGTCTTTAAGTCTCAAGTGAATCTCTTGTAGAGAGTGTATAAAGATGGGTTTTGATTTTTTTTAATTTAAAAAATTTTTTTTACATTTATTTATTTTTGAGAGACAGAGACAGAGCACAAGTGGGGGAGATGCAGAGGGAGAAGGAAACACAGAATCCGAAGCAGGTTCCAGTCTCTGAGCTGTCAGCACAAAGCCCGACTCGGGGCCCGAACCCACAAACCGTGAGATCATGACTTGAGCTGAAGCCAGATGCTCAACTGACTGAGCCACCCAGACGCCCCAATGGGTTTTGATTTTTTTATGAATTTTGCCAACCTATGTCTTTTGATTGTAACATTTGAACTATTTTCATTTAAAGTAATTTTTGATAGGTATGTACTTATTGTCATTTTAGTAAAGGTTTTCTGGTTATTTTTGTAGGTTTCCTCTCTTCCCTTCTTTGCTTACTCTTTTTGTGATTGAGAAGTTTCTGTAGTGTTATGTTTGGCCTTATTTCTCTTTATTTTTTGTGTTATCTATTGTAGGGTTTGGGTTTTTAGTTATGAGGTTCATATAGATAATGCTAAGTGTACAGCAGTCTATATTAAGATGACCATCATTTAAGTTTGAACACATTAAAAAAATACTTTTTGACTCCCTCTCCACGTTTGTCTATATGATGTCATATTTTACATCTTTTTATTCATAATATTCTTATATGTAATTATGGCCTTTTCTACTTACAGAAGTCCTTTTAACATTTCTTTTTAGGCTGATTTAATGGTGATAAACTCTTCTAAATTTTGTTTGTGTGGAAATTCTTTATCTGTCCTTTAATTCTGAATGATAATATTGCTGGGTAGAGTATTGTTGGTTGTAGCTTGTTTTTTTTTGGTTTGTTTGTTTTTTTCTTTTCAGCACTCTGAATATATTATGCCACTTCCTTCTGGCCTGCAATGTTTATGCTAAAAAATCAGCTGAAAACCTTATGGGATTTCACTTGTACATAACTTTTTGCTTCTTTCTTGCTGCTTTTAAATTTTCTCCTTATCTTTAACCTTTGGCATTTTAATTATTATGTTTTATGGTGTGGACTTTTTTGGGGTCCATCTTGTTTGGAACTCACTACACTTTCTGAACCTGGATGTCTATTTCCTTTTCAAGGTTAGGGAAGTTCTCAGCTATTATTTCTTCAAATAAGTTTTCTGCCCCTTTCTGTCTCTCTTCTCATTGTGAGACACCTATAATGTGAAGATTTGTTTGCTTGATGGTGTCTAAGAGACCCCTTAATCTATCTTCAGTTAAAAAATTCTGTTTGGTGAAATAAAAATCTGTTTAATTTTTGCTGTTCAACTTGGGTTCTTTCTTATTGATGTGCTCCGCATTCACCAATCTACTTTTGGTCCCCTCTAGAGTATTTTACAGTTCAATTATTGTATTCTTGAACTCTGCTTCTTTTTAAATATTTTCTATCTATTTGTTGAAGTTCTTAGTGAGTTCTCCCACTCTTCCATCAAGCCCATTGAGCATCTTTGCAATCATTACTTTAAATTCTTTGTCAGGCATAGTGCTTATCTCTTTTCATTCAGTTCTATATCTGAGGTTTTATCTTGTTTTTTTCTTTTAGAGCTTATTCCTTTTTCTTCATTTTGCTTGACTTTTTGTTTTTGTTTCTATAGATTAAGCTGCACAAAAATTTCTCTAAACTTGAAGAAGTGGTTTTGTCTGTGGTCATTTCTTATGTAGACTTTTTGTATTTTGTGACTTTTGTTGGCTGGCTAGAACTTTGGCTGTCATGGGCTGTGAATTGTGGATGCTGGGGCTGCACTGGTGGGATAGCCAGAGTTGAAGTGGGTATGGGCTGGTACAGTCCTAAGGATCTTCATGCAGAGACTGTCCTGGCAGGACAGCTGCAGCTAAAGTGGAACAAGCTGAGGAGTCTCATGGGTCTCCACATGGGTGTCCACATGGCAGGACACCAAAGCTGAAGGTAATGAAGGCTGTGATAGTCCCTGGGCTGTCTGCAACATGGGTACCTAGAAGGACAGCTAAAGCTGAAGTGGGTACAGTTTGGGTGGTTCCCTTGATTATGCAGAGAACACCCTGCAAGAGAGCTAATACTGAAGTGGGTGTAAGCTGGGGTGTTCCAAAGCTCTCTATGCAGAGGATGCCCTGGCAGGGCAGTTGTAGTGAAGTGGGTGCAATCCAGTGTGGTCTCTGGGTTTTCCATACAGAAGATATCCTGGCAGAATAGCTGAAGCTGAAGTCAGTGAAAGTGCAGGAGGGGGGAGTCCCAGGGCTAGAAACAAAGGGGTCATCTTGGCAGGATTGCTGAAGCTAAAGTGGGTTTAAATCAGGATGTTGCAAAACTTTCCCAGGTACCCTGTCAGGGTAGCTAGAACCTAAGTGGGATATAGACTGGTGGGTCCTGGGGAGCTTCATGCAAGGGGTCGCTGGTGAGACAGCTAAAGTGAAAGTGGGCATCAGCCAGTGTGGTCCCTGTGCTCTCAGTGCAAAGAGTGTTCTGGCAAGATAGTGGATGCAAGCCAGGGCGTCCTGGGTCTCTTTATACTCAGGGAGCACTGTTGAGGCCACTGAAGCTGAAGTAGGTGCAAACCAGGGTGTCCTCAGGTGTCCCATGCAGAGACTGCCCTGGTGGGGCAGCTGGAACCAAGGCAGGAACAGGTCAGGGGTTCCTGGACAAGATAAACCTTTCTGACTTCAGCCTATGCATTCCCTATTCCATACCATATTTTATTTATACCTCTCTGAAAGCTCCTGTAATCTTCAGACCTATATTAGTTATCTGAGTTCTCTTATTACATAAAAAGTCCCTTTAAGGCAAGTACTACATTTAACTCATCTTTGCATCCTCAGTTGAGTAAAACGTCTGATAAATATGACCTGCTCAATTGATATCTACTGTCAGATTCAATGCAATTTCTAAAACACATCTTTAGGGTACTTTTTACAGCAGATATTCTGACCGATTTAAATGTGACAACGTGTATCCCTTATGATGTCATTATACAGTGATATTTTTAAATCTTCATTTTCCATTATATTGGGATTAGATTGAAAAATTAGCAGGGGATAGGCCATCATTGTATCCTCAAAGGTTTTTGGTGAGGATCTATAGGATATGATAGAAGTTAAGGAAGGTATCAGATGATAGAATAATCACAGTTAGAACTCCTGAATTATTCCGTGACCATTATTTCAACTATGCATGGGTTTCGCTGTAGGGAATAATAGCAGAATGAGAATCTGGGCACCACTTTACTAAAAGCTATGCAGTTTAGAGCCCCAATCAAAGGCTGGCCCAAGGCCTAGGTAGTGCCTTTTATTTTCCTTTCTTCTCCACCTCCTGCCAGTTTACATCTACTTCTTGGGGCTGATATGTTTAGGTGTGCTTAAAGAAGGAGAGAGAGAGATATCTGAACTCCAGGATAAGCCTTAAGTTCACTTATCCAATAGCCAATGTAAGTGGAAAAGGATGTTTCTGGGGTTGGTGAAACCTGAGTTTATGCCTCCTAAAGACACATTGGTTGTGCTCATTAGTAATCATAGCCTTGAAGGAACTTTTTATGTAATAAGGGAACTAAGACAACAAATATAAGGCCAAATGTAACTAGAGCCATAAGAGAGGTGCAAATAGAATATGATATGATGTAGAGTGAGGTCAGAAGGACTTATCATGGAATAATTACTAGAGGACACAACCCTGCCAAGTTAACTTTATCCACTACCATGTGCTGGAAATGATGGGACAGAGGCCAGCCTGGTTGTGGACAAGAGACTGAAAAAAGTTCTCCTTTACAGATGACAGTTTGTGATTATGAAAATTCTGACCAAGAGTTTTTGGTCTTTCCATTTGTTTATCATGAAACTTTTTGTGTTTATGAATCCATTCTATGGAACCTGATTAGTTCCATGGTGAAGGTCAACTCCTGAACACATAGTTCCTCTACCATTGCTAACACTGTCTGTCTCTATGCAACTGTTATGCCAAAGCCTTATCATTCCCTTAACCTGATATGTTGATCTTTGTTCTTTGGCACACTATTCTCTTTGCCTAAAATGTACTCCCAGACTTGTCCAACTTATTGAATACTACTCATCTTTCAAGATGAAATGCAGGTTTGCAGAGCACAGGATGTCTAAGCTGACATTCTTGGGTAGAATTGAATTATTCCATTCATACTTATTTCATATTGTTCTGTTGCAATCATATGTTGTCAAAATGCTTCTTTCTTAGTCTGGAAGCATTTTAGTCTGAAAATAACATAGGCTTTCTATGTTATTTTCAGTGTCATTTGCCTAGTGTTAGGGGAAAGAGATGAGTATTTGCTAATGATTAGTGTTGAACAAATGAAAGAATGGAAGGAGCAAATAATCCAGAGGACCATGCAGGTGACTTTATCAATAATCACAAGCCCCTTGTTAATAGCATCTTGTAGAGAATGCAGTTGGAATGCCAAGATGATCCTTGTTAGCTTAGAACATATTTTCCTAGTTCAGATTATTTCAAAGAGGAAGTAGAAAGAATAATCTGCTCTTACCAAATATATAGAAAAGTATTTTCAAATGTTACAGATTACCATGTTGGTATATATATGATCAGAAGTTCAGCCCTTCCATGTTTTACCTTCATTACTAGAAGCAACAAAAATATTCTTAGCTATTATTTACCTTGTCCTTATTCTATGCCATCCATTTCACTCCTCACAAAAAACCTCATAAGAGAGGTGCTGTTTCTATTTTATAGAGGAGGTAAGAGGCTTTGTAAAATTAGGTCAATTGTCCAAATCATGTAGCTATTACATGGAGAAGGCAAGATTTACTCCCTGGTTGACTTGCACTAAACTCGATGTTCCCTAGATGTGATGACTGTTTCTTAAAGGTCAAACACAATTCCATAGGGTCCCTTTTCCCTTCAACCTTGAATTTTATTCCTTCTTGGCAAATGAGTCCAACGTGTTACAGGTGGTTATTGGTTGCCTTTTTTAATGATAAAGACACATTTTGAGTGATAAAAATATCAACATATGTTCTCATTCATGAAACTTTAGACTACTATAATCCTAGAATATAGATCTCAATAATATCTATGAGTCCTTCTGATTATTTTTCACATGATAAAATGAGATTCAGAGAGATTATCTGACTTTCCCAGATTACAGTATGAGTAGCAGAGCTGAAATTAGATGCTGGACTTCAAGATTTCCATTTTGTGTTTCTTTACATTTCAGTATACTGGGTTCTCCATTCCCCCTGCAGTCTTCAATCCCTTCTTCAGTTAATTACCTTATGCAAGGTAGATCATCTTTCTGTGCCAGGGTATAATTACTGCTCCAAGAAGGTTGCAGTGGTCCACTTCTCAATATTGTGAGGATGATAATTAAGAGCTATAAAACACTCCGGAACACACAGCATTATACAAACGCCAACGTGGTGCAAGCAAGTCTATTTCACAGTAATTAACCTGGCATCCAACAAGGGAGAGATCAGTAATTTGTGAATGACTTTGCAGAAATGACCATTTTTCTGTATCTTAAGAGTAACCCAGAATCAGGAAAAAGATCAAACTTTGCATATGAATGTATGACAAGATATTTTGTAGGTGACTATTATTTTTCTTCTTCAGTATTGTTCTTTAACAGACATGTACCTTTTTAATGGAAAGTGGAAATGCTGAGTTTTATCAACAATGAGCATAAATCGTCCATGAATCATAACTTTTGTATGTATTGTGTGTATTATTTCAAATTTATATATAAGCCTGGAGGATAAATAATTTCATCTCCATTGTATAGATGAGAAATGCAAGGCTGAGAAGATTAAGTAACTTGATTAGGACCAATTAAGCTAATAAATGATGAAGGTGGATTTTAACCCAAGTCTTTTTGGTTCTGGGGTTTTGCTTTTCTTTGTGATATATGACATTATCATAGTCAATAGGCTTTGCACCTTCAGTTGGTTTTCCAAGAATAATATAAATCCAGCACTGATCCATTCATACTCTTATGCTTGCCTGTCTTGGTAGTCAATGATCCACTGTTTCAACCTAGTGGATGGGCTAGCATCACAATCTAAGACCATGAGACACACTTAAATCCTTGTAACCTTTAAGGAGGGCACTGGTGATGAGCACTATTATATGTAAGTGACAGATCACTAAATTCTATGTGTGAAATCAATTTTACCATATATGTTAACTAACTAGAATTTAAATAAAAACTTAAAAAAATCCTTCTAATTTATATGCAGTCCAAACCCAAGACATTATTTACTTTAGTAGTCCAATCTAGAGTAGAAGTCACTATATTTCACCTCTTTTGTTTCCAGTTTGAGTAGGAAAAAAAAAAAAGATAATGGAGAACTGGAGAGACCAAAACAATTTTGGTTGCACCCTAATTTAAAGACAATTATTTCTACCCCAGGTTTTTCTTTGATTTTATGTATGTTATAATATACCTCCTTTAAAAATGTTTTATAATCATTTTTTTATATCATCATGTGTTTTTTTTTACAAAAACTAGTTATTTAATGGCTAAATGGTAATGTATTACACATGTTACTATGGTGTGTGTGTGTGCATGCATATATGTGTGTGTATAAAATTTTACTTATATGCAATTTCACTTATATGTATTTTTCTTTAATCATTTCCTAGTTTGGAAATTTAGGCTGTTTCCACTTTTATTTTTCTGTTAGAAATATTTATATATTCTACAATTTCAGATTTCATAGATCTTGCCTACTAATTTATTTCCTTAGAATTTGCAAAAAGCCTTTTAAAAAGCAAAGGTAAATACTTTTCAGATTTATATTTTTACAGTTATATTTTAGTTTATTGAAATTCTCTTAAGTTATGAAGTTTAAGCATATTATTAAGTAAAAGATCCCTAAGGTAATTATTAGGAAGTTATTGATTTTTTTTTTCTTTTTAAAAATAGACTTTGAATTTTTGAGTAATTTTAGGTTGACAACAACATTTAATAGAGTACAGAGAATTCCCATAAAGCCCCTGTCCCCAAAAGCATAATTTCACCTACTATAAACATCTCACATCAGAATATTACATATCCTAAAATTGATGAACTTACATTAACACCAAAGTTACCCAAAGTCAGTAGTTTACAGTAGGGTTCATTCTGCATAGTACATTCTGTGGGTTTTGACAAATGTATAATGACATGTATCTACCAGTATAGCATGATATAGAATAACTTCAGTGCCCTAAAAATCCCCTGAATTGTATTTATTCATTCCCCTCCCTCACAAAACTATTGATGTTTTTATTCTCTTTATAGTTTTGATTTTTCCAGAATGTCATATAATTGAAATCATGCAGTATGTACTTTCTCCAGATTTGATTCCATCACTTAACAGTAGGTATTTAAGTCTCCTCCATAACTTTCCATAACTTTACAGAAAAGTAAAGAAAAAAAAGCTTTTTTTTAAAGCACCAAATGATAATTCATTGTCTGCTTGTATCAATGTTTCTTTGTATATTCATCTGCTGAAATGCATCTTGAGTACCTTCAGGATCTGGCAAATATGAGTAAAGCTGCTATAAACATCTCTGTACAGTTTTTTGTGTGGACATAATCTCTCAGCTCCTTCGGGTAATTATCAAGGAAAGTGATTGCTGGATTGTATGGTACAAATGGGTTTAGCTCTGTAAGAAACTGCTAAAATGTCCTCCAATGAAGCGGTATTTCTTTGCATTCTCATAAGCAATGAATGAGTGTTCATGTTTCTCCACTTCCTCACTAGCATTTGGTGTTTGTAGTGTTTTGAAGTTTTGCCATTCTAAGAGGTATGCACTGGTATTTACAATTCATAATAACAAATGATATTGACCATATTTTCACAGGCTTGTTTGCCATCTGTATATCTTCTTGGGTGAGATGACTATTCAGATCCTTTTGGCCATTTGTTAATAGAGCATTTCATTTTTTTTAGTGTTTAGTTCTTAATTTTTTTTAACTGAAGTATGATTAACATACAATGTTATATTAGTTTCAAGTATACAACATGATTCAATAATTCTATCAGTGCTCATTGCATTAAGTGTAGTCACCATCTGTCACAAAACAATGTTGTTACAGTCACCTTGATTATATTCCATATTCCCTACTTTTCATCTCCATGACTTGTTTATTCTGTAAGTGGAAGTTTGTACCTCATAATCCACTTTTTCTATATTACCCATTCTCCCCACCTACCTTCCCTCTGGCAACAGCCAGTTTGTTCTTGGTATTTAAGAGTCTTTTTGTCTCGTTTTTTCCTTATTTGTTCATTTTTTTCTTAAATGCCACACATGAGTGAAATCATGTGGTATTTATTTTTGACTGACTTATTTCACTTAGAATTATACCTTCTAGGCCCATCGATGTTGTTGCAAATGGCAAGATCTCATTCTTTTCTTTGGCTGAGTAGTATCCCATCACAGTCACTCTCTCTCTCTCTCTCTCTCTCTCTCTCTCACACACACACACACACACACACACACAAACATCCATTCATCTATGGATGGACACTTGGATGGACACTTCCATATCTTGGCTATTAATAAATAATGCTGTAATAAACATATGGGTGCATATATATTTTTTTGAATTAGTGTTTTTGTTTTCTTAGGGTAAAAGCTCAGTAGTGGAATTATTAGATCATATGGTATTTCTATTTTTAATTTTTTGAGGGAACTCTATACTGTTTTCCACAGTGGCTGTATCTATTTGCATTCCCACCAACAGTGCATGAGGGTTCCTTTTTCTCCACATCCTCACTAATACTTGATATTTCTTGTCTTTTTTATTCTATTATGACAGGTGTTAAATGATATCTCATTGTGGTTTCAATATGCATGTCCCTGATGATGAATGATGTTGAGCATATTTTCATGTATCTGTTCTCCATCTCTATGTCTTCTTTGGAAAATGTCTAAAAAAAATAAAATGAAAAAGGTCTATTAAGTTCGTTGGCCCATTTTTATTTGGGTTTTTTTTTTTTTTGGTGTTTAGTTGTGAAAGTTCTTTATATATTTTGGATATTAACCTTTTATCAGATAATCAATTGCAAATATCTTCTCCCATTCAGTAGGTTACCTTTTCATTCTGTTTTCTTTGCTGTGCAAAAGACTTTTATTATGGTATAGTCTTAGTAGTTACTTTTGCTTTTATTATCCTTGCATGAGGTGATATGTCTAGAAAATGTTTCTATGGATGATGTCAAAGAAATTACTGCCTATGTGTTCTTCTAGGAGTTTTATGGTGTCAGGTCTCACATTTAGGTTTTTAATCCATTTTGAGTTTATTTTTGTATATGGTGTAAAAATCCTGGCCCAGTTTCATTCCTTTCCATGTAGCTGTATAGTTTTCCCAGAACCATTTATTAAAGATACTGTTTTATCTTCATTGTATATTCTTGTCTTCTTTGTCATAGGTTAAGTGACCACATAAGTGTGGGTTTATTTCAGGGATCTCTATTCTGTTCCAATCATCTATGTGTCTATTTTTGTGTCAGTACTATATTGTTTTGATTATTATAGCTTTGTAGTATATCTTAAAATTTGGAATTGTGATACCAACAGCTTTGTTCTTTCTCAAAATTGCTTTGGCTACATGGGGTCTTTTGTGATTCTATACAAATTGTTCTAGTTCTGTTAAAATGCAATTTGTGTGTTGATAGGGATTGCACTAAATCCGTAGATTGCTTTGGGTATATGGACATTTAACAATATTAGTTCTTCCAATCCATGAGCTTGGAATATCTTTACATTTTCTTGTGCCATCTTCAACTTAGTAGTGTTTTATGGTTTTCAGAGTTTGGACTTTCACTTCTGTGGTTAATTTTATTTCTAGGTATTTTATTCTTTTTGGTATAATTGTAAATGATTGTTTTCTTAATTTCTCTTTATACTACTTTGTTACTTTATACAATTTATACTACTTTATACTACTTAATGTATAGAAATGCAACACATTTCTGTATATTAATTTTGTATCCTGTGACTTTACTGAATTCATTTATCAGTTCTAGGTTTTTGGGGAGTTTGGGGATTTGGTATATATAGAATCATGTTACCTATAGGTAGTAACAGGTTCACTTCTTCTTTACCAATATGGATATCTTTTCTTTTTCTTGTCTTATTGCTTCATCTAGGACTTCCAATACTATATTAAGTGAAAGTGGTGAGAGTGGACATGCTTGTCTTGTTCCTGATCTTAAGGGATAAGCTCTCAGTTTTTTACCACTATGATGTTAACTGTGGATTTTTCATGTATAGCATTTGTTATGTTGAGATATGTTCCCTCTAAATCTACTTTGCTGAGGATTTTTATCATAAATGAATATTGTACTTTATCAAATGCTTTTTTCTCCACCTATGAGACAATATACGTTTTTCATCCTTTCTCTTGTTAATGTGATTATCACATTGATTAATTTGCAAATATTGAAGCACCCTTGTATCTGTGGAATAAACCCTATTCGTTTGTGGTATAGGAGTTCGGTTTGCCAGTATTTTGTTAAGGATTTTTTCATCAATGTTCTTCAGAGATATTGGCCTATAGTGTTGTCGTTGTTGTTTATAGTGTACTTATCTGGTTTTGATATTGGGATAATGCTGGCCTCATAGAATGGGTTTGGAAGCTTTCCTTATTATCTTTTGGAATAGTTTGAGAAAAGCAGGTATTAATTCTTAAAATGTTTGGTAGAATTCACCTGTGAAGCCATCTAGTCCTAGACTTTTGTTTGTGGGAATTTTTTTTTTTTTATCACTGATTCAATTTCATTTCTAATAATTGTTCTGTTCAAAGTTTCTATTTCTTCCTGATTCAGTTTTAGGAGCTCATATATTTTTAGGAATTCATTCATATCTTCTAGCTTGTCCAGTTTATCAAGCAATTTTACATAATAGTCTCATAATTCTTGGTATTTCTGTGTGTCAGTTGTTATTTCTCTTCCTTCATTTCTGATTTTGAGTTCTCCTTTTTATATTGATGAGTCTGGCTAACAATTTATCAATTTTATCTTTTCAAAGATCTGTTCTCTCTCTGTCTCTCTCTAGTTTTTATTTCTGCTCTTATCTTTATTTCCTTCCTCCTACTGCCTTTGGGCTTTGTTTGTTATTCTTTTTCTACATCCTTTGTGTCTAAGTTGTTTCAGATTTTTCTACCTTCTTGAGGTAGTCCTGTATTGCTATAAACTTCCCTGTTAGAGCCGCTTTTGCTGCATCCCAAAGATTTTGGATACTATGTGTTCATTTTCATTTGTCTCCATGTCTTTTTTTTAGTAAATTATTATTAACTAATAATATCTCCATGTGTGTTTACATGTGAAATTAGCTATTTTGTCTTCTTTGGCATTCCATTCAGACATCTGATTAAAATAAGGCATCACAGTGATTAAAATTACAAATATGATTCACCTTGAACTTTTTGTCTTGTTTTATGGCCAAGGACTGTGTGCTTACACAAACAGTAGGGTGGTCAAACCTGCAAATTAAAAGCCAATTAGGTGGAGAGAAAAAATGAAGGAGAAAAAAAAAAGCCTCTAGTTGTCTATTCACTATCAGGATTTCCAAAATCATATATGGATAATTGATTTAGTCCCTATTTCCATGGCAACCAAGTAGTTTTAATACCAAAAATACCTGTGCTTTGCCTTACCTTATCTCATCAGGTTGACTTGCAGTCTGTAGGTCTACCATATTCATTTGCATGTAGCAAGGTGACAGCCACCTTAAACCCTCCTTTGACAACTCAATGAGCACATTCTCTTCTATCCATAACTGCATCTTGAGATGAGCACTCAACCCAAATCACATCACTGACGGACAAGAAGCCTCCATTCCATTCAAAAACCTCTATATGTGTTACTGGGAAAGTAAATTCTTCCACTTACTCGCCTGTGGTGAAGCTTTCAGGTACACAAAGTTTGCTTAAAACTGACAGTAAGAAAGTCAAAACCAGGCTGGGAGACATCACCTGAGCCCCAAATGCAGCTGTGCCTAATGATTAGGAATGTATTCCTACTCTTTACCTATGAGCGCACTCCTAATCTTTTAGTACATGTGTCAACACTTTCCTTTCCTTGTAAGCCAAGGTGAATCAGACTTCCTGTCCCTAACAATTCAAAGTCCTAACTTCAAGAATCCTCTACTTTCCTTCAAAACATTTGTTAGAGTGTATTTTTATTATTTTTTTGATGCCAGCTTTTTTTCCTAGGCTGTAGTCTCTGCTCAAGCAGCAGCATCTTATATATCCATATGCATCTCAATGCCTAGAATAGTTCTAACCCTTAATATTGAATAACTGAAAAAACAATTCAGGCCAACCATTTTCTTAAAAAGTTAAGAAGATTAAGAAGTTTTCCAAAAAGCTTAAGAAGTTAACATTATGGGGCTACTTTTATATGTGTGAGAGATATCTGTTGTTTCAAGATGATAATATATGCCGAAATCCTTAAATTTACAGAGTGGTCATCTACAGAGTTAAAGATTGCCCATGAGCTCTATTTTGAATGATACAAAGGGCCTCCTTCTTCCTGTATGAACTTGAGTAAACTATTTTTCTAAGCCTCACTTTGCTCACCAGTGAAAGGTGTTCACCTCAAGGCAGGCACCTGTAGGTAGCAGCCTCTTGGTAAGCCGAATTACTATTAGTACAAATGAACTTACCAGATAGCCAGAGGAGAAAAGGGGATAACCAAAGCACTTGAGTGGACAAAAGCAAAGGCCAAGGGCTGCATAACACTGACATTTTTATTAGAATTCATTTGTAACAAATGGAACTTGTGTCAGCAAAGAACTGATTTTCATACAGACTTCTTTCGCCACCAATGTAACGAAGTAAGAAAATAAAAAGCACGCCTTTCATTCTGTAAAACATTTACGCGTACTACTAATTAGAGGTAATTGTATTTTTTAACAAGCCATTTTACAAGTTATTTTTTTTTTTAATTTTTCAGTCTATGCATCCAAAACGAGAGCAAAGAACACAACTGTTATTATCTTTGTAAAGACACTCCAAGCTTGAATGGCAAAGCCACATACAGATGGATAGGATGGATCTGTAGCCTTCTGATCTCTGCTGGAGTATCAGGGCACCCATAAACCCCAAGGAAATCAAAGCCCATAAAGGAAAAAGAAAAGGGAATTAAAAATAAAAAGGAGGGACTAAAACAAGGCAAACCCAAAAATAAACAGGAAAGAAAAAAATCTCTACGTTACTGAAGAATTTTTTCCCTTCCTGCATCGATGTTGTGTTATTTACATACACACAAATGAATTTCTGAAGCAGTTTCTTACAGATGGGTTCAAGTAATAACATTATTGGGTGTAGAATCAATAGGGCAGTGCATAGTACAAAGGTATAGAAAGTGCAAAGTTCCCTAGAGGCCCTTCCCTCCCCTGGCTGTCCTCGCCGTTGTCTAACCATGCAAATCATTTTTAAAAAAGAGCTAAAATAAAGTTCTGTACAAATCACTTTTTATATATTTTGATTTTTTTTTTTACCATTGTAACTAATTACAAAATTATACATAACTACACGTACATAGGTAAATAATAGCACCGTACTGGTTATGATGATGAAAATAATTGGAAACTTGAAAGTTTATGGTTATGGTAGATAAAGATGTTTACCTGGGAAAATCAAACTAGAATGGTTGCACAGAGTGGAATGCACATCAATGACAGTAAGGGAGTTAGTTCTCTGAACAGCGCCTAAACAGTAAGATACCTAGTCTCCGCCTCGTTTGTATGGTATGCATCCCATTGATTTTCTTCTTGTGATTATTCTCCTCTTTCCCTTTGCCAAATGGACAGTTTTTACTTCAGGGAGAGAAACTGCTCACTGGCCAGTTGTCTTTGTGCGTTAGACACCATCATATTCTACATGTCTAACATGGCATGTCTGCAAGTCTGTCTGACCCCCTTTGTTTCACTAAATGAAAATCACAGCACTCAGTAATCTGGCACTTGGATAAATTTCCAAAAGATACAAAGTAAAAGAAAACAACAGATCCACATAGTGCACATTCTTCTCTGGTTCTGATGTAGGTTAGAGAGTCTCATTCTGAGGTAGCCTTCTAGATACTTTTTTTTTTTTTTTTAAGTATTATTATTTTTTTTTCTTTCTTTTTTTTTTCCTTTTTTTTTCTTTTTTATACAAAAGTGCTCAAATAAGATGCTTGCAAGTGTTTGGTCTCTTGGATTTCATTCTACTAGTAATGGTAAAATGTGGAAAACAAAAATCTTTGTATTGTATGCTGAACACCAATGAAGTTAAAATTAAACCAAAATATTCTATCTATACCAAAACTCTTTAGGAGTTCCTTGGATATTTTGAGGGTTCTTTAAAATCATATAAGATACGGCAAACTCATGCCATTATACATGGCTTACTATAGCAATTTTGTTGGAAAATTTGGAATTATATTGGAAAATAAACAGTTGCTCAATTTCCCCTTTTAGAAAAATCCTAATGGACTAGTGCATATATTCCAAAGTTGACAATGATATTTATCACTAAAATAAGTTTGGTGTAGTTACTGAATGTTACAGAATAGATTTGGAAAGGATTCTAAATAAAACAAGTAGCTTTTCCTGATGTTGGCAATCATGAAAGGAAGGGCCCTGATTATCCAAGTGCTTTGGGCTGGTACAATCACTAACATCCCCGACTTAGTTGAAAACTAGGAATGCATATTATTCAAAGAGTTTTTGTACATGTGGTAAACAGATAATGCTTTAATTGGAAGAGTAACATATATGAACAACTAATGAAAATAACCAAAAGCTAAAAAGAAATGCTATTAAAATAGGCATCAATTATAAGGCACTCTAAATGCATAACTAAAACCAAAAGGAAAAGTACAGCACTTGCCAGGAGTGCTGTATGCCACAAAATGTTTCTGACTGAACAGAGTAACATGAGTTTGGCTTTGCCCCTGTTACATATCATAAATGCAAGTTTCATAGCACATACTATAGACAATATACGGTTGAATACATTGTTTTTAAACAACTTGATAGCTGATATATTACAACATTCTCCCCTCCTAAAGGGATATGCACTGACCTTTCCCACATGCACACCTCTTAGATAGTTAATTTTTTTATTGCACTAGAGTGTTAGAAATATTGAACTTTGTTGGAAGCCTGGCTAACAAAGGATATCTGAATATGAGTAGGTGGGTGGGGGGAGACTGGGTAGGAAATTAGGGGGTGAGGTTTGACAATCACTGATGTGCATTCCTCATTTCCTTTAAAATTAAAACTTTATGATATTAAGAAATACCCATATGTCATAAAATTAATAACAAATTGAAAAAGATGTTTATAATAGCTTTTCTACCTAAAAAAAGACCCAAAAAAACAAAAACAAAAACAAAACAAAAAACAAAACAAAATCATGGAAGAACTGAATGATAGCTATATCTATCTTTTTGTGTGGACACACTGTCTATATATACATAGACACCCCTGTAAAATATGGATATATATGTATATATGTTAGCAGCAACTTTATACTTTGCGCCTCCCTGTTGATTCCAAAAATAAAACAAAACAAAATGAACTTCTCTTTTACTGTTTGAAGAGAACGGGTACTTTCTTACCAACCAAAACTGAACAGAAGTGTAAAAGTAATCTGACAAGACCAATACTGTAGATTAAGAATATTGCACAAAAATGTGCAAATGTTCAAATTATTTGATTATTTCTACAGCAAGATATTACAGATAACAGTTCTACAGCTTAAAAAAAACCTACAATTTGGAAATAAAAAATGAAGAGTTATGTATCTTTTTTTAAAATTCACTTTATCGAATGATACATTTTGTTAAAAAAAAGTTTACACAGTTAAAAATGAAGCACAGGTCAGCAGTATCTTTACAATACTAAAAAACTAAATCAAAGACTTTCTTTTTAAACATTTCCCCCCATTCCCCCTGAAATGTTATTATGAGCAGTATGGTGGGAAGGGGCGATGTCGCAGCAGAGTCCATTTTATCCTATGAGAAGCCACACCAGCAAACATCTTGCACTGAACTGCAGGACTCTGGCAATTTCTCCTCACACCTAACAAGCAATCCTGAACAAGATGGTGGTTCTTTGCTGTGATTTCTTCTTCCCTTTATTTTGAATCCTTGAGGTGTCTGTAAATAAAATCCTTCAGATGCCTCATCAGTCAGGATTCTCTTTATTATTTTTCAGGTTAGATTATTAAACTGTGAATTCTTGGTCCACCCAAAAGAGTTTGTTTTTATTTTGTTTTGTTTGTAATAGTCCCACTAAGTGGTAGTTAGCTAGAAGTTAAGAAGGACTTCTCGAGTGCCCTGTATGGCTCAGAAGAGACTCCGTGGATACTGAAGGGCCTGCAGTAAGAACCCAAAGGGGGTCAGGGGTTTCTACGTTGCATAGTGATCAAAGCTGCCCAGGTACTCCAGTGCGGCTCGGTAGCAGAACTGGTACTGGTCCTACAAGAGACCAAGCATGGGAAGAAACAGGACAAGTGGCTGTGAGTACATTTTAATAGAAAGATGAAAATCAAATTCCAAAACCAGTTACAACTGGATGGGGGCAAAATCACTATTCTCATCAATTAATTCAATCCAATGATCGATCCGTTTTAGTGAGCAAAGAATGATCAGCCTCATGGGGTGTCTGTTCACTTCACCAATCAGTTTGACTAAAATAGTCTCCTTATTCCTAAGTTGTAATGGCTAGAGTGAATATTATCTTCCAGACAGTGTGAGCATTTCTCCAAGCAGTACCAAACAATTACCAATACCGAACATGTGAACATATCACTGCTGTCTTTTACAACTATCTGCTTATTTGTGATAACTTATTCTCAGTTTGCAATATTAAAGAGAGGCTAATTCAGACACACATTGTCCTGAGAAAAACCTGGATTCATTTATCTTCTGGGCTATTGAAAAAATAATTTCAATAAAAAAAATCGTTTCAGATAGTAGACCTTAGTACCTGCAATCAGAATTACCCACCATCATTTCTGATGTTATTATTTAAGTAAGGGTGAGGAATAGTAGATACATAAAGCCATTTACAGAGGGCTCTGGAGTTTCAAGCTTTTCATCCCCTGAAAGTGGCATCAAGACTGGCTGCCTATATCAAAAAACACCCGTGTCATTTGGCCTAATTCAGTGTGATTGCTGGTTATCTGTTCTAGAACGGCCTACATTAAAATAAAGTAACTTGAAACATGTCCTTTTTCAGACAGGAAAGAACATTGTCATATTGGAATAAGTTGGGGCATTGTTGGAGAGAGAAAAAGTAGAATTTTTGCCATAAAAGGAAGTTATTTTCAGTAGCCAATGGGGCTGAAAGTAGATAGTTTCTATTTTGCTTAAATGTGCATTTTTTTATAATAAAAATGGTAATGCAAAATAAATGGAATTTGCTTCCCTATGTTGTCACAGTAAGTTGCTTGGCTAAATGTTAAAGGGTTTTTAAACGTTCAATTTCCCTCTGCTACCCTCAGCACCCATTAAGTTTGTCAGGCTGACATCATGCTTTGGGCAGTGCAAGCCAAATGCTTGTACTATTTTGAAATCACAATTTGGAAGATATTGCGGGTAATGAATTTAGGAATACATATAAATTGTATAATTTGGCGGCCTTTTGAGGAGCAGAAACACTCACTCATTAGAAATGAACAGTCAGTATGCCAGACTGGCTATATCACAAACTCATATTATTCTAAAAAAATAAGAATTTCATTATCAGTTATTAGGAGAGAATATGGGGTATTAATGTCTCTAGGGCCTTTCCAGGATCCAAATATATAAAATGGCATACACAGAGGGGAAAGAATGAGGTTCAAAAGTACTAAACAACTGGATTTTTCCTACAATATTTTCCTGTATCTTGTTCTGTTGTCAAGTCTCTGGATTCTATGAGGTCCTGGCTAATAAAACCTATTATTTGGTTCTTGAGATGTGACAAACTCATGGAGATTTTTCTCACCTCTGTCTGTACCATGGCTGGTCGTTGTGTTCTTAACATTTTGACAGTCTGGAAGATATCTACAACTCCTTCATATCTCATTCTTTCCAAAACAATGCTTAGTGTTATGAAGACTCCAGTTCTTCCGACGCCCGCACTGTCATAATAACAAAGACAGCGTTACTGGATGCGACACTCATAGTCTTCACCACGTTTGCTTGGAAGCAGACATATGTGCACCTGTTTCCATATGACATCAGGTTCTTCCACAGCAATGTTCAGGAAAATGTGGTGTTGCATTAAAAAATGACTACTCTTAGGAAAATGTGTCATGGTAAAATGTGAGAATGAATGTAGAGTAATTAAGTCCTACTAACACAATGACTTTTCAACTGGGATTTGGTAAGATGCAGGAAACATAAATATGGGAAATAAATAGATGCAGGGAATGCTAAGTCAAATATAGGTTAATACTCTTCATGCAGATCCTGAAATTGTAAACCTTGCCTGCTTAATATTTTTAAAGTGTGAAATAATTTTGATAAGGTAAGGTAGATTTCAATTTTATTTATTTCCTGTAGTCACTTACAATCTATGCAGGATGTTTCATCATTTAGACATGTCAATAAATAAGAAGGCTTATAGACTCTTCAAATTTAGACATTAGTTTTGATTTGAGAAAACAGATTCTGTTATGGGATTTTTGATACAGGATTCTTATTTATTCTTTAGAAGGGTTGGTGAATGTCTTATATGTACATATTGTGTAAATGTATATATATTTGTTCTCTCTGCTGAAAATTAAGACTTTAACAGATTCTCAAAGGGGTCTTACCTTAAAAAAAATGAGCTATATGTTTATCTACTAGTTTTAGATGTTCAGGAGCTAAAACACCAGGATTCTTTCTACCACATTAGCAATGTTTTGACTTTGTTTTCTTTATTGTTTTAAGATAATTCCAGAATGTTCACTGCAGCTAGAGAAGAAAATTAATTCATAGCTTTTGTGCTCTTAAAAAGTAGGAAAGCATCTGGAGGTTTAGGTAATGAGGAGAAGAGTGAATAATCTGAAAAATCCCTACATTTTTGGATCCTAATTAAAAGGCACGTGTAACGCTTGGGTACAGGCTGTAGAAAATGGATGGATTCATTTACTTGGGGATGTAGCTGACAGGCATATATAAATAGTGGGTCCCTTTATAAACTGGGTTTTCTAAAGATCCCAAACAGAAATGTTAAGTGCAGCTTTAAAATCCATGGGCAGTCTATACTAAGTGGCTGAAGATGTCCAGGAGTAGTCAAGGTTCTCTGTTAAGAGAGTAGATGACCTTGAAGGTCCCTTTCAACCTTGAAAGTCTCTCTTACTCCTGAGAGGCTGTGATTTATGATCTTTTTTTTCCCCCTGAATGGTCCAGGTATTCCAGAGTCTATTTAACCTTGATTTGATTGCTCAAATGTATCAAAATATAGGATTTCTGGATTTCTACTAGGTGCTTTCAAGAAAATAACAGACAGTGGCCTTACAACTTCTGAATTTATTGACTTCAGAATGCTAGTTTAATAACTTGTAAATGAGGTGAATAGTATTTTAAGGATATTCCCAGATAAGGTAAAATATCTAGACGTCACATATATATGTGTGTATATATAGACATATATATGTTTGTGTGTGTGTGTGTGTGTGTATAAACAGGTCATAGGTAAACTCCTTATACTAAAGAAGTATTTAAATCATTTTGTGATGGTAAAAGCAATGGGAAGTAAACACATTTATACACTTAACTTTATGGCAATGTCTAAAGTTAAAAATATATATTAAATATATCCTTTTTTATAGTTTATACTAGAAAAGTTTGAATTAGCATTTGGGCAACTTATGTAGAAAGTTAAGGGGAATACTCAGGTAATTTAACTCCAATCTATACCATCCATTGTGTCTGAATATTGGAGTATATATGTTATTCCCTACACGCTCTTTGGTTGTCTAGAACAAAGGATTTTGGATAACTGAACACAAAGCTAATGTGAATAACTAAGATCCACTACTCATAGAATATGCCATGTCTGGGGAACATGATGTGCTAGAAAGAATCTCAGAGATGAGCTGAGAAAATTGAGATCAAGAGAAATCACCCTACAGTCACAAAGCTAAATGATGACAGAAGTGAGGCTAGAACTCAGGTATCTTAAAGCCTAAATTGAATATTTCTCCTATTTTGAGATCTTGTCTTCCATATCACTAAAAATCATAGTTTGGCATCTATGCCTTTCTTTTATTTTCCATTTTTTACCCTTCCTTTCCCCCTTCTTTTTCCTGTCTGTTCCCCCTTCCCTTCCCTTTCATTTTTTCAAGCAAAATAAATTTTTAAAGTAAATTCCCTTAAGATTTCGACCATAAAGGGATTAGAAATTGAGACTTCAAATTGATAGAATCTGAAAATATGTTAGTTTAAATAAAATTAGGTGAATTCCCTTTGTTGGAGGGTTTCTCCATAACAACTTCCAAAAGCACTAAATTTATGGTGAGTGTCCTTTCTGAACCGTTTACTTGCTATTTCTATTAACTCCAATGACTTGAATTATAAAATGCCGTGGAAACTATTGAAAATAATTAACTTGAAGGTGCTTCATTTTCTGATATAGCAACAATTTTCAAGCAAATTGCAATTTTAACTGAGGTACCATTCTAATCATTTACTGACTGGCAAGAATTAGTATTATCATTAAGGCTTGATAACTATTTATGGGTTTCCTAAAAAGACAAACACAGGAGATAGAGAAGAACAGTTATCAGTGTAATGCTATGGAAGTAGAATAAGTAAGAAATAATTAACTGAACAAATTATCATGAGGGGATATGCCAACAATTCCTGCTAAGGTAAACTAGGTAAGGGAAAAAATGCAGTTCGGTCTTTGTTAAAAGATGTAAAATTTGGGGATAAAAATCTTACCTCTTGTTATTTTCATTTATTTTTGAAAAGAGAGAAATGAGACTTGCTTTAGATTTTACAATATATGTCTGAGAATAAAATATCAATTATACTGATTCACTACAATAAGCTTGTACTGACAATGAATAGAAAGCAATGCACATTTTCAAAGTTACTATCACATTCATCACAAATGGAAACTCATCATTCTTGATAGTTAACTCACCTGCAATGGACTGAAATGGGCCCATCTTGGCCAAACTGCTCTTTTGTTTTATGTACTTGGCCAATGAAGTCAATAAATCCTTCTCCAGACTTTGGCACTCCTTGCTCTGGCCAGTCAGTGAACTGGAACTGCCTCACTGTTCGGGACTGTCCGTCCTATACAAAGAAAGCCACATACCCAGCCACAGAGGAGGATACCAGGAAGATCCAGCCAGTGTACAGACCACAGCAGCAGGAATATTTTTTTTTCCAAAAAGAATAAAAAAAAAAAGAGGTGTGGGGGGTGTTAGAAACATGTTTAACTAGAAATTTAGTCACATGTGTGTCTTATCTGTTATTAACACTGTCTATATTCACATATATTTAAATTGCAAATTCAGTCTGGCGATGCCCAAGTAAAAACCTGGGTTCTTGTAAAAAGCCATCTAGTTCCCATATTAGTAAATGCTTCCATGATCCAAACTTTGCCTTCAAAACCAAAGTGGAACATATATACTCTATTTTAAAAATTTCAGGAGCCAATAACTTAATATTGAAAGGAGCAACTAGGCATGTCATCCAGACCAGAGATTTTGCTATTGTCACAATAACTTCCCGTCTGCTGTGCTTGCTTATATCTAGCATTGTCAAATGACAAATAGTGACACTAAAAGGATCTGACACCAACTGGGTAGCTGTTAATCTCGATGCCCCACATGTCTCAGAGGCATACAATTTCTAGCCATGGTAGTGTATATAGCATGTGTTATGCAACTATGCTGTTGGGTGGGAAGGAAGTAAGGGGGTCCCTCAAGGAGATAAAAGAGATTATTATCAAATAAACACTCTATTCTGAAAAAGCACTCTTCTGGCTGACCACAGGAATTAGGCACTGTGGGGAGTTTAACAGACCAATGGAAAGAAAACAAGCTGGATATGAGAGGAATCTTTAAAGTGATTAGGCAAAACTACTCTGACTCATGAAGCATAAATGATTTGAGAAAGATCTACTAATGTGCCTCTGATTCCTTCTAGAACAGTGTTTTCAGAAGCACAAGAAAAGCAGAAGGGACCCTCTCTTTAATTGGAGGAATAAGAATAATGGCCATAAACTTTCTTCGCTGAATCTGCTGAGAGGGAGAGGGTCCAAATTCCATGCTTGGAAAGACTGATCCTATTTGAAGAGGCACTGCTCCCAGTTAAGCCTTCAACTTGTTCCTCCTTTCCATTTTTGTAACATCTCTTTTCCCTTTAAAGGCCTTTGGATATGGGTATGCATGTTCCCAAGATTCTGGTTAAGTAGACAGAGACCCAATCTTTCCCATTCAGTCAGACTGAGAGGAGGGGATGGCTTAGCTTGAGATGGGCATACATAACTTGTGTCTTGTGTTTTCCACAGGAAAAGGGCATATTCCTGACTGTCATCATTTGATAAAACAGGAAGATCACATTAACTTTGTGGGAACACTGAGGAATATGCAAATAACTGCTTGGCCCCATAACTAACTTATGGATGGTAACCATGGAAGCATGATTTACTTCCCTCTGTTTCTGGAAAAGGTTTGGAAAGCACAGGAAGGAAGCCAAAGGCTAGGTAATGCAGATTTGTCCTCCTCTGAATATCCTGGGGATTTCATTTCTGACTACAGTTGCTTTTAGCAGCAAGAAGAGGTCATGTGCACAAACCCTTACTATTTGGAGGAGAGACCAGCTGACTCCATTTAAAGGTTACCTGTTTAACAATACTGTCTTCCAAGTGCCAACTCACTCTCTAAACTGCTAAGTTCAGATTAGAAACACACTAGGAGCACAAACATCAAATGCTATGGCAGCAAAGAAAATTATAAAATCACAGGGAGCCTTTTAAAAAAATAATTTGAACAAGTTTTTCAATATTTCTTTTTCTTTTTGTGATCAGACTTAATTTGGGCAAGTGAGGAGTAGTAAAGAAACTGTGTCTGTTATTTGCAGGGCCTAACCCCCAGTCTTTACCATCAGAAATGGTTGGTGAATTTTCTTGGAATGTACTTAAGGTTTTCACTCACATATCTATCTTCAAATTATGAAAGGGCAACTGTGTGTATGTATGTATGTATGTATAACCAAAGCATGCTTACTTGGGCAACTTAAAAAAACTCAACCTACGGACTTAACTGCTATTAACTGCTATCTTGAGTATGGTCACCTTCAGAGTAATTAAGATTTCAGACTTTCTGGGATTAACAGATCTGTCACCTGGGCCAACCAGTCTGCTAACCAATTTCTCCTTCACTTTAGGCCAATAGCCAGGGCACTGCTTTGGAGATTAGCAGACAATCTCTAAACATGAGTATTGGTTGGGAAAGCCGCTGTCCAGAAAAAAAAAAAAAAAAAGCAAAAAAACAAAAAAAAAAAACAGTGGGTCAAGTAAATAGCTGTATCCTGGAGTTTCATTCAACCCACCTACTGTGACAGTTCCAAAAACAAAGCAAGGCTTTGGACTGACCCTGCTCTCTCCTAAGATATGTTTGTAATCATGGTTTGAAAGTGGCCAAAGGCAAGGATATTAAAGTTTATGCATAGAACATCTTACATCAGGGCTGAACCTTGGACTCAGCAGTCTAGATAAGAAATGCAGAATGAAAATTAGCCAACAAGGGTCGTGGGTGCACAGCTCTCATGGACAGACACATTAGCACACCGAGGAATAAACCATGCCAGGAATCAAATTAGAATGTGCAAAGCTTGTCAGAGTCTTCTAAAGAATGCCATTTGCTCTGCAGTTTTAAAATCATACCAAATTAACCTCTAAGTCCACATGACCTAGAGGGCTTTGCAAAACAACAACATATTTACAGCTTCAAGTAATGAAGAAGTCAAAAAAGCTCCAAAGAGAATAAGCTGAGAAAGTGAATATAAGCACAGCCAACCAATCAGTAAATGCTTCCCAGGACACACACTCACCAAGTGTATCCCCAAAGTTGGGCTGCCAGATGTTATGTTTGAATGGAAGCCAAGCCTGCATGCGAGGACACTTGCCAGACAGAGGAAAAGTTACTCTTACAGTAAAAAAAAAAAATAGTCCTCCAAGATAAGTTATTTCTTTACACTTTGGGAGTATGATCACTTGGCAGATGTTTCTCCAGAGATGCTTATTTATTTTGAGAGAGAGCACATGCGTGGGCAGAGAGAAAAAGGGAGAGAAAACATCCCACTTAGCCTCCGTGCTGTCAGCACATAGCCCAGTGTGGGGCTCGATCTCAGGAACCCATGAAATCATGACCTGAGCTGAAATCTAGAGCTGGACACTTAACTGGCTGAGCCATGCAGCGACTTCCCCAGAGATTCATTTTAGACTGCTTTTCAGCTAATGGCTAAGAGCATAAGATTGTGCCAACTTACCCTGGCATCTGTGACCTTGAATTCTCTTAGGATATACTGTGGCATGTTGTACTCAGCCATGGGATCTACAACAAAGTACTGGTATCTTGCAGATCGTTCTGCGGGCCAGTATTGGTGACATTTCTCCTAAAAGGAGAGAGGATTAATGTCAAATCATACAAAGTACAAATATTATCTATCATCTATCAATCTACATATTTCTTTCTCTCATTAAAAAAGTTCAAAATTCAAGGCCATTCCAATGGCATGTGACCCATTTTCTCTTTGAAGCCATAAGTTCCCTGAGAAGAGGGAAATCATGTGGTTTAATATTTGCCCATGGTACAAAGCACAGAATTGGCATACAGAAGGTTATTAATACACATAAATTAAATTGAATACTTTGATAGTATAAGTGTCTTCATACCTACAAGTTCTCCAAATAATTACACCAGTCCTTGGATATAATGCTGGCCCTATCTATCATGCATTGCACCACCAGAGGAGACTTGCATCAGAGCATTATGGAATAATAAGAACCAGCAAGTGTGAATGGAGAAAGAAACTTCTATATTGATTTGGTCTAGTCTCCCTTGTCAGCTGAGGAAACTGAAGTCTAGGCAGTTTTAATGATTTGGCTAAATTTTGCAGTGTCAACTCTGAAGAGTCAGAATAGTCAGGTTAATTTCTTAGTTTGACATTTTTTTTTTGCTCTCTTTATGTGGTTTAAATGATGGGTTTTAGATCCATCTCTACCATTTAATTTATACAAAGAAGAAAGAAAGAAAATATCTTAAGCAAATATAGCAAAATGCTTGCATCTATTGAATTTAAGTGGTAGTTCCTTAGGTATCTCTAATACTATTTATATTATTTTATTAGAGAGAGAGAGAGAGAGATTGAGAGCGCAAGCTGGGGACGGCAGAGGGAGAGAGAGAGAAAATCTTAACCAGACTCCACATCCAGTGCCGAGCCTGATGGGGGCTTGCACAACTGTGAGATCATGACCTGAGCAGAAATCAAGAGTCAGGTACTTAACCAACTGAGCCACCCAAGTGCCTCATATACTATTTTATATATTTTTCAGAATAATCATTTTCAAAAAGTAGAACTGAGATTACCAGATTATATCCTTGGAAAAACTATGTAACTATTCAACCTGGGTGGAGAATGGGCAAATAAGAATTTGCTTCACAGATGTAAGGAAGTCAAGTTCATTCCCACAGAGAAATGAGGGTACATTTGCTCATGAAACTCAAGCTTTTCCAGAATAAAAAGAAAAAAGATTGTGCTGAGAATCGGGACCTAAGTCAAACAAGGGCATCTGCTTATTTGCCCCTATGATTATGCTTCACTGGAAACAAAATACTAGATCTTTCTCCAAAACACACAAATTAAAGAACTTGATGTGGCTTTGCAAGTTAAAAACCAACAGAGTAATGAATGGCCCAGAATGTGACCAGAGAACTCTGCATTTCAAAGAAATGATGTTGGCCCTTGGGTTATTAGAATGAAATCGTCATTTCTTCATGGTGAATGTCTTATGAGAAGACACTCACTCTGCCCATCTCACGCAGCTTGGTGAGCATCACAACGATGGTGGAATTGTGTTCCCAGAGCATCCGCCAGAAGTCTTCTGTGGTCTCTGCCAAGGGCCCCTGGGTAGCAATGTAGGCTTTCTGTTGTCTGAATTATAGAGAATAAAAATAGCATGTTAAAGTAATCAGAGAACACACAAAGGTTCACATATGATATGTAAACACCAAACCCAAGGATGAACACTGAAAACATATTATCATTGCAGTTGTAGTAAATGACCGTTAAGATTGTGTATCAAATAAGAATGTTTACTATATTTGAGGGACTTTGCAAAAGAAATTGCTTTGTTACTATTATCATGTAGGTCTTCATTATTACTTAAATTTTAGTGCATGCTCATAGCTCGGTTTTATGTATCATACAAATCACTTAAACACTGGTATGGCTTTGCTTTGTAGAAAGGACTCTTACATAATCTATTACATTTATGAAATAAATCTTCTGTATTAACTCTTTCCACACCCAAATGGTTTCTAAAGGAAGAGTACAAAAGGCAAGAATAAAGACTCCATGACTGCTTCTTCTTACTCCTACCAAAAAACAAACAAACAAACAAACAAACAAACAAACACCAAGGGACTGAATGCTGACCTATGCATAAAGAAGATGTTTTGAATTGAGATGAAATTCATTCTGGCTTATGAAACTGGGGCACATGTAAATATCAAGGTTTTGGACTGTCAGGGGAGCAAGCGTATATACCTGTATCCATCAATAAAACTGGCATTGATGTAATCAGATCCTTCTACTCCTCGGATAGGCTGCAGGCATACCCTTGTGGATTCATATGGCATAATATTAACAAGGCGATTTTTGAATTTATTACATGGAAGATTGGCACTGATGAATCTTGAGGTGTGAGCTTTAGAGCTGGCTAGACGCTGTTGAATAGAAAAAAAGAAAAAAATCTGACAAAGATAATTTTAGCTTACAGTTAGACGCAATGTACCCAAGATTTCCTCTTTAGAGGAAAACTTTAGAGTAAAGCTTTTGTTTATTTTAAAGCAAAGGACTCTTCAAGCTGCACTGCTTTTCACTTCTACCTAATGATTCCATATAGTCTACTGACTTTTTAAGTATGTTCTGAGAGTATGATCTCTCAGTTTAAATTAGGGTACAAAAGAGCTCGAGGTATTGTTCGGAAGCAAAGGACAGAGAAAAGGGAAAGAGGAAGAAAAGTATTTTATAGTCAGACACCTGAGAAGGTCAAGTGAATCTTGTAACTTCAAAAACTTGAAAGGTTAAGAAAGTGAGGCCACTATTCAGAGACAATCCCAGAATGACTTGCTTCTGAATTACCACATCACATCCAATATCATACCTTAAATTCAAGCTCCATTCCTGTGACATTCTCTCCTGCTTCTATTTGTGTCAGCTTCTGAATGTAGGCATACAAGTTTCTAGCTGGCACTTCGGTATTTCCACAAGCCACTGCTTCTAACAGTGCATCATGGATAAAGATGTATTGGTCTTCTGTTTGAACCATGTAATTCCTCTGGGCTCTCATTAAAGTTACATGGCCATAAATATCTACAGTTTTTTCATGCTTTATTCTTTCTAACATGGCGTCTATTACAATGAAACAGCCAGTCCTGCCAACTCCCGCACTACAAGAAAAACAAAAAGAAAAGTCTAAATAAATCTACCAGGAAACAAACACATAAAAAATATTTTCATTCTTATTAACTAAGTTTTAAATCCATTAATTCTTTTCAACTAGCTATTGGGATTATTTTGGAGCACTCTAAAATAAAAGGTATTATCAAGTCACCGTAACCAGAGGGGAGGGAATCAAATACCAAGTATAATTAATTTGGTTTCAAAATGTAAATCCATAATCACTATGCCCCTTGATCATGTAAAACAAAGCATACATTATTTTGAAACTGTTATTTAAAAAACACATTTAGGTTGTTTATATTAGAAGGTATTTTGTAAATTGGTTAATATCTAACTAGGCTATATCTTTTTGCAAATCTTCTCCATTTATTTCAGTTCAATTTGCGAAATAAAAACTAGAAAATCATTCAGTATGAAATATTTCATATTCTAAAATGCAGCAAGGAAGTTTTAAGATCAATTTAGTGGGAAATATATAATTAAAATATTGAACTGCTATTACACACTAAAAAAAAAAAAAGAGCAGGTAATTCTCAATGGAAATAAATTCCTAATAAAAAACAATCACTAGAGAGTACAGGCGAGTTTTTCTTCTCTTCCAGAGTTGAACATATTTTGAAATTCCAGGTGAAATTCAAGTATTCTGTGTGGGAAAATAAAAGCTTCAATCTTTGTTATTGAAGAAGCTCTGAGACATTTTTTAAACTCCATTACTTCTGGACTTATGGGTCATTTTCCAGTTGGTGGAAACGGATTCAAAGAAGAGAAGGTAAGAGAGAGCAAAACCCCAAAACAAGATATGCTGTTCCAAGGAGACAATCTAATTTACTGAACTGGATTACAGAGTCAGGTGGTTGAAACATTGGAATTTCCTCAAGTGTTGGAAAGAACACTAGCAAAATAACACATCTGTGTTCTTAAATCTCTAGGTAAGTCTTGTTTGTCTCTTAGCAAACTCTTTAGAGTGAGTCCATTTATGTGTCAAGTATGGTTGAATCCAAAACATTTTTCTCTTCTTGATCATGGATATTTACCTGGCTGGGAAACATGTAATTAACAGAAATAGGTATACACAACCACCATAGATACTAAGCAACAGTCTCCTTCATTAGCTACATGCCACTGTTTCCTGTCATTTGCGTATCTATGTATTCATTTATTTGTCCATCTGTCCATCAACATATCCTTCTCTTCATTCAATGAACAGTACTTTGTTCAGTAACATGTGGGATACAACATTAAAGATGACTTAGATCTTACTTTTAAAGAGCTCAACATCTATCAATGAGGTAAAAGGTTACTTAACTATTTATACTAATGGACAGAAAGAAAACAAACAAAAACCAGGATGTGTTGGTTTTGTGGATGATGTGGCATTGAACCAGGACTTGAAGGACACAAAGGACGGGGAATTTAGGAGGCTAGAATAGCAAAAGAGAAAAAAATGGCTTTTGCAGCCATATGTTGGCTTTGGGAGTTACATGTGAAACTTTTCATTGGCCTAGTGAGGCACTTGTACAAGGAAGATACCAGAACTTCAAATGGATGAGTTTAGGGAGCACTAGGGTACCTGACTCAATTGAAATGGCAATTTCTCTCTAGTGCCAAGTGCCTACAAGGTGGTAAGTGAGCATTTTGTAATAAATAATACCTTTATTTATGTACTGAGCAGTACAGATCAAATCTAGCTTCCACACAAAGGCCCTCAGGTTTGTAGACTAGGTTAAGCAGGAATATGATAGGGCCACTATTTAAAAATTGCTTACTTTTTATGTCCTGTCAGACATAAAAAATGACTGTTAGTATTTAGTCAGAGAGCCTCTGGATTTTCATTCTAAGACTGCATTCAAGGTTTAACCACAAAGTGATATGACACTGAGACGTAATGCAAAAGCTTTTGGAGACAAAGAGTCTTTGAAGTGACAGACATTTTTTTTAGCACACAACAATTAGAAATCTGATGCACCCAGATCCACAAAGTCCCGTTTACTTAATTTGTTCTACTAATAAAACCGGGAGATGGCAAGCCTTCCCTGATACTCTCCGTTACCCCTCTCTCCCAGTCCCTAGGCAGGATTAATCACCCTCTGTTCCAGATCACCTAAGTGGTATCTCAAATGCCACTCCATTACAGTCTCAATCACATCGTATTATTAACTAGTCTGGTAGGGTCGTCATCCTCAAATCATGGAGTATATCCTGAGAGCAGGAACTAACTTTTCTGTTACCTTTTTGTGTCCTAAATTAAGCATGAAGTCGGTGCTTAATAATGTTTGTGAAATAAGAAAATAAATCAGTAACTGGCATCAGAGGCCTTACATAATGAGCAGCCCATCCATGTTCAGTAAGCCTACTGAGAAAGAAGGACCCTTCAGTCAGTGAAAGAAGCCTACATTTGACAAAGGTTCAGAATTATGCAGAGAAGTCCTGAAGACTGCTCCACAGTGCTAGGTAGGGAACAGGGAGAGAGGAAAATGCTTTGAGAGGCCTCTGTGTCTGGGTCTTCTGATCTGCCATCACAGTGCAATTAAAAGAAACTAAGTAAGGGGCGCCTGGGTGGCGCAGTCGGTTAAGCGTCCGACTTCAGCCAGGTCACGATCTCGCGGTCCGTGAGTTCGAGCCCCGCATCAGGCTCTGGGCCGATGGCTCGGAGCCTGGAGCCTGTTTCCGATTCTGTGTCTCCCTCTCTCTCTGCCCCTCCCCCGTTCATGCTCTGTCTCTCTCTGTCCCAAAAATAAATAAAAAACGTTGGAAAAAAAAAAAGAAAAAAAAAAAAAAAGAAACTAAGTAAAACTTAACCTGGAGAAAGGGGGTAGCCCTCACATTTAGGAGGTTCTAAGAACATGAGTAATATCTTTTTTCTCTGTGTTGTTTTACTTAATTATCTTCATCCTAATTGTGCATTGTTTCTAATTGGATACAACTTCATGCAATTCTTTTTAGTGCAAACCATGCCATAAGCCTTATAACTGAGCCCTAAATAAGTCAATTCTAGACAATGGCAGGTATATTTTCCCAAAAAATGCAGCAGGGACCATTCCAAATGTCTATATTCTGGATCTATATTCTGACAAAAAGATATCTTGGGATCTTGGAAAATTGGTAGGAATAACTCCAGATTCAAACAGTAGCAACCTCTTCATGGTGGTATGGATGCAATTTCCCCAAAAAACTGAGGGAAAAAATCAAATATGTGCCTGAGTCTAAATTACAAACTATGGGGGAAAAAAGACAGAAGAGAGGCTATTACTTGTGCAAAACCTATTTCTTCTCTGCCAATTCAAAATATTGTTAATTCCTCAAACTTGCGATTCATATGGAAGATAGGGAAGGAGTGGACCCTTTTAATTTATGTATTACTTCATCTTTAGAAGGAAGAGTTCTTGGGGATTTAAATGTTAGAGAGGTTTCTTAGCTTTAAGTAAGATCATGAAGTTCAACACACTTTTTCCAGATACCAATGGCTGAGTGTCCTTGAGAAAGTCACTTAAACTCTTCCCTGCTTTCCCATTTTTTTCTTAAATCGCGACAGTGATCATTAACTCTAGTTAATTACTTAGCAAGTTTTAAGGCTGAATTAAACATGCCAAGTGTTTGCAAACATAAAGGAAGACACAGTAACATTGTGGGTGCAACCTCATTTTAAAATTCTACCTCTGAAGCTGACAAAAGGAATAGATAATGTTAAAGCTGAGAAAATTGTGATACAATCACTGCAGGATCATTTAAGATTAGGCTTTCAACATCTTGCTTTAATCTACCCCCTCAAGCTGTTCTCCCCTTTCTCTTCATATTTCAAATAAATAATATCTTACATTTGAAGAACTTACTACTTTCACATATATTGTCATGGTAAATGAGATGCCAGCAAAGTGCCTTCCAAACACACTGCTTGGTTCCCGGGAGGCACTCAGCAAATGTCCGTCAGTTCCCTTTTCCTTTCTATGATTTATAACATCTGGGAGCTGCCCTAAAGTCCCACAGCTAATAGTAAATGGCTGAAGAGGGGCTCAATTGTAAGTTGTGAGATGTTAAACTTTAGCACAACATTCGATGGTGTTGCCACTGCTTTCGGCCAGTTGCATCAGAAAAAAAATGGTGCCCTTCTTGTGGCCCACTCCTCAACAACATCCCTTTAGTATTGTTCAACAATCCTGAACATAGGTTCCTTAAAAAGCCTTTTTTCCTTGGTTTCTGTTTAATTCCTGTAATGATAATCCTCATGCTTCTCTGGATTTTTCCATCTGTATCTCTTTCTCTAATTCACATACCTTAGCCAAATGCCAAAATGTAGATAATGTCCCCAAAGTTCTGTCCTCATTTCTCTCATTCCCCTTCATGATTCAGCAATAATCTTCAAACAGATGATTCCTAAGATGATACACTTTTCTTTGAGCATAAGTGGAGACCTATATTTCAAGCCACCCTCAAATTTCTTTAGAGATAAATAGATTCCAAGATTAATCAGCATCTTCTCTGTTCAAATCTGCTCTTCCCTCTCTCTCTTTCCTTGCTATTCAGGGCTAAAATTTAAGAATCAGTTTGGACTGTTTTCCCCTCCTTCCCTGTACAGTAATAAATTATGAATTTCTGTGCTTTCAACCCCTACAACTTTATTCAATTATCCATCCATGATGTGCTGGAGCCAGCAGAAGCCAATTGTTAAATTCTCAGAAATTTTGCATAAATGTATTAAAAATAAGGTTATACACAAAACACACTACTTCTTAATTAGTTTTCATTTATGCTCTTGAGGTGAAACTATTATATGATGATGTGCTAACTGAGCCTCTCTCCTGAGCTTTGACTTCAGTGATGTCACGTTTGTACCTTGAAATCAGCCATGGTGGGAGGACGTACAATGAGGAAATTGGCAAATATTTCCCCACCCCCACCCCCACAGAGCTGGTTGTTACACATTGCCAGCAACTATTGACTGTCCTAACTCATCCATGCCCATCAGCCAGGGACAGACAAGAAGTTGCTCATTACTTTGTTTTTCCATCCACATTTGCTACGTCCTCTCATAAGACTCTATAGGCTAATATTTAAGGAGTGCCCTTAAGACATCAGGGAAGTGGTGAGCAAAGTCAACAAGATCTTCTACTCATGGAGATTATGGTTTAGTAGGAGAATTAGATAGTAAGTGATAATATGAATAAATATACAATTATAAATGTCCAACAACTGCTATGAAGTAAATGTACAGCATGCTTGTCAAGTACTGTTGAGGAAATGTCATTTAAACTGACACCTGTTATGGGGCACCTGGGTGACTCAGTTAAGCGTCCAACTCTTGATTTTGGCTCAGATCATGGTTTGTCATAGTTCATAAGAGCCCTGAAACCCAGCATGGGATTCTATCTCCCCTCCACCACTCCTTGCTTGCGTGCTTGCCTCTCTCTCAAAATAAGTAAATAAACATTCAAAACCAAACAAACAAACAAAACCAAAACAAAAACAAACTGATGTCTGTTATGGACTGAATTGGGTCCCCTCAAAATCCATATGTTGAAGTCTTAACCCCCAATGTGACTGTATTTATGATAAGGTTTTTAGGGAGGTAATTAAGGTCATAATGGTGTGGCCTTTGCCAAGCAGGACTGGTATCTTTATAAGAATGAGAAGAGACACCAGAGAACTATAAACAAACAAAACAGTTATTTTAAAGAATTGCTGTTAGTACAGTTATGTATTTGATAAAAATGTTATAAACAACCCTTAAAATGGAAAATAAATATGTAGCACCTATCCTTTTTCCCCTCACTGTCTTCCAGCCACCTTGGCTTTCATTTAGTTAACTCAAATAGGCTAAGCTATTTTCTGTTCCAGGAACTTTTCTTGGGATATTCTCTCCTAGAAAACTTATCCATCCTTCTTCACTCAGCAAACTATTCCTTGTCCTTTTAGGTATTGTGTGAGTCTGCTAGGGCTGGTGCCTTAAACAACAGGAATTTATTTTCCAATGGTTCAGGAGGCCAAAAGTCCAAGATTAAGGTGCCATCAGGGTTGGTTTCTGGTGAGACCTCTCTTCTTGGCTTAGGATGGCAGGCTTTTATCTGTGACTTCACATGGTCTTTTCCCTGTACCTGTGCACAGAGAGAGCGCTCCACCTCCAAATATAGTCACATTACAAGGGGGTCGGTTAAGACTTCAATAGACCTATTTTGAAGCGACACAATTCAGTCCATAATAGGTATCAACTTAAATCAATATAAATTCCTCAAAACTGCTCTGCCAGAACACTATACATTTACCTCACATCAGTTGTTGAGATTTATAATTACATATGTATTCATATGATTACTTACTATCTAATTTTCCTGCTAAACTGTAATCTCCATGAGGAAAGGATCCTGTTGGTTTTGCTCACTACTTCCTTGATGCCTCAGCACGTGGTGGGCAATCAGTAAATATTTATGGCGTAATAGCTTCATCGACTCTTGAGTTCTTTATTTTGATACATCCATTAGTTTGTTGGAATACATCCTTAAATGTATTATGCAAAGTGTGCATGGGTAGTATTATTCCTGATGACTTGTATATCTGAGAATGTTTGTCTATTTGCCTTTACCTAGTTGAAACTGCATGGCTCTCAGGCAATTACTTTTATTATAAGAGTCATAGATTTCCCCAGCTCCAGGAAAATTAAACATATTTAATGCTTTCTCAGCCTTTGCTTATGTAGGCCTTCCTTCTCTTTATATTAGGTCTACCTGTTGATATCTAGCTTCCTCTAAGAATCCTTTCACCTGCTGCATCCTTGACCAAGACTCTCCCCTGGTTTACTCCTCCTTGGATATCTATGGAAATTTATCTCTATCAGCAACCACCTTACCTCAGTTTTGTTTCCTGGTTATTATTTTTGTACCAGTTGACAGTCTCCTTGAGGGGAAGAACAACAATTTCCTTGTCTCTACCATGTTTGACAATATCTCATAGTAATTTCCATGCCAGGGAAACAGGAAGTGCTCAACTTAAGTTTTAAAAATAGAAGTTTAAAAATACAAAGACATTTCTTCTGTATCAATGACATATACAGGAACATTCCTCAAAGCCCCTGGCATGGGAATATTACTTTTATACATGTTTACAAAGATAAAGGGGATTCTTAAAATTTGATGAGATGGAAACATCCTGTGTTTATGCTCTACTCCACTTGCTCAGAAATAACAACCTCAGGCACCACTTTTTTTCTTAAGAAACTGAACGTTGAAAATTCAGAGCTTTTAGAAGTATGCCAGTCTACTTTTGTTTGAATTTCCAAGTTCCCCCAACAGAACATATTTTACTTCCTTCTCCAATTTGCTCTATTTTTCACCCATCAGTATCTGAGTGCAATGCACCTCTCAAAATGAAGGATTGTAGTTCTAAAAGCAAATGCATTTTTCTTTGATCCTGAAAAACTCAGCTCCCCACAGCAGCAATAATGACGGAACCCTATTTAGTGCTGTTTGTTTTTCATCATTTCAACAGCCTTCAACCTGAAACATGATAAGAACAGCAAAACTGATAAACCATCCTTATTTTTATCTGCTTTCTGTCAGAGTAGTTGCCAAGCATAGAGACAGATTTTTCTAAATATCTTTTAAAAAAGTGCATAACCCCATGCTTCAGGCTGAGGCCAGCACAATTCAGTACATTTATTATGTTACAGAACATTCCAGCAAAAAGGGAAGAGGACAGCACTGTTAAATCAAGTCTAGCATTAGGTTGGTCCCTCTTTCTCCTGAAGTAAATCCAACATTCTAAGTTATCTTCCATTGAGGACAATGATTCCACCAAAGCAAACCAAATTATTGACAAATTTTGCCTTGAGAACAACAATAGAAACAACAACCAACAACAACAACAACAACAACAACAGAAAAACGGTGTCAGTCAGTGGTAGACATTCCAGTGTTTACAAGCTGAAAGACTATGCAATCCATTGAACAAGTACGCCTACCAGGAAATTGTTATTACTTCAACATTATCATTCAGCCAGTTACAACATTTGTTTTCAATTTCTAAAAACATGATTGAGTTAGTCCCATGAGTTGAAATATGCTTAATGTCCCGTGATGCGATACGGTAGTAATGTGCGAAAGGAAAACATTAAGAGGCATAAGGGGGCTGTTTTGTACTAAAATCATTCTGGGGATTTGCTTAAAAGTTGGCTTTTCTGATTAATCTGGTGGAGTGTTAATGCTGACCCTTTACTGAAACTTCAATGATCTGGCAAAAAAAAAAAAAAGACCATAGAATCAGGAGATTTTACAGATCATTTAGTTGGGAGCAAAGACAGTAAAATATGAACCAAAAATCTTGGTGAGCATTTTGTACATATATCAGCTCATAATCTGACTGGATATTACAGTTCAGTTGCAACAGAAATGGCATTTACAAATGGCAAATATACAAAATAGGACACCTATGAGAATGGATTGAGTTTTATGACTGAGGTTTACAAGATTAATCAGATGACTACCCTGATAAAACTGTGATGTGATCGTGATATGGCTGTCAGTTTATTTTTATTTTTTTTTTTAATGTTTATTTGTTTTGAGGGACACGGAGAGACAGAATGCAAGCAGGGGAGGCGCAGAGAGAGGGAGACACAGAATCCGAAGCAGGCTCCAGGCTCTGAGCTGTCAGCACAGAGCCTGATGCGGGGCTCAAACTCATGAACCACATGATCATGACCTGAGCTGATGTTGGACACTTAACTGACTGAGCCACCCAGGAGCCCCTGATATGGCTGTCACTTTAAAAATCTTCTTTCATTTTTTTTTTTTGTTGTTGTTGTTAAAACTTAGCATGCAACTTAACACTGAATTATACTGGACACCTCTAGAATATTTAGTGCTCTCTACAAAACAATGACCCATGAGTATTTTAGTATCATGGCCTCTGGTATCTCTTTTACCTAGAATGACCAGATAAATTATACCAATTTCTTTGACATAAATATTCATCTACTTAATTTACTTTTATATAGTATAAAATAAAAATTAGATATTTTGAAAAATTGTGAATTAAATTTACCCATGCCATTAGACACAGACTAAAAGCCTAGGTAATATAGTTATTTCAGGGGACAATTTTGTAGTGTTCATTAAAATTTTAAGTGCACATATTCTCTGATGCAGCACCTCCATTTCTAGAAATCTGTCACATATCCACAGAGAATCTTAGAAAGGGATTTTCATTGTAGCATTATTTGAAATAGGTTAATTGGATAAAACAATTACTATGACAAGGAAATGGTTAAACTATAATACATAAATACCAGGAATACCAGTTAAAAGAATGAGGTAAACCCAGAGATTGACAAAAAGAAAAGTTGCCCAAGACACTGTCGAATAGATACATTATGATGCCACTTACATTTTTTAAAAAGACCATACAACAAGATTATATATTTTTATATGCATACATGTTTATGGATAGGATTTATCTGCGAAGATATACAAATTATAACAACAGTTACCTCTTAGTGGAGGATGGGAGTAAGGGGATACTTTCACTTTAGTTGAAGTGTTCAAAAAATTTTGTTTCTAATGCAAGAACAACAAAATCATACCACAATGGAACTAAAAAGAAATATAGAATAATGAATAAAAGTTACCATTATAAAGACATGAAAGATCAATATACCATTGAGTCCCCACAGAGATAGAGAAGATGGAACCCTGTGCACTCTAGTGTGGGAATATTGACCAGAGATGGATTCTTAGGAGAAGTCTGGGCAATGTTGGCAGCTACTTACAGCTGAGACTTGCATAGGGAAGAGGATGCTTAGTAAAGAGTTAGAATAAGCAAAAGTTAGGATGAGACAACCCCCAAAAACCTGACCACTCTGGAAAGAAAAAGTCCATTGCACTCTTGGGTGGCATCCTCTGGTGATCAAAAGTTCATATGTCATCAACAGAGAAGCAGCAGAACCTAAGCCCAGAAAAACTGACATGATAAGGATCTTAGTCTAGAATATTGAGAGGACAAGGATGACCTTCCCAGATCATATTTTCTCCAGACATTTTATTTTTCCATGATGGCCTGAAGGAGGCTTCTTAAAAAGAATAAGTCAACAAAAAACAAAATACACATGGGCCTAATTGGATTTTCTCTTTCAATTATGTTGACTCAAACAAAATCTTCCAAAAACGTCTGTATGATTTTGGCTCTGTCTCAATATTATCTGCCAAGCACATTTCCTATTATTCTTAAAATGTGGTGCTCAAGATAAATTAGAAGGCTAATATGTTTATATAAAGAACACCTGAATATGCCATAGCAGGTCTTATTTTACAGATGGATAGAGGAGGCCATCAGGCACAGAGAGAAACTGACTCAGCTGGCCTGGTAATTGGTAATTGACTCTAAATTGAATAAGGTCAATTGAATGATGCGATAGAAGTACATGGAACTCTATCATTTTCACAGATATTTTCTTTGTAAATGGCCTATCAGTTCAGTTCATATTCTAAATTCTTTTCATAATGACACTAAATTATCTACATTTTGAAAGTGGATACAACCATTAACCAGGCCTGCCAAGTAAAGCTGCACAGGTTGTGTACTGTGCAACCCAAAGAAAGTAACAATCATGTCAACTACAATGTATATAACCTGTTCAGTGCAGGCAGCAGGCTCGCCATAGCAACATAAATGCCATTATTCCTGACTCAGTTTAAGCAGAGTCAAAGAGAAGAAACAGCAATGGGAAGGAATTTGGAAGATATCAAACTTTAGCAACTGAATTTTGGCAACTTTATTTCAGTCATTTTGGGAAGCATATCAATGTTTTCCCACAAGGGCAAGATTTTGAGGTTTTTTTGTCTTTGCTTTACAAAGATGCTATTATGTTCATTTAAACATAAATGATCCAATGGTATTGAAGGCTCTAAATCAGGGGTTATAAACTGGTATCTCTGTGTTTCGTCTGGCCCTTTTGTTTAAGTCCTTTTGTTTGATTCCCACGAGTTTTTGTTAAGGCAGTAAGAATTTCAGGCTTGCTACAATCTACCTACTGTCTTATACAGGGCCTCCTTCTTTATATCACCCCACAGGCCTCCAGCAGGCCTTTGTGTTGGTGTCCCCATGGGTCTGATCTGGCTTCTTAAACTCACAGGTTTCTGAATTAATGGGTAAGTACTTCTTTTTGCCTCTTCTAGCTTGTCTGCCTACTTCGATTTTTCAAAGGAGGAAATGGAGACCTAGCCAGGGTTAAGAATTTGACCAAGATCATGTGGCTGTTAGAGCAGAGCTGAGAGCTGAGGCTTTGGTCTGTATCTCCTCTTTCCCAGACTTATGCCCTCAGCAGTGGAGTTTCACTGGAAACAGATGACAGTTTTCCTTAGAGCTCTCAGATGGACCCTAGGTCCATGATTCTGTAATTGAGGCTGCAAGAATGTTGGTCTAAAAGATACATGTTGTATTTGTTACTGTACTTTATTCATGAAACATTAGATCCTCCAGTCTATTCAACTGGCCAAAGAGAAATACATTAGGTGGCTTTTGAAGCACTGTAAAAATAGATCTTTGTGTACCTGGCTATGTATACTAGTTATACTGATGTCAGCTCTGTTTCAGTAAGCATAGTATTCATACATGGAGACTATTTCATTAATGAAAACTAGTACTAAGTGTATTCAGAATGACATACTGGTCATGTTTAAGGGTGGAGGTAGAGAGGGCAGGGTTTGCCTCTTATGCAGAGTAATAGTAGAAGATGGAGAACACAGTCACAAGACTGTAACATCAAAAAGATAAAAATATGCAATAAGTCAATTTAATAAATGCAAAAGGAGAGATTCCTCTTCTATGTATCCATCACCATGCACTGTACCACCGGGCATTTATGCATTATCTGTCCATCAAAGTGGTCTTCACACATCTGTTGAAAAAACAGATTTCCTGGGTTCTGCCCTGAGATTTCAGTTCTGTAGGTGTGGAGGAGAACCCAAAATTGTGCATTTCCAACCAGCTCCAAAGTCTTGCTGCTGCTGGTAGTCCATGGGCCATAGCGATATAGAGATACTACTCTTGACATATTTTTATAAGTAAATGGGGGCAAAAAATGTATCAAATATGCTAATTATCTATGCTTGTGTGTATACATATATATATACATATACATATATACATATATACGTGTGTGTGTATATATATATATATATATATACACACAGGTATACACAAGCATGCATGTATACACAAGCATGTGTATACACACACACACACACACACACACACACAAATACCTTTAAAAATATTTGTCTCTTATTCACATTGGTTTTTTGACCTAACCACCTTAAAATTTCAATGTAAAAGGGCAACTGCAAAGTCTGTTTTCAAAAAGTAAGGTTTATTTTTTTAAGACCAAAATAGTTTACTATCTCTAGATACCTGCACATATATGGAATTATCTTGTAATAAAACTCAGATGCCAGAAGCCCACCTTGCAAGTTTTCTTTGTGAAAAGCAACCTCAATGGGAGCAAATCAGATACCGTGTAATTAGACCCCAAAGTATTTTTCCAAGACAGAAAGAAATATATCCAAGCAACAGGACCCTGATTGGAAAGACACAATATGAAGATAAGAGAACTATTTTTAACCTTCATTTTATGACTGGGGGCAGAGTAAAATAGTTTGAAATAGAAAGTTTTCATGCTGATTACATGAAATCAAAATACATAGTCTTCAAAGGCAGCCAACATTTAAAAAAAAAGTGCAGCCTAGTTTATGTGGTGAATTTCAGTGTTCTTTCAGTCTGGGATTATTTCAAAATATGTTTCAGGTACAGCTGGGAAAATTCAGTGATACCCCTGTCCAGATCTCAGTTATTAGGTTATAAAAATATTTTCATATTTCCTGCAGATGTCTAGATTCCTTTCTTTGCTAGTAATTTTAATTCAGAACTCATTATTGACAGCTGTTTGTTCTGATAGAACCTAATTGCTCTTTTATCAGACTCAGCTGCAAGCAGGCTGATTTCCTTCCCCTTATAGAGTATATTACACATAAACACAGGCAGGAAAAAAAAATAATCAATTAACTAAATACGTGTGTATAAAATGATTCATTGAGAGCACTGATCAAGTAATATATCTAACTGCAACACAGGTCAAAGGAAATTACAGCACTTACCATTTAGAACATTAATTATATGGAAATATTGATAAGCATTAAAATATGTAGATGATGAGTGGCAGCATCTGAGAATATGCCCTTTACTGATCAGTATGGAAGTTTTGACCTGCTCTGTTTCCATCCTGGGTGAGCTCAACCTTCCTTGAGCAATCTGGTGTTTCCTGCTCCTGGGAAGTCACCATATTGATGCCAAATTTAGTGCAGACACCTAATGGGCACAGCTCACTGCAGCTCAGAACTCCTGGGCTCAAGCTATCCTCCTGCTGCAGCCTCCCCCGTAAATGGGACTATGGGCATGTGCTGCTGTAAGGGGCTGAAAATTTACCCTTTTATTAAAGAAACTTCTAAATTACTATACTTGAGTAATTGACAGGGCATTTAATCTCCTGAAGAATTAACTCAATAATATCTGACATACCACGTGCACAGAACCTGAAATGCCTGCCATATCCAAGACCAGTGAGAAGGAATCTGACACACTGTGGGATTGTTTTGCTGCGTACCAGCTCTTCCTTGCTCTCCAATCATGGCTACAGGTGAGCTGCTTTCCCCAACTTTACAGGAAGAGGAGTACAAATTCACTGATGTCAAAGCTACTTCCTCTGGAAGATTCTCTCCAAAGGCAAGGAGTCATTTTAGCAGCTCCCCAGGAGATACAGTAACAGCTTGGCAATGTTCATTCTATCACATGCCTGGACAACCTCGCTCATGGAGTCTGGGCCAATTTTGGGACCCCAAGCTGCCTTCCTTAGTGGACTGGAACCCTCCAATGAGGGGTAAACCCAGGGCTGGATTCAGCAGAGGCCATATGAGCAGCAATAATACTGCATATGAGGAGAGCAATAGCTCGTTTTATTTCCTGCCAGTGTGTTCTGGAAGTAGAGGGAATGTGGTGATCAGGGATGAGCAAACTGCTCCTTAATAAGGAACCCATTCAAGGAAAATAAACTTTTTCTTAACATCAGGGACACTATATGGTGCTTCCCTTTCTGGGGGCACTAAGTGCTTCTTTTTGCAGACTTAATCTACCTCATATAGGGAGGAAGATATTGGGAATGGGATGCTTATTATCCTAATAATTCTCAGGGTTGCAGCATACATTTCCATTAATACCAGGCATAATGGTAATTAGAATGCAAGCCCTAGACTCAACATTTACAAAGCCTCACATATAATGAATGTAAAGTATTCTACAGGGTTTGGTGCCCACAAAATCTGGTCCCTAGCTTACTTCCAGCCTCTCCACTAACCAAGTAACAATAAGAACCATTTTATTTGGCATTTTAAGAATAATGCTACTGCCCTTTTAATATGTTTTTTTACCTATACAACACAGATTATACTGTTTAGAATTCTTGTGTGGCTTTGCTCCTGGTATTGTTTTGGATTATGACACTTCCGCTCATGTTTACTTATCCATCAAATATTTATTGAATGTCTTTTTCATGTGTGACATAGATAGGGGAAAAAGATGTAATGGTGAACTCCAAGATACCATTTCTGCCCTTATATCTCTAGTGGTTGGATGTTACAGTCCAGGGAAGAAATTCAGTTTTTGCCTGTGGAAGTTACTAGTCACTACACTTAAGAAGTCCATTTTTTTTTTCTTAAGAGTTCACTAGAAGACACAAAAAATAGAAAAAAAAGATTCCATGCTCCTGGATAGGAAGAACAAATATTGTTAAAATGCCATTACTGATTAAAATAATTTAAACATAATTAAAGTATTGGCTGAGTTGGTGAAATGGACTATTTTGTTTCACATAAGTTGACAAGGAAAGCCGTGATGTGATATGCTTATTTTATGAGTCAGTTTGGCAAGTGGAAAGAGCATGGACTTTACAGATTCAACATCTGGCTCTTCCACCTGCTAGCTGTGTGGTGTTAGGTCATCTATTTATCCTCCCTGAGCCTCAGTTTGCTCATCTATAAAATATAAACCCATTTCTAAAGGTTGCCATAAGGCTATTGTTGGCAAAATGCCTTTTGATTAATATGTTCTTGATAAATATTAATTCCCTCACTCTGTTTTTTCTATGAATTAAGGACCTAGAGTTTAATATTTATTTCAGTTGGTTAATGGCAGAGTAGATAATGAAACTTTTCTATTCTTGTATGGTTTATTTTAAAGAGTTATACTAATGAATTCAAAAAATTAACATTCAATTTTATATCCTGATTTCTATTCTCTCAGGAAAAAAAAATGTCATACATAAGTGAATCAGATTTTAGACTTGAAAGGGATATTAGAGATGATCTAATCCAGTGGTTCTCAAAGTGCTGCCCCATGACCACTATAGCATCATTTGGGAATTTGTTAGGAAAGACGGTTTTGGGGCCCCATCTTGACCTACAGAATCAGAAATTTTGGAGGTGGTGTAAAACAACCTGAGTTTCATAAGCCCGTCAGGTGATTCTGATACACGATGAACTTTGAGAACTACCTCTGAGCTAATCCCTTAAATTTTACAGATGGAGAGACGGAGTACTAGACAACCATTCACAGGGACTGAAATTCAGGTGCGGTGCTTTGCTTATGGGGAAGTTCTCTTTTCTTTCCCTTATCTCAAGTAATGATTATTGTTTGTTCTATTGTTCTTTTCCATATGCATATACATATCTATATGTATTTTTGTATCTGATCTCCACTTCACCAATTTAAAAACTAGCCCCACTCTCCTTTTTCTGCACCAGGTTTGCTAAAAGCTAGGGGGCTATTCTCTAGGATGTCTGTGCTCTTTTGTGATGTCATGGTGTTTATTCCATCTATATTCCATATGTATATATATATATATATATATATATACACACACACACACACCATATATACTCAATAAATAAGTATGAAAGAAACTGATGAGATATGCTTACAAAATAAAAGTTGCTTCTGTGAATCCTAAGTTAACTGCTTTCGAATGACTTACTAAAAGTAAGTAATTTGTGCCCCATCACTCACCCACAGTACTGTTGAATTATGTACAAGACAACTGTAAATAAATGGAAAATGTTTGATAAAAATCTAGTAGGATTCTATACTTCTGTTGCTTCAAAACCATTAAGTTGTTTGTCTTTATCAAATGCAGTAAACTGCTAATTCTAGGTCATAGTCAAAGGAGAGTTCTTAGCCCTAAATTTAAAAACTAATGAATATACAATTAAACATTTGAAGTTAATTTTAACTGTATACATAATTTTTCAAGGTTCTTTGCTTTAACCAAAGTTTTCTCTAAATGTTCAAGTCTCAACGCATACATTAAGGATTTTTTGAATAGCCTTAAATATTTTAGGTATCTTCATATATGTTGTTACAAGCTTTTTAAGAGAGATGCCACACTTGGAGTCTAGAGCTCTACACAGTGTGTTAAATTTTTTTTTAAATGTTTATTTATTTTTGAGGACAGACAGAGAGAGTGAGAGTTGGGGGGGCATGCAGAGATAAAGGAAAACACAGAATCCCATGCAATCTCAAGACTCTGAGCCATCAGCACAGAGCCCAATGTGGGGCTCAAACTCATGAGCTGTGAGATCATGACCTGAGCCGAAGTCAGACGCTCAACCCACTGAACCACCCAGGCACCCCTACACAGTGTAGTTTAAATAAGTATTTATTGATTTTATATATTTACAAACTTGAGTGTTGCTGATTTATTAACTAATTACTCTTAGTAGATCATTGTTCTGTTTTATCACTGTTAGCCAAACTACCTTTTATGATAGCACCTCGTAGAGTTCTTTTAGAAATTGCAAGGGGGAATGATTGAGCAATTACACTATTAGGTACTTACTGAAAGGATACAAAAATATTAATTGAAAGGGATACATACACCCCAATGTTTGTAGCAGCATGATCTACAATAGCCAAATGATTGAAACAGCCCAAGCGTCCATTAACTGATGAATGGATAAAGAAGATGTGGAATATATTCCACACATTGAAATATTACTCAGACATAAAAAGAATGAAATTGTGCCATTTGCAATGACATGGATGGAGTTAGACAGCATAATGCTAAGTGAAATAACTCAGTCAGAGAAAGACAAATACCATATGATTTCACTCATATGTGGAATTTAAGAAACAAATGATCAAAGGAGAGAGAGAGAGAGAGAGAGAGAGAGAGAGAGAGAGAGAGAGAGAAACCAAGCAACAGACTCTTAACTATAGAGAATAAACTGATGGTTACCAGAGGGGAGGTGGGTGGGAGGATGGGTAGGTAAAATAGGTGATGGGGATTAAGGAGGGCACTTGTGATGAGCACTGGGTGTTGTATGGAAGTGATATATATATCTCCACCTGAAACTAGTATTACACTGTATGTTAACTGGAATTTGAATAAAAACTTAAAAAAAAAAAAAAGAAATGCCAAGGGGCAGGGAAGAGTTCCATGTTTAAATACATTTCAGAAATTTCCTCTTGAAAGTTCACAATAGAAATGAGTACTTCATAGGGTAAGGAACTCAGTTGCAAAGTAATTTAACACAGTTTAACCTATACTTACCTGAATATAGAAAAAAGTCCCCACATAACATCTATTAACAACTCAGGACACAGTGTGCACATACATTAATGAGGTATCCTGAATTCTGTTCGTATACTTCTTGTAGAGCACAAAATGAGTATGAAAATAAGAACCATTAATTATGTGTACTAATAATTGTTTGGGAAATGCTCAATATTTGGATTTACAAAATTGTTATTTTTATTTCTCTTTTTGTTCCTAAATCAGGTAGCTAATAATTTCTGAATTCAGCTGTGCTTTCATATATTAAACTAAGGAAACTTTAACCAAGGGAGGATTAAGCTCTGGATGTTAAATAACAATGGTGGGCCTATGATGAATTGAGCCTTTAAAAAATAACATTTGATTTTAAAATAAATGTATTGAATAAAAAAATAGTTGTCTGCAAGCCAAAATTTGCTAAGCACAGTTTTGGAAACAAGCTCTCCAAAGTGAGAGGTTGTTTCAATAAGTGAAACCATTTTAAAACTTGATGTCATTAATAGAAAGACATTCCATGCTCATGGATTGGAAGGACTAGTATTGTTAAGATGTCCATACTCCCCAAAACAATCTACAGATTCAATGCAGTTCCTATCAAAATACCAATATAATTTTTCACAGAACTAGAACAAATAATACCATAAGTTGTATGGAACCAGAAAAGATCCCAAATAGTCAAAGAAATCTTGAGAAAAAAAGAACAAAGCTGGATGCATCACAATACTAGAGTTCGGGATATACTAGTAGTAATCAAAACAGTATGGTACAGGCACAAAAATAGACACATAGATCAGTGGAACAGAATAGGGAGCCCATAAATAAACTCACATTTATATGGTCAATTAATCTATGACAAAAGAAGTAAGAATATACAGTGAAGAAGCCTGTCTCTTCAACAAATGGTGTAGGAAAAACTGTACAGCTGCATGCAAAAGGAAAAAGATGGACCACTTTCTTACACCATACACAAAAATGAACTCAAAATGGATTAAAGACCTAAACGTGAGACGTGAAACCATAAAAGTCCTAGAATAAAAAAATAGGCAGTAATCTCTCTGATATCAGCCATAGAAACATTTTTCTAGATATGTCTTGTCAGGCATGGGAAACAAAAACAAAAATAAACTATTGGGACTGCATCAAAATAAAAAAGTTTTTGCACAGTGAAAACCATCAACAAAACCAAAAAGCAACCTAGTGAATGAGAGAAGATATTTGCAAATGATATATCTGGTAGGAGGTTAATATCCAAAATATATAAAGAACTTTTACAACTCAGATCCTCCAAAAAAAGCAATAAAAATTCAATTAAAATGAACAGAGGACCTGAATAGACATTTTTCCAAAGAAGAAATCCAGATGGCCAACAGACACATGAAACCATGATCAATATCACTAATCATTAGGGACAAGCAAATCAAAATAACAATGAGATATCACTTTACACCTGTCAGAATGGCTACAGTCAAAAAGACAGGAAATGACAAGTGCTGGCAAAGATGTGGAGAAAAAGGAACCCTTATGCACTGTTGGTGGGAATGCAAATTGGTGCAGCCACTATGGAAAACAGTGTGGAGCTTCCTCAATAAATTAAAAATAAAAATACTATATGACCCAGTAATTCCACTACTGGGTATTTACCCAAAGAAAACAAAACCACTAATTTGAAAAGATATAGGCACTTCTAGGTTTATGGCAGCATTATTTACAATAGCCAAGATATGGAGAGAGCCCAAATGGCCATTGACTGATGAATGGATGAAGAAGAGGTGGTAGACATATACAATGGAATATTACTCAGCTATAAAAAAGAATAAGATCTTGCCATTTGCAACGACGTGGGTGGACTTAGAGGGTATAATGTTAAGTGAAATCGATCAGACAGTGAAAGACAAACACCATAAGATTTCACTCATATGTGAAATTAAAGAAACAACAACAACAAAATGAACAAAGGAAAAAGAGACAAACAAACAAAACCAGATTCTTAAATACAGAGAAAAAACAGGTGGTAGCCAATAGGTAGGCGAGTGGGAACATGGGTGAAACAGATAAGGAAGAAAAGGTACATATTTCCAGTTCCAAAATGAATAAGTCATGGAGTTGAAAGGTATAGCATAGAGAATATAGTCAATAAGATTGCAGAAATGTCATTTGGTTGCAGATGATGACCAGACAGTGGTGAGCACTGAGGAATGTACAGAATCATTAAGTCATTCTGTTGTACACTGGAAACTGAAATTATAGTGTATGTTAATTTTACTTCAATAAATTATAGTATAAAAGCCTTGATACTGTTAAGTCTTTAGACTTAGAAAGGCAGTGCAAGTTACAGATTGTAGTGGAATAAGAGAGTCCAGGCACCCTTAACCTTGAGTTGAGCAAGTGGTAGCGGGTGCCCTTTACATGATGTATGTTCACAGATATTGAACATTTATCAGAGAAAAGGTTGTCCAGGTTATTAAAATCTCTCATGTTGAATAGCAGTTATGTAATAAATTTCTTTTAAAAATCAGAAAATGAGCTGTCATTTAATAAACACTGCTTGAAATGATGATGACTGAAGCTGGGTTGACGGGTACTTAGGGGTTCATTATACATTCTCTCTACACTTGGGTATGTTTGAAAATGTGAAACTAAAAAAGTTTAGGAAAAATAGATTATTTCTGTCCCTAAAATAAAGCTCTTTCCAAATGAAGGGTCCCCAAGGGGGAAAAATAACAAAGATGATGTTGTTTAGAACCATTAATGGAGTTCCAATAGCTGATATCAGGTCTAAGTTTGTTATGTCATAGCCAAACTGTGATATTATGCAGTTTTAAAAAGAGACTGTGGACATTAGTGATAATTACAGAAGTGCTGCCTGATGAGATTATCTATATGGAAATGTAGGCAGAGAATTTAGCAAAAGGCATGGTGTTCATCCTAGGAACTGCTGTACCTTTGCATGTTATGTATGCCATGAAGATTCACTCTGAAAAGGACTTACATGCAGAAGTATCATTTCAAATTCTTTTAATGTCTCTATTCCTAAGCTTTTAGGAAATATAAACACATCAAAAAAAGGCATACATACATAGCTCTTCTAACTGACTACATTCACAGAGCTTTTCACTGAATTCTGAAAAAAGGTATTGCTAAGCTTGTGGCTTTACTATTGTGCCCTACAAATCAGTAAGTTTGAGTTTAATTGAACCAAGATAACAAATGAATTTCAGGCTGTAGTACATCAGAAAATAGTCTGAAGCCAAGTCAATCATTTCCAGACACACAAAAGAGGAATGGAATGTTAACCATAGGTTATAAAGAATTTTGTGGTTTGCAACATGATTGGTTATGATTTTTCAAATGAAAGTAGTGAGTAAGAGTCTGGACTGAGCAACACTCTCCACCTAACTGATGAGAATTCGAGCTGGGTTAAGGTTGACAAAGTGGGACTTTTAATTGATTAATTATTATTATTATTTATTTATTTATTTATTTATTTATTTTTTAACCTTTCAGCACACTTCACTCATTTATCCCATTGCCTCCATCCCCTGCTTCTGGCAATTACCTGTCTATTTTCCTTATCTATGAGCTTGTTGTTGTTGTTGTGTGTGTGTGTGTGTGTGTGTGTGTGTGTTTTAGTTTCACACATGAGAGATCATACAGTATTTGTTTTTCTAGAGTGACTGATCACCTGTGAACCCAAATTGGGACTGAATTTGAAGGTAGTTAGAGACAACTTCTTATTGGCTTTCATAAAACCAAAATTTCTAATCATCATTATCATCATCATCATCATCATCAAGAACAATTTTAATCTACCAAATTTTATGTAGTCTTCCCATGCAGGAAAGATGTTTTTGGCAAATGTCCAGATTGTTCTTCACCTTCCTAGAGAAATAGATGCTCAGGCAAGCAAGTGATTTGCACAAATACAGTTTTAGGGCAGTCTAGCATTTCTTATATATGTAATTTTCATTTCTTAGTTTGAAAGCCAAATATGGCATGAAAGTCATGGAATTCAGAGTAGTTCTTATTAGCACACACTTACAATATAAGCTTTAAGATCTAGGAGCTTCATTTGTTACCTTGCATTTTGAAAATTACCTACTATGTATAAATTACTCCAGGAAGTTGGATTTTTATTAGGGTTCTAAGACATATGTGAAACATGCCTCATATTTTGAAACAATCCATGGTCCTCCTTTGTCCACATTAAAATCTAATGATCTTGGCTCTTGATAAAGTTTAAAGGCTGACTACTGTGACCTACTGAGATTGCATCTTTTTATATATTTACCTTCTATATTCACATATAGTATTTAACTTGAGCATAGTCTCCAGGTACAGTATAATAAAAAAACCAGTATTCTCAATCTGTATTCAGGCAACACATAGGTCACATCATGGTAACAGCCTAGCCTCGGTGGCAAAAGGAGGCTCTGCCCACTTAGCCCTGCTTTTTATGGCTAGAGACCATGGCAGTGAGGTGAAAAAGTACACATAGGAAAAGGCACTCCAACCCTCGTCTCTTACATACAAATGTGGGGGTAGTTATGGATCCAAAAGGAAAAAAAAATCAGGGAAAAAAAAAAGTGATGATGGCAAAAAATTAAGTAGCAATTCTGGAAGGTATTAAACAGCATTTTCTTCTGCTTTCTTATTTCATAGATTGGCAAAATAACCTGTATTTTGGGTTATACTTGGGGTTTTGCTTTTCTTATTCCATCCCATGAAGGAATGCACCTAGTGTACCTAGCCAGGCTGCTAAGAGGAGAGCAGTAAGATACATGGGTAAATCAATGGGACTCTGCAGGGTCATCAGTGAGTGTGCTCTTTGGGCTGGAAAGGTTTGATAGGATAACACAGGGGAGGGTTCCAGTGGCTTAGTTGAGTTCTAAGACCTCCTTCCATCCCCTCAGGTATGTACTATATCCAAAAAAAGACTTTCTGTTTGCTTAATTTATCATCATTTAGTTTATCTTCGGCACAGAAACCATTTATATATGCAGGCATTTATTTCAAGATTCTCTTCTGATTTTGGTGTCACTTCATACATTTCTGCAAGAAATTCTCTCAGCAGCTGTACTACTTTAGAAACCCGAACGTACCTTATTAATGTTACTTATCAAGGCAAAGGGTTTAAAAATATTTGCTAAACATTTGTTTATTTACATAAAAGATTTCAGAGTTTTGCACAGCTAGATTTAGGGAATATAACAAACACTGTGAGTGTGTGAAAGAAATGTAAGTGATTCCAACAGATGGCATGGTCAGAAGCAAAGGGTTTCCAAGTGCAAGAAACAGCACAAATCTAAACTGAGAAGCCTGAATGGCTATAATTGTAACACATTTACAGTAGAATGGAGAAGGTCATTCACATTATGTTAAGAAATATAGGGGCAGATTCTTATCTCATGTAAGTGTGTTACAGAAAATGGGGATTTGGCACAAGGGTTACTATCAGACAATATACCACACACAGTTTTTATTTCGATTCCAGCAGAAAAACAATATTGACAAATTTCTTTCTCTCTTTGCTTCCTACTTTATTCAATAGAAGTGATAACAATAGCATCTGCTGCACTTGGCTGGAGCTTGGGATGAGGAAATTGTGGATGATGAGCCTCCCAGGCATATGGCCACTAAAGAGCCTACGCTACAGCCATGGCACAGCCAGGCTGGAGCTCCAATGGAGCAGATACATAAGGCCACCAATCCAAGCCAGGGAAGGGCTGCCAAGACAGCATGTAGAGTCATTTTTAGTGGCCTGAGTGTTTTTCACCATCACAGCTCCAGGCACCACTGCAAAAGTAGGACGAGTTTTATCGCTGACATTCTCTCCTTCTCCCTTTGGCATCCCTCTACCAGTTTCTGTTGCCCATCCTTGCTGACCACCTGGGTGCCTAGCTCATTCAGGCTGCTGCCCAGGTACTCATCAGCCCTTCTTTCAATCAGTCATGGTCTTAAAGATCTGTGACATTTAATTGGCTCTAATGCACCAAAATTACCTATTCTGACCATCTTAGTTCCTAACATAATGTCTCCAGCTGTTACATAGGTGCTTCCTTATTATTTTTCTAATTCAGCTAGAAAATGTTAAGGGAATACTTATTCAAATTAACTGGACCAAAATTAAAAGGCCTATAATCATGTGGGAAAAATACTGGACCAATAGAAGGCTGGAGTCCAGCAAGAGTCTATGGGAAAGTTGATGACCTCCTTGGGCCTCATTTCATTTTCTTATTCCTGAAAATAAAGAGACAGTGGAAATGGGAAGGGGAGAGACAGAGAGGAATAGGGCAGAGAGGGAGAGAGAGAAAAGAGAGAGGAGAGAGGGAAGGGGGAGTTGTCTGGGAAGCTTGAGATGTCCCTTTTAGGTCTATGATTCACTGTGAATGAATCATATTCCTGGAGTTTTGGGGTTTAAGACAAAGTCTATTAACCCTAATAATTACTAAGTTACAGGAAGATGTAAAAAAAATATTCAAGATAGGATGAAATGGGATAAAAGAGTACAAGTTTCTCCTACCACAGAAGTGGATGTTTCAGAAAAAGAATCAGGTAGCAGTTATAAAACAAATCACAAAGACTTTTCCTCCACTTTTTAAAAACCCATTTCATATGTCAACAAAACCCTGCTCTGTATTTTAGGCAGGCTTGGGGGTTTTTCTCCTTAGGAGGAAAATTTACTATGGACTTAGCCAGGCTGACAAGAGTGGAGAGAAGAGCTCCATGCGTCCAGTAAATAAGGTTCACTGATGTAGAACCTAGCGCTGGGATAAATGAAGTGATGCATCATTTGTTGCTTCTCTCATCCTGAGGTGGAGTCTGTTTCACTACCCTTTGAATCTGGGCTGGCTTCCGCCTTGCTTTGAGCAAGAGAATGTTGTGAAAGTAATTGTGTGTGACTTACAAAACTTGGCCTCAACAGGCCATGTAAGATTCTCCTTTGATCCCCAGAACCCTGAGGCCACAAGACCTGGATGCAAGGCCATGTGGGGGGTGGGAGAGACTAGCTTTCCCAAGGGCTTCCAGCTTCCTGTGAAAGAGAGCTCAGGAGAGACCAGCATAAGATGTCACCAGGGCCCCAAGTCAGCCCACAGAACCATGATAAATAACAGACTGTGGTGGTTTTAAGCCAGTAAGTTTGGGTTAGTATTTGTAAGCAGTGGTGGTTAAACTGATAGCTATACCCTCCATTTCAGAAAGGTCACCAATTCCTAAGGTATACAGATGTACCCGAAATATGATTATACATTTTTTTTAAGATTCAATGCTCAAAACCAGGTCAAACTTAGACAAATGAAGAAAACTAGATAAATGGAAAAGAAACTCTTTCTCAAAAAATCATAACTCTCAAAATCCTTTCAAGTGTTAAAAGGAATTTGAGCAAATAGCTGTTTAACCTTTATCATCAGAATGGAAGGGATCCAGTTTAACCCTATCACATCTCATCTAGTCTATTTAGATATATCACAAACAATAGATGCTACAAGCGCCACTGTGGACCAATAAAGTCTTAATCACTGACCCTCTCTTGGTGGACTGAAAGGTGGAGAAGGATTTTTTGGGCTGTGGGAGAGGTATGGAGGGAGGTGGGATGGGAAATGAGAGAAAAAGAGAGAGAGACTGATCATGCTCCTTGGGAAGGAGTACAAAAATAAATTAAATAAATAAATAAATAAACAAACAAACAAATAAATAAATAAAATAATTTAATGTTTTCACAAAAAACTTATATTCAGGAAAATATTTGATTTAAAAATAGAGCATGCTGTCACAGAAGTATATACCCTTGAAAATCAAAGAGCAAGGGATTTTAGGTTTGGGCAGGGAGTCTAGCATCATGTCTCACTTCTCTATCCATCTAATCTTTTATCTTTGGCTTCCACTGGATGCTATAAAAGGGGACAGCCACTAAATAATATGCCACTTAACGGCATTCCTAGGGCTTATTGTTTAAACTGTCAGAATGCTGGATATTCATACCAAGCATGAATATGAAGCAATGTGCCTGATACCCTAGCAAAAAAACCCCCAGCACTTGTCAACCCAAAAGACCAGGGCCCTTAGAAGTAGCCACCTTGGGAGGCTGAAGATTTATTACTCATGCATTAATTTGCTGCCATGGTGCAAAAGTATTTTTGGAACTCCTTTTTGGCAGTAGAGTTAAGAGCCTATCACCTGTTCTTTTGAATTCTCTAATGTTAGCACATCTTCGTTGTTAAAGGTGGGTTTATTTATTTATTTATTTATTTACTTTTTTAAGTGTCAGAGACATCTAGAGCCAAGTCTGTGGTTTGTATGGTTGGTGATCAAGGTAGGGGATATTGTTGGCTGATTTTTCAAGTAATGAGCCTAGTTCAATGTATGCTTTAAAAAGTGATTCTCAAGATTAAGTCTCATAAAGAAGTTCTCCTTGTTTAAAATGAGGATGGGGGCACCTGGATGGCTCAGTCGGTTGAGCGTCTGACTTCAGGTCATGATCTCACAGTTCGTGGGTTCGAGCCCCACGTCAGGCTCTGTGCTGACCACTTGCTCAGAGCCTGGAGCCTGCTTCCGATTCTGTGTCTCCTTCTCTCTCTGCCCCCCCCCCCCCCCCCCGCCTCCGCTCACACTTTGTCTCACTCTGTTTCTCAAAAATAAATAAATGTAAAAAAAAAAAATAAATAAAATGAGGATGCCATTCAAAGACCATTTTTCCAGCTTTAAAACTTTGAGGTGAGCTATCATTTAGATACATACATTCTGCATAATCAAAAATCAGTTTCATTGCCCTGTAGCAATGGTTCTCATGCAGGCATGAATTTCCCCCCAAGGGGACATTTGTCAATGTCTGAAGACATTTTTGATTGTCACAATTCTTTTTTTTTTTTTAATTTTTTTTCAACGTTTTTTATTTATTTTTGGGACAGAGAGAGACAGAGCATGAATGGGGGAGGGGCAGAGAGAGAGGGAGACACAGAATCGTAAACAGGCTCCAGGCTCCGAGCCATCAGCCCAGAGCCCGACGCGGGGCTCGAACTCATGGACCGCGAGATCGTGACCTGGCTGAAGTCGGACGCTTAACCGACTGCGCCACCCAGGCGCCCCAATTGTCACAATTCTTGAGGTGTGCTACTGGCATCTGGTGGGCAGAGACCAGGGGTCCTCATAAGTATCCTTTAAATCACAGGACAGTCTCCCACAACAAAAATTATATGACCCAAATATCAATAGCATTGAGGTTGAAAAATCTTGTCTCATAGTAACAATCTATTCTAACAAGATTTTTAAAGTGCAATGAAATAATTACTATAATAATTGACTGTTTTTTAAAGTATTAAATTTAAAGTGTTAATGGTTGTCACTCACCTAGGTATATGTATATATACATGCATATGTTTTTTACTCTTCTATGTTACAAATTACATAGAAGTCAAACTCACATTTCCAAAAATATGATAGTGCTCTTTGTTGTTTGATAGTAAGAGAAACTTAAATAAGAGAATTTAAATGAGCACATACTTTATGTGGGGTAAAACACAATGATGAAAACATCAATTACTACAAACATTTATTGACTTCTTTCTATGTGGCAAATACCTAGCTAATTATCACTTTTCATGTATCATATTAATCTTTATACACAATGCTATGAGGGACATACTATTAGTCCCACTTTACAGGTCAGGAATTTGAGGCTTAGAAAGGATAAATAAATTGTCCAAGGTCACACATAGTGAATAGGGCAGTTGGGATTTGATTTCTAGTAAGTAATCTAGTAAGCTGATTTCAAGTGATTTTTAAGTCAACCATTTAATGGCGCCCCCAAAGATTTGCTAAAAGCCGTATCTGTTGTGGGCTATGGGCAGTTTTGCTTTCAGTTGTAAAACATAAATTGAGCAAAATAGAAAATGGCAGTATGGTGTAGACAAAGAGGGGAGGACCTTGAATCATAAAACATGGGTTCTCACCTAGACTTTCTACTTTCTAGTTGGGTATGTGGTCTTCAGCAAGTCATTTGACTTCTAAGAGTCTCAATTTCCTTACCTGTAAAGTGAAGATGGTAATAATACACCCCTACTCTTCTTGTTGTAGATTAAATCAAACATAATGGAAAGATGCTCTGTAAATGGCCACTTTCCTACACAAATGTAATTTGGTTGCTATTCTTAGGTATGGAAGAGGAATGGAAAGTAGATAGTTTCTCCGTTGCCCTTGCAGGGATTTTCATGATATACCCCTGACATATGACATTGAAGTTAGTTGTTTCTTATAATATTGGTCTCACCTCTCCTCATTGCCTTTATATCTATGTCTTTTCAAACAAATTTTCCATTTCATCAGGCAGTCAGAATACTGCCCCCAGGGCTCCAAACACCTTCAGACTGAGTTTTACATTTTACACCTACTGGGGCCATTATGCAACTCCTCTTAATATTTTCTTTAGGTTCAATTACTTTTAAACTATTTCATTGAAAGTAAGATATTTTTCTCTTATGGGATTGTGCCATCAAACTGTTGAAGATCTGACCTCCTGATTTGTATCACCATGTTGTTTAATAAATTAAGAGTTTGTTCTTTATGCACAATTATTGGTATATAAGAACAGAAATTACACAGCAGTTTCCATGTGGTATAATTACTTCTCCTCACCTTACAATGTTTCCATAAATAAGAACATATTTTGTATATTCCACCCATTTTCTTATCCAGAGATGTTGGTATTTTAATAATCCAGTCTTTCATCTACAGAAGGCCAGCTTCTCTTATTATTTAATTTATACATGAAAATGAACCCCAGGTTTAAGGAAAATATGGGTCTATGGTTCACACTTGTCAGCATCTCAAAACTATCACATACTTTGGCAATACTTGTGGTTTTTGATCTAAAGAGATATTTGAATGGAACACTGGGGGAAATAAAGGAGGGAATTGGGAATGAATGGTTAACATGCATTAAACAGTTTTCCACAGCACTCTTAGCTCCTCTGGCTCACAAGGTCTTTTATTGTTATGCTTATATGTGACACTTTCCAAATCCTTTTTACCTTGAAAATGCTATTATTGTCAATATTGGATTGACATTAGAAGTAAATGGCTATGTTATAAATATAACCTAAGTAGTTTCTTGGTTGTGCTTTCACCTATAAAGTCAAAAAGTATTATGAAGATTAGATCTCATGAATCTTTTTAATTTCACATTGCCATTTGATTTTTATCAGGCCACCCTAGTAGTCCATTGACGCTTCTGGTACATTATTGATCTATATCTAGTCCTCAGTTCCTATTCCTTCCAGTTTTAAAGACTGGTCTGATTCTATGATGTACAAGATTTAAATTATCCTTAGTTGGTCTATTTGACTTTTCTTGAAATCTTTTCATTTAGAAGACAAATTTAGGGGGTCTTGGTCTATCCCTCCTTCATATTTATTCACAAATACATTTCTTCTATGAAGATTAAGTATTCCCTTGGTCCTAAAAGGGGTTAATATGACTCAGAGTTATCATGGGTCAAGGGTTTATAACTGACTCTCTGAAATTATGGCTTCATCCCAATTTATTCATTCTTAACAAGATACAAAATTAAAATCAGTTGTCATATCCTTTTGGTACTAGTAAAATATAAACCACAAATTCTATAAAACACATAAAGAACAAAGCTCAAAAGAGGAGAAAAGGGAACAAAACTTCTTTGTTTTCTAAGAAGAGTGAAACAATATGAGGAAATGTAACAAATGACCTCTATGAAAATCTAAGATTAATAAATACCTTGGAAGATCTGCTCCTTAGTTTCTTTCAAAATCAAATTTTGGGGCACCTGGGTGGCTCAGTTGGTTAAGCGTCCAAGTCCTGATTTTGGCTCAGGTCATGATTTCATAGTTTATGGGTTTGAACCCCACATCAGGCTCCATGCTGACAGTGTGGAGCCTGCTTGGGATTCTCTCTCTCTCCTTCTCTCTCTGCCCCTTCCTCCCCTACCCCAGTGAGTGTGTTCTCTCTCTCTCTCTCTCTCTGTCAAAATAACATTAAAAAACATAAAAAACATTAAACATTAAAAAAACATAAAAACATTAAAAAATAACATTTCATAAGTAAGGAGATTGCATATCTCTGTTCATGTACTACATGTAGAGTTAATGGTAAGTATCCATCTGACAACCATTTAGTCAGCAAACATATATTAAGGAGATAAGTGTAAGGAACTAAGGTAGTCTCTGCAACAAGAAAAGTCAGAACCAGATACTATGATGAATAAATAGGTCAAGGGCTTTGAGATAGGGCCTAAATTTACAACCTCCTTGTGCTTAATGCTTCTCACAAATAAAACACATTCTGTGTGTGTGTGTGTGTGTGTGTGTGTGTGTGTGTAGATTAAATGAGAAATTCCTTAAGTGCTTAGTGATACTTGGAAAACAGTGATAGGTCAATAATGGGTAGCTACTATTATTAGTCTAAAATGATTAAGGGATACAGGAGTGTCACAAACTAGCAATTACCTTTAATACATAAAGAGTGAAACAAAGGCTAGAATATGGCAATGTGGCTCATTCTGACCAGGTCATCAGGGTAGGCTGAAAAAGTGAAATGCCAAGCAGGTGGCCAAATGAGAAGGTAGAGACCACCAAGTGATTTAAGGGCTGGTCGATAGGAACAGGCAACCTTGGGCACACAGTAGCTATGCTATGACTAGTTGCATGTGCTCAGGCAAGTAAGTTGGTCTTCCTTAGAGACCACAAGTTGGTCTCTGTTTCCTCTTGTGTAGAATGGGAAAATAAGGTTCCTAACTCTGAGGATGACTGGCAGGAAATAGCAATAACACATGTGAAACACTTAGAACAGGGTCTCTCCAGTTGAGAAGAAAGATTATTTGTTGCCCATTAAGGGTTCAATATGTTTATTATTATGGCTAAAAACAGGGATCTCTATATATGTTTAATCATGGAATGGAGAGCATGTGAAAAAGGACATGAAAGAGTTGTAGGAAAAGGGACTTAGAAGTAGGTATGAGAAAGATAAAGGCAATTTAAAATAATTAAATTCTCATAAAAATACCACAATATAAAGAGATAAAAGTATAGTCATGTTAAAAAACAAAAAATAGTCCAGCCATGAAATGATCTTACTGCTTCTGTAAAAATTTGTAAAACACCACATGGAATTCAATTAACTTCAGAAAGCAATTATTGAGCACCTACTATGATGTAAGAGGTGGGTACAAATGTTCATAAGCCATCACCCATGCCCTCTGGGATTTCAAGGCATATATGATCCGTACACAGATAGCTAAATTTGCTAAGTGTGACCTACTTTATGAGAGTTCAGAGAACAGATTGTTTAATTCTTTCTGTGGGAAGAGGAATGAGGAATGAGCTTAAAAGGGTTTTCCAGAGTTTCAAGTCAGATGTTTATAATATGAAGTAATCCCTGTAAATGGATGAGTTGAGCTGTGTGTAAAACAATAGGGACAGGGAAGGTTTAGAAAACTGGATAGTGCATTCCACTTAAATTAAAAATTCAAGTTAAAATTAAAAAAAAATTACCACAGATGTCAATAAAATCATCTGAGGCCAGTTTGCAACCTTTGCAATGCAGGGCATGTGCTACTTGAGGTGGATTATGAAACAAGGTTGAACATCGTCAGGTAGAGAGAGGAACAGGTGACTTTCTAGAGTGGATAAATATCACTTACCAAGAGCCAGAGATGAAAGTACTTGGAATGTGTAGCTAGTGGTAGGTGGCTAAGAGAACGAACAATGAGGCATGAGGGAGACATCAGCCTAGATTATAAAGGGGCAGGAACACAATGCTAAACTCAAATTTTACCTTGAAGGCATCAAGAACCACCATATTAATTTCTATGTATCCTTAACGGTATCCTTTTAAGAATTCAATGGTTTTTCAGGTAGTCAAGAACAGGTATTTCTTATAATAAATGATTTTAACTCATAGTAAATGAGAACATGTTCTCTTTCACTGGGGAAAATTGGCTGTAATTACCATGGTGGAAAATATATAAATTTTTAAAAACCTATTTGATTAAATATTACATATTTATAAACATCTGGTTACTCATGGCTCAAGTCATATAGATTATTTTTAAGTTAATGCTGATTATTTTCTCTTGAGTTGTAAATATACATATAGATTTAAACTCACTCAGTAATATACCAATAATTTAAAATTATTTCATACTTCTGCATACTGCAGACTGCAGTCTGCATACTGCAAACTGTCCTAAATGTTTTATCATTTCATATCATTTCATTTAACCTTAATTAAATTCTTGATGCTATGGAGAGTGTTAACCCATTTACAGGTGAAGAAATAGGGGCTAGCAGATAAGAAATAAGTTGCCCAAAGGCACAGAGCCCATCAGTGAACAATCCAGCATTTTACCCAGTCAGTCTCTCTCCAGAGTGTGCCCTCCTAATGTTGAGTTTATATGCTCTGTATGAATTGACTGATGACTAGAGTTGGTCTTTCTGTGCTTGTGGCACCATTCTTCTAGGCATGAGGTGGAACCTATCCTTCTTGACCTTCCAAGGCCTTATCTATGGTTACCACACTGGGCTAACCTCCTCTTTCTTACTATTGACTGTTAGAATTTCTCTTATTCATAATAGCTCTTTTTAGTCCTGGCACATTGATTACTAGACAGAACTACTGGATAAATATGAATCTTCTCTCTTTCTGTCCTCTCCCCCCCCCTTTTTTTGTCTACTACCAGACTTCATTTAAAACCCCCTCCATTTTCATTGCATCTGTTTGGCAGAAGGCTTGGGTTTGAGTTTGTCACTACTTCTTCATTACAGAGAAAAAAATGTCAAATCCATCAGGAGAGAAATCTCAACATGAAATTCAGTATTTACATTCCAGAGTATTTGTGTGATTATTTACAACATGATCATGTAAATCAATATCCCTCTGTAATCAATATCTGTAATCAATATCCCCCTGTGACTTGTCTGTTGTGGCTTTCTGCAAAGTTCCTTCCTGCTTAGAGATGATTTATAAACTAGCATTTCTTGGGTCCCACATAAGCAGTTGTTGTCTGTAGTAATTTTTCTCTGCTACTCCATCAGAAGAACTGTGCTCTCAAGTTTAAACATACACTGTATCCAAGTCAAGAATTCATGATGCTTTGCAAGTATAACAGTGTGCAACATGGCCTTTCCTAAATAAAGAGGCCAAGATTTCTCACAGACTTATAAGACAACCCATGGGTGAACAAAGATAATTTCTCAGAGCTTTAGTTCATGCTGCATCTTTCCCTCATTATTTCAAAGCTGCTAATAAATTTCTTTCACCAATATACCTATTTTTCTGTTTCGTACAAAGCTTCTCCAGAGCCTCAGGCACAGCACTTTCAAATGTCAACAGCTATTAGCTCAGCACATTCATCTTTGTTTTCTTATTTCTCTGGAGTTGTTTGTATCTTTCAGGGGTGAGTCCAGGTGGCTTAACATAACATAGGTGTGTGTGTGTGTGTGTGTGTGTGTGTATGGAGGGGTGTATATATTTTCTCAAAATAAAGCATTATAGCTATCCATCTTATCTCTCCTACTTGCCTGCAAACCTTTTTGGATCCAACTGAGTATCCAACATAAAGCATTATACCTTGGTTATGATCAACAGAAGATAAATTGCATTTTTAAATAATCAATCAACCGAATTTCTCCTTTAATTTACAGAAATTGAAAGCATGTTTTGAGAGAGGGAAAATGCTATATTTCAAACTGTAATGCAAATACAATGTTTTGTGAAAACTTCCAAGTTTGCTTTCACTAAATTTTATTCCTATTATGTGTATGTATGTGTGTGTGTATATATATACATATATACATGTATATACACATACACATATATACATATATACACACATGTATATGTATATATATGTATATGTGCATGTGTGTGTGTGTGTGTGTGTGTGTATGTGCTTGTGTATACATCTGTGTGTGTGTGTGTGTGTGTGTATATATATTTGCATGAATTGCATTTTTGCCATTAGGCATATGAGAGCAATTTTCTTCAGTGAGCCCAAACTTTCTGTTTCCCTATCCTGTGGCCAAAATCCATCAGGAAATATTTCATACATGATCTTTAAAATCAAGTCGAGCTGGTGCCAAGCAGATGCACCATGTCACCAGGCACAATGGCTCTTTGAGGTCTACAAAGAAGTATGTATAACAGAGTATAGAGACTGGTCACACTAGTGCCTGCTGAAACCAACAGGCAGGAAAACCAGAAGTCTGCTGTCATGAGGCAAAAACATTTGCTCAAATTAATAGAAATATTTTGTAGTGTTTCAGAATCATGCGAAACACTGCAACATGGTGTCAAGTCCAGAGGAGCAAGTACTAGATTATAAGACATGGGTGGGACTCTGTCTGGTTTCCTAGCTGTCAGCATTTGGACCAAACCCTGTAGCCTCTCTTCTACGCTCTTCTCTTGATCCAACATACTGGTAATGACATCAAATGCAATAAACCATGGGAGAGTGCTTTGGAATTTGTAAAATGCTCTATAAACATAATGTGGTGTTATTAGTTTTTGTTGGGGAAAAATTGCTGGGAAAGAGAAAAACAGCTTCATCTTGTTCAAAACCTGCTAGGCCACTGGGTAACAATGACCACGGTATCATGGGTCAGGTGAATTTTATTGCGGTTATTCTGTTCTAGGTATTGTCCCCATGTTGTGTAAAAACAGATGTCACTTATAAGATCTACTTACTGTATTATACTTAAATATAATATAGGATGTGAAAGAGTTGTACTATTAAGTCACGACAGAAGTGGTTTATGATAGGTGCTTTCTTTCTTTTTTTATATACTTCCCACTGCAATTTTACTTGTCTGTGCAAGGAGCCATATTCTCTCATATTTGAATCACCCAGATTACAAAGAATTATTATAGATTATATAGTAGTATTATGGATTTTATATGGTAATATGTAGTTGGGGTGCCTGGGTGGCTCAGTCAGTTAAGCATCTGACTCTTGGTTTCAGCTCAGGTCATGATCTCAGGGTTAGTGAGTTCAAGGCCCACATCAGGCTTCACACTGACAGCATGGAGCCTGATTAGGATTCTCTCTCTCCCTCTCTTCCTGCCCCTCCCTCTTCTATAAAAATAGTTAAATTTTTTTTAGTTTAAATTTTTTTTAACGTTTATTTATTTTTGAGACAGGGAGAGACAGAGCATGAACGGGGAGGGTCAGAGAGAGGGAGACACAGAATCTGAAGCAGGCTCCAGGCTCCGAGCTGTCGGCACAGAGTTCAACGCAGGGCTAGAACTCATGGACCGTGAGATCATGGCCTGAGGCGAAGTCGGCCGCCCAACCTACCGAGCCACCCAGGAGCCCCAAAATAATTAAAAATTTTTTTTTTCAACGTTTTTTTTTTATTTATTTTTGGGACAGAGAGAGACATAGCATGAACGGGGGAGGGGCAGAGAGAGAGGGAGACACAGAATCGGAAACAGGCTCCAGGCTCTGAGCCATCAGCCCAGAGCCCGACGCGGGGCTCGAACTCACGGACCGCGAGATCGTGACCTGGCTGAAGTCGAACGCTTAACCGACTGCGCCACCCAGGCGCCCCAATAATTAAAATTTTTAAAAAAGAAATCATTTAAATGTAAAAACACATATATAGTAGAAGATAAGTGGTGATACAGAGAATGTTAGAATTAAGTAAAAAATAATAATAAAGTACACAAAATTTCAAAAGAAATGCACACTCATTATCTCCAAGTACATAAAATAAATTCTTCCAAAAAATAGGTCTTTGTATATATTATGTTAAATAAATTTGTAAAACTCAAATTAGTATATTTTCTATATGTGACTTGATAATATTAATATGTAGAAGGTATCTTTAAGCAATAAGACACTCTAGCTAAAAGCTTTTATATTTATAGTAATATTTTGTTCAGCATTTTTTTCCCTATAAATAGTAAAAAGGTTGTATCATCCCAGGTCACAAGAACTTGTCAAGCACTTCATCTACCTACCTACCTACATTTTAAAGAATATCCCCTCACATAGATGAAACTTGAATGATATTACAAGATTGATTCTTAATTCTTTTCTGTTTCATACAATTATTTATCTTTGCTCCAAAGAGAAAATAGCATGAATCACAGTTGCTTATTATCTCCAAAGGGTAATATTCATCTATATCAAATTCTGTCTATTCATGTTAGCATAGGCCTCATCTGACCAAAAACAAAAGACCCCCTGTGTTATTTATAGAGACATCTACTATCCCAGAGTATCAAGAATTTGGAAAGAGAATATCCGATGAGAAACCTTTTGTTTCCTTGCAAACCTTCTGTGAGAAACACAAATGCTCTCAGTGGTTCTTACCTGCAGTGCACAACCATAGGGCCTGCATCAGGAGGGTTACAGGTTTTGACTCTGCGTAAGAAAGCTAGAAAAGGTGTAGGGTGTTCTGGAACGCCATGATCAGGCCAGGCAGTGAACTGGAATTGTCTCACTTCTCTCTTCTCACTTGACCCATTCTGTGAAGTAGGAAGACAAGGTGAGATTCTGTTTTCCTGTCCTCAGGTTGCAATGATGGGTAATAACAGGGAAGAGGTAATGTGAAAATGTGCTATCTTAATCCCTTCCCCCTACCATATGACCTTTGGGAAGACACACTCCTTAGAGATATCAATATCAAGCTATTTGTAAATGACAACTATTTGCTCAGGAAGATAAAAATTCTTAGGTGAGGAGCATTACATTTTTCAGGTTTAACTATCAGGAATGCTCCTGTTATTTTTACAGAAAGAACTAGTTCTTCTATTCTTCATTTGCCAAGACTTCTGCTCAGAGTGAGAGTTCCATATTTACTGATAGATCGCTGGACAAGGAGAAAAGTTGCTGAGCGATAATGGAAGAATTATTTCATTGTTCACTGTTGCCAGTGGAATCAAGATTTAAGCAAAGTCATAAGATAATTGATTTCTCAAAAGACACTTTCTTTACATAATGGAAAGAGGAAGGGGGGGGAAGGCAAACCTTGTAAAGTGCAAATGTTCGAACACAATACGTGGCCAGTTCCACGGTATCGAGTAGCGTCACCTGGACCAGCCCGTGGGTTTCTGTGCCTCTACTGGGCCAATACTGGTCACACTTCACCTAGAAGAAACAAGTGACACATTCAGGGCAGATGTTCATCAATTTCTCTATTAGCTTCACTCTGAGTTGCTGTTGAAGAAAAACAGCTTTTTTGCATTTCATTTTATGTTGATCTTTTTCTGGCACGCATTTCTGTTATCCCAATATATGTAAATTACTGCTCTGATGCCAATATAAACCACATTTTTCAAACTGGTAGGAATACTAAGCAGTAACAGATTCAATTTTCCTGGAGAAAAATAAATTGCAGATTGTTGCTGAGTAAAATAAGGAAAGAGGTATTTGAAATTTTAGAGTACTTGAAAAGAAAACACAAATTTGTTCTGGGATATATATTATGGACCGCATCAGGAAGATTATGCTCAGCCATTTAAATGACATGGTGGGATAGTTAGTGTTCATCTATCAAGGCTTAAAAGGCACAAGGTATTTCATCTTGAACTATCACAATCTCCAAATACATTTCTTTAAAGAAAAGTAGAAATAATTTGTGAATCTATCAAAGCATAATAAACAACATAGCACTTTTAAAAATACAAGATAAATGGCTTCGTATCTAAAACAAATTAAATCTGTAATGTCTAGAGGGAAAAGAGCTGTGTGTTCTTTAAAAAGTCTCAGAGGGTCATACACTAGCAGTATAAAGTTTAAATAATTTAAAATTCATACATTTCAGATGAATACTCTACAATTTGTACGTGGAGTTGAACAGAAGCACATAAAAGTATTCAAGCCAATTAGTTCAACATGCATCAAAGTTGCATGTTGAATTCAAAGTCTGGAATGTGTTTCAACTTACTGAATGTGTACTTTGGGTATTAAAAAGCATAAATGATAAACACAACACTATATTTTCTAGTAAGGTCATAGATAAGAACATGTTTACCCATTCTATCTCAGATTAAAAGAAAAGGTGGGGGTAATTCTTCACTCAAATGCATTTCTCTAGGTAAAGAAATCTAGTCCCATTTTATATTAGGAAAGCACACCTTGAAAAAGAAAGATTCAAAAGTCATAATCTCTGGATTTAAACAAAAGCAATGAGGCATTATCATCATAGACACTAGAATTTTTTGGTCCAGTGAATAGAATTGCTAGATAATTATTTGCTTTTATGTTGAATATAAATATTAGTAGCATTCTGTGAATAATATTGTAATTTTCTGTTTCACAGATGCAGCATCTGTTGCTCAAAGGACTCAGGCTCCTTCTGTCTAGATACTGGACCTTCTAAAAAGGCAGAAGTTTTATTCTCTATCAAATTACCTAGCCAACAAAAAGGGGGAAAACCCCACTTTAATGTACAGTTACATGGTAAGGTCGAGATTGATTTCACAAGGCTTGACTCCTGTGTCTTTACTTCAATGGTGAGATCACACAAACATTACATATTTTATTAAAAACAAACAAACAAACAAAAACAAGCAAGAGTGGTTCACACTAAGATGGGCAATTTATGTCTTAATAGGATTTTTAAAAGATACTTACAAGTTTCTAGGTACATACTATATTCTTCTATGTTTATATTTCTATTATGTGTTCTAACTTAAGAACAACAACACAAGGGAAAGACACTTCTTTATGGAGAACATTGATGTAGCATGACCCCAACTGAGTACCTCCGTATGTTCTCTGACCGTCCATTAAAACCTAAGTTGTATGTGGATGAATTCGCAAAGGATACTACCTGAATAGAGCCAACACTAACTACTTAAGTAGCCAGGATTCAGATGGAAAAGAAAAATCACAAACATTAAGCCAAAGGCTCTGTTTTAAACCATAAAATAGATGTCAAGTTGATGTCTCCCTACAACGGGCAAAGTAACTTTGGAGACCTCTTACTGCAACACTGGAGAGGATGCCAGCAATGTGTTGAGTTAAAAAATGAAGAAAGAAACTCATTAATTAACAGTTTCAGTGGGATGGCAACCCTTTCAAATCAAAACCAACAAGTCAAATCCCACAAAGACAAATATCGCTATGACAGACACAAAAACAAGAGGTTAATACAATGAAATGATCTATAAAGTCAGTGCAATGCACTAAACCAAATTCAATGCAATTGTATTTCAAAGCTGGGAACTGATTACCATCAGACCTTTTGGTGAGATAAGACAAAGGAAATGAAGGAAATAACCAAGAGCCAGCTTTTATGTGACCTCTGGAAAAATTGTTCCGTTATTTACTGATTTTCCATCTACAGCTCCACTCTATCCCTAAGACACAGGAAAAACTGAACTTACAACTAATTATTCTCATACTTCCAGTAATAAGTTTAAAACTACAACTATCACTGACTTAGACTCTGACTCTTTTAGAAAAAAAGAATACCAGAAGACATTACTATAAGGAGTGAATGTTATGAACATTTTTAGCTAAAAGAAGGAAAGAAAACTTTTGTATTCATTTTAAATAATGTACTTGAATCTTACTCTCTAAAATGTTTCAAACTCAACGGCAGAAAAATGGAGCAATTTTTAAAAAGCAAATATATTTAAACATTGCTGTTTTCTCTCAAGAAATATTTCACAAAGGCAGTTTATAAAAAAGTAAATATTTTAGTGTATGTACACATGCATACAGATGGTCTCAGCAGCAGGATTAAAGCCTCTCAGAACAGCTACAGCAATACACTGTTCCCCTTCATTAGTAAGAACTTGGCACTCTTTTCTCCCCCATATTTTCTGAGTTGTCTTCATGGCTTCAGCTGATTTCTAAGGACTATATTTAAGGCTTTAGATTTATGGACATTCTCTTAAGTCCTTCATTTTTAGTCATACACTAAACAAATAATTTCTGATTTCAACATTAGAAAGCAATTGAAAAGTGTAGTGAGGGAAAAAAAGGACCCAAGAAAACAATTAGAAATGTATTTTTTTTTCCTAATTAGCTACTGGAAATGCACTAGCTCCATCCTCTCTTGAAATGTTTTACTTTGACAACTGCCCCTCCCTCCACCACCCCCCTCCCCAGGAGAAAATCTCATAAGGTATTTCTAGAGAGTCACCACTTTCAGGCTTTATGCAGAGCCCAGTATAGGTTGCTCCCCTCTGAACATCTAAGAACTAGAAGGCATCAGCTCCCGAACACAAATTCTGGTGCTTGTCTTTTCCTATGTGATTCTGAAATGACGGACTGTAAGTGATCTTTAGGACTGATGCACAGAAGGCTGGGGAGTCTAACTGGATGGCCAGTAAGCTGCTTCTCTATTTTTAGGACCCAAGTCCAGCAGCCTTATCTGTTAAATAGGTACAATATCTCCACACAACAGGACTAGCATAAGGCTCAAAAACCATGCACCTAAAACTTTAAACCCAATAGGCATTCAACAGGCAACAGATATTATTAATTATCAGTTAGATTATGTTCTCAATTTTTATGGTTGTTTTTACAAAAAACGTAACCATTTTATATGTGAAAAAAAATAAACATGTTATTAACCCCAGCTGATTCTCCAAGTGGAAGGCAAGGTCTTAGCAACTGTGGGGACACCAAAGTGAAATGAGTGCAGTCCTGCCCCCAATCCATCAGCATTACTGACTAAATACAGGGGTATGCTTACATCTGCTGGTTCTTCAAATACATAGCTGTGAGATTTCCTATTAACTCCCTTACTCTACCTGGGCCCTAGTCAGCTGTGAGAAGAGAATGTGTTAGTGTCCGAGGTGAAAAAGGACAGAAGCAGAACCTGTCAGGCAGGCTCATCCAGTAACTCACTTTGAAACCTAAACTAAGTAAGACAGTTCAGATTTCTGGCTAAATTTGGGGGAAAGAACTCTTTTTATTATCATAAAGTGATTATACTCTTCTGTGGTAGCTTCATTTCTCCATAATTATGCAAAGAACAGGTTAACCATCACTAAATGCATGCTATGGAATTAATGCATATCCCTTCTTTCATGGCAACCTATTAAAAGCAAGTTGATGGAATGATAAACCATTTAAATGTATTCAAAAGAAATACTTGTCATTGGAAATATTGCCTAGGATTTGATCCAGTAGGTCTGCTGACTGTGCTTCAGGGAAATCCTTTCTTTCTAGTTCCATTTTTACTTCCATATGGCTTATCTTGGAAGTGCCTGTCACATACACTCAACAACTGGAAGCCAACTTTATAATCAACTATACTATGGTCTACGTTGGCTTATTTTTAAATTGCCCAAAACTTCCAGAAAGCAAAACCTTTCAGTTTAACAAAGACTCATTGAGCACGGCAGCATGTCAAAGCATCAGAATTCCAAATATAACAAACCAATAACTCCAAAGGGTCCCAGCATCCCACCGATGCAAAATCCACTTGCTATATGGTATTTTGAAAAGCCTGCCTATGACAAGATTTTTTTAGCCAAAAAAGGACTTAGAGTAGGCAATAAATGATACATAGGAAAGCATAACTTTTGCTGAAAGTAACTAAAAATTAGTATCTACTATGTTTGGGCAGAGGAACCTTCTATAAGGAGTGGATAGATAGTATGCTGACATTAGATAATACAAATCAAATTTGGTATTGGGAATAAAGAAATGTCAATATACACTCATTAATACACATTTAATAAGGGACAATGTAATAAAAGGAAGTTTCAGATAATTTTTAGGATATATTTTAGTGGGTGGATAAATTATATGCTGAACTGTTTATTTCCATAGGTTATAATATGTCTCTTAACAGTTTTATTTTTTTTATTTCTTTTAACGTTTATTTATTTTTGAGACAGAGAGAGACAGAGCATGAACAGGGGAGGGGCAGAGAGAGAGGGAGACACAGAATTGGAAGCAGGCTCCAGGCTCTGAGCCATCAGCCCAGAGCCCAACGTGGGGCACGAACTCACGGACCTCGAGATCGTGACCTGAGCTGAAGTCGGATGCTTAATCGACTGAGCCACCCAGGCGCCCCTCTTAACAGTTTTAAAGACCAGCTTCAATACTTGATTTTCCAAAATAAGTACAGTGATCATCTCAGTGATTCTATTCTCTTTGAGTGATAATGTCATTCTCTTCACTCAATTAACATTTGGCCATATCTATTTTCGAGTGGCAAAACGGTAGTCTGGTTTGTATATTTCCCCTTTTCATTTTCTCTTTTATGACCACTACTTAGTGGAGATCAAAGGCAGCAGAATATCTGAAATGAGAGTAATATTAAAGCATTTGACTACCAGTGCAGTGAAAAACTTCAACCAGAAAGTTGAAAATTTTCTCTAAATGAACCAAATTATTCACTGTAAAACTGCTTATCAGATCACCGAACCATTCAAAGACTTTCCAAACCATGTATTAATTCAAAAAATTGACATTTCCTTTTGTTTGATGTGTTCTGTAGTCTAAATATTTTGTCCCCCCAAAAATTCACAGGTAGAAATTTAATCCCAGTGGGATGGTATGAGGAGCTGGGACTTTTGGGAAGTGATTGGGTCTAGGGTGGAGACCTCACGAATAGGCTTCATGCTTCATAACAGACACTCCTGAGAGCTCCCTGACTCCTTCCACCATGTGGGGGTACAACAGGAAGACAGTTTGTTGTGAACCTGGAAGCAGAGCCTCACTAGATCCCAAATCTACCGTCTTCTTGATCTTATACTTCCCAGCTTCCAGAACTGTGAGAAGTAGACTTCTGTTGTTTATAAGCCACTGAGTCTACACCATTCTGCTACAGCAGCCTGAACAGACGAAGACAATGTCTTCCAGGGTCTCCCAGAAGTTCATAAGGGGAGCTGCACTAAACTATTCTAATGACTTCCCCATTAAACTGACAGTCATTGTATCTTAAGTTTCTGGCACTTTGTTGTAACCAGAGGAAAACTTTGTGAAGCATCCCCTTGTTATGGCAAGGTAGCACTTGGATGTCAGTTCTTCCCACACATGTGGCCCTTAGAGTTTGCACCTCAGCCCCAATCACACCTGGCAGCAGTCAGGTGCTCTACATAGCCCTACTGTCACTTCTGAGTCTGCCTGCATCTGCTCAGTGGCTGCCTGTGGCCCGGCAACACTCCTGTGTCTCTGCCATTGAGAAATATAATTAGGGGACTTAAAGTTTCAGTGAAAAGGTAATTTCTGTATCCCAGTAGTATCAATACCTTTTAGCATTTTACCAGCCAGTACAATTATACTGGTGCATACCAACTGAACCTCAGCTTTGCCTGAACACACGATTAATCCACACTTCTTAAAATTTTAGAAATGACCTCATCCAGCCTGAGAGTGCTGTAAACACGAATGTGGAGAAGGAGAGGGACCTTGCACAAAGTCACCAAGAGATAAATTGTATCCCCTGCTCTCCGTCACACCCCCCCCCCCCCAGCTCTTTCCTAGGCCATGATGCCTCTAATTCACTTTCACAGGAATGTTTGTTTTGAGTTGGAATGGGTAGGCTGCCATTCTGAACAGAGGAGATGGGGGTGGGGAAAGAAGGCAGAAAATCCAAGAAGCTAACAAATGGTAAGAAATTGGTGGATTCTTTGCCTTTTATCTGACATTGTGTCTGTTGACAAGAGAAAACCAAGAGTGTGGAACTTGCTAGATAAGGACCCAAACATCCTTTAGGTTGCCAATGTGAGCATCATTCTTTTTGTTGCCAGTGTCCTATTTACATTAAGTATCCACCACTTTTCAAAAACAATCCCATATATCACACAGACTCCAAAGGCAATGTTTGTGCTGCCGTTTCTACAGTTGCTTAAGGAAAAACAGTTTCTGTTGCCCTAGATAGGCAGCGCTTTCAGCTGCAGTTTGAGAAATTAAATGTTCAAGGCCTTCGGCGCTTCCAGTTCTGTTTGGAAAAGGACACAGACCTGGCATTTGGAAAGCATTTGCTCTCCATTAAACTTACCGAACCTTGACAAACCAGAGGGGCCAAGAATTAGTCTGCTGCTGGCCAAGCCCCGGCCTTCCAAAACCGATAACGGCAATGAAAACAGTAACACTGCCATTTATAATCTTCAACGGGATTCTGCCAACTTCTAACCCAAAAGGACCTCACAATCTGAAAAGAATCTCAAGATTTGTTTTATAGGAAAACAAGAAAATATTTTATCAGAATCTCCTTTTTTGCCCAGAATTGCCCCTCTTGGCTACAGAACCAAACATGAATATGTCTCTATCTTACCTTCAGTCTCTGTTGGGGAAGTATATTAAGGTGATATTCAAGGGCCGGGGAGGACTTAGGAGGTGGAGGGAGTGATCATTAGGTCAGAAGTGCTCCACATGTAGGGGCACCTGGGTGACTCAGTCAGTTAAGTGGCCGATTTTGGCTCAGGTCATGATCTCATGGTTCATGAGTTTGAGCCCTGCGTAGGGCTCTGTGCTGACAGCTCAGAGCCTGAAGCCTGCTCTCTCTCTCTGCCCCTCTCCCACTCACACTCTGTCTCTGTCTCTCAAAAGTAAATAAACGTTAAAAAAATTAAAAAAAGAAGTGTTCCACCTGTCACATGTCAAGTCTATGTACTTGCCTAAACTAGTAACACAATATACTTAAAACCAGCCCACCCTTTAGGCCTGGATAGTATCACCTCCATTCATGACCACAAACAACAAATTTTAGTGGAGCAGGGAATTTCCCATGCTATGGCCTAAGATAAACTAAAATCCTGATGCACAAAACATTTGATTTGCTCCAGCAATGGATATCATTGACTTGGATGCATGATTTTCTATTTGGGGACAGAAGATGGGATTTAGTTAGTCTGGAAAACAAAGTAGACTTCTTCACTTCTAACTATATGCCTATACTACTAATCAATGTGGCCCAGTTCAAATCATGTCCCCTTTGTGGAGGGTCAAAATTTCACTCCTAATCCTCAACATTTATAGCACTAAGTACGATTACAATAATAGCACTTTAAGTGATTCAACTCCCACCATAAACCTTGTAAGACAACAGAGCATCAAACAGGAGCAGTGATAAGGGAAGACTGGTGAGGACAAGAGAAAGCCACATATCCCTTAACCTTGGTTAACCTCTTTCAACTTGTAACACTAATCAAAGCTGCTCAAGAATTTGTTAAGCATGAGGCTTACACATTCCCTCCATCTTGCTTTCCTCAGGAAGTGAAACAAAGTACAAGAGAAACAGCCAAAGGCAAATAGATGAAGGGGTGGGGGGGGGGGGTGGGGAAGGACAATCACCACTAAATAACAGAGGCTCCTGGGCCAGGAATCACCTTGGCAAATCCTACCTTGGAGACTCCAGGGGTTCAAGCAAGGCTGCCAACCATGTGTCCTAGTTGCCCACAAATAACACCCTTGGAGTGGAAACCCCAGCTGTATACATTTTACTTTCCTACCAGTGCTTCATTTTTTCCAAACTTTTTCTTCCCTCCATGTGGTTGCCCAAACCAATTCATGTGCTTACTGGCATGTTATGAAACATGGAAACAACTAGAGACCACATTCTAGGGCACGAGAGAATGACTCTCTGCAGAATCAGTGAACTATGCAGAACTTGAGAGGTTTTGGCAAAAAAAAGATGGAAATTGTAAAAAAAGACCCACTAACAGTATCTCATGTCACACAGCACATTCTACAAGGCTTTAAACTGATCTGCGTGTTTTCAGGCAGCAATTGTACTTTACTTTCAAAATCTCTAGTTTTTAGTCTTATATTTTGTTTCCTTTCTTTATATATACAAATGAAACTCATAGAAATATCCACTGTACACATTCAGTCTTCAGGGTTGATAATAATGCATACACTATGCAGTCTTCTCAGTGAAGTTTAGGATTATTGCAAAGCCACATTTGAGGGGGAGGAACTACATCTGAAAATCAAAGAACTTAGGTTTCCAAAAGACCAGTTTAAGTTCTAAGTCATACCTCACACTTGGAAGGGCTTCTTTAGCCAATGAAATGCTAAGAATGGTCAGTTCTCTAACAAAAGGCCACTGAAACTTCTAACAAATGCTAATGAACCCTGGAGCCTTTTGTGTGAGTGAGCTATTCGAACTTGGCAAAGGTTGGAAGCTGCTGCTTTACCATCCACAGGCCTGAGTGACAAGGCAAAGCACTAAGCTAGAAAACACAGGAGACAGGTGCTAAGGGAAGAATTCCCTGGCATCTTCAAACAAATAAGAATGGGGAGGGGTAATGCAAAACTGAATCAAAAGGAAATGTGGTATCAAGAATCTATTATCTTTAGTGACAATTATTACTGCATGTGATTCATGTAGATAGTATTATTTTCATATTGTATTGCTTCAAGATATGGCCATAATGGAAGTCACAGCCAGAATGTCCTTGTGGTCCATGTACAGACTGATTAACAAAGTTCCCTCCAACAGGGTTTCCATTCTGGAGATTCTGTTCTGAGAAAAGCAACTGCAAAAGACTCCCATGTTCTGAGCTATGCTTTGACCACACTACATGGGTTCCCACTGGGAACGGTGGGCAGAATTCATCATGAGCAGTGACTGACTCTATGAGGCTGCTCAGGATTCATTGTCAGCCACAGAGGAACAAACTCATTGCATTTGGGAACAAAAATTGAATTATTTGGGAGTGGCTTTAGGAGAAACTGAGGTTGTTTTGGTATAGACTCCCAGTTCTCTCTCTCTCTCTCTCTCTCTCTCTCTCTCTCTCTCTCTAATACAATGTTTATTGGCAAATTGGTTTCCATACAACACCCAGTGCTCATCCCAACAGGTGCCCTCCTCAATGTCTCACCCCCCCCCCCCCCATCAACCCTCAGTTTATTCTCAGTTTTTAAGAGTCTCTTACGGTTTGGCTCTCTTCCTCTCTAACATTTTTTTTTTCCTTCCCCTCCCCCATGGTCTCTTGTTAAGTTTCTCAGGATCCACATGAGAGTGAAAACATATGGCATCTGTCTTCCTCTGTATGACTTATTTCACTTAGGATAACACTCTCCAGTTCCATCCACATTGCTACAAAAGGCCATATTTCATTCTTTCTCATTGCCAAGTAGTATTCCATTGTGTATATAAACCACAATTTCTTTATCCATTCATCAGTTAATGGACATTTAAGCTCCAACGGAATGGGAAAAGATATTTGCAAATGACATATCAGACAAAGGGTTCGTATCCAAAATCTGTAAAGAACCCACCAAACTCCACACCTGAAAAACAAATAATCCAGTGAAGAAATGGGAAGAAAATATGAATAGACACTTCTCTAAAGAAGACATCCAGATGGCCAACAGGCACATGGAAAGATGCTCAACATCACTCCTCATCAGGAAAATACAAATCAAAACCACACTGAGATACCACCTCACGCCAGTCAGAGTGGCTAAAATGAACAAATCAGGAGACTATAGATGCTGGAGAGGATGTGGAGAAATGGGAACCCTCTTGCACTGTTGGTGGGAATGCAAACTGGTGCAGCCACTCTGGAAAACAGTGTGGAGGTTCCTCAAAAAATTAAAAATAGATCTACCCTATGACCCAGCAATAGCACTGCTAGGAATTTACCCAAGGGATACAGGAGTGCTGATGCATAGGGGCACTTATACCCCAATATTTATAGCAGCACTTTCAACAATAGCCAGCTCTCTGCCTCAACCAAACACTAACACCTGAGACTCACTGAGACACCTTGTCATAGTCCTTATCTTGGTCAATACCTACAATAATCCTTCTCTGTAATATAAAAAAGGAGAAATGAAACTTTCAGGGGTCCTAGTAATGTGTGCATTGTCACATACCTAGTAAGCACTACATCTGGGAGCTAAACCCAGACATTTGACTGCAAGGCACCTCTACTTGGGACTGTGTTGTATAATTCCCTTCTCTCTGATAGTGGCATCCTCAGGCACTCTTATGAAATATCATCTATCCTCTCTTCCCTTTCCTTTTCTTCTCTCTCCCCCACCCCAAACTGCCAGTTAACATGTTTTCCTGCATACACGTATTCTACAGTACACAGAAGTGTTTATACACACATACTTTTCATATACCAAAGGGGTGAATGTTATTTCAAGAACACGAGCCTTATTCAAAATAATGAAATTTCAGGCATCTGCTCTTGGAGAAGTGATTTGTTTCAACCACCTGGACCACCTCCCTTTACGAGGGAGACTACAGGCAGTTCCTAAATAAAGCCAGACTAGTTCAAATGTCTGCTTTGAAGTTGACTACAGGGAATTGAGAATTCACTGAATCCCCAGATCAGCCCACATAACCCACAGAGTTCCTAAAGTATAAAGCTATATATTTCAGCAACAATTAACCTCTATTTATAACGTCTTGAAAGAGAAACTCAATACAAGTTCTTGTTTGTGAATCCAGGAATGCCTTCTCCTTTCTGCCTAGACTTTAGGTGAAAGAGCAACTGGATAGGAAAAAAGTGAACTGGGAGGATGTGAGGGGAGAAGATGGAAGAGCAGGGGAAATAATTTGGGGGACTGGTGCCCTGTTAGATCTCTCAGCTGCATTTGGTCATTTATTCTCAAGTATTCTAGACTGGGGGACAAAGGGCTCTTGGGCCTTGTAGGTCAGGGCTCATTTGTATGGTCAGATTGATGATGTTGAGACTCTTCAATATTGGCTTATGCAGGTCACCACAAGTTTGGGTACAGACTGAACCACCACAGAATAAAAATCACAAGACAGTATTTTAATTGGCCTCCTTAGGCCATTTAACAAAGGAGAAAGCTAACTTGCAAGAGCAAAGAGTAATTAATGAAGGGAGCAAACAGAGGTTCATTTAGTAACTTCAAAATAAGTTCCTCTGTCTGAGGTGGGGAAAAAAAAGTAGCCTGCAACATAAAGATAAACTGTAGGTATTTAAGTCACAATGCCTTCCGCCAAGAACTGCTCATTACCATCAGATGCTGCAGTGGCAGTGGGGCCAGTTAGAACTAACTTTATTATTAGAAGCAATTAGGGAGAAAAGGGGCAGAATTTCATTTGGTTATTTCAAAACAAGTTTCTGTGCACGGTTTAATGAAGGCCTGCAGTGTCAAGATAAAATGTGTGTTTTACTGAAAACAGCTTTTGCAAATGATTGCTTGTTACCAGCCGGTATCTCCAGGCAAAGCAGTCTGGGTAGGTTGGATTTACATGGATGCTGTAATATAATAGTTCAGCTGTCTCAGCTTCATAGAAGTGTTAACAGGCAATATGACTTGATGGTTAAGCACGTGTGTGCTGGAGCCAGACTGTCTGTCTTCAAATCCTCACTCTGACCTTGGTAGCTGAATGACCTTGAGTGACCTTCTGGAATGTTCTAGGCTTAGTTTATTCCTGTGTAAAGTGGAGATCATAGTAGTGTTTATCTCACAGGATTACTGTGAACTATAGATGCGCCTAATATGTTTTAGACATTGTTGTAATTATGAAGAGTTCTATCCAAGAAACATTGGGGTGGGGCTTGCTGCTATACAGGGGTTACCCTGAGTACAAATCAATAATGGATCCATTTACATCTTTTGAATGGAGTTTTCACATAAAGAATGACAAAGATATTTGTCTTCACATTCATAACAGTTTTCATCTAAACTCCTTTGGGACAATATTTCAGTATTTCTATATGAAAAGTGTAATTGCTTTATGGGTTTGCCGAACCAGTTGTGTACCATATTCTTTATTTCCCACCTTTAAAGTAATGGCTGGGACTTTTTATGTTTCCCTAAGTCTGAGCTTTTCCTTTATAAATCTCTTGTGCAGCCTTCAACTCTTCCTTCATATACATACCTGGGCTAAGAAACTGCCATGTACCAAGCTTAGAAGACCATTTAAAAAAACCTCAACTATCACACAACAAATGGGGAGTTGGGCTTTGGCTTCCTTCTAAATATCCTTTTGAGGCTACTGTGACCACAGTAAAAGAGATCTCTCACCAGTGCTTTCAAATTCAACGTCCTACTCTTCAGGGAGAGGATGTGCTGCCTTCAGTGATTTTTTAGATACTCCTTCATTAAATTCTCAAGGTTAAAGATCGATTTTCATCAGATGGCTACAATATTTGCATATTCACTTGGGAATATGGCATACTGCTTACCCATTATGTTTTAGTTTTGCAAATCAATAGCATTTAACTAATGTTCCATGCACCATAATATTAGACCCATATGATGAATAAAACTCCTTTCTTAGACCTTAACAGTGACTCTGTTATTAAAATCTATTCATTTTGGAGAAGACTAAACTAGCAAAATGCCCTCTACACATTTATGTGTTTTCTCAGCTGTGTATTAACCCACATCATTTTTCTGGTGGCCCTAACTTATGTTAATTTGAACAATTTACATAAGAGCCTCTTTTATAGAATTTCAGATCTTACCCTACAGATTATAAGAAAGAAAAAGTTAAAAACATGGGCAAGTATATATTGGTGGGATTCTCCCCCAAAGTCTGTGTGTTCTTGTTTAATATGAGTTTTAGAAACAGGTTCAAGCTAATATTTATTTTCTCTAACCAAGTTGTCTACTTTAAAAAAAAATTAATGCTTATTTATTTTTGAGAGAGAGAGGGAGACAGAGCATGAGCGGGAAAGGGGCAGAGAGAGAGAGGGAAACAGAATCTGAAGCAGGCTCCAAGCTCTGGGCTGTCAGCACAGAGCCTGATGCGGGGCTTGAACTGATAGACCATGAGATCATGACCTGAGCCAAAGTCGGTTGCTTAACCGACTGAGCCACCCAGGAGCCCAACTTATCTACTTTTTTGAGTACTACTTTTTTTTAAAATCTCATTGTAACATGAGAGATTTTCCTTCTTGAAAGACTCAGTGTTAAAGAATAATTTCATCAGAGTTGTTGATGCCCATTAACTATTAGTGTCTCTTAGAAAGTCAAAGCTTAAGGAAAGGTAGATTCTAAAAAGAATGAAATATTCTATGTTACATAGAAACTACCTGAGGAAAGATTTGAGAGGGAGAAGGTAGATATTCTTACCCTGGATCGTTCTTCTAGTTTTGTCATCATGACAACTGTTGCACTCCGTTGCTCCCATATCATTCTCCAAAAGTCCCCAAATGTTTCAGGCAGAGATCCTTGTGTTGCAATATAAGCATTTTGTTTCCTATAGCCATCTATATAGTTGGCATTCACATAGTCACTTCCGGGGATGCCTGTAAAACAAGAGGTGTTATTCCACTAGATGAACCTATTACGAGAGGAGACAGCCTGATATCTGGACTAATGACGATGTTACATTATTGTTCCACACTATGCTAGAGGAGTCACAATATATTCAAGTTTGGGTTTTAAGCAAGATAAAAACAGGTCCCATGGGGACTATCCCATTAAAGAAATACAGTGGTCCAGGTGTTGGATCTTTGTAATATGACAAGGTAGATAATAAAGAAAGAAAAATACAACTGATTGTCCATAAGGTGCTATTCCTCTCACCCACTGTCTATTTTCTCCACTATATCAGTAAAATATAGCATGCAAAGAAGGCTAAACAATTATCTGGTCACATTTCTCACTCATGCAATTCCACATTGCCAGACAAAAACTAAATGAAATAATGCCTGAGTCTGAAAATGCAGTGTAGAGTGGAACATGCCATAACAGTGAAAAATTCTTCACAAATTTAGCTAACAGGGAACTCATTTGTAAACTCATTTAATCCTTTCAACAACTCTGTGAAATAAGTCCTATCAGGATCTTCCTTTCACAAAGGAGAAAACAGAGGTGCATGGAGATTAAAGAGCTTTCTCAAATTGGCGGAGTCTGGATGAATTTTAGGCAGTGTGTCTGTTATGTCTGTCTTAACCTCTGCGAAGACTACTTCTCATTGAATCTCACAGAATTGTTGTACCACATGCATCTCTCCTTAGATTATGACAATTGCCTCTTATTTGGTTATCTCATGTCTATTTTTGTCCTTTGCAGTCTGCTCTCCATCTAGCATGAGAACAGTTTTTACAAATATATTTCAGACCCTGTAATTTCTCTCCTTCAAACCCAACAATGGCTTCCCCGTTTACTTCAAATAAAATCCAAACTCTCAATAATGGCTACAGAGCTCCTCAGTTTTTCTTTTTAAAAAAGTAAATTTATTTATTTTCAGAGAGAAAGAGCAAGTGTGGGAGGGGTGGAGAGAGAGAGGGAGAGACAGAATCCCAAGCAGGGTCTGTGCTGTCAGCGCACAGCCTGATGCAGGGCTCAAACCCACAAATCCTGAGATCATGACCTGAGCTGAAATCAAAAGTTGGGATGCTTAACTGACATAGCCACCCAGGCACCCCATCTCTGCACTTTTTCCAAACACATTTTATTCCATTCACTTCCTTCCCTTCTAAACTCTAGACTGGACCACCTCTGTTGTTAGAAAACATCACTCTCCTACCTTATTGCCATCCCAAATCCTAGAACACACTTGGTGTCTCCTTCCCATTGTATAATGCTCAGCCTGCCTCTCAGAAAGCCTGCTCTTAATACTCTCAGACCTCAGAACTCCCTTAACTATATTTTTTTAAAGTTTATTTATTTATTTGAGAGAGAGAGAGAGAGAGAGAGAGAGAGAGAGAGAGAGAGAATGCATGAACAGGAAGGGGCAGAGAGAGATGGAGAGAATCCCAAGCAGGCTCTGCCCTGTCAGCGTAGAGCCCACTCGGGGCTTGACATCATGGACCCATGACATCGAGACCTGAGCTGAGCTGATATCAAAGTTGGACACTTAACCAACAGAGCCACAAAGGTACCCCTCACTTGACAACTCTTTACACTACTTATTACACATTGTAATTATATACTTGTTTGTTGACATGTTTATTGTTTGTTTTGACCTCTAGACCATGTCTCTTGTATTAATCCCTTGCTATCTCAAGGGACAAAAAGAAATTTGCCCAAGTTCTGACATTGATAAGTAGCAGAGCTTGAATTTAATGCAGATATTCTGATTGGAAGTCTAATTTTCCTTCAGCACACCTTTAAGAGGGATACAGGCAAATCTGAGCTTCTTTCAATGAGAGTGACCAGAGCGATTAAGGAAATCAAAGCTGTTCCATATGAGAAAGGCATGCATATTATACTTGGCAGAGGAAAATATAAGGGATGAGGACTCTGCCTGTGAGTACCTGAAGAGAGGGGTAGATTTACTCTGTTGAGACCCAAGTTTTTCAATTCTGAAGGATGTAACCACAGAGAGATGAATTTCATCTCCAATATCATAAAGCATTTTCAAATTTTCAGAATCAAAAAGCGAATAGATTTCCTTGAGAGGTAACAATTGCCTATCCCTGGAGCAGACCAAGCACTTTACAGGGGTACTGGCATATCATACAGGCCTGATATGAGAGGTAGCACCAGAACCTATCTATGGCCCCTTCTTGCCCTGGGAAAATATGAGTCCTGGAACTATGAGAAAAAAGAAAAAAGGAAATTTTCTTTATAATGGAATGTATGTTCCCAAGCTAAAATTGTTATATTTCACTGATTGCCACTTGCAATTACTTTGACTGCTTTTCTGATTCCAGTTGTAAAACTGATCCTCTCAAAAAAGTAATGAAAGTCAGATGGGAACTACTGGGCTCCGAGATGAACACATGGATATGGAATACCACCAGCATTAGTGAAAAGCCTTTTGAGTAAAAACTGAAATGCACGGCTGGTTGTAACATTATTCATCTATTACAGCTACTCAAGAAGCAGTTGGGGTTCTGGCAGTCCTTTGTTGATAAAGATCCTATTCCTCCAGACACCAAGATTCAAAAGACAGTTTAAATAAAGTCCTGAGGTTACTGCCACTGGGAAGCACGCGCAACCTCATGTCCACAGAATTTGGTTCTGAGCCAACAACGAATCTATTTTATAATACAGGGAAAGCCCACCTTCAAAATTTTAATTTAGCAGTTGACAACATTAAAGAATTGATAAAAAAGGATTATGGTAAAGGTCTCCAATATACAGAAAAGTTTTTTCCAAGAAAATTCAAAATAGAGAAGAAACCTGGGTTAATGACTCTGAAAACACATCAGCTGGGCACTGTGCCATTTCCCTCGTATCAAGGATAACAACTGTATCTAAACAGTGTGTCAGAGGACAGAGGAGATGGATATGAGGCTCACATCTAAAGGAAGAGAATCAGACCCACCCAATATTTTTATATAAGTTTTAATCATTTACTATGTAATGAATTGTTTTTTGACATATTGCTTAAGTTTGAATAATAAATTATGATTATTATTTTTAGGGAGGAGTGGGTTGCTACTTAATAATGCTTGTATTTCTTGGGGACAAAAACACAAACAAAATCTGCTTGAAAAATACTAGGCACGTGGTATCTGTACTTATCACCAAGTGCTTTCAGAATTGGGGACTTGATATTTTGAAAAGAAAATTAAAAGGAAAAATTCAATACCTAGTAGAGCTAATTATTAGCCTAAAGTTTACATCTTGAAAATAATGCTGGGGCTCCTCTTCTATTTTGAAACTTACCTGTAAGGAGGTAGTATCTGGAATAAATGCCTCTTCTTCCTAGCAAATCTCTTTACATACTCTGGCAAAAAGACATTTCAGGTAAGTCTTCTTATACACATCCTTCACAAGATGGGGATGTGAGAGAAGACTATTCTACAAAAGCTCTAAGATCTAATGTATCAGTATTTCATATAATCCAAATAACACACGATGTAGAAAGATGAATGGGAAAAGATTTTAGAAAGGGTGGTGGCGTGCCCTTTTACAAGTATTAACCTCAGATTGGAAACTAAAGTTGAACAGAAGTGTGTTTCAAGTAGATGAGATCTCTGTTTTCAGTGTGACATAAAGATTTTTCAACAGACTTTGTGAAAAACAACATCATGCAGCCTTTCCAAGTGTTTTGGTACCATGAAATGCTTCTTCAGTAGCTCTTGATTTTGATGTTTCTGCTGGAAGGCTGGATCTACAAAATCCCTTCCCTTTATTGGGGTGACCTTCTCCAAGTATTGCGTATTTGTTTATTTAATTTTCAATTCCCTGCTTTATCCAGAAAATGATTTTGCATCTGCTAATACAACACTAATCAGAGTGCACTACTAATCCAAAAGAAGTGTGTGAGAATTAATTGAATTCCTCTGGGGCTATGATGGATGGAAATCTAACTTAACATGTAATACTAAAAGAATATAGAATTACTATAAATCAGCTAATCGCTTTTATTTTCTGGAGTCAAGAAGACCTTTGTCCAATGTAAGGTAATAATGGCACTTGTGGTGTGTGTGTGTGTGTGTGTGTGTGTGTGTGAGATTAAAACAATGAAAACATAACAAAAATGTCTGCCTTTAGCTCATCATAATCGAAAACCCTAGGGCTGGACCTGCTGGCAGAACTGTCTCTCAGGTAACTATAACTTAGATGAAAACTTGTTGTTTCCTAGGAATTCATGGCTTTACTGCCTTTATAAAAGTAACTTTCATGATTTCCCATGTATTATTTCATGTGTACTCTCCAGTTACCAATTGTCATGTAAACAGGTCCAACACCAATAATTATCATTCTAATCTTGTAAGTGAAAAAACTGAGGATAGATCTTAAGTTCATATTATATCTATATGCCCCTTTCCTGTGTTACAGTGTATTTCATTAGGTAAGGGACTATTTTTCTACGTTTTATACACATATTACTTACATGCTTTATACGGGGCTTTGCATTTGGGGTAAAGAAACCTTGAGGTTATAAAACTCAAGGCTTTAAGACCAAAAGAGGTTGTGATGAGGTGAATGATGGGTAGAGCAGTGCTTCTGTGTCCTTCATGCACAGCAAGACACAGAAATAGCTATTCAAACAGAATTAGGCCAGTTTTAGCCACTCATTTCATTTGCTGGGAATTGCTGGTTATAGCTTTCAGTGGAAAGGAAAGTAAGTTTAGGCATGGACTTCATGCTTCATTGTTCTTTTAATTGTTTGCAAAGCTTTGGAAACTTACCATGAATTGAACATGCAAAGGCAATGTCATTTTTCTTCATCTAAGCATAGGATTAATAGAACAGGGCTTCATGATGCTGGTCCCACATGTGTTTGAATATTAACATAAGGAGAAAAATCCTTGGAAAGATGAAGCTACTCTGAAAGAATATTTGTGATGAATAAATAATTCATACTGAAGAATGCTTTAAAACCTTGAAAGCATGTTGAACTGCCAAAGAATTTACTATCAGAGCTGTTTTGTCATGACTGGGTTAATTTTTTTTTTTTCCTGTTAACTTGAGGAGGACTAATTGGCACATATGGGTCTATTAAACAACAACAAACAACTTGCTTTGTATTCAATTTTTCAGGTCAGGAGATAATTTGATTTGAAGAGATTTGTTGAACAGTGCTCATAATTGTAAAAGTTTATAATAAGGCTTTATGTCCTGATAAGTGAAAAAGCAGGACCCAAAATAGTACATGGATTATTTTATAAATGTAAAATGAAGTAACTATAAGGGGTATGTGAATACTTCTGTATCACTCCATACTGTAGGGAAAGTCACACGTGCCTTTTAAAGTCTTGAAACAATACTTAGCACGTGCTAAAAACTTAGAGAAATTGGCCAGGAAACCAGGACTCCTGTCTAGGGCTGCTGGTAGTTTGCTCTTTGACATTTGGGCGGTTGTTCAACTTGCCCAGACCTCTGATTGCTTATCTGCTAAACAAGGCATGTTGGACAAATTGATTCCCTCAAGTCCTTTTGAATTCTAAAATAAGATGTCTCTCTGTGGTATTCTTAACCTTCTTGGATTCAGAAATCTCTGTGAAGTTATTTTAAGATAGAGGCTTTGTGTCTCTCAGATTAGGCAGGAACATGCTCTGATGCTCTTTCAAGCTGATTCCTAGTGCTTCTATCTCTTATGTGCTGACACGAGGTTTTTTTTGGTGTGACTGATACTTGAAATCTTGATTAGAACCTAGTGGGGTAAAAGAAAAACAAATTCAAAAACAAGAGGGAGCAGTGGGACTAGACTAGTAGGCAGTCTATTCATGGAAAGAAGCTGTCCCTGGATTGTGGAGGTGAGAATGAGGGAGAGGCAGCATTAGAGGGAAGGCAGAATCCGATCCCTGGTTCCATTGGACCAACTGCTGCCCTACCACAGAGCTGGGGATGGGCCTTCGCTGAGTGGTTGCCTCTGTCCTGATTCACAGCAGGGCCCCAAAATCCAGGTACTGTTATTTCTGTTCACTACTACAAATCCTTAGTGAAGTTTGTGTCAAGAAAAATGCTTTTTGGTAAACCAGTTTAATCCATGTTGTAAGATAGAAGTACTTAAGACCTAATGGAGTACAAAAGCTACTTTTTACTTATAAACAATGTCCCCTTCTCCAATTCAACACACACACACACACACACACACTCCCTAACAAGAATGAATTGATGATAAAGACCTAGATTGCAGTTTTACCCACAATGCAGAAAAAAATATATATATATTAACTTTGTTTTCTGACATTGGCAAAACTAGAGAAGAGAGAATAAAAAAATGAAATCCTATAATAATTTATTAGTAAATTTATTTAATTCCAAATGACACAGGCCTTCTTTCCCCTTCACTTGCACCATGACAGCCACAACAGCCACATCAGAACTAGCAAAATGAAGGATTCTTTTTCTAACACAGCAGAAAAAACCCAAGTGCTTCTTGCAAAGGCACAGTGTGTTATCTGACACAGTGTCCCAGAGGTACCACACATTGGCAAGCTGCCCTCAATGTTTCTACGGTACACAGGATGATTATTTTAGAAGCATATCTTGCTCTGTGGGCTCACCATTACAATGAGTTAATGGGGGAATGGATACTTTTCAAAGAGTTTGTGAAGCCAGCTTCCATCCTCTCAAGATTCTATGTCCTCTCCCCCTTGGTTTTCTATTCCTCAGCACTGCTGAAGAGGCTGGGTTATGAGAGAAGGAAGTGGGTGATTGAATTGTCACTGAATGCATCCCAAGGTTAGCTACATATATTGAAACTTATCAGCACCTGTGATAGAATGGACTCATTTCTAGTTAAGGAGTACTTTTCCCTGAAATAAAGCAAAGCTTGGGCCAGTACAGAATTATAGAGTTTTGGCCTACTAAGCTTTTATTAATAAAGATCAAATTATTATTATTCAACAGTGAGGTAGTCTGAATCAAAGGCAGAATATGGCGACAGGAGCTCTGTCTGTAGGAAACACACAGAGCCCTAGCCTCCTCATAGATCCTAAAATATGAGCAGCATTTTCATTATGTCTTTGCCCAATACCTCTTTGAGAATCTAATGAGTCAATGCATTTGAAACTTCCAAAATACCAGTGGATATTAGTTATTCTTATGATGAATGTAATAAACAGTAATTAAATAAGCCTAGTCATTCTTTAATATTCTATTGATGAAAAGTTATTCCAAACCTGGAAGGCCCCTTTCCATTTTCTGTATTAAAAAATAATGGAGAGGACAAAAATAATTATTTTATGACTTCCCAGAAATATACAACCTTCACCCTTATTTTAACAACAGAACCACAGCATAGATGATGTAAGTTTCTCTGTAACCTCAGAGCAATGAAGTGTAGATTCATTAGCATAATCTTCACAGGTGTACATTAAAAATGAAAAGAAATCCCAATAACTGAACTAAAGACAATGGAGATAAAAATAAACTCACGGACCTTTTTGATTTATTCTTTGATTGGCTTCCTGGAAACAGAGTAAAGAAAATCAACACAACCAGCCATCCTTTAAAAATGTTTTTTTTTTTTTTTCTCTTTTCCAGATAAGAAACATCACAGGTACAGACTGAGATAGGAGCTGGGGAATAACAGATCCCCACACCATTTGCTTGGCTACATGCAGGAGAAACATGCCATTTAAATAGCTCTAATTAGTCTTTAGGCAGGCTGCAAGCACCTTGTAAAACTGCTCCAAGTTTCCAAAGGCTAACTCCTATCCAGCTCTCTATTTAATACAAATTAGGCCAGGAAAATTTGTGCCCTGCTCCTCAAAAAGAAATGCTTTTATTAAAAAAAATAAAACAAAAGTAAACTACCCTGAAATAAAAGGATTAAACTTTGTCATGCTTGTAAGCAATGAACTTGAAAAGTGAAGGACTGGGAATGTTAATCATTGATTGCTAAATCAATGATTGATGTCCTGAGCAAGGTGAGAAGAATAAACTCAACCAACAGTTGGATGAGATTTAGACAAGTTTTCTGTTTGTTTGTTTTGTTTTTTCTTAGATGGAGCATATAGTCTACCAAAATTCTTTCACTTATTCAAATAGAACTTCAAGAGCAAAATAAAATGAATAAACACATACTCACAAATTAGTCATTAGTGTTTGAGGGTCGGGTGAGAGGGGGAAATGGGAAAGAGAAGGTAGAGTGAGGGGGGAGAGGGAGGGAGAGGGAGAATGAGAGGGTACAGGAACCAAGAGGGAGGAAAAAGAATCATATTTATTGAATTGATGTGGGAAATAGCACATGGCAGCTATTAAAGGGATGTGTTACTGGGGAAAATAAATTCTTTGGTGTCAGAGCTTCATATGGAACATTTATATTTACTATAATATAATTAACATTTTATTGAAAAATGTTGGAGAGATTGTATTAACTTATTTCCCTATGTTTTTGTTTGGTTTGTTTTTACTTATTGAAAAAAATATCAGATGGTTCTATAAAAATAAAATGTAACTCACAGTATGAGGATTATGTGAAAGGGAGAATATGTTATCACGTGCTGACAGCTGTGTGAAATGAATCTGCAGACACTGAACACTCTGCAGAAGAGAAGCTAAGACACTACTTCAATGTGAGGCCCTAGTGTGGTAGTAGAAGGTGAATCAGCACCACAGGGGAACATCCTTAGTTTCTTCTCTTCACTTTTAAGAAACATGATTTATCTTAGGGGCAGTGGTTTCCCGTGAGTCACTTTCTCATTTTAAAGGTGCTAAATTGCCCATCTCACAAATAATCAAGTTATTGCAACATCATGTATATTATTTACAGTTGGATTTTTTTGAATCGCTTACATTATCTGTTTGATTTATTTTGGATTTCCACTTAATAAGAGAACACACCCTCCCCCTCTTGAATTTTGCAATGGTATTGTGGGTCTGGTTTCCATTTATCAAATATATATATATATATATATATATATATATATATATATATCTTTTTTTTTTTTTTTTGATTCACAGAGTACTCCAAATATATGCAGCTTTCTCATTTGGATATTATTAATTTTTCCATAGATCACATACAGAAGAAATACCATCTGAGGATAAATTATAGGATATTTCAATAGTAGTAATAGAATTCATAACAGCAATGATAATTTTAATAGTTTCCAATATTTATTTGGTGTTTTATTTGTGCCAGACACTCTCCTAAAAACTTTACAGGTATTAATTCATTAAATTCTCCTAGTCATTCTAGGATGCAGGTACTACTATTAATCCTATTGCACAGATGAGGAAATCAAGGCACAAACTCTTCAGAACCAGGAAGGGCCATTGATGATTTAATAGAAAAGAAGCTATTGAGAAGCATATGGGCTCTTGCAAGAATGTACCCATTAAAGAGAAGTGAATACATATACTTAGGTTTTGAAACTTTAAATATATTCCCTCAAAACCAGAAAAATAAAACTCATATTTCACTAAGCTTCTCTTATCAGATTAACAAGTACTAGTGTTACAGAATGCATGTGAAATGATGTGGATTATTCTTTGCCATTTCTAATTCTCTCATAGATAGAATCATTTAAATCTGCCTTGGCAGGAGACATACACATAGGCCAATAATTCAACTTGGAGTAAACCCTCTGGCTTAAGTGGGAGTGTTTGTTTTGTTGTTTGTTTGTTTCAGAATCTCTTAATGTCCAAGATTTAATATTTATCTAATAAATTTTACTCAGTGTCTACTGATCTCTAGATGTAGAATCAATATTCAGAATTTTATGAAGAGCATGAAGAGTCTTACACATTTTCATTCTGTTCTCAAACAGAACTAAACACACTAAGTCAGGGTTCTCAATTGACAAATGGGCTTTCAAAGGGCTTTTGTGTCCTTGAACTCTCTGAAAGTGTACAAATAAATTGGGTAAGTGCTTTTGGTTTTCAAGTCGGGTTTAAAATGCTCATTTTTTTTTCCTTTAAGTATATTTATTTGAGAGACAGACACAGAGACAGGATTAGTGGAGGAGGGGCAGAGAGAGAGGGGGAGAGACAATTCCAAGCAGTCCCCATGATGCCAGCACAGAGTTCATGTGGGACTCAAATCCATGAAGCTGTGAGATCATGACCTGAGCCAAAACCAAGAGTTGGACACTTCGCCAACTGAGCCACCTAGGCACCCAGTGTGGTGGTCAGATTCTAAAAAGGATCTAGCTTCCCCAAAGGGTGAATTGTACTAAGTGACATGCCCAAGGTCACAGAACAGCAAGGTCACAGAATGGTTTAAACTAGACTTTAGTGTCCAGTCTTCTGTTTTCTTATTCAGTGTTCTTCCTAATAGAACTTTAAAAATAATATTGAACAAACAAAAAATTCCACTTGAAAGCATTTATATATGATTTATTCTTTGGAAAACTACTTTGGCTACTCTAAGGACACAATTGAAGACCTCTAGTTCTCAGATTTCCAACATAAATGTTTGAAAATGTATATTTCAAAATTCCTAGACAGTCTTCCCAGCCAAAAAGATATCATGTTTGAATTAGGTGTGCCATATATAATCACAGTCTTCATGAATTCAAAAGCCTCTTTAGTTCTGAGTGGCCAATTGGAGAGAATAACAGTCTTGAGTCCAAAAGATTCATGTTAGAATTTTGGCTCTGCCATGAACGTGCTACTAATTATAAACAAGTTACTTTGTTTTTAAAACTTTAACAGTTCTTCTTCCTTAAAATTGATGGTAACAACTAACTTTTGAGGTTGTTCTGAACATTATAGATAAAATCTATCCATGATTTTATACACTATATAAAATCTATGACATGGTGCCCAACACACAATAGATACCCAGAGAATCATATCTATTTGTCATTGACATAAAAAGTAGGCTTTTAAAAAGTTTGCTTTATATTTAGTCCTGGCCAACAATTAAAATAATTCCATTTGAATATGGCTTTTAAAGTGAAATGTTAATTATGATTCTACTAATAGAAATACAATACTGGCAGCAGTGAAGAGTAATTAAATTTTAGAAAAAAATGTTTTTATCTAGAACTGAAATAATTAGATTGAATTTTTGCTAGTTATAAGACATTACAATAAATAATCTGCCACTAATTGATATTCCTGGGTTTATAAGAAGTTGAAGATACATACAAGAATTGAGGTAAGTAGATCACTTTTGGAATCAATTAAGGATAGATACACTTGACCTTACTTCTACAACTGCAGGAACCTAAGCACTGGGATCACTAGTGAGTCCCTGTATTGTGTCATTGCCTCAGATTAGTTCTGCCATAAAATAGGAAATGAAATACTAAAATGTAATGTTTATGTTATCCATAGATTACAGCCCAGTGATAAAGTGGACTTTTAGGCAAAGTGATAAGTCTGGCATTGAGATTCAAGCTAGTGACTTAGTCACAGATACATCCTCTATAAGTAGGAAAGCAGTGCAAATATGTGGGCCTATGCAGGCATGGGTTAGAGAATCACAAGAGCTCACTTCCAGTTTGAGCTCTGTTACTCACATGTGGTATGGCTTAGGGCCGACACTCTGAGCTTCACTCTTCTCATCTCCAAGTGTGGATATGTATATAGTAAGGTACTTATGCTGTTGCTTCATCAAACTGTAGTGTATACAGTAAATGATACAATTGATAAGAAAGCTACATAGAGTTAACTCCTACCAGTCAGAAGTGAAAGGGATTTCACGCACATGTGGCTTTTAAAAAATAAGACAAATTAATAAATAAATAAAAAGCAGAAATAGACTATACATACCGAGAACAAACTGGTGATTGCCATAGGGGAGGTGGGTGGGGGGGATGGGCAAGATGGGTGAAGGGGAGTGGGAGATACAGCCTTCTGGTTATGGAAGGAATAAGTCATGGGGATAAAGGGCACAACATACAGAATATAGTCAGTGATATTTTAATAGTATTGTATGTGAAAGATGGAGGCTACACTTGTCTTCTGCACAGCATAACTTAAGAGAAGGTGAATCAGGTGCTTAACACTTAGGATGTTTACTTGAAACTAATGAAACATTGTATGGCAAGTATAATCAAATTAAATAAATAAGTAAATAAATAAGGTTTCAGCTGAAACAATTGATACTGAGAGAAGACCAGGTTACATAACTAGTAAGTGACAGAGCTGTGACCCAAACCCAGATTTCCTTGCTCTTATCTTTTGGTTTATCAATTTCTTTTTTCCTATGTTAGTAAAAGTAATGAATAACTGAATTCTATAAGATCAAGCATATTATTATATACTATTTCATTGTAATATAAGTATTAGTTCCCATTTAGTCTTTGACAATATTTAGCTTTAACTATGAAAATAAATCCTATCACCTCTTTTCCTTGGGAATTACTATGTTCTCTTAAGAACAGCTTAAACAGGAAGTGGACTGGTCAAAAGCAGTTTCCACACTGCTTGCTCTGCAATTCAATAATTGTAAGCATTCTGTAGTTAGAACTGTCTTGAATTTGCTCCACATTTTCCCCAGCATAAATAAGATGGCTGTAATTTGGAAACATTTCATGATGTATCACTATTTTCACAGAATTCAATAAGCACACTGGTGCTGACACACAATTCCCCATTCTTTAGTTTATTTCCCCTGCCACTGCTTGGCGGAAGTCATGTAAAAGTTTTGCTCTAGGAAACAAGATAAGGATACTAGAAATCACTGTGGCGACTTTCCAGATCTCCTTTATTGTAGGTCAGACCACTCTGCAAAGTAAACATGAAGAGCAGCCAGCACCACTGGGGAAACAGCAGCAAAAGTGTCCAAAACAAAACCTTTGACCAAAGTCTTTTAAGTTATCACCACAGGTGGAGCCTAAAACAAGCATGTTAAATTTTATAAATTGTGCATGAAGTCTCTTAACATTTATTTTTTTTTAATTTTTTTTTAACGTTTATTTATTTTTGAGACAGAGAGAGACAGAGCATGAACAGGGGAGGGGCAGAGAGAGAGAGAGACACAGAATCTGAAACGGGCTTCAGGCTCTGAGCTGTCAGCACAGAGCCCGACGCTGGGCTCTAACTCACGGATGGTGAGATCGTGACCTGAGCCGAAGTCGGCCGCTTAACCAACTGAGCCACCCAGGTGCCCCAAGTCTCTTAACATTTAAATGCTCTTAAAAAATCCGGCTGTGTATTATCAAAGCTCCTTTTATGTGGGAAGCCTCAGTGAGCAGTTCTATGGTTCCAGCCTCCAGCATTTCCCTTTCTGTGCTTAAGATATAGGATTGTTGCTTACCCCCTTAAATATCTGCTGATTAGGGCTTAGTCTTAGATAAAATGCTGTTCATGGTTGTAATCTAGATTAAAGCTCTCTCTATAGCCTATAAACTTCAATTAAATGCTTCTAACCTTTTGCATAAGACTTAAAATTGAAACACTTTTGGTTTCTAGGTCAGCTCTAGATTTAGGGTATATTTATGAGCATAGAGCTATAAAAAGGCAGGTTTTAGTCTGATTCAAGTGCTTTGGCTTTTGTACTGTAAAAATAGCATAGGAATGAAATGTACATAGTTTCCATCTATCATAATAAATGTACAAAGAGGAATATTCTTTGTCCTTCGACATACTTTACTGTTAAGATGGTGGAAAATAACAGGTTAAGGAAAATAATGATAAAGTGCGTAAAAGTACAGGGACACAGTAGTATTGAATGACCTAATTCTGAGTGAAAACAATGTTATAATACAGCAAAGGCCGACTGACAAGTTCTCCATCCAAGATCATGCCAAATAGATTCTCAATTTATATTCATTTAATTTCTATAATTTACCTGTTCTGCTAATGGAAAAAAAAAAGATTTCCTTCCTCCACTTGTGACTTGGGTTAGTTTCTTATTATCTATGGAGTTGATTTAAGAAACTTGAGGCAAGAAATTGCTTTTTTTTTTTACATTTTAAAGTGGGAAATACAAAGATAAAATGTAAACGCTATATGCAAATAATCATCCACATAAATCAATTACAGTTTTCAAACAGGACTTGAAGCAATTACCTGTCTGACACCATCTTGCTTGAATTAGCATTGGTGAAATTTTGATAAACATGATATTTTTTTTCCTGTGTGGAAAAACATTAACTCTCAAGATCCTAGGATCTTTAATAGCCTCAAAAATGGATTATAACATTTTCCAACATCAAAAGTAAAATTGACTATGAGAACTTTATAAAATATATCTATGTCGTATAACACCATTTTGCAGAAAGGAGGCTGCAGGTATGGGCTTGCTCACATGCTGGAAGATAGTTCTTGTTCCGCAAACACTGGAAATAAATGTATTGGTTGCCTTTTGTGTTTACTGGGAAATCAGTGTCTCACTTTCAAATTAATTTTCGGCATAAAACAAGGCATGTAGGGCTTGGTCAGAGTTAGGAGGTAAGTGGTACCTCCTAAATCACAGATTTGGGAAGCAGAAAAATGTGAAAGATATTTGAACAAGTGTAGATGAAAATGTTTGAACTGTAAGGTTCTGAAAATGACTGGGTCTGAAGTTGGTATTATTCAAGGTTTAATAAGACATCTGGAAGAGGGTAAGTGGTGAACCTTCAAGTATGTAAAGGCCACAGAGCTTTTCTGGATGTCAGTGAGGATGAATGTGGTATGTGGAAGGTGGTGGTCCAGGTGAGCTACTATGACAGAAGGAAGGATTTAAGTGATATTGTAAACTATTTTGTAAGGACAGCAATCCAATGTGCTACCATAGCAAAAACAAAAACAAAAACAAAAACAAAAAAACTAACAAAATGCTGAGTGTTGAACATGCGCTCCTAAATGATTTTAATATGCCATGTGAAGAGATTTATTACTGGAAAGAGATGAATGGAAAATACTCTCCTCATGACTCCTTACAAGAAGCTAGGTATATTAGAGGTGTATTCCTCATCTTTTAGGAGCAACCATTCCCTCTGGAATGCACTACTTGCTACAATTGCGAGAGATAGATTACCAAGCAGTCCACAAATTAGCTGTACCAGACATTTCTGATATACTTAATTTTTATAAATCACCACGCCACAAACTCCTAAACTTTCTACTGTCCCTAGGAGGTATCCAGATTTATTTACAAACCCGTCACCCATTTAAAAATAATAGTCTATGAGCATCTTCTGACAATCACCTGTTTATTTATATCAGCAACCATCATCAGTAAAATGGGCAACCTCAATTTGCTTCCCCTCTACAAGCATCATGTACCTTATGAAGTCTTTCACCTAGAATAGAGGTAAGAAGGTAAGGAGAGATGCTTCTATGCTATGTGGTGCTGGGGATGTTGTGTACCCATATACAGTATACTTGTATGAAGTAAAGAAAATGTGAGAACAAGTGGTGCCTGAATATTAATTAGCTATTTCCATAGATAGCGAAAAACCTAGTTAAAACTATATTTTCATGCAAACACTTAGAAATTCATGAAAAATAAAAGTATAAATAATGTCTGAATTTCCTTACCTTCTATTGCTGATAGGAGAACCCGGGAATGATCATATGCGATTACATTCGCATATCTATTCTTTGGTTTGTTTACTTCCAAGTTTGAATGTTCCCATGTGAACTGCTGGCCAGGGTCAATTGACTAAAAGAAAAACAGCACACACACACACACACACACACACACACACACACACAAAATCAATACTGAATAACACCAGATTATAGGCATTTATCACAAGTAACAAACATGATTTAAAAAGAAAAGTCTGAAGCCACACTTTATCAAGATGACCCTACTTATGAAGCTGAACACTAATATACCCAGCTTAACATGAAATGATTAATCATAGTAAAAAACAGTGATAGTCACCAACAATTGATTCAAATGAAAAAAAAATAGATATGGATGTTCCATTAATATTGGAAAGGCAGTGTTTTAAAAATTGTTTTAGTTTTCCATTTCCTTCTCTGCAGCTGTAGTTTATAAGTTATCTGGCTCAATACTCCTTCTGGTTCTGTGAACATTATTTTATCTTGATTATTCTCCCTAGTCTTTCCTGTCAGGACGTAACCTCACCCTTTAAATTTATTGGCCATTCACTAGCTTCACTGGGCACAGGTTTCCCTGTTTTTTCTTCACTTCTAGGCTTCCACTTTGATGGCAACTTAAAATTTTGTCTGTTTCTCCATAACACACTATGGCCAGTAGCACAAGCAATCTGTACAATTCAAACAGTTAAGAATAACAGTAAAGAAGGGAAGTTGGTAAATCTAATGTTTATCTTCAAATATTAATTTATAACCCAATGCAGATAGGATCTAATTGCTTTTCTACTTATGTTTCCTATTATTATGTGTTATATTTACAAAGCTTGCTTCTTTTTATTCTTTAACTTAAACATATTTTTTTCTGATTTATAATGCATTTTCTTGATACCTTCATTCAACCCATTACTCAATAATCTAAAATAAATATTACACAGAATATAAAATAATATATAGTTTTCTTAGAGTTAAAGCAGTATCATTTTGAGACTGAACTCAGGATCTGATTATAGAAAAAAAAATACTGAGGGACTTTTTAATTTCCTGCAATGTTATGGAAATCAAAACCTCTTTTCTTTTATCATAGGACATGGGCACTTTTTTAAGACGTAATTTCATGGTATAAGGAAACATGAGTTCAGTAATTACATAAACATGATTTCAAATGATTAAAATCAAGTTTTCAGAAATAATGGTAAGGGTTATATGCAGGTAAAATTCTGTGAAAAGTAAAGACACTATGTTATGTTAATAGAATTTTTAGCAGTTAGTTTTGATACTGGGCATTTTTCATGCCTTTATGTGTATATGTAGAACTGGAAAGTAAAACATATCCAACAGCAGTGACAATATTAAAGATGTGTATATTTTGTGTTTAACAGGGCTGGTAAAACTCACAACTGCAAAGAGTCGACCTATTAACCCTCATGAATAGCCTCCAAACATTCTAAAATTCTCAGCAGTATGGATTCTAGCCCCTAATTTACCAAGGATTATAAAACCCTTATCTTTTCTTAGCCAATGCTAATCTATATATAAGTAGCCTATCATTGAAAAAATATTCAGCAAAATAATTATCTATGCTTTAGAGTCTAAGGAATCATATAATTAGGGGTCTTTCTAGCTTGTTCTTCCAGGGAAGCTCATCATCTCCCCTGCAGAATGTACTTCTCTCCAAGTATCTGATGAGCTAAAACATGCAGATGCCTGGGTGGAAGCCTTCAAGTCAACCTTGAACCTTGTCTATACAAAGCATATTTATTTGGTGACCAAGCCATACATTATTTTTTTCTTAATCCAAGTCACCAGCCCACTGCCACTCCCTAAACTCAATCTTTCAGTATCTGATGTCTGCTTGGACTCTCTCTTCAAACCTCTAACTCCAAGTCACTTTTCATACCAAAGTAGTCTTTTTGAAGATCAGCTCTGGACAGGTTAGGTTCCTGCTTAAGAATTCCACTGGCTCTGAATGACCTACAGCTTAAATTCTAGAGTCCTTAGCCACAGTCCTACCCATACACCTTCAGTCATCTTTGCACTGACAAAGATGGCTCAATAAATGGTTCAAGAGATTTTCTTAAATGAATTGAATTGATGGATAAATGTTGTTGAGAAGAGTTCATAAAGAGAAATCATGGAGTGATTCTTCCCTATATCATGGCAATTAGAGAACAGACAATGGAGACTGCAAGGTAAAGTGCACTATGATTAATAACTTTAACACTCATTATCATACAGTTTAATAATAAAGTATGTGATCCAGAAATTACAACTACCACTGATATCCCACTTTACACTGATGAGCGTTACTGAGTACATAAGCTTCTTGCACATTATTTTCTAAAATATCCCAAGAAGTGGCTAAGCTCGCTGATGTTCAATGCTTTGGTGGAAGGTATTACTCCCTCTGATAGCCGTTATTCAGACTATGATCACTCACAGATGTGTAAAGTGGCAAGCATTTAATTAGACTAATGAAATTGCATCTATCAATGCAGACACTGTTAACTCATGTCCATTTCCACTCTTGCCACATATTCTCAGCCTTCTGAATGCTGAGAATTTGATACCTACACATTGAAGAGTTTAAAAACCAGTAATGGAAACATAAGTTTTATTTCACATATGTTAATATGCTTAGACTTAAAGTATGACCCATGAGAAGAAGACCTATAGTAATAGGATAATTATAATAGCTGCCAGGTCATGCAGTATCCCGTTTAATTTTCATAAATGCTATGAGGTAGGTATTGTTATTTTGTTCATTTTACAGACAAGGAAATTGAAGTAAAGAAAAATTAATTTAATAAATCTTACTGAGGGCCTGCTCTGTGGCAGGCACTGTGCTATTTGGTGGTTAACTAATTTGCTCACACAGCTAGGCTCATACATTCACCCTCAAACCCAGGTCTGTGTGATTTCAAAGCCCAACTGATGATTAACAGCTGGTAATTACCAAGCCAAGATGCTACTACTTATCCCGAAGGCCACTGCAAAATGAGGAAGCCCAACATATGAAACACACTTCAACAAAACTATCCTTTATCTTGCCAGTCTGAAAGATATTTCTTCCCAACTGATCATCCTCTGTCATTCTGGGGCAATTACATAAGAAATCAAGTTTTAGAAATGAGGTTGGCTTCACATGGATGATAAAACAGATGGGATGCAGCTTACATTTATACTTGTTTTACAGGGATCAAACAAACATTGATTGAATAATGCTAAACTGTCTGTGCAACACATACTCATCTATCTGTATCTATCTGTCTGACTGAACGTTTAACAATACACAGCATAGGTCATTATTCTGGAGCTTGTCAGAATGCTGAAAGCAGTAAACACAGTAAAGAACAGCAACTACTGAAAGCAGGTCAGGTATAAGATGATCTTTTCTATGTAGAAAAAAAAATAAAACTGGTTGAGAAAAATCAAATTTCAATTATCCATGTTAATGAGGCAAAGGTATCATGGATGACTAAGACCCTAATTTTCAAAACCCGCTCTTTATGTTGTCCTTAGTGCAAGATGCAGGCACATTTGCTTTGCCTCTTTGTTTTCTGGTTTCTTTTGCTGAGATCCTCTTAAGGAAGAATGAAATGGTCAACATGGAGAAAGGGCAACCTTGGTCTTGAGAAGTTCATTTCCACTCTAGTCTCATATTTTTGGCCCACACACCATGACCATGCATCTTCCTACTATAGAGTTAAGCTGAGGCCATCCCAGTATTATTCAAAACAATTTGAAATAAGCAGTCTTGTTTCTAATGACTTCTTCTTGTTCTTCCTGCTGTTGGTGTTTGGTTTTCTTCAGCCTGACTCTCATGTATCTCCTCTCATCCTTCTGACACTGTTTATCCAAACATGTTTTGGCGAGATACCCCCTCCTCCTCAGAACTCAATCCCAAATTCTACCCTCTGAGCTGGAAACCTGGCCGGATCTTCTGTAGTTGCCCTGGAGGAAACTTTGCAATTTGGAAATAAAGCAAGTTAGATGTATTCAACCCAAATTTGATTAATAGACTTAAAAAAATAAGCTATATGACATTTGCACATTGCATTGTTACAGAAATGGTAAACAAGAATGCTACTTCCTCATATTTACTTTTGTTTCTCCAGGAAATCAACAAGGCCCTTTACTGGACAAAGAAAGAATATGTAGCACCTAAACTTTACCAAGATGCCAAACCATTTTACATTGCTTCCCTACCTGCACACTTGGCACATGACACACTCCCCCTCCTACCCTAATACTTGTGACTGAAATAATTCTGATACTAACAGATCTTCACCTCAATGACTTTGCCTTACTGAGAAGAGGGCCCAAAGAAAAACTTCTCTGTAACGTACAGAAGAAAGAGAAAGTCTTGATTAGACAGCTGCTAATATCAAAAACTTTGCATTTATGTAGTCTTTAACTTGGTGGTCTGAAAGTTCTCATTTTTTTTAAGCAACTAGAACTTTGTCTTAAAATAGGTAAGTAGAAAATAAGCAACATATAACTGATGGATTTATAATTTTGCACTATATTCTTTTTTTTAATTTTTTAAATGTTTATTTATTTTTGAGACAGAGAGAGACATAGTGTGAGCGGAGGAGGGGCAGAGAAAGAGGGAGACAGAATCCGAAGCAGGCTCCATGCTCTGAGTTGTCAGCACCCAGACGATGCGGGGCTTGAACTCACAAACCATGAGATCATGACCTGAGCTGTAGTCGGATGCTTAACCAACTAAGCCACCCAGGTGTCCCATGCACTATATTCGTGATGAAAACCCAGATTAAAAGAAATATTTTACATCCAATAGTTATATAGTTAAAATAACACTTATATGACATTTGCTGTGTTTTCTTTGTGTTTCACATATATTAACTAATTTTATCTTCACAAAGAGCCTAAAAGTAGATACCATTATTATCACAATTCTGTAGATGAGGAAAGCGAGGTACAGAGAAGTGAAACAACCTCTCAGGGTTAAACAGTTAGTAAGCTAGTTTTGGGGTCCAGGCATTCTGGACCCAGTCACAATGCCTCGCCACGATGTTATGCTTCTTTTCTCGCCAAGTTTGAGAAGATTCCTTGATTGTTTTACTTATGTCTTTCAATTATTGTCTTGAAACACAATGGGAAGTTTGGGAACAAAAATCTCTATAGTGCTTCTAATCTATATTTAAAATTGTAAATTCAAAACAAGGGAGTGCTCATAAACTTGCACATCTGATTACAGTCATTGAATAAAACTGTATCCAGAGAGTGACCTTTTTTGATAAAGCTGAAGTCATCAACTTGAAGTCCTTTAAATATGGTTCTGCAAAATTTCAACTTCTCTACAAGAAGAAAAATAGAATTCACATGTACAATCCCCCTACAATACTAGCTGCTTGGCGTCCAACTTCTCTTCAGTCCACTAAGAGTAAAACCTCAAAATATTCCCTTTAGAACCTCTTCAAAGAGAAACCACAAAAAAGATACATCCTGTTTTTGTGTGGGTTTTAAAACAACTAACAAAAATTTAATTATATAGAAGGAATAGACCAGCTATTTGACTAGGCAAACTATGGGTCAGACTAACCATCCTTTTTACAGGGAATTGAACTTTCAATGACCTTAACCTCTAGAGAAAGACTATCATTCCACAGAGTTCCCAGTCAGTAGGCTCATTTACTCCTTAGTGTGGTTTGCACACACATATTCTCAGGCCCTATTTGAGGTTTAGAGGAGCAATCTGCCATTGACTGTATTTCTGCAATGAAGCTTTTTAAAATTCTCATTCATTCATATTCTGTCTCTCCAAGATGGAAATGGTAAATTAATATGTATCCATTTTAAAGAAGACCAGTGTTTGCATAGTTGAGAAGGGCTGTATTTTGCACAATTAGCCGAGGGCTGCAATTGGCATAATGAGTACTTTCTTCAAAGAGAAGAACATGAGTTTAGTTGAATCCAATGATGCTTTAAGAAGTGGAATGTGATCAAGTAGAAAGTATGATGATGAGCAAAGTCTGGAGGTCGGAGCCCCTGAGTCCCAGGTGCTGGCTTTCTCTTTGCCCCTCGTTGGCTTTGGCAGTCTGCTCTGTTCGTTTTTCCTATTAATGTCTTCCCAGTGTCAGGTTGGCAACCTCACCTTTCCTGTTCTCCTTTATCCAATTAGTATCAAAACTTTCTAAGTCTTTCCTTATAAAAGTACCTCTAATCTAAGCCACAATTAGAGTCTGAAGGACTGAAATAGAGACTTCTCAAGACTCCCAGCGTTAACTAATGAACACACACAGGAGTTCTCCACCTTTAAGTAGAAAGATGAACAATTTGAAAAGCCATTTAAAAATATTTCAAGCAGGGGTGCTTGGGTGGCTCAGTTGACTCTTGGTTTTGGCTCAGGTTATGATCTTGCAGTTCCTGAGATTGAGCTCTGCGTTGGGCTCCAGGCTGACAGCACGGAGGCTGCTTGGGATTCTCTCTCTCTCCCTCTCTCCCTCCCTCTCTCTCTCTCTCTCTGCCCCTCCCCCACTTGTGCTTGCTCTCTCTCAAAATAAACTTAAAACATTTTTCAATAAGGTATTTTTATATATAGTTAATTTTGTTCTTCAGGTAAGTGATAAAATCACATCAACTTTATCTGTTGTCTAATGGTTTCATTTGTAATCCTGATTATAACATATCGTGTAACAAACACTTACAAAAAGTACCTGGATTAATGATTTCTTTACTTACATTTGAATTGATATATAGAGAAGCAAACAGGAGACAAAACTCATTGTAAACCATTCAGCCACATGAGGTGAGTAAATATTTGAGGCAACCACATGATAAGCATTTTTTTTCCTAAATTATATCTAGGCACTAAGTAAGGAGGAGATAGTTTATTTCTTTGAGAATCCCATTTACTCATAGAAGTATATTTCACTTTGTCCTAATTTACCATAAATTCAACATGACAAAAAAACAATAATGCAACAGCAACAAACACTGGATTCTTTTTCAATTCAGTAGGGCAATGCTATGTGATCTCTGGAATGCAGATAAGCTACTTTACTACTTCATATGTGAGACTGAAAAAAAATTATTTTTGACAGATCTTTTCAAATGAGAGTTCAGAAGAGAACACACAACATTAAGATCTGAAGATTTAAAAGGCCAGTTTTTTTTTTTTATTATACTCTCCTGTTTAATGTGTCTTAACATTTTCCTAGATGATACTGAATATAGAAAAGAAAAATTCCTAGTTCTCAAAAGCAGTGTTCTAGAACAATGACAGCAGTGATACCTTTTAATCCTAATGTTTTAGTTTTTAGCTATTTTTCTCCTATATCAGATTAAACTACATAATAAGAAAACAATGGACAGAAGTTAGTTGATGTTCCTATTAAAGACTAGAGCTTCATGGATAGTCATTTTTACAAGTATAATTCACAGACTAGGACTTCAGATGTTATTAGGAAAAGCAAAAGGAATTAAAAATTTTCTAGACAATTGGTGCAAGAAAAATGTTATTAAAATTTTATTAAACTGCTCTGATTAAAGAGATAAAGTTGGATTGATAGAAAGTAATTACAGTGTTTATAAAAAGAAATGCATATAAGTAACAAATAAAATTATTGATTGCAGTCTACGTGCAGCATTAAAACTGAATAAATTCAGAGTGGCATGCTTCCTTTTCCATGAATAGCACAACCCTAAATTTTGGCCCCAAATTAACAAAATGAATGCATTAATTCCTTAACGCTCTGTAAACACTGCCACGTTTGCATAGACTCAAAAATATTAAGTAAAATAATACATGTAAAACACCTGATGAAAAGTTCTCAGTAAAAGAACAGTAGATGTCTTCCCTTTCTTGTCTCCATCCATCTGACTTGTGCAAGAACATCTCTTATTTAAGACAATCTTAGCATGTAAGGAATGTCTGCTTTCTCCCTTATGCTAAGTGGATCTCCTTTGACACTGAAGCAATCACCCAGTTAATTTAGGCAAAGAAATCCACTCTGTCCTCCCACTTGCTATAACAATGTGCCCATCTATATAATTTGAAAATTGATCTACTTTTCTATGGCAGATAACAACAGAACATAAACACATATATTTCTCAGCTTTTCATTTCATTTGATACTTGGAGACCTGAGCATTCAGAAATACAGTGTAAAAGTAGATTCAAAAGAAAAACCAATCAATAAATGGAGTGGTTTTCTAATTGTTTTGTGACTTCTATTACAACAGCATTTTATAAACAACAATATAAGGAAATAGGAAAGATAAATCATCATCTTGGTTTTTGAGAGTTTGATTAGTGGAGTTTTAAGTGATAACATTAATTCTTCTTTATCAAATACACAAATTTCTAATCTAATTTAAAAACACACTAATTTTGGGTGTGCCTGGGTGGCTCAGTCGTTTAAGTGTCCAACTTTGGCTCAGGTCATGATCTCACGGTTTGTGGGTTTGAGTCTGGCATCGGCCTCTGTGCTGACAGCTCTGAGCCTGGACCCTGTTTAGGATTCTGCGTCTCCCTCTCTCTCTGCCTCCCCACTGCTCAGCTCTGTTTTTCTCTCTCTCTCAAAAATAAATTTAAAAATGTTAAAAAATTAAAATAAAACATTAATTTTCCCTCATTTTACTCTGCATACTGTAGACAGATGTATTTTTAGTTTTTCAGTATTACCTTGCTTGCTATTCAATTAAAAATTTATTAAAACTCGGTTTCCTCTCCCATGTTTTTTTTCGGATGTGAGAGGAAAAACAGATGAGTTTCCAAACTGAAACATGAATAAACGTTTGTTAATGTTCAGTCAATGCCTTTCGCATCTCATTTCCTGGTTGAAAAAATAAGATTTTTACATGTGAAATGAAATGAAAAAGCATGATGCTTCCTTCAAGTCTGTGACACAATAGAGAAAATCCCAAGTAATCACTTAAAAAATTCCCCTATCTAGTTCCATCCCCAAATGTATTTAATGCAACTATCTATTTGAAACACAAGAGTTTCCACCTATGTCTTTTGGGTACAGTGTGTATATATGTGTATATATTAAGTACATACTAAGAACCCCTTGCTGTTCATATCATTACTCCTTATAGGTAAGGACATAATGTACCATACTAAATACAGGCTTCTAATTAAAGAAGACACACAGGTTGATCATTACTACTTATACCCATGGTGTTCAAGTAGCTTAGAAAATATTTACAACCTAAAGTGTCATGTTTACTTTCTTCTATGTTACATGTGACAAGCAAACTAGAAAAGTTAGAACTCCCCAAATCTAGAATTTTAGAGTTTATTTCTAAGCTAAAAGATTAATTTCAGAAATTAATTTCTTTAAAATGTATATTGGCTTTATAATGTAAAATTAAAGACTATTCTAGGTAAAATATATTAGAAAAATGTCCATGAATTGATAATTTTACATATTTGCCCTTTGGGGAAAAAAAAACAGAATCACTCGAGGATATCACTATAGTGGTTGTGATTCATCTGATGTTCTATACTCAGTGTTTAGCTTATAGTTTATTTTAAAATATATTTATAGAATGAATGGCTGAAATGCATTATAGGCAGGATATATGGCAACAGTGACTTTTTCCCCAGAGCCTTAGAAATAGTTAAATAAATTTCCCTGCAGAACATGTGGTTATTAAGTAAACATATATTGGAATAGACCAAAAATATAGAAAACCATCTTTAAAAATAATCAGAATGGCTCCCAGGCTCACACTTGTCTGTACTCTGATTCATAATAAGAGTCATCTCAGACTTTGGCACTTTTGAAATTTTTCCAAGTGAACATGTATAATAGCGTTCTGTGCCATGATTTCCAACTTTTACATATCCACTGACTATTCTGAAGTATCACACAGTGACTGCTTGCCAGGTAACAATTCATATTACCAAATTTTCTAGACATACTACCAATGTGTATACAATTAACCATTTAATACAGTGGATTTTCCCTTTATTTTGGGGAGTTTGTTTTAACAATTGTGCTCCTCTGAAGTCTCAAGGCCACTTGTTGGCTGTTGTGGGGAGACTGGGAGGGTCCTGATAAGATGGAAGGAAAAACAGCCCAGGATTCAGCACCGGCAAAGGGTTTAAGTTAGGGGGGCTTATATCCCAGTTTACACCTCTGTCCCCGTTTCATTATCAAATCACCATCTTTCAAAGTGTCCCAGTTTGGACAATAAATTATAAGGTTAAAGCAGACTCTAACTTCTTTGTATCCATATCTATACCTTGGGATCTAGGTGAGCTTCATGCTCAGTAACACAGCCAGGTGAATATGTATATGTACAAAAAGGGCAAGAGAAACAGACAGACAGATACTAAGTTCACTTACAAATCTATCACATGGAGAGGAGGGTGGGAAAAATTAAAGACACCAATTTCTGAAGAACAACATCTGCCTCCACTTATCTACTCTGCTGCCATAAGAGTAGAATTAAAGCCAGAATAAGAGAGGCACTGGCCTGACTCATTGATTTACCTTGTTCAACTTGTCTATGGAGCTGCACAGAAAAGAGAGAAAGGGAAAGAACAGAACATGTGATTCTTAACACACATTTACCCTATTCATCACTAAACCAGAATTTTAACCTATTCAGATTATATATATTTTCCTTTTTCTGGGGCAGGGTAGAGGCTGGAAAGAATGTGGTGGTGCAGAATCTAGTTGGATACGTGTTCAGTTATGGAAGAAAAGAACAAAGTTAAAGAACCGATTTACATGTTGATCATTCTATAAAAACATTTTTTTCTTAATTTTATTATTATTTTTTAAATTTACATCCTAATTAGTTAGCATATCATGCAACAATGATTTCAGGAGTAGATTCCTTAACGTCCATTACCCATTTAGCCCATCTCCCCTCCTACAACCCCTCCAGTAACTCTCTGTTTGTTCTCCATATTTGAATGTCTGTTATGTTTTGTCCCCACCCTGTTTTTATATTATTTTTGTTTCTCTTCCCTTATGTTCATCTGTTTTGTCTTTTAAAGTCCTCATATGAGTGAAGTCATATGATTTTTGTCTTTCTCCGACTAATTTCACTTAGCATAATACCAATTTTTAATCTACTGTGTCTAATTAATATTTTATATTTTAAAAATTATTACTGAAAAACTAGGTAGAATTATGCCATAATTTCTATCCTTTTCTTTTTCTTAATGCTCTGGGAATGGAACCATAGACTCATTCTATTGCTTGAGTATTACACAAATCAAGCATTAAACATGTCTTCAAGTAAAATATGTTCTAAAGATATTAACAATTTTTTAAAATATCCCTGCATTAACATACCTAAAGAGAAGCTAGGTCATTCAAAAGGAGAAAAGTAACTCACAGACACACAGAAAAGGGAGGATCAGAAAGGACTATGAGCATGATTACTTGGCCCTCCAAGAAAGACAGTGGCATCCAGTCATCACAGATCGATGACATAGCCATTAAGATCATAAAACTAATGAAAAGTGAGGTCTTCAGAACCCAATTACCTCTCAAGTTTACAAAACTAATGATCAGTCCTGGAATAAGGTGATCACATCAAGATACTTTCACCTGACACACCTTCATCCAAGATTGCAACTTCTTCAAATTTATCATCTCCTAAGATTAGACTGTGGACTTTGTGTCAGGCACTAAACTCTGCCTAAAAGCCTTGAAAGTGAAAAACATGTCTTTCCCCGGACAAATGTATATAATAACCATTATAGAACCATTATAATGGTGGGGACTGGTTAAGTGACTTAGAGTATGAAAAAACCTATGAAGCTATTGAAACTGTGTATCTACTGACATAAAGACATCCACTTTTCCTGTTAAGCAAAAAAAAAATATTAAATATATACCTGTATTTTATTATATTACATACACTATATCATATACATATATCTAGATATTTAGAGATATAAATATAAATATATACACATACATATGTATATACAGAAAGCTAGAATATTATACATCAACACTACCAGTACTTATCTCTGAGAAGTAGAGATTGATAACATTAAGTTAATTAAACAAGGACTCCATTAGACTGAGGGGGTCCTAATGCTGTGATGGCCTATGGAGGTAAATCAGAATCTAAGTCTGTAAAAGCCTCAGGGTTACAAAATCAAAACCCTAAGGACAACCAGTCATAAACAGCCAACTAGGCTTTAAGCTATAGCCAATCAATAATTTTTCTTTGCTTTCACTCTTTATACGAGTCCTTGCCCTAGCAAACACTTCTGGTTTGATGCTGCCCAAATTGAGTCAGTTTTCACTTGAATAAACTCTTAAAATATTTAATATGGCTCAGTTGATATTTTCTTAAAGATTTTATTATTTTTTAATGTTTTTATTTATTTTTTAGAGAGACAGACTGCACAGGCGAAGGAGGGGCAGAGAGAGAGGAAGATAGGATCCCAAGCAGGCTCTGCAATCACAGCGGACGGCCCAATGCAGGGCTCAAACTCACGAACCTTGAACCCAGGACCTGAGCTGAAGTTGAACACTTAAGCGACTGAGTCACTCGAACACTTTATAGGACTTAACACTTTGGAGGGTATTTTGTGAAATCCATGTCAACTTTTTCAACTGGCTTCTATGGTCATCTAGAGATAAAGCTCAGTGTAGATTTATGACCAGGAAAAAATATTGAACGAGCCAACAGTAAATTAGATTGTCTTCCTCTAACCTCATCAAAGAATGGAACTGAGAAGTAATCAGGATAAATTACTTCTGATTTTGATGATAATGATGAGTGCATCATCATGATGCACTGAGTCTCGTGTGTACAGTGACCCTTAAAACAAATTTAGATGGATACTCTTATCTCCATACTGCAAATAAAGAAACTGAGGCCTAGGAGAGTTAAGACACTTTGCACAAATCACCCTGGTAGTCCATTAAGCAGTGAAACTAGGATGTGAATCCAGAATTTTCTGACTTTGGAGTCTGGGCTCTTAACTACTACACTCTAATGCATGTATATTAAGTTGCAACTTTAAATTTACTATCGTAAAGTTCAATTCCTTATTTCAAAACTGTGAAGAGAAAGGAAAACAGATTAAAGACCAGATGTTCCTGTCAGTTTGGTTTAAGGATGCATTAATCCCACAGTACAGTACTTTCCACTTCCAAATCTTTTTCTTTTCTTTTTTTTTTTTTTTGAAAATGAAAGACAAGCCATAGGTTTCTATATGGTTAGATTTTTAACATGATTCTTATCAAAATAAAAAGGGTGGGATCTTAAGTATAATCTTTATCCTATATAATTGGGAAAAATGAGGCACAGTGTTTTAATTTCTTTCATTTACACCCTCCCAACCAAACCCCCTCTCTTACCCACCTTCCTCCCCACAAATTTTGCAGGAAAAGAGAGAAAGCTGATATACATTCATTTCTTGGAACTGAACAGTCACAATGGAGCAAAGGGAAGAGTAGTATTGACAGAAACCACTGAGAATGGAAACAGACCAATAACTCATGAATAACAAGTCTGCACTAACAGTTTTAATGACTATCCTAATGGTTTAATGGATGGCACTTTAATAGGATTTCTAGTACAATCCTTCTGAAAGCTTGTCTTCAATAAATCTGTCATTAACAAAGAGCTGAATTGCTTCACAACATAACTATAGTTTACTGAATCTGAACATAACAAAATTATGGCAGTTGTCAGCCTGTATTACTAGCCTGGTTTCAAGTATTTTGTTAACTACTGTGGGAGAGACGGCTCCATGCTCAAAATGTAGGCTGCCAGTGAAAGAGGCATATTTATACCAAGGGGATGCAGTAGGCATTAAACGAAATACAACAGAAAGCTCACAATTATCAATTTATGTGTACAAAGACAAAAGTAGAAACAGTCATTGTAATCCAAACACATAGGTGTCTGTGAATATTGCAACGTGAAAGACTCACTGGAGTTCTCTTTGAATAACATATTGAATGCTTTGGGTGATTAGGTTTTGAATGCCCAGAGCATTTCTACATTTGCCCCATATTTGTTTACATTGTCTTGTTTCCTGTACTGACTTAAAAGTTATTTAAAGTCAGGGATTGCCATATTATGTTCTTACGCGTGCATACTACTTCAATATAAAAGTTGAACTGGCAGCAGTCAGTCTTAGTGGATATTCCTAAATTCCAGCCCTTTGTTCCCTTTTAGTCTGCCCATGTCAGCGGTTTTCAAGTTTGACTTTTTCACACTGGAATATTGCTAGTCTGGAGAGAACGTTGTTATCCTTTCTGTTTTTCTGAATCCTACCTTTCTTTCAAGGTTTAAATTCCATGGTCCTAATCCACTCGTACCTAGAGACCTCTGCCACTTGCTTTTGTATGTACCTACCACCATGTTATCACAGTGTGGACCATCTATTTCACAGTTAGGTTTAAACTTATAACATTTATTCTTTTAAAACTGCTTAAAATCATCATAAACTTTTTATCTGATAATTCCTTAACTCCTCAACTCTATTTTAAATACGTGAACAAAATACAGTCTACTATATCTTTGTAGTCTATAAATGGCTAGCCCAGTCCAGGTGCAAATAAAATATATAGATGTTATTTTAACAATTTCAGAGTTTTGTCTCATTTCCCATGAATGTCTTTTGAAATTGGGAAATTCATTTCTTTTGTAATTATACTTTCATTCCCTGATTTAGTTGAGTCTTAAAATATATACAAAATTTTAAACCTGATGGCAATAGACTGATGCATTCTTCAGATTATCTTCCTCAATAATGCTGACTACTGTAAATTCATTGACTTTACTGAAATCTGTATTGATCATCAAGACTACTGAAAATAACCCACTGGCTAAGCCATAGTTCGTTGAGGTTGCACAAATTGAATATAGCCTAGAGTATGTTGGAGGAATAAAAATATCCTTTCCCAGAGCCAATGTTGGAAAAATTTGAATTGGCATATCCTATTTTTGTTTATTTACAAGTAGTATGTTTATGTTTATTTACAAGTAGTATTATGTAAAAATGTCTCTCTTTGTTCAAAATTGAAAATATTATCAATAAAACTATTCAATAAAAGTAAATGGAATTTTATTTTGGAAAAGAAATATAATTACATTTGAGTTCATTTAAAATACCTTTTATTTATTAAGAATAATTATTAAAAAAGAATAATTATTAGATTATAGCTCTGCTTTATGCAGCATAAGTCTTATTTATTCCAATTTGAGAGTATACTTTCTTAAATTTTATTATTATTATTTTTATTTTAGAGAGAGAGAGAGAGCAGGTGAGTGGGGGAGAGGGGCAAAGGGATCGAGAGTGAGAGAGAGAGAGAGAGACAGAGAGAGAGAGAGAGAGAATCTCAAGTAGGCTACATGTTCAGTGTGGAGCCTGACATGGGGCTCGATTCCATGACCCTGGGATCCTGACCTGAGCCAAAATCAAGAATCAGATGTTCAAGCAACTGAGCCATCCAGGTACCCCATTCCTTTGATAATTCAACAAGACAGCAAACAAAATAAAAAGAGGACAAACAATATATAAATAGCAATATGGGTAAAGTAACAAATACAAAAAAAATGTTCCAACAGACAAACCTCTTTTATCAATATAAATAGTAAAATACAAATAGGTTACCTTAACCAATGATTTGTAATAAGGGAAGAACAGAGAGAGCGGGAGATCTCTATGATATTTGAGCATCTCGTATTTCTTTCTGAATGTACAGACTACATCCAGTTAGAAAATTTTGCTTGATATCATAACACAAAATGCTATGCTTGATAACTGCTCCCATAGCCTAGAGAAACGTTCAGACGTTTGGCCACAGAAACATAATAAAGAACAAATGTTGTTCCTTAATCTTAACTCAAGTAACAGAATATGAGAAAGAAAAATAGAAATTTTCTCTAAAATGAGTCCAAAGTGCTACAAGTTTTAAGGATTTCTTTTTCTGTCTAAGAAACTAGTAAATTTAGACTTTGAAGAACAGATTTTAGATAACTGCTAGCACTCTAACTGGATTTCTAAATCACTGAATATACTGGATATTAGAAAGCAAAAAACATCTCAACAGGGTGGCTGTAACAAGTACAGACCAAAATCCAACTTGCATTATAATGGAGTAAAACTTATAGCTACATAATATGGGAATGCCAACAAAATCCATTTAGTGCAGCTTTGGCCTAATGTTTACCTAAAAACTGAAGGAACTTTTAGGCTCAGAATTCAAGAGCAAGGATTATGCATTCTTCATCTTTGTACCCCCCCAGAGCCTAGTAAAGTACCTGGTCTATAGTAAGAACTCACTAAAGGGTTATTGCATGAGATGGCAGAATACAAAGCTGGGAAAGAAGAGACCTCTAAAGAAGTGGACATTCATGTTTTTGGAAAATTTTTTTAGAAGTAGCTAGTAGTTTTATAATTGGCCCTCCATTCTGCTCAGTGATATTTGGAAGAAATGAGCAGCTTTGCCTCACAGAGTTCATTTGTTTATTCTCTAATGAAAATTATAATCCTTTACAATTGGTTGCTGTAGAATGATTACAGATCAAAAACAAAAAGATTATATCCCTTTTCAAGAGCAAATGAGTAGCAAGAGCAGCTGAAATCTTGAGGAAACAAAGATGTTCTTTTCATGCAAATATTTTAATGATAAAACTGCAGCAGGGAGATAAATACTGAAACTACTAGCATTTGTGTGTGTGTGTGTGTGTGTGTGTGTGTGTGTGTGCGTGTGCGTGTGTGTGCGTGTGTGTGTGAAACTTGCTGGATTTTTAGCTTTGAGGAAAGGTGATTTTTCTTCCCCTTAGAGTTGGCCCTGAGACATGAATACTCCAGATCATTTTTCTTCATAGACTCTGAGCATAGAAAAGTGAGTTCTGCAATCAGCATTCTTCTGCTGCTTCCTTTCAGGCAGGGCAATGAAGGGCTTCCTTATCTGTGCACAGAATCTTTAGCAGGAAGCTTGATCTTCTGCTCTGTCCTAATACACTGTCCCAGGGAGGCCTACCAAGGAAAGTCAAAGGTGGATTCCCCACCTAGAAGACCATTGCCCATCAAGTTGCTGCTTCCCTGTCCCGAGGACTTCCCCACAGGACCTCTGCTGCAGTACAGTAACATTATAACATATTGAAGCATCTTTATTCATGGGTTGATAAATGGTGTCCATCTCGATATGATGTTATGCTTGGGAAGAGGGAGATACAAAGAGCAAACCAGTTTCCTGCTTCATTTTTGAATGTTATTCCTCCATTTATTTGAGAAATATTTAGCTTGCTAGTCACAAGGATATCCCAATAAAAATAATCCATTCCTTGCCCTGAAGAAACCTGGATTATTATAGTGGGAGACTCATAGGTAAAATGAAGACTGCAATCCTTTGTAGTATCAGCGACTCAAGTACAGCAAACAGCAAATCAAATCTTCCCCATAGTGACAGGCACTTGTCTCACCTGTAACATTGGCCTTCCATGCTCTAGCTACCCCCAGACTGTGACATAACCAATTTCAAACAATGCCCAGTATCACTAGTTCCCTCCATCAGTGGTTTAAAAACAATGCAAATAAAAGAAAGGTAAATCTTTGTCAAAATGTAGGAGAAAAAAAGCCTAGTGGTCTTCTTGAGTCTTTATAATATACCCATTTAATATTCATATCTAAAGTATATCCACTGAATTGTACACTTTTAAATGGTGAAATTCATAACCCATTAATTGTATCTTAATAAATGATAAGGAAAAACACATGGAAATATATCAAATACATTTATTTTTTGCCAGGAATCACTATTCCTGTCAATAAATAAAAAATTACCTCTATCACAATCATGGATAGCTACCTATTTGGGTTCTCATATAGAAAGCAAAACTTCTTCAATGTTTCAAGTTAACCTAATTTTGACATGGATGACTACAGTTTTGGTTTCAGAAAACCTTCCCCTTTATTCATCAGTTTGTTTTTGTCTAGCAAGTCCACTTAAAAAAACCCATCAGCTTTTGCATAATGTTAGATACAAAAACTGGCTGAATGACTTCAACCACATCGGTCAACTTCCCAGAAAATGTATTTTCTTCAGTGAAACAACAGGGCTGGACTAGATTCAAAGATTTTAGAAATCTTCAAATATAACTCCACAGTGGAAACTTTATGACACAGAATTCAAACCTCTGAAACTTTAGGACAGCTTTTTTTTTTTTTTCTTTTGTAAGATAATGGGAGAATCCTTGAGCTGTGACAGGGAGGATCAATACGGAAGGAATAGAAAAGGAACAAAAAAGGAAATCAATGCCCAGTTGCACAGCAACACCCACCAACTCCAATATTTAGGCTGAAAATTTTTATTCTCCTCATGTCTCAGCTGATGACAAGGAGGTCAATTAATTACCATGGGGGGGGGGGGGAAACGAGACTGAGTTCTCCTACCTTTGCTAATGCAGCACCCTAACTGCTGTTAATACAAAGGGAGGTAGCATTTCACTGTTCATTAACCATACTAATTATGGTTTCTCAATCACTTCAGCCATGTCTGCACTCCCAAGTTATAGAACACCAATAGAAGAGATTGGAGTTAAGCTTTCAAGGAAGGGGTAGAGGCATCACCACAATGAGAAAACAAAAATGGAAACCTGGCACCAGAACCTCATCTTTATAACATCTACTTTTAATTGTGTTTTATAATAATCAGAGAACCAGAATCCCAGGGGTAGAGAGAGAAAGACAGAGAGAGAGAGAGAGAGAGAGAGAGAGAGAATCTACAAAGGTTACCTACCTAGTGCAATCACCCATCTGATGCTAAACTTCTGCCTCGTCAATCCAGCTCATTAAATTATATGCCACTTCACATACTGTTCAATTTAACAGAAATAAAAGCTTGAGCTAAAACAAACAAAACAACTACAATGGGCCCTGAAACTAATGGAAGTAAATGTATATAGTCAAAAAGTTTGTATATTCCTGCCAACTTGAAATACGGCAAACTTCTGATTGGGAAGTAATAGCTTCTATCTTTTACAAACACTTAGCAGCTTTTATATGAAATTAAGTTGTGGAAACTTAAAATAGGACTTTGCATAGATGAAAGAATGCCTTAAAAATCTTAAGGCAAAATGTCACTTTATATCATTTTAATATATTTATGAAGCTTAATGTATTGTAGTGAACAAGTTTTCCCTTCATCATGGGTCTTACCTAAATAAAGTTGGAATCTAGTGATATGCAGAGAGGAAGGCATTTTGCCAGCATGTTTTGCTTCTTTTAATCTCCAATTTAATTCAATTTATTTATGAGAGAGAGAGAGAGAGAGAGAGATCACACAAGTAGGGGAGAGGGGCAGAAGGGGAGAGGGAGATAGAATTTTAAGCAGGCTCTACACTCAGCATACAGCCCGACAAGGGACTCAATTCTACAACCCTGGGACCATGACCTGAGCTGAAACCAAGAGGCAAGACACTCAACCAACTGAGCCACCCAGGAGCCCCAATATTTAGTTTTAAACAAGTAGGTAGACTCTGGTCTACAGTTTAAAAGACAAGAATAAGTCAATACCGATTATTCCCTCTGAGAGTTAAGACTGAGTCTTTAGACCTTTCAATCCTTCCAACCTCTGCTTCTGCTTTCTCTCCAGCTCATTTTCCTAGGAAATTGGTCAAGATCAGAAAACACATGAAGTCACCTTTTATAAGAAAATTCATTGAGTCAACCTGGTGGATTGAGGATTTCTAGTCCAACTAATCACATATGTCTATGTTCAACAAGGTTAGAGTGCAGTGCTAGTTTACTTGTTTTCAGGTATAAACTGTAATCTTTCATCATCTTTAAACTTGCTAAATAAAAAAATAAATAAATAAACAAGAACATGAAGGGGAAGGCTGGTTATAAAAGCTCTTACCCAAAAGAAACCAAGTCCTTTTTTGTTGTTTTAAAGAATGTCCATGATATTGAAAAACAAAAATAAAATATAATTATATCAATCAGAAATTTGAATCAACACATCTTATTTGGAATCAGAAAATACTCATGAATATTACACAACTACCTTAATAGATTATCACATAAAATGTGTTTTATTTTAAGACCATAATGAAAACAATTGTGGAAGGAACCATCACAGGGAACTATTTATAGTGGTCAGAACATGACTCTGACACCAAGCCATGTGAGTTCATATCCCAGTTCTGCCACCTACTAGCTGCATGACCTTTGACAAATTACCTAGCTTCTCTCTTTCGGTTTAGTCCCTTCTTTTATAACATGGGGGTACTAATAGCACCTGCTTGGCAGGACTGAATGAGTTAGTATATGTAACATGTTGTGAAGACTGCCTGGCACATATTAAGTGCTAAACACATGTGTTATCATTATTGTCTCTATAAAGCTGATTCTAGACTGTGAAGCACTACAGAAAAGCTAGGCAATATTACCACCTTTAATTTAATTAAATTAAAACTTAATTTAATTAAAATTTAATACTAAATGTTACATAGTTTAATACTAAAGAAGAAGGTATGAAGGGATATTTTGCAGGCAGGAGTGGAGGAGAGGGATGAGGAAAGGGAACATGGGGTGAAGAGGGGAAGAGAGAGATAAGGGGGAGAGGATAAAGGAGATTGAGGGGATGGAGGAGAGGATGGGGACGAGTGGGGATGGGGGGGGAGGAAAGAAGAGATGAAGGGGAGTGGATGAGGGGAGGAGGAGTGAATGAAATCAAGAATCTCCATGAGCCTCTGACTGGAGTTTGGATGAAAGATGAATGCCCACCATTAAGGAAACTTACTTGGTAAGTGAGAAATAACACAGTTCTGATTATACCACATGCCTAAACTTTTTAAAGCCAAATACTCCAAGTGCTGTATCTGTGATGACAGATTCCCAAGGCATTGCTAAATCCACAGGTTCATGTACTGTCTTAATGCTTACAACTGTCCCTTTTATCCTCTTTGTTCTCCCCAACATGGTGGCATGCCCAACAATTACTTTTCATGTGGAATGACAAACTATTTAGTCACAGTAGACAAATCATGGCAAATAATATTCCCACTACTTTTATTACATCTAAACACCAAATACATAAACAAGTAAAGACATTCTTATTCTGTTGGGCAGCGATAAGCTCTCCTTGCCCTAATCCCTTTTAGCAGCATTATTAAAATTCTCCCCGAAGCTGTACTCAGAAGTGACATACAAACAGATGCATTCATTTGATCCCTGGGAGTACTTACAGCTTTAGGAGTAGAATCAGGAAATCATTTCCATGATTTGAGAGTACTTTTGAGATCACTTAGTGCAGACCCTTCAGTGTTGGTGTCCCAGCCTTTTAAGAATGTAATCACCTTTCTCACCTCACCTCTGAGCAGCATGACCCAGACATTGCAGTGACAGGCACAGAACACATTGGGGTCCCCTGAACAAGCCATGCCCCTTTTCATCTCCATGCCTTTGTGTGTCAATCTCCCTCACACTGGGGTCTTTTGGTCCTAGCAAACTTTAGTGATTCCAACTCACATGCTCTCTGAGAAGCCTCTCCTAGGTACCGCTCCTTCTTAAACTTCCTCTTCCGACCATCACCCACTATGTCTTAGAAAACTATGGACTTATCCAGGGAAAAACTTACTTCTTGACCCTTTTTTCTTTTTCTTTTTTTTTTTTTCACTTTCTAGTAAGTGTTCATCAAACAGATGAAGGCATTCCAACTAACTGATTCTCTTATAAATAAGGAAACTGAAATCAGGGGAGTTAAACAGCTTGTCGAGGGACATTCACATTCACAGCAAAGACCTGAGGCAGGTTCTACTCTTCAGTGAAAATGAGTCTTACTGGGTACTTAGTGTGGATTTAATATCCATAAATTCTATTACATACAAAATATGAAAAGAACTTTGCAGACATCATAACCACCTTCCATTTTCATTACTGCTCACCTTCTCATTGCTTTCATAGAACCCATTTTTGGAAAAAGGAGAACGGGATGTTATGCAAATAAAACAACTTATGGAAAAAATGTAGTGTTATTAGATGACTAATTGGTAGGTCACGAGTGTAAAGTTCACAATACTGAGGGGCATATGTGTTTCCTGTGTGCCTGTTTTGTACAGAAAGGCAAAGAGGTTAAGCGCCTGAAATATATTCATCTGCATAACAACCTTATGAGTAGATGCTAATATTCTCATCTTAAGTGAGAGAGAACCAAGGCTACAAGAGGTGAAGTAGCTGGTTCAGGGTCAAACAGCACAGTGACTAATTGGCAAAGTCCAAATATGAGCCCCGGTTTTCTTGACTTCTGACAGTCTCCCCAGCATCTGATACTGTTCCCCTCCACATGGACATCATTCTGGCCCTAAAACCCCAACTTCATTTTAAAATCAAAACAAAACTCAGAAAATAGGCCTTTTTTTTCTCTTTCTATAGTTTCTTTGAAGTTGAAAGCTTGTTTTGGAACTAGAAACACTTCAGGATTAATTGTTTCCTGAGAGGTTTGGGCTCCACATGGGAGCAGGTGGAAAGACAATTTGGACAACGTCCAGTGATGGTCAAGGGCCAATTAGTTATGGTGAACTTGTATGAGAACAGGGATTGAGAAACAAGACAGGAGTTATAGGACATTCCCCCGAGATAAGTATGACTCCCAGAAGAAAAAAAATAAATAAAAGGATCAAGGATAAACCATATGGAGTTTAAGGTTAGTAAGGGAAAAAAAAATATTTGAGGTTAAAAAAAGATAGTGGGAACAGGAACATTTTAAAAGTTCAAATACAAATAAGTTTCGAAACTTGAGAATTTGCTTGAAGTTTGAGTTCTAACAACTACACAAGTTCAAAAAGATTAAAAGGCTATAAACACATAGACACACCCTGGTTTTGGATGTGTTTCTTCTGAGGGGAGCTGCTGTTTCTTTGTGTCCTACCAGATTTGTTTACAAGGTGCAGAATGGCAGCCAGCTGGGAAGAGACTCTCTGTACTTTTATATCTTACTCGGTGATGCTGGTTCTTAGCTATGATCCAACCCCGGCCCCCCTCCATCTTCTCGGAGTGCCAACTGGGAGGCCCATCCTGACTATAAAAACTGTACTGGGAGTTTAATCAGTAGGTACTTTTGAGTTAAATCTGAGGGGTCTGTACTAAAATGTATTCACTTCTGTACTGTCTAAAGATAATAACAGTCTATTTTCTGAGAGGAAAGTTCTGAAAATAAGGCTTCACTGCTGATAAATCAGGTGGGGATGTCAACTGAGAAAGCAGCTCTTTTTACAGAGAGACATTCTTTGTTCTATTCACTCCTGTTGTTGGTACTAGCAATTTTGATCACAACAAAGAGCTTCTGTGAACTGTAAATTTAGTTAGAAATCGATCCAGACACACACTTTGGTTAATTATCTGCTGCATGCCCAGTGGTGGGCTTGCCACCAGGTGGCCAGCAGCACACAAGGAAGGCCTAACACCTGACCAGGAGAAGCTTCTATTCCAACACCAAGAATGATCAGAATAAAAGAAAAGGCAACATAGTAAGTGCCGATTACAGTGCACCAAATTAGCAAATTTTCTTTCTTCTTCCTTTAGTATTGTTTATTTTATTGAATTCAACCAAGTACTATGGATTTGACCAATGAAAGGGATGGGAAGAGGCCAGGGTTTCACTGAGTCTAATACATACATTATTTTTCACATTTTAACATCTCTGAAATTGATGTGCATCTTACAAGTGATGGGCCTGTATTTAATGAAATAATAGCTACTGAGACTACTAAGCACTTTTATCAGGGATTCTGCTAAGCATTTTATATGTATCCATTTATTTTTAATCACATATGAGGTGTTATGATTAGTTCCTTTGCAGACACGAAACAAGTAATAAAACAGAGGTTCAGTTATTCACATAAGGTCATACAGCTTGATCCAGCAGCCAAACTTAGGCAGCTGGAATCCAGTGCCTATGTCCTTAGCCACTGTGCCACCCTAGTCTCACAGTTAGCTCAATGACCATAGGGCCCTGAATGGCAGGCAGAGGGGTTTGGGCCCAGGCAGTAAAACAGCTGCGTACTCAAGGATGTAGGTAACGGCTTCCTCACCCAAGCCCCTGATCCTAGAATATCAGGAGATTGTGCTTTGGAATAGTAAACTTAGCCATTCATCCCCCATGAAGGAAGCTGGTTTACCCAGCCCAGTATAAAAAACGTAGTAGTTCTTACTACTTTTTGTTTTATGAAATCATTTATTTTTCTCATTACATCACACAAGCTACCATATTTGCTCAAAATTTAAAAAAAAAGCAAACTATTATCTCATGTGGCTTATGTATCAATATTTAAAAATTAAGGCTTTTGCTTGGTCTATTCCACTCTTCAACTTTGCCTAAGAGATGAAAATAAGGGGGCTCCTGGGTGGTTCAGTCGGTTAAGTGTTCAACTCTTGATTTCGGCTCAGGTCATGATCTCATGGTTCATGCATGGGTTCAAGCCCTGCATCGGGTTCTGTGCTGACAGTGCGGAACTTGCTTGGGATTCGGACTCTCTCTCTCTGCCCCTACCCCACTTTCCCTCTTTCTCAAAATAAATAAATGAACTAAAAAAAATAAGAGAGAGAGAGAGAGAGAGAGAGAGATGAAAACAGATCTCTGTCATCTACTACTTTCTTCCTTCAGAAAAGTAAGTCGGAGGAGCCACTTCGAAAAAATTCAGTACCTTCAAAGCTGGAAAAAAAATCATCTGTGTGTGTCTGGTTTCTTATTTGTATCTGTGTAATGCTCTAATGCATGTCCATCCTCGTGAGTTTACAGATAAATTATAAACTAATTGAAAGCAGAACTGACAAGTGGTTTTACATTATGAATGCTTGGAGATTTATGAAACATTTAGTAATGAATGCTTTAGGCCGACAGATGCACTGTGGCACACATGGCCAAATATACCAAGAGCCTATTCCTTGGGAAAATAGAAATTTTTTCTTTTGTGGCTATTGCTTTGATGACAGTTTTGTCCTTTTACAAGGAAATGTAATATTTACCTCTGGGAATGAAGAAACTATCTATGGAGAAAATAAATGTCATAGGAAGCATGTCGGGAAAACCACTGGGTTTTCCCAGGGATAGTCATGCAGCACAAATTGGTAACCATGATATTTTCATAGAAATTTTTAGTATATATATTGATCTAGTTGGGGACTTAGGACTAGATTTATAGAAAATCAGGCCATAGTAAGAAGAAAACAGCAAAATATTTAGGTCTCTAGAGCAGATAGGTTGAGGCACAGCGTCCTTTTAACAATAAGAAGGAATAAATTTGGGACACCTGGATGGCCTACTAGTTAAGCACCCATCTCTCGGTTTTGGCGCAGGTCGTTATCTCATAGTTCCTAAGTTCGAGCCCCACATTGGGCTCTGTGCTGACAGTAGGGAGTCTGCTTGGGATTCTCTCTCTCTATCCCTCCCTGACTCACAATTTTGCTCTCTCTCAAAGTAAATAAATAAACTTTAAAAAGAAAAAAGAAGGAATAAATTTGTGATCTGGTTCAGCCACGTTCTAGGCATGTAACTCCTTTCTCAACTTTGTTCTTTATCCCTGAGATGAAAGGGTTCAACTACAGAGGTTCAGCTCTAAGCATGTAAAAATATGATATAAGCAGCATTTTTTTAGATATCTCTATATGTCTTGGCACTGTCTTGATATATTTCCTTATTCATGAAGGAAATATTCTATCTTTTTCTGTTACCTGTCCCACTAGAGTATTGTGAAAAATTTAGCCTTCTAGACAAAGGTGCCACATACATGCTGTTACTAAAACAGAAAGACAGGACACCAATATCTGGAATGTTTCAGATAAGAGGCTCATTATCATCTGCATAGACAGGAAATGTGAGAGTGTTGCCATGAGTACAGGAAGAAAACCTCAGCCCATCTGGATGCTAAATGATGGAGGACACTTGAGTGCTGAGATAAAAGATAATACACATCCACAGATGGTAGCAAAGACATTGGTACTGGGTTTTATGGTGAGAACAGAAGAGGTCAAAGGTAGGCCTTCTGAGCAGCACAGTTTCTCACTCTGCTCTGATCCAACAAAAAGACTGCTCTTAGAGTAGTTTTAATGTCTATGTTTAAGATAACATTACTGAGAGAGATAGTTATCACTCATTTGAGGCTAGATGGCAGATAACTACTTACATCTATTTGTAAGTCAGCTGTTAGGAACTTGGAAGAAACTGTGCAGTTGTAACTGTATTTAAAAACAGGTTATTATCTCAACCCATGTATGAAGTCTATAATGTACCTGAAGTACAGTATGGATATTGGGATTATTTCTATCTACAGTATGGATATTGGGAAATGTAGTATCCATCTACAGTATGGATACTGGGAAATGCAACTTGAAGACCAAATTGGGAGATGGTTTCACATCTTCTCTGACTTTGTAGCTTTTCTTGCTAGTGACCACTGGGATGCCTTTGTGTTGAGGTATTGACTAGTGGGGATGGGGTGAATATATCCACTCAACAGTGAACCAACTCTCTTTTTTTAAGTTTATTTATTTATTTGAAGAGAGTGACAGAGACAGAGACAGGAAGGAGAAGAGAAAGAGGGAGAGAGAGAATCCCAAGCAGGCTCTGCACTGTCAGCGCAGAGCCTGATGCAAGGCCCAACCACAAACCACGTGATCATGACCCAAGCTGAAGTCAGACACTTAACAAACTGAGACACCCAGCTTCCCCAAACATCTCCATTTCTAACAATGCTATTTGCATGCTTAAATAATTTGAACATGTAAGAATTGATATACAGTCCCTTAATTATTCTTCCTGTCTCCGTTTTCTTTTTTTTCCATTATGTACACGGATGACAGATTAATTTCTTAAGAAACCACCACGTTAAGTGTGCTCTGTATTTTCATCATACTTTGAAGAACTTTGGGCATAGGACTGATTATATTTTATTATAATTTTGCACTGACAGGCCTGTTCAATGAGAAAGTATAGTACTTGATGGTAGGTATGATAGGAGCTTAACACTATTAATTTATAAATAAATACAAACAATTACTTCACTATAAAATCTTTCACTGGCTACGTAAAATTAGTGCAACCTTTCAGCTACCATTATTGAGGCCCTTATTTTACACACACACACACACACACACACACACCCTACAAGTATGTCTTGAAATTCATACAAATATGCATACATATTCTCTAATTCTCATAGTAACACATTTTACACATGAGAAACTCATAGGGTTATATTATTGTGCAAGGTTACAGCCATACCAAGTGTTCAAATCAGAATACAAATTTGTCTGAGTCCAAAGTCCATATTCTTTCCACCATCAATCCACCCCAGGCTTGCCAATGGTGTCTGGCAATGAAAGCTCATTACAATTCTTGGCCCTGTTCATTGCCTGACTTCATTTCACCCAATTCCCCACCAGAAACAATTTGATCCATCATAACACGTATACTTAGTGCTTCCCCCACCTCCAAATATACTTATACAAACTTATCACCAGGATGCCTTGTTAAAATCCAGATTCTGATTCAGTATGTTTCGGATACTGCCTAAAAATCTGCATTTCTAATAAGCTCCCAGGGATGCTAATGTTGCTATTCTGTAGTCCACACTTTGAATGTAAAAGTCCAGAGCATCCTTGAAAGTGCCTTTGATCCTTCCTACCACAAAATACTCTTCACTCCTTTTCTTCTTAGCTCCACTACTGGTACCACCTTTTCTTCAATACCTTGCCCAGTTTCTCATCTCACTCTGATCTTTACTAAATCCCAAAAGCATTCCATTAGTATTTCGAATTAGCAACTTGGTATTCTTTTTATTATTTTTGCATGTATACATTAATTTTGCCTGCTAGACTTCCTGGAAGTAAAGGTTTCTTATAAATTCTACATTCCTCCCAGAACTTAGCATAGTGCTTTCCTGTGATAGTATGGTGGATAATTACTGGTTCCTCCTCCTAGCTCACAAGCCCCTTTCCATAGTAACTTCCTTTTTTTGAACTGAAGGAAGAAGCAAGATCTAAATAGGTGCACTGCTAGCAGCTATGTCCTCATGTTTGTCTCCACAACAAAATGAGTCAATTGGAGTTCAGAGTTTGTTCTCTTACATTTGGAATTTTACTGGAAAGAAAATTGTTGCCTCTTTAGGGGGACTCTCCGTTAATGAAAATATGATCAAAGGCCACATTTTCTATACATGGGTGGGAGAAACAAAAGAAGTTGGCACATGCAATGGGAAGAATGCAGTCAGTCCAGATAAAAGTACAAAAATAAAAATTTCAAAGAGGATGTCGGGTGATCTCCAAAATACCTCAGTTAGAGACAACAGTGTTTGAAGCATAGCTACATTTTTAGCCTTTGGCTCTATAATAGACAATTTCTAAAAAATAAATTCATAATAAGTAGATAATTTATAATAAATAAAGCTAAGTCCTCTTTTCCCCCCTTAAGCAGACTGTAGGAGCTGTAGTGACTTACAATGAGTCTACTACAAATAGGATTTATGTCTATGATATTGATAATGGTAATGTTGACTGTGATGCCTGTCAAATGAATCTTATACATTGGTTTATTTGCCATTTCAGGGGATGGTGAAATGAAGGCTGGAGGATGATACTCTGTCATATATTATCCTAAACCAATAATGTTTCTTAAATTGAAGTCTTCAGAGCACCTGCATCAAAGTCCCCTGAAGTGCTCTTTTAAAATGGACACTCCCTGGGAGAAAATATTTGCAAATTATATATCTAATAAGGAGTCACTATTCAAAGTGTACAAAGAACTCATACAACTAAGTATCAAAAAACAAACAGCGGCGCCTGGGTGGCTCAGTTGGTAAAGCATGCGACTTCAGCTCAGGTCATTGCATGTATATGCACTGGGTTATTATTCAGTCATAAAGAAAGAAGGAAATTCTGCCATTTGTGACAACATGGATGGAACTTGAGGGCAATATACTAAATGAAATAAGCCAGACAGACAAGGATAAGCACTGTATGATCTCACTTATATGTAGAATCTTAAAAAAAACAAATTTATAGAAATAGAGAACAGGTGGGAGATAGGGGAAAAGGTTAAATGTGGTTAAAAGCTACAAATTTCTAGTTACAAATAGGTCCCAGAGGTGTAATATACAACATGATGACTATAGTTAACAATATTTTATATTTGAAAGGTGCTAAAAGGTAGATCTTAAAAGTTCCTATAAGAAAAATGTAAGGTGATAGATGTTAACTCAAATAATTATGGTAATCATATTGTAATATATACATATATCAAATCATTATGTTGTATACTACAAATTAGTACAATGTTATATGTCAATCACAACTCAATGAAACTTAAAAAAAAATAAAACAGACATTCCTGGTTATCATGGCTGACCTACTAAACCAGCATTTCTGGTGAATTTTAATTAGACTTCCAAAATTTTCACAGTCATTAGCTAAGACTTTGTCTGGTAAGATCTATACATACTATTCTTTTTTTTTTTTTAATTTTTTAACGTTTATTTATTTTTGAGTCAGAGAGAGACAGAGCATGAACGGGGGAGGGTCAGAGAGAGAGGGAGACACAGAATCTGAAACAGGCTCCAGGCTCTGAGTGGTCAGCACAGAGCCCGACATGGGGCTTGAACTCACAGACTGCAAGATCATGACCTGAGCCGAAGTCGGCCGCTTAACCGACTGAGCCACCCAGGTGCCCCTATACATACTATTCTGTATCAGTCTAAAGATTCACCAGCTAATGTGATGGCTTTGAGAGTGATACCAACTTTCAGGAGAACTTTATTCCCTGCATTCTATATGCCATCCTCAAGTCATGGCTACTTAAGTTCAAGTAAAACTTTACAGTCTCATATCAGAAAGTGAAAACTGTAAGTATTTATAATTATTTTTAATATACAGTGCTCTTGCTACTAATTTCTCAGGTCCCTTCCTCCAGCTGTCATTAAATCCAATGTCTGAGCCCAATTTTCTTTATAATAAAGGAAGTCTCTCACATGATATAAAAACACTGGGCCATAATCTAAACCTACTTCTTCCTATTCTGACCTCAGAATAAGTACAAACAGCTTCCATGTCTTCAACCTCTGTTTCAGTGGTAGAGTCAGAGTAGCAAATTTTGTTTCATGCCTCTTGAGAAGTCTGAGTAATCATTAATTCATAGTGATTGTGCCAAAATAATTAGATGTTTGAAGGTAATGTGCCTTGTCTTTCTTTCATGTTCTTTACTATAAGCTAGTAAAAAAAATCTATTCAAATTTATATGAAAGATAACAAGTAAAATAATTTTTTTCAAAATGTTGTTCTGTGGCCTAAAATATTACATAGAGGTCTTTATCCTATTATCACAGATGAATACAACACTTAACTATCTCCTTCATGGCTGTTAAGGCACAGTAGAGTCAATTCATGCCCAGGGAGCTTTAATCATAGACCATCGTCATGATAAATGGTGAAAAGTCAGTGTGGGCTATCATGTCAATGGTTACTAGGGGAGTTTTTAATGGGAACATTGGCAGCATGCAGTTCATAACTACTTTCAAGGAGTACTTCTGATCTAATGGCTCAATGAGTATTATTATAGTATCTTTACATGTAGTATTTCTAGAGAAATTCCACTTTAAAGGAGGCCGGTTACTGTAGACCATGGATACAACTGAGATTGTTTGAGTGATGCAAATATTGCTAGTGGTTTAAAGCTGGAGGACCATAGGGCTACTGACACATTTTATTTAGTCAGCATAGTACTTTAAAATAATCAAAAACTAAAGATTTGATGACTTCAGAAAGTCCATGCAAATATCCAGATTACCACAGATCCCACTGCTCCACATTCTCTTACATGGAGCTTCTTCATGTAGTTAATATCCATGTAGTCACTAGAGCTTGGGGCCCCTCTTAGAAGTTCTCACTGAAAGGACAGAATCTTAGGACTGGTAGGGACTGAGAGCTCATCTAGTCCAACAGCTGCATTTAAAGTTGATACAATAAGCACTTGTGATGAGCTCCGGGTATTGTAGGTTAAGTGATGAATCACCAAATTCTACACCTAAACCTAACAGTAAACTGTATATTAGCTAAATGGAATTTAAATAAAATATTGAGAAAGAAAAGAGTTGATACAACAGAAACCAAGAGAGATAACAGGGATGTGTTTTACGAGTCCCATTAGGTAAATCAGTAGAAACTCTTCATGGTGGTATTTGGACTGCTCAGGCACCCAACAATCTGTTGTTATTTGGCACAATAAGGCTTGAGTTGTACTTTTTAATCTTATGCTAAGTCAAACTTGGCCTAAAAGAATAATGATGGTTCAGTTATCAATTCATGAGTTGGTTTTAGTATGAGTCCCTGTTGCTGGGGAATATCAGAAAATTCAATTTTAAAACTTTCTGCTTGATAAATACCACAATATCCAAATACACACAAATATACAAAGACTTTTCATTCACTTTCATCAAGCATTCACACAGAATCTATAAGGATTCTGAAATTTTAAGATACTATTCAGTTCACCATTGTTTCAAAAATAGGCAATATTCCAGGAACATATGGCTATCTTAATATTAAGTCTAGCATTATTTTAAGGCTGAAGGGTAAAATCATGTACACACACATGGACATGGACATGAACATGGACGTAATTAAAGGGTTTTCAGGCCATGGAAAACTAAGTGTATGGAGAAATATCAACTTACTCCCTGTCATCATGCTTTTTCAGGGAGGCCTCTGGCCATGAATCAATATATTTGGCACCTATCTGATATACGAGGAAGCTTATCAATACAATATAGTATATGAACTTAAAACCAGAAAAGAAAAATCAACCTCATTAACACCGAATATAAACACCTTTTAAAAGGGCAACTACTATATTGATTGTACAGACACTTTTCAGTCACCTATTTGTTATCAACTTTTATATCCTATTTGGAGTCATATTTAAAAGAAAAAGCACTGATGAAGTTATTTTTTTAAGAATATGGTCAAAAAGAAGAGGGGGGCAATTCTTGAAATTACTGTCAAGTATAAACACACTGAAATACCTCATATTCCTGGGAAAACTTCAAGTTGTCATTTGCTTTCAACCTTTCAATGTGATCTGCAAGTTCCAAGATAGGAATTGGAGGATGGCTAGCCATACCTATTAAAAGGAAAGAAGAAACACATTTGAAAACAAATGAAAACGATGCTAACTATTCCAAAATATAGAGAATACTATAGTTAGAAATGGCCTGAAGACATGTGAGCAGTAAAGATGTTTAATGTGAGGAAGCAGGCAGATAGTTTGGTTACTCAAAGCAGGACATGCTCTGGAAGGATGAATTTTGTAGCCAAATGAAAAGTCACCAAGCATGATCCCCAAACTAACACTCCTAGTGTAAAAGAAAGCGTTATTGTGCTATGAATTAATGCAGTTAGCTAGCGGAGAAAACTGACAGTCAGGCTTGATGTCAACTTCTGCTTTGAGTAATGACTGTTATGTCATTTCAAACTCCTTCTCCTGCACTGTATGAAATGGAAATCGTGTGGAATTAAATGGTGTAAAGTGAACTAAGAAAACAGACACTGAGAAAGGCCTAAAAGGGAAAGAGTATAGTAGCTTGATAGGAAACATAAAGTGACTTATGCATAATCAAGGAAAACTAACTTGAAGAATGAAGGTTACCAGGGTAACCGGAATCATCTGAACCTGCAAAGGAAATGATGATGTAAATAAAATAAAATAGAACTGATTTGTTAAAAAAATGAAATGGATAGTCTGATATACTTTTATAAAGGACTGATAAAAACACTACATGTTTTTACAGGATTCACTATACATTGTGACTTGATTAAGATCGCTTTAATAGTTCACATACCTGAAGGTGATTGACATTCACATGCAAACATGGGCACAAAGAATGGCATGCACCACAGTTCATAGACGATAATCACTGATGACAAAATCAGACACCAAACTGAGTTTCAAAAATGTTTCCACTAGTAGCAGATTGTAGAGGTTGGGGCCGTGGCCTTCACCTGGACATTTATAAATGGCCACACACTAACAGCTTTATGGTATTTGCCCCAGGTCCCCAAGTTTCAACTCCCAGCAAACCTACAATCTACTTCAGGTGTAAACATCTTTGTCCATGAATGGGAAATGAATGCAAGAGAGTGAGCAAATGGTCAAAGGACAAGGAGTGAAAGAGGATGGAAAAAGAAAGAAAGCAGTGACAGGGGCGGCACATCTTAGTTCCGTCTGCCAGCTGAAGTGAGATTAATTTCACAGATTCTGTTAAAAATAATCTATCACTAATTTGGTGATTCCTGGGTCTTTCCAATGTTTTCTCGCTTTTCATGTGATTTACATTTTATTTCTTTGTGATGAATTTTTTATAAGTACCATGAGAGAGCATCGCTGACTCATGTCTTATGGATACAAATTCCAGCTGGCTAGAAAAACTTGAACTAGCATGCCCCCAGGGAAGCCTCTGAAACTGAAAAGGAATGGGGGAGGAGCTCAAACTGGAGGTCATGTTGACATTCTGCTGTCCTGAGACTCTCTGGAAGGTGTTAGGCTATGGAATGGTGACCATTAAGTCAACATGACATGTGATTACTTTATGGGCATTTTAGGAATTATGCCATTACTGAAAGCCACCCAGTAAGTTCCTGTATCTCAAATGCCAAATTATCAATACTTCTGGAAGTAAAAAACTAGTTTGCTTCTTCTAGACAATTTCATCATTTTTGCACAGTGCTATGATAGGTGGTGTTTTAGCATTTATGGCTTCCAGTCAACTAAAATCTTGGTGGAAGATCCAATAAAAATGAGTTGGCTGAGAAGTAGAAATTCTTTGTTGCTGATATAATTGTGTATTTGGATCAAAATGTTGGAGGCCATTTCTGGAACTTTTCCAAATAGATGGTAGAATTGAACTAATTTGCATTCTGTGGAGGGAGGAGATGGGTGACAGTGGTCTAATAATTAAAGTGATCTTATCCAGATGAGGCACCCCCAATGACAAGAATGGAAATGCGAAGGCACAAGAGACTCTAGGCTTATCTGGAAATGGAAATGGAATGATGTGGACATCCATTACAGTGCTTCAACAGAGAAAATAAAGAGACAAAGATGTTTAGACCTTTTCGAGCGAATCGTGGGAGAGAGTTATTATCATATATGGACTGAGTGGTGGTTTGGCTAGAGAGGGAGGACACAGAGCCAATCAGGGAGGCGTAGGGGACTGAATTACTGCTCAAAGCTGCAAAAAGTAAAGCCAGTTGGAGATGGGAAAAGTATTAGTATAACAGCAGTAGAAGACCATAATAATCAACCAAAGATGTGATCAACATATTTACTTTGGAAGCTAGTTATACAGAAATGCAAGTAAGCCTGTACTGACTCATCACCTAAATCAGGACGTATATATAATATACAGATACCTTAGCATTCAAGAACTATCATTTAAGACACATAAGTATGTATTATGTTGCACCAAAATTCTTGACAAGTAAAAACGCCAGAATGGATGTTTCACAGGAAGGGGAGGAGAACGTGTAGGACTCTAATGATATAGGAGAAGACATCCTAGACTAGAATATGGGTAGGAGTTCTCTTTCTGGTTTTGCCATCTCCTAATAGGGACAAATCACTCATTATCAAGAATCTCATTTTTTTTTAATCTGTAAAATAAAACCGCAGAGCTAGGTAAATTCTGGAGTCACTTCCTTCTTTATAACTACCACTTGTACCTCATGTAGATAGGATTTCTAAACATATGGAACAGAGAAGGGTCTCATCTACACAGTTCACAGGCAAAGGTTCTAAAAGTTCTTGTAACTTCTCTTTGAGATCTAAGGAACATTTACTTCTACAAAACAGAAAATGCATGCAATTGAATTGTCTACTTTTTGAATTATTTAAATTCAATACCATTTTCTTTAGCTAACCAAAAAGTATGATGCTATGTCATGTATTTGAAACAAATAAACAGCATCATAAAAATTATGCTACGTAATAAATCAAGGATGAAATTCCTCTAACATGAAACTCCAGCTCATACCAGGAAAGAATCACCAAGGATCTTGATTCCCCCCCAAACTTTTCCATTGTCCATCATGGAAACAATTTTATTGGATATAATCAAGCATGTTAGAGTCTGAATAGATAAGCAGACACCAAGAAAACTGTGATGTTGACCTCAATATAGTATCTTTTCAATCTTTTGTCTGGGCAACATGGGTATTTCTCAGTCTACAAACCAATATTTTATTAGAAAAGAATTTTTACATTAGCATCATTTGAGGTGCTTTCAAATTCCTTTTTTCCAGGCTACACACCAGACCAATTAAGTCAGAATCTCTGCGGGTGTGAACCAGGTGTTGATCTTTTTAAAGCTCTCAAGCCATGGCTCCCAGTCCAATGGAAATTATCTTGTTGGGGGGGGGGGCGCTGTAACTCCATGTATTCATTTTTTTCCACTCAAAAATTTTATTGGAGTTTACAAGAATGCAATATGCTTTTTTTCAGTAATACCTTGAATTTGCTCTGATACTCTATTGAGCACGCTTTAATACTTTAGCTATTATTAGTAGCAAAGAACTTGAATTGCAGCTCACAGCTGATAAGGACTTGCCTGGGTCATGACCTTATCAGTTCAAAGCTACAAATGCACAACATAAGTGCACTTTAAAGGCACACGTTGAAACTGAACAGTGTTCTCATTTTGGAGCCATGATATCCACAATATACTCTGTCAGCATGAAAAATGGATGTAGTCACTGAAATTTGCCTTAGGTTGGAGGAAAAGCCATGATGGCTACTTTTAATAGGAAACATATTTGTGATAGTAATGTCATGAGGGCTTCCTTATAAGAACTGGAACTTTAAAACCATGGCATTTTAAGCTGAGAGGTATTTTAGAGATCACTTAAACCCAGCATTTTCATTTTACACAAGAAGACTCTGAAGTCCAGAAAAGATAAATGACCTCATGCATTAGTCCATCTAGTAAATAAAATCTTAAGTGGTTTTGGCATCTTACTACTGTATTAATTCTGGAATGGCAGTTACAATCTTCTCAAGCAGGGCGCAAAGTCTTCAGGGGCTGAAGGGGACAGATTGGTAAGGTAAATGACTGAAGATGACAAGGTAGGGCATAGCAAACACCTTCACAAACAAATGCACTCATACTCATTTCCTTGCAGCAAGCAGCCTTCTATGACTGTCTTTCATTTCCCTACTTTCAAAGGAGGCTCTAGAAAAGAATATTTTTCTATTATATGCAAAATAAAAATATGCATGAGATGAATGGCAACTGACATTCAGTCTCAATGTCAGGGTCATGTTTAGGGCTGGTGTAGATTGTGGAGAACTTGTACAAGGGTCAAACTATTCAGCTCTAGTCGATATCTTCCAAGGAGAATTGCAGAGCCATGAGGTAAGACTTTTCAGGTTTTCAGTAGCAACTGCAAACACAGATTATGATATGTTTTCATTGTTGCCTCAAAATTTTGCTGAAACCCAGTGGGAGTCAAAGACAGGACCTCTGCAGGACACATTTGGCTAACTAAATTGTGACCTCTGTTTTAAAACAGCAAAATGTTCCTTTCTCGTGTAAATTAAAATCCAAGTAGGTTGAGAGTAACATCATGCTTGTATCCACAAGACCATGGGCTAGACATCAGGTGTGTATGGTGGGGTGTGACAATGTATACTTCCTGCATGGGTCACCCCTTGGGAGTTCATTTATTTCTTCTTCCTTTCCATATTAATTTTATCAGTTAGGAAAATGACTTCATCAAGGTCATCACTATTAGTAAAACTAAGGCTACGTGGAGGATTTGATCCTAGATCTTGTCACTTCTCATTTAGGACATTTTTCATTATGCCATACTGTCTCTTATACCACTTAACATCCTGAAGGAGTGGTGCCATGTACATAAATATTGGTCTGTGAGAATGTTTGGGCTATTTATGTCCTGACACAGAGATCTCAAGCATCCTCAGTTTATAGAAAATGTGTCAATAATAGCTTCATTTAAAGATATGTCCCATGGTCGGGAAGAGGTAAAAGGCACTCCTACACACACCTGTATTTTCCAGTCACCTCTTGTCGAAATGTTGTGGGTTTCCATGAGAACCGGAACTAAAAATATACTAACGGTATACATTCAAAATGTTAAAACTGTAGGGGCCCCTGGGTGGCTCAGTCGGTTAAACGTCTGACTCTTGGCTCCAGCTTAGGTCATGATCTCATGGTCACGAGTTTGAGTCCCACATGGACCTCTGTGCTAACCGTGTGACTCTGGGATTCTGTCTCTCCCTCTCTGTTCCTCCCTTGCTTGTGCTCTTTCTTTCTCTCTCTCTCTCAAAATAAATAAATACATTTTAAAAAGTGTTAAAAAACTAGTAGTATTTGGAAGATTTCTTCAAAAGCTCAATTTACAATGCTTTTGCCTTCTAAAAGTTGTTTTATTTTGCTAAGTAATCTAATCAATAATATCTTCAAATAACTTTATCTAGAGAGAGACGTTACTAAATACTTGCCTTATTTTTAAATTTTTTAAAATCTTGCATTTAATACCAATAGCCACTGTATAATTATTTTGCTAAGTAATGATTTTGAGGTCACTAATAATGGTGAACATCTTTTAGATGATTTTTTTTTTATGTTAGGATATATGTGTGATGATTCAATACTACTCTCTTCATGGTTTTCCTTTCCAAAAAACTGTGATGAAGTGTGGAGAACAATTTGTGGTCATGGAACAGGGAGAAAATAATTTGTTCATCAAATCAGTGATGCATCTGTGTCAAAAATGTAGTTCACTAAGTTAACAGTCACAGGGAGAAAATTAGTTTGTAAAATAATGGTCAGATTTTAACATAATTTATGTACTTTTTAGAGTACTCTGAATGATATACAAATACTCTATGTTTACAATTTGTCTCACAAATGAATAATGAATTAAAGGCCAAAGAGAACACTGATTTATAAGATATAATTGCTATGTGGCAGGACAATAATGAGAATTTGACTTAATCCATGACTAGGATCATCATTAAGGGAAAGGTGTTCCAAGAGTGCTTTTTCAGGTAAGCAGTGGAGAGCATAAATAAAATTCATTTTTACATAGGTTTCTCAAAATGGAGAATTTGAACAAACTGTATTTCTTTATATCAAAAATGTACTTTTTCTATTCAATGAACCATAGTTTTTGAGGTATAACATACAAAGAACACACATGGTGTTCTTAAGCAAGGTCGTATATGTAAGTTTCTTATGGTACAAAATATGAAGATAAATATATGTATAAAAATGGATCTTTTAGCATTGATCCAATTAATAGCACTAATGGATCAGAAGAGATGCCTCAGAAGCTTTTAAAGCCCGTTCAGCTGCTGTGCAGACATTTCTGCTGCTGAAACTGCTATTTCTGATACGGTAACTTTTTACCAGTTTGGTTTTGTTTTTCATAGCCCATCAATCACCTACCATCCATGTATGCTTTAGGGAAAAACATATTAAGGTCATCCTCAGAATGAAAATGAGGCTCTTATGTTGTACATCTGACCATCAATTTTTAAATTTCTTTTCTTAAAAGGTGCAAGTACACATTCTAGAAGTTTTTGTTGTTGTTTGAAGTTTATTTATTTATTTTTTTTGTGGGGGGTTTGCATGGAGAGAGCCATGTGAGAAGGAGTACAGATACTGGAAGAATGAAATTCGCAGGAAAAAATGAAGAAAATTTCTGATGGAAACTGACAAATCAATGAAAGGGCACAGGGAGGAAGAATTTTACAGGCACAGGGAAAGGTGGTGGCTGGTATACAATATGAGGCCATTAGCTATGTGTTCTCATACAATTTTTTTTTTTTTTGTACTAGAAAGAAGGCTTATTTCTCTGAGATGCTGAAATTCTAAATTTGCTTTGTTGGGGAAAAAGTAGATACATGAACACATATCAGTAGCTTCTTTGGTTTTCTTATTCATCACCATCTTGGGATGATATTATATTTATTTTCATCATTCTGTTCAATGCTGCAGGCTGTGGCTCAGAGGGGCTGCTACACTGCAAGTAAAGGCTTTTTTACAATATTTCAGAAAACTCTGTAATTGGCAGTCTCTATGAAAATAGTAAATGTGCCTACCCCAGGACCCTGTAATCGCCATTTCCAGGTGTCTAACATTTGGAGGTAGCAACAAAGAGGTGAAAAGATGCGGGCTCAGTACTGCTCACTGCAGTATCATTTGCAAGAGTAAAACATGGAAAATAGCCCCCATTAATAAGGAATGAGCCACTACATTTTGTGTCATCTGTAGAACAGAATAACATCAATACCATTGGCTGCTAAGGAGATAAAATCTAACACGCTAACTTGGGAAAAGGTTTATGTTTATACAGTTAAATTTTATTTTTATTTTATTTTTAATTTTTTTAACGTTTATTTATTTTTGAGACAGAGAGAGACAGATCATGAACGAGGGAGGGGCAGAGAGAGAGGGAGACACAGAATCAGAAGCAGACTCCAGGCTCTGAGCCATCAGCCCAGAGCCTGACGCGGGGCTCGAACTCACGGGCCGCGAGATTGTGACCTGAGCTGAAGTCGGACGCTTAACCGACTTAGCCACACTGGCGCCCCTACAGTTAAATTTAAACCAGACAATTTTATGTATTTGCACCTTTCTATCTGTCTATATACCTGCTATACAATTTTTATCAATTAAAGAACTGTATATACATGTAAAAAAGTCTAGAAGGATACTTAAGGTGGCTATTTCTAAAGGGCAAATTTGGAGCAGTTATAGGAAATCTTTTACTTATATTTTAAATATGTCCAAAAAAAAAAAAGAAAAGAAAATTTAGAAGCATGGGGACATAGAGTAGGTTTTCTTTTCTAAAAGCGCTTTTTTCACCTTTTCCAATTTATGAAAATTTTGAAACATAAAAAATATTTGCTATAATGCACACCTGTGTAGCTACAACCTATCTACAAAATTGTTAGCAAGCTTATTTTCTATTTTAATTTCCCCAATAAACATGTGCTGCTTTTGTAATCAAGAAAAATAATTATTGAGAAGTAAGGGTAATAAGACGACTTGGGAAATTTTGGAGAAAAAAAGGGAACTTTTCCTCCCAACCTAGGCTGACTGGGCACAGTTCAGTTCAATTTTGTTTAACATGTAACTCATCTGTGAATCCATCTTGATGCATACCCAGCTTCTGCCATCCACAAAGATTTATGAGGCTTAATACAGCATTCTTTTAAAATCATCTTTAAGTATTTTCCCCTTCCTCTACAGACCTTAAAGACTTGTAAAACTTGGTTAGCAGTTAGTAACTTTAGCATATTCTTCTACAACATCTCCTCTCTCCTTTACTCATTTTATCCAATCTTACATTTCAGGTGATAAGTCTAACCTTAGCTAAGTGATACCTTCTTGCCCACTGGTACTCTAATTTTGTAGGCTATGGGTGATACAAACATTGTATTTGAAATACATGTTTCATACTTGTTCTGCCTGAGCCAGTACACCAATAACTGATGACTTATACATTATTTTAATAGATTGGGTAGTTCAGGTTTTAAATACAACTTATTGTATACTGCCACCTGAACTTTAACACACAGTATTCTGGCTAATAAACACATTCATGGAAAATACCTATGAGCAGAGGTACCTGCTCTCAGTCAGGAAGATGTGAGTCTTCCTCACCCTGTTCAAATGCTTGGATATAGTGTTTCACTAATACAGCAACTATATTGTCATCTGAAATTTGGAAAGTGAACTAAAACCATGTGTTTTCCCCACATCCCACAACCTTGCAAAGATGTTTATACTGAATGCAACAGTTTTCTCTGCCTTTACTTTGCCTTAGTGGAGACACAGAATTCTGACATTTCTTTTCCTGACCCAGAGATAGGGATGTTTGTGGTACTGAGGTTCAAGGTATATTTCTTTGAAGTACTTACATGTTCAGAATTCTGTATTTATATGAAATTTAGAATGTATTTTCAATACCTTTGGAGTATTGGGTAGAATTGAGGGAAAATGTCTGCCTCCTTATATCTAGGCTCTTCAACGAGAATAAATACTTAAAAGTAAATAGTTTTTTCATCCCCAAGAATTTTTTGAAAAGAAAGGAGAATTCATAGAATTAGTGAACTGACTGATGTGCTTCCTTTACCTTCTGAAATACCTACTGAATTTCAAATGGAAATGTTTGTTTGGTATTTTATCTTCCTCAACAGATCCATCAGAAGTGGAAGTAAATTTGCTTTCATGAACAAGTTCAGTGCTAGGGCCTCATTATATAAATCACAGGTTTTTTATTTCTTTGAAAGTCATTTGTTCGAAGTTAAAATCTGGATGGCTAATCCTCTACTTAGGAATACCATTAATAAGTATTGTCAAATTTTATGTTTGTGGATAAATGATTATACTTCCAAAGGTATGATGTATATAAAATCACATTTCAGACAGTGAAATGGTTTAAAATCCAAAACTTAAGGAGCGTTATATCATTTGCTGTGTAACCCCTACTATAGGGTCATTTTATTGCATCATCCCCTTGGTTATTTGTGAACAAGAGGCAAGGAAAAAGCACAGAAAGGTTTGGTTAACAACCCTGCCTTCTGCTCTAATCCCCTTGGCAAGTAATTAGACAATTTGTAGCCATTGCTTAGAATCTCTACTGATTGAAACAAATGGTCACATTTCTATGAATTCCACATTGACAGCTGGGTCTAGTTGTTTTGTTTTGTTTTGTTTTGTTTTGTTTTTCCTTAACTGGTGAAATTTTCAAGACAGCAGGCCGTATCAGAGAGCACGGGAGGGAAATACACTGATTCAACAAGCCAAGCTCATGCAGATTGCTTACCTGAGCTAAAAGGCACAACACAGTGCTTCTTCCTGAGCAGAAGTGCTAGGACCTTAGGACAACTTCTCCTGCTTTATTCTCTTCCTCTACTAAATTTCTTCTCCCTCTTTATTCATCTTGCCCACTTTATTCCATTACCCATTTGATGTAATAAGTCTAACCTCAGTTAAATGATACCTCCTATAAACTCAGGTCCCCACTGTGATTTTGTAAAGCTATTGGTGAGCTAACCAATGTCCCTTCAAATGTAAGATTCATTCTCCTTTCCAAGGACTTATATGAAATTTAATAGATTCTTTCCATAAATGGATCTAATATTCACATATATACTGGGGAGATTATATTCTTTACAGACTTTTTTTTTTGGATTTGACCATATTTGCAAAATTACCTGTAAAAGTGAGAAGTACTTCTAGATGGAGGTGTCTCGGTTGAAGGCATTTCTATTTCCTTGTTTGTAGTTGCCTGTACTCTGCTAATAATCCTGTCTACACAGTTCTCATTCATACTTCCTATTTTTTTTTAACTTTTAATGCTTATTTTTGAGAGAGAGACAAAGTGCAAGCAGGGGAGAAGCAGGCTCCAGGCTCTGAGCTGTCAGCACAGAGCCCGGCATGGGACTTGAACCCACGAACTGTAAGACCATGACTTGAGCTGAAGTCGGATGCTTGACTGACTGAGCCACCCAGGCATCCTTCCTACTTCCTATTTATGCCTGGAATATTCTGTTAGTGCCAGAGTAGATGAAGGATAGCACTCCTATTGTTTTTCGTTTTTCTTTTTTTCTTTTGGAGCTATCTTTGCCTTTTCACTCATCCTATACTATGCTTCTATCTCTGCCTGAAGACCAAGGTTGATTCCAATACAAATCATACTTTCCATAAAAGCCAGAGGAGATGGGGGCAGGGCTGAGCAGCAAGGTATTAAGTAACAATCATTTTCTCCATTTCCACAACATGCTGCTCTTGCAAAGGAATCATGTAATGCATCATCTCTGTGGCTTTTAGGTCCTCTATACCCTGGTTTAGTCAAATTGAAAAGTACATGAATTCCTGGGCCCATTATCAAGAAGTTGCCTACAGCCTAAAGAAGTCAGTACACTACTATTTCAAAAAGTGAACCGAGAAGGTTTACTACAAGAAACTCAGTATCAAGATGCCTTAATGAGACACCTAGACAGAGACTCAACAGGGAGCACCTAAGGGATTACAGTGACCCAAAGGACTCTATGAGTTTATTCAATCATCATTACATGTGCATAGTATACATTTATCAGCCTTTAAAAAATACACACAGGAGATTTTTGGCTATATGAACATTTTGTACTGCCTTTTATGCTGATGGAGGTAGATCTTTGCTTTGTAAAAACTGATTTTTAAAAAGTCTAACCTCATTTGAAATAGCATTTTACACACAACCCACATTTATGATGATGGTTTGTATAGCCACTTTGAAAATGCCAGACACTTCTTTCAACTTGTTACTAGTTACCATGATACATTCACAGGTAAAAAAGAAAACATGTCAAATATAATAGACTACATTTCAATTCAGAGTAAGTCACTGCAGTGTGTAGTTTGATAAATTTGAGGTATATACTACTGTGAGTTAGCATGTCCATGTGACACAACATTTGCCAACAACTCGGGGAATGATAACACAACCAAATTTTAATCACACTTCTTAGATCAACTCTTTATTTTCTTAGTTGTCCTTGGGCATTATGACTGTGCCACTCAGTTTTAGATCTCTTTATCATTTATTATTTTCCATTCATTTGGGATAAATAAAATTTATTTTAAAGAAAGCAAAATAGAGCTATTCTTGAATTAACAGTACTGTACAAAATGCCCCTCAGTAGTAAAGATAGGTTTCTTCTTAAGCATTTAATATTTAGAAACAAGTATTCTTATCCTCAGTTACTTTATGTATCTCCCCAGTAAGAAACTCAACTTGGCCAGTGACATTTAGTATAGGTAATATTTTAAAAGAAACTAATTTTTATCTCACTTTGTTTCTTTCCCTCTCACCATCCTCCTTTCTTCACTTTCTTCATATAGACACAGATCAATAGGAAAATACAGAATAAGTTTGTTATTTCCCAATAGAATGAATGATGTGACATCCATCCATCGATCCATCCATTCACTTTTATAAGATGAGAAACTGAATTCTTGACAGATAGGTATCATTAAAAATAATAAACTCTTAATCCCCCACAATGGTAGATATTCTTATAAGACTATAGTGTTTCCAAAATTTGAAGATGAATTACTTGTTTTCTCTTGTCTATTCCACCTCAGATTTGCAAAACAAACTTTATTTCCTTTCCAGACTTCTGTCTGGTGACTCTCAATAATATTACAATTAAAAAGCAGGATAAACAAAACTTTTCTAAATAAAGTGACATTCATCTCTGAAAGCATTTATCAGTCGGCCAAAATGCTTTCACTAAATACTATCTTATGGACAAGATGAGCCCTGCTTCTTACCTGGTGTTTGAAAATTAAGGCGCCTCAGTTCTACTGGGTCTGTTGGATGGTGTGAAGGGACCTCCTTACTGTTGGGTATGCTGCTCTTTCTAGAGTCAGACTCTGCCCTCTTCCTGTAGGGAGAAAAATTTTTTAAAAACGTAAGAATACAATAAAAAAGCAATTGAAACATTTAAAAAGCTCCCAACTTTCTGTTTTACAACCATCTGACAGGTCAGTTTTGTGACCCTGTTCAGGTTGCTTTACCTCTCTTGGCCTAGACCATTTCCTCAAGTCTAAAATATTTGCTTAAGTGAATGATCTCAAAGTCCCCCTTCAGCTCTAGAATTGAATTCTTCACTGCTTCTGCCATTAGGCATTAAGGGGGTGTTGGAGAGATATGCTTGAATCCTGATGGCTACAAAGTGGGTCTGCACTGAATTTTCCCATATGACAGACAGATGCAGTAAGTGTGTTCTAAGATTCCAAGCTAGCACCTAGAAGGAGAATTAGCACTACACAAGACCAACATCCCCTTTCTCTTTCAAATTAAAAGAAAGAAAAATAGTGTTGGCTGCTTATGATGTTAAGCTGTGATTAATATTTCACTAATGAAAGTCAATCACAGAAAGATCAGAGAAAAAGTAATTTCACCTACTGGGTAGTCTCACTCTTCCAATGATCATTCATGGCATATGTGAACCATTAATAATGCCTTGTTATAAGTAATTCTTCACACAATGCATTTCATCCTTGTTTTAATTACTATCTACTAGTTTTATTAAATAACTTTGTTTAGGGTGTGATAATGTAATAGTAACAAATGTCTATGCAAGGAGCACCAGGTTTTTCTTCATAAGATTTCTTATTCATTTTTTTCAAACCTTCCAAAACACAGAGTGCTAAGTATTTTATTTAAGGTTAAATTAGATTAAAAACTCAAGAAATGGAGACCTTTTCAAGCAGTGCTTTATTCTGTATTTATTCAAATACTGACTCCAGCAATCTCCAGGCTACAGTCGTAATCCTTGTGTCCACCCCTGTTTAAAACAAAGGCATTCTTTTTTGGGGAAAGGGGCACAGCGGTGCTCAGGAACACTCCCTTGTTTTTCTGATATGACTGTCTCACAGCTCATTAGTGTTGCTGTGGCAATGGGATCCCATTGAGTGCCACCCAGGTCGTTCCATGGTAAGCCAGAGGGCTCCTGTTAAATAGCCTTTCTTTCCATCTCTGTTCATCTGTATAAAATAAAACTAACCGGGGGATGAAGGGAAGATTGATGCAAAAGGAAAGCACACTTGATTTGCTCAAGTGCAATGCCTTCGGCAAAAGTGTGTTAATGGAATGAATTTTCTTGGGTGAGTTCTGTTAGACACCTTGCTCTCTCAGAACCTTGGATTAACCTGTCTCAGGATTTCCTGTTTCTACCTGAAGGTGTCAGGTATAGCCTAAGGACAGAATGCATTGCCAAGCTATGCCACGAATCAGAGGTGAGCACTGAATGTCAGGTGTGCCAAATGTACTGGCAGTTCCAGTTGTATGGAGTGGAAAATGAGAAGCAAAGTAAAAGCAGAGCTGAGGGCTGACAAGAAAGATGTGAGAAGAAAGAGAAAGAGTGGCTCAAAAGACCATGTGAAAGAAGGACATGGTGACCAGTTTCAGAATGGAAAATGCCACTATGATTAGGCTGTGGCTATATGACTCATAGAGATTCATTTTACCACCAAAGGTATAGAAGCTAAATGGGCTCATGAAATGCCATGGACTGCTAGTCAGTCAGTCCCATGTGTAACAATCATACACTTGGCCTTCTCAATTCAAGGGACCCAGTGGCCCTCCTTAAACTTCTTTTGTTCCAAATGAGCTGGCACAGATGCATCTCTTTACTGATGTGCCAGACATAATGATTAAAACCTGAATTTTTATCCTTTCTCAAAGTGGCCCCACTGTCTTGCGGGATTATGGGGCCAGATGTAGAAATACCTGGGCAAGGAAACTGGGTCACTCTTGCAGGTACTGTGGAACATGCTCCTTATCTTTTCACTGAGGCCAAGCTGAGTGACACTGAGACAAAGGGACAGAAGAGAATACTCTCTAAAGAAATTTAGTCTGTTTCTCTGGTGCCAGGAAAGGTGAATGTCACATCTTGTTGCCCAGATGAATCTCAGAAAACCCAAAGCTTGGGATTAAAACTGCCATGTATAGTTGTGACAAAGTTGGGGGGGGGGTCCTGACATTTAATAACTAACTTTTCCCTGACTTTATCTGTTCAAATAAATTACTTCCATGATCTCAGACTCAAAAATCCTATAGCCATCTCAGAAAACCAGCTATTTAAATTTCTTTTTTGCTTAGTTTAGTTCTGGTGATCACAACGTGGGTATTGGCTGCCCACACTTTCATCACATTATTTTTAAACACAAATGTGCTAAAATGGTTGTTTTCTAACAGAAAGGATTTCTAAGAAATGTTTGCAAGATGAAGAGTTTGGTCATCATTGGTAATAATGATAAATAGCTTTAAAAATAGAATTTACTGCCATAAAGGATTAACTAGTATATGAGGGTCTAAATCAGGCCCAACAGGAACGTCTGTGGTCATATTTTTCCCGATAGGTTTTCAGAAGTCTCATTATTCACATTTTCATTTTCAACTAGAAAAAAGTGAAGAATAGTGACTACAAGCATATTTGAATTTTGCCTTGCTATTTTATTTTTCCTGTTAAGATTATAAAGTCCTGTTATAAGCTTATTTTCTGCAGAGAGAAATATGTACTACATGCAGGAGGTATATGGGTGAAAAGGAAATGCAAGATCACATGACATTTCAGATATGGTGGAAACAGCATCATGAAAATATGTGGTGGTTTGGGATGGGAACCACATATAACAAAGATGCTACTTTGTGGTCTAAGGGTTTTTTTTTTTTTATCTTCACTTAATTTCACCTTGGTCTAAGGATGAGATATGAATCTACTTACTTAGAACAAAGATATTCAGATATATGGGCAAAGGCTTTTGGAAGAAAGATGCATCTATCTGAAATCCCTACTTTGGCTGAAAAACAAAACATATTTTGCATGTGTTTTTAGGTGGATTAATGAAAACCAGTGATATTAAAAATAATTTTTAAAAAAAGATACCCTACAGAAGTACTAAGTTACCTATGAGTAGAAGTGTAATGTAGCTTACTGACCAGTATTAAGTGATTTGGGGAAAATGATACAGCCATGGTTCTCAAACTTTAGCATGCATCTGAATCCCCTGGAAGGGATTACTAAACTATAGACTGTTGCACTCACACCTAGAGTTTCCAATTCACTAGGTCTGGGGTAGGTAGTCTAAGAATTTGTATTTCTCTCAAGTTTCCAGGTGAAGTTAATGCTTCTGCTGCTGGTCCAGGTAACACTCATTGGGAACTAAGTGGAATATAGAACTGGGAGGACTAGACAACTGAGATGAGCACTGAGATCCTTTTCTTAGTTTAAGTTTCATCAGAAGTTTCTACCTGTCAATATAGATATGAAGATAGACATACATATAGATATGTTAGAAAAGTAGGTTTGATTGGACCAGTCCTTCAATAATCACACAGATAGCTAGTGCTATTATTATTATTATTCCTCCTCCTCCTACTACTATTGCTGCTGCTGCTGCTGTTATTATTTGAGTCTGGAAAGCATGGAAATAATTTGGAATGATGTCAGAATTTTCACAAATGCATGGCCGTCAATATTTACAGGATATTAAAATACCATTAGTGCTCTTGTATTGGGAGGTGACCTCAGATCAAACTTAAAAGCCAATCTTAAGTAAAAACAAACAAAACAAAACAAATGTCTTAATGGAACACCTCACATTTCTTTTCTGTAGACACATTAACACATACAAATGCTCATACAAAATGCAGACTGGTTTCATTACCTTCTAAATTTGGCTTTACATAAAGATAATTTGTTATTTATATTTATATAGAGAAACTAATTTATTTCCCTCAGAATCATTTCAGTACCAATATTTTAATATTTTATATATCTAGGCTTTGTCCATCTTCCACCTGCCAGGTGACGCCTTTTATATCCAACCTCCACCCTCACCCCCTCAATACTTCCAATGGCTACCAGTGTCTTACTGAGCATTAAAGGGGTTTGTTCTCTATTCCTCACCTGTCAGGTTTACTGCTCCATTTTAATGCAGCAAAAAAAGAAAAAGAAAGGCTCAATGTTAGTTGGCCAATGGTAACAAGAGTAACTATGACAACGAAGATTTAAGAAAAACTGCTCATAAGCAGGGCACATTAACTGACACACATTAGGAAATGACAGTGTATCAAAACATTTAAAGGACTCTAATTATGAGTTGAATGGAGGATATGAGGGTACGTAGCTAAATAAAGCATTTTTTGCACATGTTAATGTCACATTCGCTTATATCTACCAAGCTAGAAAATATTGCCACAATTAATTATATCCCAGAAAGTGATGATAGAGATATAATCTGACTTTTATAAAACATGCCATGAGGAAACTACTAATGTACTTAATGGAAATACAACATAATTCCATGTAAGAAATGTGTTCATCTAAAACAAAGTCTTAAGAGGTGTGTTATTTCTTTAATGATATAAGGTATATGCAAATCCACTGAACTGCACAAAAATGTGCACAATGGTAGAATACACTATGAGGTAATAAAGTGGCAAAAATGATTTCTTCAAACTCCTTTTGACGAGTAAGGTTATTATAAATCTTTTCTCCAATAAAAGATCAAATACATTTTCAGTTTTGGAAAAAGTAATACTCATCATTATAAATCTACAGAGCATGACCCATATATATCACTGGGCTAATCTTGAAAGTATTTTATTACCAGCCATTGACATGACAGATATTTTCCCAGTCAAAGAGGTGCTCCTGTCTGTGAACACATCTAACTCATGCTCATGTGATAATATGTAGATTGTTTAGATAACTATGTTCTTTATGCAGAGAGCATAACTATTACCTGAAAAGAATTAATCTGAACAATCTCAACAGTGAGGCAAATTTCAGAGTTTTTAATGAGTTCTCAAATGCAAAATAGAGAACTGAGTCTACCTGAATGTCAATGAAATATATACCCAAGTTGCTAAAGTATCTAGCTTAGAGATAATCCAGTCTATCTCCTTTCAAAAATACAAAACCCACATTTAAATTTTACAAACACACACATACAAGGTGAATAATGAAAATGATATCAAAAATACTGTTTTTTTTATTCTTAATTTTAAAATGATTTACCTAGTGTTGTGGGTCTTAAAAATCCTATGTATATATGTTTCTAACTTCCTTGTTTTTAATCAAGGAGATCTTTAGTGAATCATCATAGGATAATCTGTTTCTTTGGATGGAAGAGAACTACTTAGTGAATTATCAGTTTTGTATATTAAAATGTTAAATAATCTGATGAACAAATGCATAGCTAGTGCGTGATTCACCCCTCTTCCACAGAAATGTCAGACTCACCACACACCCAGGTACATATTTGGTGCAAGTATCTAAGTTTGAAGGCTTTGGAAGCTTATAAATTTAAATTATAGGCTGAGGATTTTATTAAAGCTCTTGCCAGTCAAGATGAAGGTGATATTGCATGATGGAGTAAATAAGTGGAGGGGATTGAGTTTGGAATTTGTTTAATGCCATTGATTTGTATAAATTTGATTACTCAATATTCCTCTGTGCCATGCACTTTACTAGGCATAAGGGCTAAGTGTAAGGAAATGACAGCATCCTTGACCTCTAGTTTAGAGGTGGCAAGAAAGACAAGAAAATGGGAAAATCTAGTAATGTGGTAGGTTCTGTAACATTAGATAAGTGGAAAGTGCTTTAACAGCATAGACAATAGAACCCTAGGGCAGCCTGAACTGGTAGAGAGAATAGAGCAAGAAGCAGGCACCCAGAAAAGCTTTTTGTTTAGGTGGGCATCTTAGTTTAATACTAAAGGATGTTTTAGAGTCAGTCAGGCCAAGAGGAGAGGCTGGGGAGACAGAGGAAAGGTGTTTCAGGTATATGGAAGGATCTACTCAAAGGCCAGAAGGCAGAAACAATTGGACAATCAATTGTCCAGTGTGGTTGGGCATGGCAGCATATATTTCCATAGCATCTCAAAATATCCTGATCTGTATTTCTTTCTTTGATTACATCTTGGAAATATGTAAAGTTGATACAAAAAGAGAAGACTAACAAAGCACAGACTACAGAGAGCAATCTTGGATCTACAGGAAAAGCTTGAAAAGCTAAGGCCTGTGTTTTAGTCTCATCTATTCCATGGCCTTCATACATGAACATCTTCAGGTGGGAATGGAAAAGATTTCCTTGGTCTATAGTATCTATTTAGGTTAGACTATTTCTATTTAAGGATATTAGTTTCGTCTAGATAGTGCCTGAGATCTTTACAAGCTCCTAATCCATATTTTCTTTTTTTCCATGGTACATAGTAAATACTCCTCATTCATCTTGAAATGCTTTTCCATAGAGTCAGGTTAACATTTTATTTTAAGTATCTTCTATATAAGTAATTCCTGGACTGTTCTAACACTAATAACTAAAAAGCCTTACACATGTAACAAGTGTACAGGGTAGAGGGAGATCTAAGAGTGTTCATTTGCTTTTTCTTTTCTTTTCTTTTTTTGTGGGGTGGATGAATGAAGGGCAACCTGGAGTCATATTAAAAAAAAAACATACACATACTGGACGCAGAAATAATATAGCAATAGAACTATTAGGTGGTGTTTTAGGTTCTCAGATTATAGAGCATTATTAAAAGGTCCAATTATCTAGTCTACCCACTTACTTTATAAGTGAGGCAACTGAGGCCCAGAGTGTTAGCATGACTTTCTATCACAATTAGCTACCTACTCACAGAGCTGGAACTTAAGTTTCCTGATTCCTGATTTTCTGATTAGTGTTTTTTTAAACCTTGATACCATCTTATCTCTGTAATTTACATTTTGAAATATTGCATATATCACATATAGACAACAAAATAAAAAAAAAATAGGGCAAAATAATCCATAACACTAAAGACCTACCAAATATATTTTAATTTTCTGATGGTTCAGTGGGTATTGTAGGGTCCTTACAAAGCCTCAGTTGATGTTGTTTTGTCATTGATTATCAATGTATTATAGGTTTACAAATTACTAGATTAAAAATAAAGTAAAATAAATACAATGCGAGATAAAAGAGTGTAATGGTTCCACATTAACATAATTAATAGGAATAAGTCTCAGTCTTCTCACACAGATCTATAAAATATTCTTCTTTATATGGACAAACCATCCATAGCTATAGACCTACTCTTAAGGCAAGTAGTTTTGTAAGCAAGTGTATGTGATTAGGTGGGATTATCAAGATAATGTGAGTTGATAATATTTAATATTAATAATGATAATAATAATTGTATATTCAATTCTGAGTCATTACCAACAACCTATGTGTAAAATGAAAGGCAGCCAAAAAGAGGGATGAAGTATTTATTATATAATTAACTTTGTTCAGAATCCAAGCTATAAAAGACACTATTCATTGCCTGCAGAAGATTTCCTCTTGAACTGCCTCATGATAATCAAGAAGGACATTGTTGGGTCTACTTGAATTTCAAGTCAGGAATGTTCTTTACTGCTGAAGCAAGCATTTCTATTTCAGAAACGCTTCATGGGCCTTCAGATGGTTAGCTAAATATACTTGGCATTCGAGGATGTGTGCATTTCCCAACAATTGCATTAGACGATGCTTACATATGCACACACTAAAATGCAACTCTATTTTAACAGAGTCATAAAATCTTTAAATGTGATGCCTTTTTTTGAAGGACTATAAAAAAATATATAACTGAGCTGAATTCTTCTTCAAGCACATGCACATGCACAAAGGAACAGTTAATTACAGATCTTTAAAAAAATTATCAAGGTTATAATCCTATTTCTTCATATTTACATAACTCACAAATGCCCTGCACATTTCTGTTAAGTGACATGATAATGATAGCCAGATATAGCAGAATGAAACACAACTTAAAAAAAATAAGGCAAGCATTTTGTCCATTTTGAATAATCACAAAATGTCATGTGCCATGATCTAGAAATGCAACCATAAACAAGCACTTTCTGATCTGACTCTTACAGTAAGATTTAGCCACCTAAATAAATATCACAGAAAGCAATGATAATTCTACTTTTAATCTTTTATTATTGTATTATCTTCTGGTAATAAGTGTAGCACATGAGCAGCAAAGGATACCAGTTCTTGTTTGGACTCACTCAGGATGTTATTGTTCAGGGCATGTGGGTAGCTTGTGCTCTCTGTGCTTACTTCTTACACAAGAGAGGTAATTAAATATACACTGATACAACATGGATTGGAATGGAGAGACTGAAACCATTATCTATGAGGAGAGACTGGCCTTCAGTTACCTGTCTTTTAAGCTATTTTATAGCATGGATAACGGAGTGATGGCAGTGATCAGGAAACCAAATAATGATGGGTATTTCTTTCTTTCTTTCTAACTCTAAAATAGAATAGGCAATTTAATAGGTTATGGTTATGAATTTCTTTAGTTTTCTTTAGTTTAGTTTTTTCTTTTCAATGCTCTCTTCACACTGAAATAGAATACAGTCTCATAAGAGAAAGTTGCAAAGGACAAGTGTCTTGAAGGATATTTTTTTGAGTTGAGAAGAGGTTATAAAAAAAAAAAAGATTATTCCAGGAACATAAGAACATACTTAACAGAAGAATAAAGGTAGAAATAATTAATGTAAGCCCAGTGAAGGGAGCCAGATAAATAGGATAAAGATATAATGGAAGTAAGATTATCAGATTAAGTATGTCAGCAAGAATCAAAATGAAGACATTCTCATTTGATTTTGCAAGTCAAGGTTATGAGAGGGGAGAAAGAGAGGGAGAGAGACAGAGGGACTACTTTATAGTACAGGGAAGTGGTCATCTTCACAGGAGCGTTCTTAAAGGTGATACACCACAAAGAAAAATGGGAACATAGGTTAAAGTTTCATAAAAATAAAATTTGGATTGGAAAAAAATAAAAAGTGACACAAAGGAAGATAATTTAGAATTTAGTCAGTCTACATGTTTATGAGTTTGCATTATATATGTTAATACTTACAATTTTATATATTTTGGTATTATATATATTTATTAACTTTTTACCATTTATTTATTTTTGATAGAGCACAAGAGGGGGAGGGGCAGAGAGAGAAGGAGACACAGAATCTGAAGCAGGCTCCAGGCTCCGGCTCCCGGCTCCTGGCTCCCGGCTGTCAGTGCAGAGCCCAATGCTGGGCTGGAACTCACAAACCGCGAGATCATGACCCGAGCCAAGTTGGACGCTTAACCGACTGAGCCACCCAGGCACCCAGGTATTACATATTTTTTAAGTCTGGAAGGATTTAGGGAAATAATTACTAATGTCCTCTTTGCAACTGACTAGGCAATGACTGGGGGGAAAAAATCTTGGTTACCGTAATAGAGGCAGAAATAGAATTGAAAAAGAGTGGAAGATCAGAAACTATGGAGTAGATGTGGATTCTTTGCATCCTAATTGTGGTGAAAAGACACTAAATCAGATCAGTACTTGGGAGTAGAAGGACTGAGGTTTTACTTTTAGTTTTTTAAAGGAAAATGGTACCTCACATTCCTTATTGGATACAATTGAGAATTAACTATTGGAACAAAGGTTATAGAAAACAGAAGAAAAAAAATTCATTCTCTTCCTTATTTTTCCTTGTTTTGTCTTTAAATTTTAGCAACTTTCAGGGTTTTGAGAAATAGCTACAGGAAAAAATTTTAGCTCAGGTGCCCATTAGACTTATGAAATGGACATAAATGTGCAAATTTGTAATATTATTTGTAAAACCATGTTGAAATTGAACAATTAATCCACAGGAATCTACCCCCAAAAACAAAAACACACTGTATACACTGTATGTTAGCCAACTTGACAATAAATATATTAAAATAAAAAAGAAAAAGTAAATTAGAAAAAATAAAATTCATTTGAATCCCAAAGAGCAAAAAAAAAAAAAAAAGCAATTAATCATCTAAAGCAATTAAATACAAGCTTGGAATTATCTGCCTATGAATGTACTCATGTTTCAAAAGCCATACAAAGTGCTCCTAATTCATAAAGTAACTGAGAAGACTGAGGCTAGGATCCATGAATGCTGGGCAACAAAATCTATATCACACACTGAATGAGATTTTAAAAAGTGCAATCTTTACATTTTGTTCTAATCTAATGAAAGCATTTTGCAGTGATTACGGGGGCTACACTGAAGTATTTCATTAACAGCAACCAGCCACATAATGTCCATAGAAGAATTACCAAGATTGTAATATAAATATTGGGCAAACCTACCTTTTATAAAGAAGGATAGCTATGACAATGCAGATGATAAAGACCACTGCAAGGACTGGACCTACAACCCAGATCAAGCCTTCTTCTTCATCTGTGATTGGCTGTGGATCCAAATCCATTGACACAACGGGGTCAGAGTAGGGACTGGTTGCATACATCTTCTGAGGAAAAACAGAGTCTATGTTACTTATAAACTAATGGCTTTCTAGTGTATATCTTTAGCATTAGAAGAAGCAAAATTTAGAACTTAGGATTTGGTGTTAAGTGTGTGAAATAACATCAGTAAAAGAAGGAGGGAGGGAAAGGGATGAGAGAAGAGGTGGGAGATGAGGAAAGAGGAAAAAGTAAAGAGGTCTTGCAACCTAAATTTCCTTGCAGAGTGAAGTATTTTATAATAAAATCATTTTTGATGGTATAAATTAGTCTGCAGACACATCTTCATTGGGATCTATAGATGGCATATTAAATGATCTTACCAAGTATAAAGTACCAGCAATTAACTGCTCATAAAATGTTCAGTGAGTATTTACATTGTGCCAAGGTGTTATGTGCTGTGTGAAAATCAACAGAAATATTATAGCTCCAGCACCAAAGCATTATCACCCAGTCAAGGAGACCAAATTTAAAAAGTAAACATTTACAGGGAAAATGTCAGTATTTCAGGAAGGAGAAATGGAGACCTGTAGGTCAAAGGGTACAAAACCTCAGTTATAAGAAGTTCTGAGGACCTAATGTACTGTATGGTGACCATAGTTAATAATACAGTATTATGTACTTGGAAGTTGCTGAGAGTAGATCTTAAGTATTCCTCACCACACACACACACACACACACACACACACACACACAGTTATGTGAGATGATAGATACGCTGATTATCTTGTTCTTGGCAATCATCCCACAATGTATATGTGTATCAAAACATCATATTTTACACTTTAAACACATAAAATTATATATTTCAATTTTCCCTCAATGAAGCTGGGAAAAAATAATACTTGCTGAAGGAATTGATTTTGTTTTTATAACATCCTATTTCGTTCTGTCCCATTTCAAGGCTCTCTTAGTATTCTCTTGACTCTGCCCACATGTAGGGGTCCTAGTTTTTCCTTTTCCAACAGAGACCGATCCATAGCCATCGGCTGACCCCCTTTCCTGCCCCTAGCCCCTCATCTCTTCTCACTCCAGTACCACCACTGGTCCGTTATCTCATTTGCTAAATCTAATTGTCATTATTCAGTCCCTTCTAGACATCTTTTCTAGATTTGGCACAGTTGACTGAGCCTTCTTTAAAACTCCCTACACTGGTTCTCCTAATTCTGTACTCAACTGGTCCCATCCTAATCTTGCCAACTGATCATGTCCTGCTGAGCTGACAACCTCTGAATTCATCCTGTGTCAGTATGCTTAAGTTTTATTTTCTGCTAGTCTTTCTCTCCCTTATCTGGCAAGGCCATTATTAGCTTTAACTACCAACTTCTATGAAGATTACTACTTGATTAATGTTCGTAAACTCAGAAACTCTGGAAGTCACAGACCTTCATTTTCAATTATTTTGAGAGATTCCTACATTTACCTGCAAGATATGAATCGCATGTGTTATTACCCTGATTCCTAGATATACCGTCCTTCTAACTTGCTAATTTTTCTCACCCTCTACTTAGGAATGAAAACTACTGATATTATTTTGCCAATGACCCTCTAGGTCGATCTACCCTCTTTCCAGTCTCATGGGTACTGTTTTTTTTTGGGACCTCATTCATGCCTATCCAAACCAGAGCAAGAGTTTCTTCCTTCCTCTAATATTCTCTACTGCTGCTAGAGTTATTATCCTAAACCACAGCTGTTAAACCTTCAGGAGGCTTTCTGGTGATTCCTAAATAAAACCTAGACATCCTAGCATGTATCTTGAGGGCCTCCATGATTTTGTTTTCAACTTCTGTACCACATACAACATTTTCCATCACAGTGAGCTTCTTGCCACTATTCCCCAATGACTCTATTCTCTCTCTTAACCCTCTCAAAAGTTCCACAACATCTGTATCCTGAAATCCAACTATTTTCCAAGGCTCCACTTACCTATGGTTTCCAGTGATGTTAACTATCTTTAACTGGAAATAATCAATCATTTCACAAACTATAGGTAAAAACAATTTTAAAAAAATTAGGTAGTCCTTTATTTCTTTTATTTGTCCTTTATTCCTCTTTTAATGGTATTCATCACACTCCATTTTCTGTTTTGTGCATATGCCTTATTTTCTTTAATGAAACTGTAAACTCCTGGAAGGTAGGGATTTGTATACCATTTGTGTTTGGATACTTAAAGCAGCTAGCACAAAACTTTGCACTTAGTGAGTTCCCAGCAAATCTTTGTTAAATAAAATAAAATGTTTGTCTTTTCAAATGGCTGACATTATCAAGGCATGAGAGAATAGTCTCATTTTTCCATGATTAGGAAGTATATTTAATTTTTAAATCCACATTAAAACTTAATTTAAGGCATATATTCTGAATTGAAGTACAACAAGATTAGTAGTCAATCTGGAGGGTATATGCCCCACTAAATGCTTGTATATTGTTCTTCTTTCCCATTTTCCTCACCATTGTTAGGAAAGGGATTGACTATATTTTCAGATTTTCTAATGGGTCATAAGATAAAAATTCAGTACATTTCCAACCTTCTCAGAAGCAGCTTAAAAAAAAAAGATATGTACAGTGTAAGGACTTGGCAAAGATACTAAATATCGAAGAAACATGATTCTTTATATAAGTATAATTGCTTGTTTTGGTTTATACTTTCCCCTTTCAATTTTGTAGGTCACACTCAAACTGTTTGGCAGACAAAAAGTAAACAAAACTCTGTGATTTCAAATTCTTTACCAAGAGGCTTTGAGATAATCATCTTGGTCAGCCAAGATACAAATCTAAACAGAGGTTTTCCCAAAGCGCACAGATTTCCAACCCAAATCAGGATACAGAGACATGTGAAAAAGAAAAGGAAAGAGAAGAAAACCATAAAATGATACCAACCTGATGAAAAGCAGCATTTGTTCAATGTGTGGGGGTAATAGCCTTTGGTCATTCTAAACCAGTCCTTTGATATTCTTAATGAGGCAAAAGGAGAGTGGGGAAAGCTCATGTTGTAGGGGGTGGTTATTTTCTCTGTAAAAATTATCAGCCCACCCGGGGAGTGGTTAGGTGCTTAACGACAATTAGTCATAAAAATTTGAGGCTTACAAAGTGACTAAATCAGTGCGAACATTACACTAGTTGGATACAAGTCTTATCTACTTACTAGATGAAGGCCTGAAAACATACACAGCATATAAAGAGCAATGTTGAGAAAGATGATGGAGAAAAGGGGCAATTAATATTATGTATTTGGAAAAAGTCCTAATGAAACAGTGAAATGACATACTAAGGGAAGGGGTAGACTCTTCATTCCTGGTAATGCATTTAAACACTAGAAACACCTCGGAGAATTAAAACCAGAGTCTCTGACAGTGGTGTCGTCAGCCTGCAGGGTCTGCTGAGGTTTCTCTTCTTTAGCTAATTCTCTGATCTACCTCAATGGTCTGAATGAGCTTTTCTGAAACATCTTAGAGCTATTTAAAGAAAATTACTTCAAATATCTAAAAGTCATTAAGAACAAGAAAGAAAAAGATGATTTCCAACATTCTATTCCCTTGATGTTCTGCCTTAAAACCTTCAACTAAAAAGAGAAAGCATATCCATGCATTAAAATTCCAGGGAGCCCTTCACTTTGTTTTCAAATGACATTCTGTGCACAAAGGTAAACCAGGCAGAAAGGCTGCCTTTGTGTTTTGATTTTCCAAGGGGGAATTCCTTCAGCCATTTGAAGAGAAGCCCCATTGCATGTGCTAACACCTGATGTGCAGAAATCTTTGATACATCTCACGCTTCTTATATATGGGAAGTGACTGGCTCCACTGAGCTACCACGCCTGTCAGTTTTAGGCCCTTGTTAGAAAGACACCATTAGAATATGTATATTAAATGTTAATGTGAACCTGCCACTTCAAAATCCACCCTCCCTTCACATCTACAATTTCTCTTCCTCTTTCTTCTTCTCTCTCCTCTTTTTTTTTTTAACATTCACAGCAACTGAAGCATAAAACAACATAAGAGCAAGATGAATTACATAAAAGAAGACAACTCATTATTTAGAGTACCTTAGGAATTGTCTGTTTTATTGAATTATTTTCTAACATTCTTGGCTTTTCCCTGATAAAGTCATTGGTAAATTGCTCTAATTAAAGAAGCTGCCTTGTCTTTTCCTAGACAGACCTTCCCTGTGAATCCAGGGAGAGATTATGGGCTCACTGGCAGTTACAGGAGAATAAAATATAATCACTCTCAATCAATATTGACATAATATTTCCAATACCTGGAAATATATAGTGTGTTTAACTGTGGAACTTGATCATTCCTCTTGCAATCAAGTGAACTGAGATGAGGAAGGAGATTTTGAGCAGTTAAGGCTATCACGCTCCTAGCTATATGTGTCACCCTCACGGTTTCAAGAACCATGTCCTATCAATTCATTACTTCATATAACCAAAGTCCAGCTAAATTCCATGTCATTAGAGACACAGCCTTGTTTATAACAAAATCCCAAGCAGATTACTCAGCAATGTTTAAAGAGTAGGCAGCCTGTTGCTCCATTTAAGTTAATAATAGCTCATGAGAATTAGGATAGATATATCTACATATCCCCCAAAATAGACATATTCTGGTGAAAATATACAAAAGTACTGAAGGAGATGCCAGCACAATTAACTTACAGACTCTGCATGTTCCATCACAGCTAACACAAAGAAGACATATTCTTGACCACTTTGGAGTTGCTTGTTTGTAAATCCACCATAATGTTTGTCATCCCCCAGGGTGAACTCAGTGGGAAGGACATCAAAGTGAGCAGCAATATATGGCTTTAATTCAACTTCTCTCCCATAACGGATGCTTCTGCGCTTCCTAGATATCTCTTTAAGCAGCTTAAGGAAAAAAAGTGGGAAACAGAAAAAGGAATGTAAACAACAATAACCTAAGACTGTTTAATGGGAGAAATTAATTCAGGACTGAGAACAACTCAAATACAATTTGTCCACATTTCATGTACCATGTCAGCATCACTAACTCTCAGCTCTATCTTTCAAATGTTTGTCTTGCTGTTAAAGTAAGGTGTTAGATTGCTATTGCAAAACACGAGCTATACACACAGGAAAATGAGACCTCATATCACTGTCCACCCTAATGGAATCTTCTCAAAGGGCAACAGTGTCTCAGTGAAAAAAAAAAAAAAAAAAAAAAAAAAGCTTGATTCACAAAAGCCTGTGAATACCGGCTTTATTTGTTGTTATTTTATTTTTTTTTTTTAATTTTTTTTTTTCAACGTTTTTTATTTATTTTTGGGACAGAGAGAGACATAGCATGAACAGGGGAGGGGCAGAGAGAGAGGGAGACACAGAACCGGAAACAGGCTCCAGGCTCCGAGCCATCAGCCCAGAGCCTGATGCGGGGCTCGAACTCACGGACCGCGAGATCGTGACCTGGCTGAAGTCGGACGCTTAACCGACTGCGCCACCCAGGCGCCCCTATTTGTTGTTATTTATTAAACAAATAGTAACCTCAGATAAAGCCATAAAATATGATCAATTTTTGGAGAAGTTAGTACCATTTTAGGTTGTTTTGAGTAATGAGATCATTTATATGATACAAATTCCCTCAAGTCAGTAGAAATAGAATCCAATGACCAAGTTTTAACTAACATATTAAATAGACACTGTCACTCATTTAACAATTTTTGGCTTGATGGCTTCTTGAATATGTATTTGGGTTACAATTCCTCACATTTATCATGACATTAACTTTTCTGGGGCTGATAGCTCCCTGGGGAGGTTGAATTATCCCCCTAGGTGATATAGGCAGGGTAGATAAACATTGTTTAGTGTTACCCTGAAGAAAACAAACACACACATGCACACGAAAATCTTTCATGTATCTCTAAAAGAAAAAAAAAAACAAAAGGAGAAATCATGTTTTGATATTCCTATTTTGCATTCACCCTTTTATTAGCAACTCATGTTAATGATATTTTATGACATTTTTGACAAGTGATGTTGAAGTTAGCTTTGTCTTCTTCCATTGAATATTGGTATTTCACAGGGCTTAATGGGGAAAAATGTTTACAGCAGTCTGCGATGCCTTTTTGGAATGAAACTCGTCTTCAGCTTAATAAATAAAATTAAGATACTAATGTAAACATCATGGCAAAATTATTTGCTACTCTTGTTTTCATAAATGGAAATGGTAAAGAAAAAAAACAAAGCAGTGATATCTGCTTAGCAAAAGGAGACCCTGGCACTTTCAAGGCCAGGCTTCTGTGATAATAATCTTTGCAGACTCCACACATGGCAAACATCAAATCCTTGTATTAGAAACCTGATGGTTCCCTACGTAAGATTTGTAAATGTGCTCAGCTGGTCAACATGTAACTTAAACATGTGAATACTCTTTTGGTTATATAGATAATCGGTGCCAATGTTATTTTTGAATTTAAGTTATTGTGCTCTAATTAATTTTCTTTAAATTTGAGTTTATCGATACAGTTAAAATTATGTGAAATGTAAGCTCTTTTATAAAAACCACAATGGACTGGGCGTCACCTGTGGGCAAATGTGGATTATCTGATGATAAATTCAGGTAGGCTGATCAATTATGCAACAATGAAGTAGTAATAAAACAAGGCCAGAAACTTAGTACTATCTTTCAATCCTGTGTCAAGTTTAGGTTCACTTATAATAATGCTAATGACAATGATAGCTAATATTTATTAAGCACTTAGTGCCAAGCACTGTTCTCAAAAGCCTAAATATTTATCAGTTAATTTGCTCCTTATAATAAACCTTATAAAGTAGGTTAATATTATATTCCCATTTTATAAATGAGGTAACTAAGGCATAACAGAAAGTGGCAATATATAATTTGATCAACTGGTGAAATAAAATGAAATTACATGTAACAGATTTTTTTCAACTATATTTTTGTTCACTTAATGGTTGCACAGTATCAAGAAAACACAAATGCAACATTTAAGCTAAATTGATAACCTAAATTGTTTTAACTCAGTCTATTCTTCAACGTATGCAACTTTTGTGAATCTGCTCTCATTAATGCAGATGAATATGTACTTAGATTCCCTTTACCTGGATTCTTTTAACATGTTATTTTTTAAAAATTCTAATGCCAAATATTTAATATTATACTGGAAGAGTCATTATGAAGGTTATTATTGCTATGCAGTAAATGATGGACCATTACTTTAAGAAGGACAAATGTACCGCAGATGAGCAGAACAGCTTTTTGAAGTTGGTTAATCAGAAACATTTACCATCAGTTGTTTATGTGACTGTGTCCCCTTTTCCACTTCACTGATCAAACCCTACCTTGATTTTATTCATATTTCAGATATATGAAACTGTCATAATTCATCCGTATCACTGTCATCCCCATGAGTACCTTTTGTTAAGGTTTCTTTAGAAGACTTAGGGAAAGCACTTTAGAATAAAATATTTGGGTTTTTGGTGCTCCTTAGATCCAATGCAGCTATTCATTAAGGTCAAAACTGGAATATCAACTCTGCCCCTGTAGGTTGCTCTAATCTCTGCAGGACGCTTCCTGCGTTATTCTTTAAATTGGTCAAGTGTGCTCAGAGGACACCAAAGTTGCCCAGTATGCTGAAGTTATAACCACCAATGACCACATTATTTAGCAGCAAGCCTTTGAACTACAATGCAATGAAAAAATTATGATATATTATAAGTCCTGCCCTGAATAAAATATAACTAATATTTTATGAGTCATTCTGTCCAAAATTCAGTTTGACTATCAATGTCTGCTCTGCCCAGTCTGACCTTGACAACAGAAGTTCCAGTACGTGAATTTATTATGTGGAGATTATCCCCACACAAAAGATAAATGAGCTCAGAAGATAATATTGAGAGTCACTCTGTTTAGGAAGCCTCTTTCCATTTTTTATGGTCCTAAATGTGAGGCATACATGCAGAAATCCCCTTAGGCCACCATTTGATTCAATGATACAGTTTCAATGATTTGAATTATAGGCCTTTCTAAAAAATCACTTGGTCAAATACATTTAAGAGAGGAACACTGCATTGTCAAAGCTGGCAGTACCAAGCTATAGATAAAATTACAACAATGCTTTTATTATCCATGATAGGGGGGAAAATGTCTGTAGGGATCAGAAACTGGATGAGTAAGCATAAAGTGAGGCCATAGCCTACTTTCATTTGTTCCCCTACACAATAGTTACAAAATGTATTGGAGGTAATTCCAGAAGATATATCAAGGGATTCAGTTTTTTATCAGAAATAATTTTCATTTTCCAGTCAATGCATATCTTATTTCTTCCACCATTAATTCTACAATGTGGTCTCAATTATATCAGTAAGAAAAGTGGGAAACAACCCATCCTGACCCCAAAATTTTGAATTAATAAATGTTCTTTATCAAACTATTATACAGATTAATGCACCACAACTTGTGGGATGATTAAAATGACCCTTTGTTATGGGAATCAGCAGCACAGACCCATAGAATTTAATCGCAGGAAAGTTCAATGTCATATAGCTCTATACTTTAATCCATTAGCATTGCTGTGCATTTTGGAGGTTAAAACCTGGCTATAAAAGAGAATCAGCTTCCTATTACTAGCAAATGGTTCTGCTTCTAAGGAAAGCTTATTACTTAAAAGTATTTGACATCATTTTTGGATTGGATCTTAATTCCTTTTTTTTTTTTAAACAGGAAGAAACATTCATAGATTGTACAAGTTACCTCTGCATTTTAAATCCAATTCCAATTGAATTCAGTAATTTATTAGAAAGCTGATTAAATAATGAGTAATAATAATAATATAGTAATAATAATCTCAAGATTAACTGATAGTTGCAAGTAGGTGCATGCCTTGTTCAAATGTTTAGAAAAGACCAACTGACATTTTGCATATGCAGATGGAGCAAGACTATTCCTCTAATATAGAAAAACAAATTTGTTCCTTCCTTACCAACAACAAAAAAATATATAACGTAAATTACTTGACATTATTGCAATGGTATCTCATTTTACACCCCTCCAATGTTTATCTAATCATTAAGCAGTGACATAAAAGCATAGTCCTAACCTTGAACTCATCTCCCATTCTGAACTTGATCAAATTTAATTCAGATAAATGAAGTCGGTGATGATGAACCATATGTCTAGAGAGGACATATGTCTGCCAAAAGAAGTTAACAGCCTTTATCTGTCAGATCACAGTCTCCTCAGTGCTGACATGTATGAAATAAACACCACTTCCCTGTAATGCAACTAAGAAATTTCTGCTTTCTCTTGCTCTGTTTGCACTAATTCAAGGTAGAGAAAATACCTGGAAATAACAAGTTTGGCTATAAGATGGGTCTACTGTAAATAAACCCAACAAATTAAAATCTTATATGTTCCCAAGTGGGGCCCTTTTAATTTGCCTTCTGAAGTGATTCAAACCAGACTCATGTTAAAATAGCAGTCTTTGGGGCGCCTGGGTGGCGCAGTCGGTTAAGCGTCTGACTTCAGCCAGGTCACGATCTCGCGGTCCGTGAGTTCGAGCCCCGCGTCAGGCTCTGGGCTGATGGCTCAGAGCCTGGAGCCTGTTTCCGATTCTGTGTCTCCCTCTCTCTCTGCCCCTCCCCCGTTCATGCTCTGTCTCTCTCTGTCCCAAAAATAAAAAAATTAAAAAAAAAAAAAAATAGCAGTCTTTCCTGTATTTGACTGAATTGCAGCCATTAACATGCTTGGCCCTCTATGAATATGGCCTAACACTTCTGATCACAGTTTTCCCATCTAAATAAAATAAGGTAATATTAGGTATGTAATAATTTCGAAAAAAAACCCAAAAACAAATGTTCTTTTTGCAAAAAGAGTACTAATTAAAATGTACCTACTGTTGTAAGATTTCAAAAATTAAGATCATACTATTTAGTGTTTGCTCTGTATTTTTGTTCTATATTTCTTGCTTGGCTCAAAATTTTATGATGTGTTTTGTTTGTCTCTGCAGTTAAATGCATTTTTGATTCTGAAATTCTACAAAATATAGAATAAGGCAAACATGTGCTAACCAGCACAATTCTGTGAGAAACTGGTGAAGAACGCATAGTAGGTCGAATGTTGAACTCTGGTGCAAATTGCGACTTAGCATTTGTAATAGCTTCAGCTACTACTATACTAATGAAGCAGACCTTGGAATTCATAATGATGATGATTAAGTCTTTGCTGACAATTCACTTCACCTTTTACACCTTGCATCATGTTTTACAAGGGGCAAGGGGCAAGGGGCAAGGGGCAAAATATTAAAGCCAACAAAGATTAGACAGGTTGTAAGCTTTATTTCAGCTAAATGTCTTTTAATTAAAGCAAAATGTTCTTTCCTGGGATCGCTGGAGGTTATCAGACCCATAGCACTGAACCTTCCAGCCAACCAGCTGACCAGCCAGCCATACAAAAGTCAACACCTGGATTAGACTTGCTTCCATATAGAGGAAGAGGATGTTTAATAAATTAAATAATTAATGAAGGACATAGCCAACAAACACATAGTTACCTCATCTAATTCCATTTCATCTGGACTCTCCCATGGCTTGATAAATTTCCCACGAGATTTCTTCAAAGGCACAATTATTATATAGTAACCTCTGCACAAGAATGGGCAGACAAAAATAAGGTTAGTTCAAAGGGAAAAGAAAATGGATATGTCCTTAAATCTTCTATAGACTAGTGACTGAGAATGAACGGAAATTATGGATATGGAGTGACTTGTCCATCAATGAGAACCACCTGTTTGTTCAATTTTAAAAACAACATGGGTAGACATTTATGCATGACTTCAATGCTCTTGTATGGTACTATCACCATGGTTGACTACTCTTTATTAGGTATCATAAACAGAGCAGAAACAGTTTGTTAGGACCCCGGTGCTGGACACATGCGAGGCTGGTATACTGAAATCCAGCATCACAAGCTGCTGAACCAAGTATTTTCTATGAATCTACAATTTATAAGAGGAATTGTTTTTAAAGAAAATGTATAATAAAAATTACTTTTAGTTCATACAAATGCCTAGATGATGATGACAATGATTTTGTTTATATAACCCTCAAATACTTTTTATTTGGCTGAGGAAAGCCAAAAAAGCATAAAATGCTTAAAAGCATAAAAATGACCCATAATTTCACAGCAGTTATATAAGGATGTAATTGTTTTCTACCCATCAAATTGCAAACCTTAAGGTAAATACTGCAGAAATTTGGAGGCATCACTACTCGATGGCCCTCACAACAGATCTCAAAAAAAACATGTACAAGGAAGACAAAAGTAACTGACTACTCACATTAAGAATAGTCAACCAAAATTTAAGTAACATGTAATGGTACCTGTTCACAAATAGATATGGGCTATTTGAAAAGTTGGTTTTTAATTTCCACAAAATGTGTACCTTGCTCTGGTATTCATGGTTAGTGACTCTGATTATACTGATCTCTGGCAGTAACCATACAAGAACATAGGTATGTAATAATAGCTAACACATCAATTATTTCCTACTTCTCAAGTATTTCATCAAATGTATAATCTAGTTTTGACCTCTCAAAAATTGTATAAGGACAGGTAACAAACAAAAAGATAAATCCAGAGAGATTAAATTATGACCCAAGTGAAAACATTAAGGGGATACAAACCTACATATATCTTAACCTTGGCAATAGTCTGGCTCTTTCTTTCATTTACTTTGTATTATAAAGTACTTTTTAAGGACTCCATTATTTTGTGGAGATTCATTGTGAAAATTAACATGTACACACACTTTTATTTTTATTTTAAAAAATGTATTTATTTTTAGAGAGAAAGAGAGCACACAAACAAGGGAGAGGCTGAGAGAGGGGGAGAAAGAGAATCCTAAGCAGGCTCCATACTGTCAGTACAGAGCCTGACATGGGGCTCGATCCCACAAACTGTGAGATCATGACCTGAGCCGAAACCGAGAGTTTGATGTTTAACCGACTGAGCCACCCAGGTGCAGCTATACACACACACACTTTTAGAAGAGAAGGCTGCCACACAGAGAAACGGACTGCAGGATAGGCACTACCAGCCTTGTATTACATTATATCACAGAGACCAACAGTATGCTCAGGAAGGCCTCTTTCTACTTGTATCAAAACAAAACCTGCAATAAACTCAGTAAAACCCTGTGATAACTCTGTTTCCGTAAACACAGGCTAGAGGTGCACTGTCCAACAGGGTAGCCGCTAGCCCTCTGTGGCTATCGAGTACTTGAAACGTGGCTAATCTGAGCTGAAATGTGTTCAAAGTGTAAAAGACATGGGATTTTGAAGATTTAGTGTGAAAAATAAATGTAAAATATCACGGCAATAAAATGTTAATAGTGACCGTATGTTAAATTATAATATTCTTGACATGTTACGTAAATAAAATATGTTATTAAAATTATTTTTACCCATTTCTTTGTACTTTTTGCTATAGTTGCTAGAAGATTTAAAATTTCAGGTGTGGCTTTCATAATACTGAATGGTGCTATTTTAGAGTGTTTTGGTAAATAAAGAATGTGTCATCTGGAATATCTGGCCCAGAATTTAAGCTCTGTCACTAATTTGCTGTGTGATCTTGAGCTGATCATTTAACATCCCTGAATCTCAATTGTATACTCTGAAAAAGGAGAGCCCAGTATGTGGTATGGCACCAACCTGATGCAAGCTGCTATTGTTAGTATGGACCATCATGGTGGGAGAGATGCATCTGAACGACGTTATTCAGTGGAACTCAGTGACATTCCCTGAGACGCAAGTTAAAGAACTTGTCAAACATTTTTTTCTCTCCCTAATCAAGAATTCAGGTCACATCAGACAACTATGGTGCTCTCAGCAACTCATCAGAAGTCTCCCAGAATCACATCACCTAGACAATCATTTTCTTTCCTACCAATAATAGTGATGATCCAGGAGGGGGAGAAGGAAGAGCTGGAGTGTAAGAGAAGCCAGTATCTTATACTTTATGATCCAGAGTAAGATTCCTCCCCTTCCCATCCTCCCACCACCTGAAGGATTTGCCAAACAAGTTCATCATGTTAAATGAGCCTGGAGAAGAATGACGGGCTGCAAGTGAGCGTACAAAATCACACTGCAGATGTACTTGATAAACACACTCATCAGAGAACATCTTGCTTTTCACTACCAATTGCACTAAGTCAGGACAGTTTCTCTTCACCTAAAGTAATGATACTACACCTTATCAAAGAGTTCCCATTGTCGCCATTCAGAATCCTAAAAATCAAGGTTAAGATGATGAATTCTATTAATTGTTATCCTGCTTTCATACTTGAATTGCTATTCTTGTACACAAAAATAGAATCCGCTCTTTTCTTCTGCCAGTGTTATCCCAACTATGTGTTTAACTTGGGGCTGGGATAAGAAGTGAACAGCCTTCCCTATAGCAAGTAATTAACAGTGTGGCTGGATATGCATGGACTTTTCTGTCTTCTGATGTCCAAAGCGTTCACCTAGAGCAGTAAAGGTGGAATAAATTGAAATAAATGTGGCCTAGGGAGTTTGGAACTTCATATTATAAGAAAGTCTTGCCTGGGACTAAATCCACACATTTCAGCTGTGTTCTCTGCAACCATGGCTTTGTAAACACCCATATGTCTTCGCCTTGCCTGAAACCTGGTTTTCCCCTGACAATCCTGCTTCCCTCGCAGGCTTCTCATGTGGTGGCCGTTTATTCATGCTCCTCTTCCACCCATGAACCTCAGATGTAGGGCCTAGGGTTTCCCTCCTGGCTCACTGGTGCTTATTACAGGCATTTTCCCCTCCACTCTTTAGCTAAAACAAAAAGCAAGTAAAAAGACAAGTGCCTCTTTTTTTTTTAAGCTCATATATTTCAGCTACATTATGCTCTTCTCTCACTGATTTTTGCCATTTACAAAACTCTTCAGAATCCCCTTTCTTTCCCCTCTATTTCTTTTTTCTCTGTCCCCCTGACAGCCAGGCTCAATAGTCTTTCTTCTCTCCCATGTTCTGCCATCATCCTGGGTGATTTCAAGCTCCAAAGGGCTGACCCATGCACCACCCAGGGTTCTCAGACCTTTGACTCTTTTTCTCCAGAACCCACATCTTCCACTCTATATTAGCTAAAACCTGCAATTGCCCTTGTCTGTGCCTGAACCCAAGGAGCAGCATACAGCTTGAGAAATAATTCACAGGGGAGAATGATTCCATAAATTCATATTCAGCAAACTCAGGCCTTCAGTGCTGCCTGGCCATTCCACCCAAACCCCTCTAATAGCCTCGTCCTTTTATTTTGTACAAGGTTTTTAAACTTTCTCCCTTGGCCTCAAACCTTTGACATTCTTACCTCCCCACTAGAAGATGGTCTTATATCTAAATAAAGAGAAAATATAAACATTCAGACTAAAATTCTCTCATCTTCCATGTACCGAACTACAAGGCTACCTGCATCTGACCGTAAACCATAATCTGTCCTTTGGGCACAGTAGATGGCATAGCTCCATTTGTTAAGACCAATCACTTTCTTGAATTGGTTCCCATTTTCCAGTGTCTTAGAAAGTTGACTATATGTTGTACCCCTTCTCTCTCTCATGTATCAACTTCTCCCTGCCTTTTGGATTCCATTAGCTTCCAACCCTGTATAAATAGCTGCCATTGAAAAAACAAACCAACCATATTCCACTCTAGTCAACTCTCTCACTGTCCTACCCTCACTGCCCAAATTCTGAGGAGACCTGTGTTCTCCATTACCTTGTCTTCCATTCAGTCTCCAGCCAACTGTATTCTAGCTTCTGCCTCATTAGCCTATCTCATTGTCCATATTGTCCATGTCAGGGTCCTCAGTGACCTTGGTAGAACTGCATCAAAAGGACATTTCTTAACTTTTGTCCTAGGCGGTCTCTTAGCAGAATCTGTAAATGTTAACAAGACCCTCCATGAAACCTCAGCCATTTCTCTGTAATCAGCTCTCCTGGTTTTCTGCTTACATCTCTCACCACATTAACCTTATTTCCTCAACAGGATTTATTATCCACTACCCAGCTTATTAAATAATGGAATCCCTCAAGATCTGGTCAAGGATTTCTCTTTACTCCCCTTCTTCCTACATGTCTCATTCTAGCTCAGTGCATCAGTTATGACCTAGATGCAAATTATCTGCAGATTCTTCTCTTCATCTCAGAATGCTCCTCTGACTCCACAGGTTTATCCAATTCCAACTCCATGTCTCCATTTCTATGTCACAAAACTACCTCAAATTTACTGGGGTTAAAACAAAACAAAGAATATATCTCCAAAATAAACCTTCTACCATTGCACCACATGCCATTTGTTATAACCCTAGGTGTTATCATTGACAATTTGCTTTAACGCTTTCCCTCTCTCATATTCAATATGCCACCAAGTCCTATTACTTCCATACTCTATCTATAGTGCATTCAATTCTTCCTATCTCTGCAGCCACCATTCCAGCCTCCTATCATTGTCTCATGCTTGGATTACTATCTTGGTCTCCTGACTTTCTTTCGTCTTTGAATTTAACCTTACCCTTTAGTCCAGACTCTGAAATTTATACTTTGCAATAGACAACTCATTGTACCACTACTATTTTTAAAACATTCCAATGGATTCTCATTGCTCTTAGGATAAAGGCCACACAGTATTACAAGACTCAGCTGAATCTTGACTAAATACATCTCTCCATACCCTCTGAGTTAAATAAACCCTGATTCAGTTTCTTGAACTTACTCTGGTCTATTCTGTTGTGAAACCCTTGATTATTCTTGATCACTGATCTAGGAAAACGGAATTGCCTAGAACCTTCTGTCACTTACACAAGTCCAAAGTTAACTCCTCTCTTTCTTCAAATAGCAACTTACTTTTTATTTTCTAATAAAAACCTTTTCTGACCTCTCTGATTAGATGATTAGATCAATTATCCTATTGTATTTCTTATACTATTTAAGACATGTATATTAGAAATGTATTGGGGCACCTGGGTGGCTCCGTCGGTTGGGCATCCGACTTAGGCTCAGGTCATGATCTCACGGTTCGTGGGTTCGAGCCCCGCGTTGGGCTCTGTGCTGACAGCTCAGAGCCTGGAGCCTGCTTCGGATTCTGTGTCTCCCTCTCTCTCTGACCCTCCCCCGTTCATGCTCTGTCTCTCTCTGTCTCAAAAATAAATAAACGTTAAAAAATTTTTTTAAAAAAGAAATGTATTGCTAAAGCAAATGTACATATAACCTCCCTGAAATGTTTTTCATCTTTGCCATTTGATCACTAATTTCTTTTGCCACTGAAAAGTGTAAGTGGGTGGGATAGGTGGCTCTTGGGAACTTATATGTCTCTAAATCAGTCAGGCAAACACATTCGGAGCCCTTCTCTTCCATTAGAACTTCCAACGCTCAGGGCACCTGAGTGCTCAGTTGGTTAAGCCTCTGACTCTGGATCTCAGCTCAGGCCGTGATGGTTTGTAAGATCAAGCCCCATGCCAGGCTCCATGCAGACAGTGTACAGCCGGCTTGGGATTCTCTCTTTCCCTCTCTCTCTCTGTCCCATTCCACTCACATGCTCTCTTTATCTCTCTCTTAAAATAAATAAACTTTAAAAACAAAACAACAAAAAAAGAACTTCCAACTCTCAATCTCAATACATCATTTTTTCCTTTCTCCAAACCAGCAATGACATAGCCAAATGCTGTTTATAGAAAATAGTTCTTACTGCAAAAGTTTTTTTTTTTCTTCACCAATGTAGTAGTGATCCTTGTTCTAATCCCATGGGATAATAAGGGGGAAAAAGATGATTCAGATAGGAGAAGTGAAATGGAGAGCTAAGATGTACTCTGCAAGTTCAAATCAAGCAAATCATATGATCTGAAAGAACCTGCTTGAAATGGAAAAAAAAGATTTGGATACAGATCAGCTTATTATATATGGATAAAATTAAAGTTTATACTATGTTTTGCCAATTTAAGTCAAGCTTGGAGGTGTAAGCTCAAAACACATTTTTTTGGACATAGACTTTAACTATTAAACTAGTAGAAAAATAACTAACTTCAGAATCAATATATCTGCAAATGCCCTGATTACTTATAAAGTAAGCTGTGTTTTCCCAGTATATTAGATTTAATTAGATAAGTTAAATCTAACCTTCAGAATTTTAATTATATTAAGTAAAGTTTTACTAATTTTATTTAATATGTTATCACCAAGGGGCCCAGCTCCATATAATTATTTGGGAACGCAAGCTCTGTTCTTTGTGGCAGTCCCACTTCAAATTCAGCCAGGCTTTTTTTATTAGCAGAATATATTAGCATTCTCAAACTCATTATTTAACTAGGAGGTCAAAATCTGTCTCAGAATTTAATGGTGAATGTCATTCCTTAAATAATTATGTGTATATATATATATATATATATATATTCACACACACACATACACACATATGTATGTGTATACGTATATGTATAATTTACCATGGTTATTTGGGCATATATTGCTTAAATCAAATTAATTTACCATAGAAAAACCAAAGCAGGTTGAATGATCTTTCCAGACTCTATGTTTAAATTAAGGTTTTCAATCATTTCAGCTAGTTGTCAGACAAGTTAAAGTTCCTTAATTACCTCAAGCCTCATTTTCCTTTTTTGTAAGATGGTGGAAGATAATGCTAACCTCTGGGAAGCCTCTCCCTTTACCTTTCATCTAAATTGTCATGGCAAACTACTGATTTTATTGTTCCATAACACACATTTCCATTATCTATGACTAGGCACATGTGTCTGGTTCTAAGCTTTGTGTCTGGTTCTAAGCTTTGTGTCTGGTTTGTCCTTGAGTTCTTAATTATTTATCAATTGCCTTAGGGGGAAAAAATGTCCTGGTCTGACCAATAAATTCTATGTGCATGATTCAACATGTGGGCTTGGAGCCAGACTGCCTGGGTTCAAATCTTTCCTCGCTGTTTATGCTCTTATGTGGCCAGGGCAAGTTAGTAAACCTCATAACTTCCTCAGCTATAAGAAGAGAAGCAGCCTTCTTGTGAAGATTCCACCAGTTAATGTGTGTAGTGCCCTTGCACAGCAACTATCAAGCCCCCTGTCACTTTTATAACTGTTCTTAGTATCAACTTTATGATTGTGGCCAGGGGACTTAGTATCCCTAAGCTTCACTTTACTCACCTGTAAATGAGGAGAATACCTACCTCACAGGGTTTTGTGACTTAAAGAAAACATTCAAATGTCTTTGGTAAACTGTAAAGCACAGTTTACACATTTAAGTCTTTACCACTGCAGTTGACAACTGTGTAATAAATTATTTTTCATTAAATATTAAACAGACTATAATATAAATACATTAAACTAGTAATGGTGTACATGTTTTATGAAGCACCTTTATAAGCCATCCTTCCAAAAATATCTTCTTTAAAAGAAGAAAAAGTAGGCCAACCTGAAAGCCAAATTAGTAAGACCAAAGACATTTAACGTTTCATAAAATGCTCTTATTTGTTTCTGTTTTTCATAAATATAAAATGATTACTATGAAACTAACTTACATTCAGTAACTTCTGGCAGCTTATGTGTTAGTGAAATTTGTGTGGTACATTTTCCCTTACCATCCAGAGTACAATCCTTCTCTATAAAGTCAGTGAAGTTCCCTTTGTCACTACAACTTGCTTCAGGAGAATGATGGAGTTGCTAGATTTTTGACTGGCATTCTGTCCCCTAAACATCTATCCAAGTAGAAGGTTGAAACACCCTAGACTCTTGGTATCAGAACCTGCAGGACCTACAGGTCTATTTCATAAGAAATTTAGCCTTTCCCTGAGGGAGCTCCCCACTTCTCCAGGCAAAAACCAAGTAAGAAAGAATGCAGGGGCAATGAGCCACAACTGTGTTATATTTACAAGAGACAGATTTGTTTCTGGGTGGTGAGAAGTTGGGGGTAGGGATCAAGACTTCCAAGTGAGGTTGGCCAGAAATGAGAAAATCATGGTTTCTGTTGATAAAACAGTCTTTCAATCACCAAAACTGCATTTCACCAGAACACAAATTGGAAGTATTTTTCTAAATAACTTTCACCTAAATGAAAGTTAGAACCCCAGCCCACAGCTGTGGTATCAATCCTGTTTCCTCTTCTCATATCTCCCATGGCATACTGAACAAAAAGCCACATTCCTTTCTCATTGCATAACTTGCCAACTGCGGCAAGCAGCACAGCATGGCACACAGCTGCCTGTGATAATGGGCTGTGCCACATGAACACTGGACGGGTAACTGTGTTATCCTTTGAAAAAATCCAATGTGCATAGGTTGTTTAGCGTTGTTTTTTGCTTGTTTGTTTTTCTAACAGGAGATTTGCGTTTGATTTCTTGCTGTTCTGACACTTTCCCCACACTTTCCTAGTTTGTCTTTTGCTCTTTTTCCCAGAGAAACTAGAATATATTTCTGGGAATCTTTAATTCATTTCTAGAACACATCCCCACCCCCAAATCATTTTCTTTCTTTTTATGTATCATAATTGTCTCTTCTCTTTGTTACCAAAGTTTTATCTGTTTTCCCCAACTCCCATTTCAAATATAGGAGGAGGAAGTATATAAATTAAACAGAGAGAAAAATTGAAGCTAAAGAAAAGCAGTGAAAGATAGACTGTATTCTGCAATATTCTCAACTCATTCAGAAATTGGAAAATGAACCAGAGATCTACCATCAAAGGACAAAAATACCATTTCTCAATAACGTCTAACACAATCTTCCAAGCCAATTTGGTAAACAGCCACTAGAGGTTTTTTTTTTTTTTTAAGTCTTGCAAACTAATAACAAATACTACAAATTATACTATACTATTTTCATCTTTCAATTGCTCTTTCCCTGAATAGACAGTTCATGTTTTTGAATAGATCACATTTATACTATGTATCTTCCCCCTGTTCTTCCATTGTTTGCAACTATTTACCTTTTCTAAATCTTTCCCATCCTCCAGGACTCATATTAAATACCAGGTCCTTCTAGATGTCTCCCCTGATACCCAAGTTGGGCTGGAACTCTGGCAATACTGACTCTATTATATTCACATGATTTTTAAAAAATCTGTTCTGCCATATTATCTCAGTCATGTTTTTGTTTTCCAGACCTGGCACTGGCAATACACTATGTATAGAATACATGTTTGTTGGATGCACATGGAATGTTTTAGTGGATGGGTAAGAGGTGGACAAATGACAAGTGCTTGTCTTTCTCTTGCTTCTGCAGTGTCACATATGCTGTCTTCTGCCTGAAACGGTGTCTCCTCAACCCCACTCCCATGGACCCAATAGGCTCTTGTCATTCTTTAAGCCTCAGTTTCAATGTCACTTTCTCTGGGAACCCTCCCTGAGCTACTAACCTGGGGTTGGGAGCTCCTCCTTTGGCCTCCCTGATCCATCTCATCTTGGTATCCTAAAACTCCACTTTAACTGACTCTACTTGCCCAAATTCCCCAATTAACTATGTTTTGTCAGAGCAGTGAGAAAGTCAGCATTATCTCTCCTAAATCCCTGAAACATTGCCTGGCACTAGGGTGGGAGATTTTTAAAGAATCCATAGATTAAACAAAAATGGATAAACATAATCTCACTTTCATATTCAATTTTGTTGAGATAAAAATTACACTTATATTCCATTCTCATTTCCAGTTTTCTGAATGATAGAAAAAGAAGGGTGGACGAAAAACAGGAGATCTTATTTCTCAGTGAATTTATTTTAGTCATAATCATTTGGAACATCCGCCATCTGGTTGAAATCCTTCAATTATTTCACCAAATAAATAAGAACAAAAAGTTTCCTTTGGAAGAATTGGTTTTAGCTAAGTCTAAAGTAGCCAATTATTAGATTTTCCTAAATTTCAACCATGGCTGTACATTAAAAACTTCTTGTTTATAATTGTACTTTTTAACAGCTGATTTTTTTCAGTTATCTTCGTTAAGTTTTCTGGACCTTTGTAAATTCTTGACAGTATACACTTTCCTGAAAATTCTTTTGCCATGAACTTGCTCTGGCTTGGTTCTCCATTTAACCCTGTAACAAATCCCACTCTGTGTCCTTTACTGGCTCTTTCATCCTGAGACCTTTATTTTATTTAGCCTTTTGCTTCATGTCTTCACCTCAGTGTCTCAGTGATTCCATCTCTTTCCATGAATCCATTGCTGCTCTGTTAACAATTCTCAACTTTCTACCTATAATCATAGCAATTTCTTCAAACCCACATCTCTAACTAGATATTTCACTGATACCTCATGTAAAACATACACAAAATTGAAGTCATCAATTTCTTCCTGATTTTTCATTCTTTCGATGAATGGTGGCATCATCATTCACTTTGTCATCCAAGCTCAACTCTCATCTATGACATTTTCCTTTGACTGATCCCTCATTAAATTGGTTACCAATTCCTACTACACTACTGCTCTCATCTGCCTCTGCATCCTATTTCCCTCATCACCTTCTGATTTCAGAATCTTGTCATTTACTTAGAATCAACCAACTATGCAATGACATCCCAACACTTTTCTCTATGGTGCTCCAATCCTTCCAACATATGCTTTCAGGAGCCACCTTCCCTAAGAACTGTCCCAATTATGTCACCATATTGCTGCTAAATGTGAAGATCCCAATGGCCCATAAACTATGTTATAAATGGCTCTTCTTGACCTTCAAATCGTTTATATTAAGTTTCATCTAAACATGATCATGTGGGATAGAAGCAATGAGAAAGCAAGCAGGCAGCACAATACTCTACCATGTAGCAGGTACTCAATATATATTTCCTAAAATGGAAAAAAAAAAGGAAACTTAGGTATTATATAAAATGGTACATGCCATTCTCCTGCATAAAAAGCTTTAATGAATTCCCATTGTCTATAGGATACAGTCCCAAGTTCTGAGTGTAACTTGACTCTTGTATACTTCTCTCACTTCTCTTCTCTAGACCTTACAAAATAACTTCCTTCCTTCACTAATGAAGGATTTTTTTTTGTATGTGCCCTACCTGTCCTTAAAGATTAAATGAGAAACTTCCTTGACCCATTTAATTCTTGGTTAGCTGCTCTTACAATAGAGTATAACTCTATCATTAGCATGTATTATGTCTGTCTGTTTCTGGGTATCCCCCACTCTATGCTAGTTCTTTTTTTTTTTTTATTTTTTTAATGTTTGTTTACTTTTGAGAGACTCAGCATGAGCAGGGTAGGTGCAGAGAGAGAGGGAGACACAGAATCAGAAACAGGTTCTGGGATCTGAGCTGTCAGCATGGAGCCCGACGTGGGGCTCGAACCCACTAACCATGAGATCGTGACCTAAGCCCAAGTTGGACACCAACCGAGCCACCAACGCACGTCTATGTTGTTCTTTGAAAACAGATCACATCTTCTTTTGTTCTCCAGGATCAACCTCAATACTCATACTTAATAGATAGCAGTGAAAATATTTTTTTTTTCTTCTATTGGCTACAACCAGCTAGGTATACTGGTTATAAAATGCACTGGCTACAATCAACTAGCTATATACAACCAATAAATACCACTTTATTGACTAGATTTATTTTTTCAATTCAGGCCCATTGACCTCTACATTGTGCTCCATCTAAAACAGAAAACTTGCATTGTTTAATTTTGTTTTTCCAATGTCGTTCTGAACATTGACTTTTGAAATATTTCCTTTCAGCACACATCTAAAACAACAGTGTCATGTATCAGTGCTATCTCATTTCCCAAAATGTCTTTAAGTTTCATACTCTATTCTAAGACTTCCTCACTATTACAATATTTGCCAAATACCAGAGTTATTCAACTATTCACCTTATTCTGTATTCTATGACATAAATTCCTTTTTATAGCAAGGACTGTACTCTATTTGTCCATCTCTCCTAAGTTACATCATTCCTGAGACATTAAGAAAAAATGCTCAATGTTAAATTAATGAGAATTTGTGTTACAATGAACATGAGAACATGGTGCAACAAAACTTGAATATAACTGAGATCTTTCACAGAAGGATCTTTTACTCTACCAGCAATAGATTCTTTTATAACCTCTATAATACTGAGGTTGAGTTTTCTCACTTCCTTACTTTTCTATCCTTCAGCTCAGCCCTTCAGTCAACTTACTTTATATTCTCATTGGCGGGTACTTCAGGCAGTTGCACAGTGATCATGCCATCTAGATTGGTCTTCCCAATGAAGGCAGGCTTGGTACGAAGTACATCTGGTGCAGTCTTTGCTGTTACCCTGTGTTGCAGCCCACCAGCACTGTTTCCACGATTTGTCAGCACAAATGAATATGACTTCTCAGGCTTTAGGTTGACAATTAACTTCTGTGTAGCTCGGCCATCCACTTCTTCCACCATTTTCCCATCATCATAAAGAATCTAGAGACATACAACCAGTCAGGGAGATTTGCTTCTCAGAGAGGCAATGTAGGTTTTCGCAACTAATGTGTACTTGTTTATAGAACATGTATATCAGGTCAATTTTAATTTGGGGAAATTCCTAAGCTTGGAAGCCTTCATAAATTCTAGAGGTTGTATCAATTTCTCTTTTGGTTCTCACTTCATTATTATATAATGGTTCCAAGTGTATCAAAAATACACAAAAATGTACAGTATTTTCAATATTTGACCTGTTGGTTGCATATAATCTTAATGGAAAATAGGCACATATGCTATAGATATTCAAGGTATTATTCACATCACTCTTTTTTCTAAATATTTCTAGTCCTGTTCCTAAGTATATTTTTGTTTTCAAAAGTGTTTCTCTATTCTCTGCATTTCATAGACTTGTACTTCTTGTTAACATCTCTCAGTAGCTCTCAATCGCAAATTAGAGTTTAAAAGTTACAAAGAATTCAGGCCAATAAACAAATTTTTAAAATCCCAGGATACTGCATTATAAAGAGATAGAAACCATGTAAATTCCAGTGTCTGGTAGGAAAACAAAAGCACTAGCTTAGATGTAAAACACTTATCTTGGAACTATAAGATGACTGACAAGTAATGCCACCCCTAGGTGGCTCCTGCTTTATCCTTTGAGTGGAAGCCACAAATGAGAAAATCAAGTTTGTGTGGTTGAATCAAAGTGGTGTGTATGCTTTCCAAGTAACTTACCCAGATGAACTGCACCCCCCTTTTACAACCATGATATCTTACAAATTAGAAAAAGAACTTACTTTGAAAGGCATGGCAGAATTATAATTTTCTGGAATTTCCCAAGACAACAGCACTGAAGTCTTCATTACTGCTTTGACATGAAAATTTTTTGCAAACACTGCTGGAAAAGGAAAAACAGTGTATTTAAACTACTCCTAAAAACATATGACCTGTCCTTTTCCACCATGGACAATCGGGTTTAAGTTAGATGCTGTCTACTTTGATCAGAGAAACAAGTGTGATTTGCCTACCTGTTTACACTATTCATTTTATTATCCCATTCTCATAAAGATCTCTCTTTTACCTCCAATTCAGTCAACTATATTGTATTTTCCTTACCTGAGAACATTGGGTGCTGTCAGCCAGACTTGCTTGGCATTCTATAACCGAAATCTAAGGCATCCAAAACATGTTAAGTTTTACATACTTTACCTGTTTTGCTTTTGCTGAACCTATTAATATGAATGGTCCGATCAGTTATTTATAGCTTCAAAATACTGATTTCCAAAGACCGACATTCCTTTAAAGGAGGAAGGCCATAAGCAGACAAATCCTACCTTGATCCACAGGAAGTGTCCTGAACTGGACACTGGGACTATATGGCCCGGGCCCTTTGCTCGTGTGAGCACGTACTTTTACATCATATGTGGTATCTGGTTTTAAGCCACTGAGTGTCATAGTAGTATCAGCTGGAACAATAAGCTGCTCCATTGGAAGAAGAGGGATGTTGATATCCCTATACAGAAGAGTATACTTGGTGATAATGCCATTTCTTTCTGCCAGGACAGGTGGCTGCCAGGATAACTGGACGGACGTTGAAGTGGTGCCTTCTGAGTGGAGGTTTTGAGGAAATCCAGTTGGGACTTCTTCTGGAACAGAAATCTCCTTCACTATTTCTTCCCCAAAGCCCACTTTGTTTCTGGCTGAGAGCCTGAAGATATAGGATGCTCCTTTATGGATGTCTGTAGCAGTAAAGTGGTCTTCTTTCTCAGAGAACTCAAGAGTAGTGAGTGGCTCCATATCTTTCCGGCCAAATTTTAGACGGTAGCCCTGAAGAGGTCCAAATGTGTCCACCGGGGGATGCCACTGAATGAGAGCAGTATTCATTTGAGTGTGGTTAATCACAAGCCGGGGTTTCCCTGGAACTGCAACACATGGGATGGAGTGCTGAGACCAACCAACACAGACGTTCACACTTTAATCACTACTGAATAGGAACACCACTCTATGGGAATCCCCACTTCTTTATTTATATATAAAAAAAAGCCTTGGTCTATATACCTTTGTAGAAATATGCTTCTTCTCATACTTAATTATTAAGGTAGGCTGAAATACCAGAATTTGATAACAGACACAAATAGATTTATTGAAACAATAATTTAAAGGAATTAAAAAAAAATTCCCACATGTGAAGGTTCATGTCACAGAGAAATGAGGGTGAGTAAAGATTAGCTAATTAGATACATACAGCTAATAAGAATCATGGTCATAACATATTTAATTGCTGGGTACTTGTAATGTACCAGGCACTGTGCTAAGATGAAGGATCTCACTTGATTTACATTTTTCATTCCTGACTACACACTCTGATTAGTTATTATCTTAATTTTCTATGATAAGAAAATGACACCCAGAGAGATAGAAAGCTGCATAGTCAGATGTGTAATAAATGAGAAAGCTCTAAGACAGCCCTGGGTTCATCTGAATCCATAGCCCAAATACTTAATGATACTATTATGTTGCTTATAAGTTTTTTTTTTAATAGGTACAAAATCATGTTGCTTTGAGTTATTATGGATATAATTTGTACTTTTTGTCTATACTTTATACCTGTGGAGAAACCATGACTAAGGAATGCTTTTTGACTAGTAGGTTGGCTGAAAACAAAACTCCGTTTTTCTTTTCTCTTACAGAGATTATGAATCTGGATTTGCACACCTTCAGCATAGGCTCGGCTGGGCAGTATAAACACAATAAATGTACAGATATCTAAAATAAGCATCACCTATTTCAATATTCAAGTCTCTGTTGATTAAGAAAGACCTAAAATTGTAAATGGAAACACCAAAATAATCCTCTCTGTGAATAAGATCCACGATTCTAAATAATTTTTTGTATAGCCACTAAAAAGTGATGAGCCAGTCTTAGCTATTAAAAAAGACAATGTTATTTCTTTCTCTGGGAGTCACATCCTTTGGCTATAAATTCTGTACTTTCTTGTCCTTATTATGGTATCCCTATCTTATGGCCAACAGGAGTTTGATACTTTATGTAAGACATCTCAGACTCATTAAGACACAATTATAAATACAGGTGAAAGAAGTGTATTTTTTTCATTTTGGGATTCAGTTTCAGGAGTTTACCCTTGGCTGTTTACCTTTCAATAGAGGCTGGTTCCATCGTCATTCAGCATGCCCCCACTGAACATGTATCTCCTAAGCATGGCATTAAATTAGCTCGATACCATGCTATTCTTTAAAAAAAAAAAAAAAAAGAAAAAGAAAAAAGGAAAAAAAAAAGCCCAGAAGACATTGCCTTAAAGGAGTTTTGCCATCTGTAATCCTGCTGCTTGAGGCAGTTCCAGGTGGCAGGATGTAAGTGAGGCAAATCTTATGACATTTAGACAAATTTGGCAGTGAGCATGGCACCCAGGAGGGTACTCAACATCACAGCTGTTCTTTGCTTTATGCCTTTACATAGAGGTGTGTTCCTAAAAAGTTGTGTGAGAAGTGATTCAGGAGGAGTAAATCAAATCATTGTTTAAATGTTCCATGGGAGATTACTATATAAAGGGATTGGAGGAGAATCCTTTTGTAATTATGTCTTAATTTATTGGTTTTACAATGTCAGGTCTTCTTTCATGCTGGCTTTTCCTAATGGGAGCCGATCAAACTAACTCTAAAGAGCATTAAGAAACTTTGTTCTTCAGAGAGGAGCAATCTGACATTTTGTAGCCTTTTTGCTTTTCATTTTTCTGTTTCCGATCTTTTATGTGACTTGCCGCTCCCCCCCCCCCCCCCCTTAGAATCCCCACGTCAAGGACTGAGGAGGTGAAAATGGCAAAAAACACAAAATCGTAAGTCATCAACCCAGTTCAAGATGGCAGCTCTTCTAAAAGGGTCTGCTGCTGAGAGGTGTTGAAGCTAACAAGTGACATCTCTGTCCACATGATCTTCCCTCTGGACATTCATAGGACTTGCTCTTCCACATCATTTGTATCTCAGCTCAAATAACTTTCCTCTAAGAGACCTTATCCAATCACTCTTTCCAAAGGCCCCTAGGGGCTATCCTATCCTTAATGCCCACACACCTTTATTTTTCAGCTTCTCTGAAAATGTCACTTACTGGTGTTTTATATATATGTGTATATATATATATATATATATATATCTCCATTTGTCTATTTATTAATTATCTAGCCCTACTCAGAACATAAGTTTCAGGAGGAAAGAATATTTCTGTTTTGTTGATTGCTGTATCCCCAGTACTGGGGGTAGTACCTGACATCTACTAAGTGCTCAAAAACATATTTGTTGAATAACTGATCGAATAATTTGGGAAAAGTATGTTCTTGCTTTGCTTCTTCTGAACTATATATCAAAAAACACAAAAGTTGACCACAGCCCTCTTATTGTTTCTGATAGAATTCAACATACTATTTGGAAAATTAATATTATTGTCACCTGGAAGATGTTCAAGGCACATATAAGCACAGTTAATGCTTACCTGCCCCAGTGGTGGACACCAGTTTGGGCTTGCTTCGTGCACCATCTCCTTTGGTGGTGTAGGCTGTGACGGTGAGGGAGTAGGAAGTTTCAGGTTGTAGCCCAGAAATAATCATGTCCTAAAATGACACAATGGAATGACACTGATTCAAAATGCTACAAATACCCTGGGGAAAAATCAAAACATCCATCTTCATTCTATGCATGCTTCATTACTCCCTGTAGCCATGCCAAGCACTGGAAGTTTCATGCCTGGAGCTCATGCTATGGATGATCTGTGTTCATGCTGACATTAAAGTGGGGACTTCAGCCATCCTAAGAGGTAGTTCTGAGAAGTAGTAGTTAAAAACATGAAACCTGGAGCTGGAACTCCTGAATTCTTTAATTTAAACCTGCGTTTCCTTATTTACTAGGTTTGTGATCCAGGGAAAGTGAGTTAACCCCTCTGCACCTCAGTTTCTCTTGTAAAGGTTGGAATAATAGAAGGATTAAAGGAGTTATATCCAGTAAACACTTACGGCTATGTCTGGCTCATAGCAAGCAACCCAGACACCAGCACTCATATTACGCCAGTAGCTCTGTACATGCGTCCTCTATAGCCTGGTCCACAGAGCAGTGATGGTACTGATGCCACTGCAGCCTGTTTTATCACCATTTTGCCAAATGGCTGATCTGTTGGACTTTGATATCTTGACAGCCAGAGAAGTTTCTTAGGACTCAAGTAACATACTGGTTAATGATATAGATTATGGACTAAAATCATTACCCAATAAGGAGAATTTTCTGGTGATTTGGAGTCGTCCATAAAACCAAAGAACAATACTTTTTCTACCACATCATGAATGCGGGCTCAATTAATTCTGCTTAGAAAATGTTAAATACCACAAACTATTTATTAAAACTCTAGTTTTCTCTAAGTTAGGGCCCCAAACTGTGATGGTTATGACTTAGATCTGTTCTTCCAAACTGGAGATTATATGATTTTTTTACATAGAGTGGTTACTAATTTGTTCTGTTAGTTTCTCCAGAGCTGCTGCACAAGCACGTGCATGCGTGTGCACACGCACGCACACACACACACACACACACACAGTAAAAAAAACAAAACAAAACAAAACAAACAAAAATAAAAACAAAAAAACCTTTCAGATATTCGGGATAGCTTTGCTTTCAAACTGAATATAGTTAAAGAAAATGTACAATGCCATTGACTTCCACATCTGAAGACAATGCAAGTGAGAGTTCATGGAATGGACTGGATTGTGTACAAGACAAGAGAATTTCTCTGTATAAGGCTGTAAGGGGCATCATAGAACTCAATTGTTGAATCTTATCCCAAATATGACAGTTTTTGACAATCTTCTTTTCTTGAAATAGTAGGAATGTCATCAGAGTGGAAATTCAAGAATTTCAGATATCATACCGAAAAGCCACTGGAAAAATTATTCTGCCAGATGAATGGCCTAAATTTGGGAGAGAGATTTTATTTTCAGGACCTTGGAATGGTTTCCCTAACATTACAGAGACTACAAAAACCATCCGAATCACCCAAGAGTAGCAGTAGATACAATGGGTATTCCAAAAATTATGATGGGAAAACACCAGCATTATTGCTTCCAAGGTCCCTCTCACATGCTATTGGATTTCTGCTGAATGTAGGCAAGGCTAGGGGAAGAAAAAAGCAAGGCTTGCCTCTATCACCAAATTTATATGTGGAAGAAATTTATATGCTCTGAGACTTATATATGTCTTTTTCATTTATAAAATTGAGATTAGCCACACATGTCCTTCCTCTCACACAGACTGTTACAGGATAATAAATTGTAATGCAATTTGAAATTGGTCAAACCCTCTGCAGTGGTATAATCACAGCTGGACACACCTCTATCTGCCTGGATCCCATCATTTCTTGCATTATATTTTCTTTTTTGAAACTGTGTGCATACTCGCTCAGGGATTTCCATACCCTCTGTGGGGTGGTGTGGCTGATATCCTGGCCAGTTCCTCATTCTCTTTGTCTCCCCCAACTCATCTCCATTCAACTTCTTGTCCCTGTCCCTTAAAAATTGGCATTCCCAGATGTTCTGAAACAGTTACTGGCCTGCTGTGTTTCTTTTTAGTCCTAAAAAACACATTTAAAATTATAAAGAATTTTTTCTATCTATATACTAAATTCATTTTGTCTTGATTTCCCATCAGGGCACCAATGGCATGTACATTGTAAATATGTGAACATTTTCCCTTGACAATCAATTGTTCCCTCAAGTTCAACTTAACTAAAGCTCAAATGTCATTTCCAGAAACAAACTCCCTTGCTTCTATACTTTAGTGAATGGTAGAGCATATGCCAAACTTATGATTGATCTTGATCTCTTTTTCTTCCTCAAATTCCTACTCAGCAAGTTTTTGTTTTTAAAATGGTGACAAAAACTGTCCCTTTTTTTTCATTTCTGCTGTCTCAGTTTTGTTGGATTTTTTTATAATTTCATGACTGCTTTAGTGAAAGAGTTGTTTTTGTGTCCCTGTTTACTCTCTTCTTTCTCTCTAATCTATCCACTAAGTCATTTTTAAGCTGCAGGTAATAACCCATTTAAGTAGGTCATGAAATCAATGACCAGCATTTTGAAAAGAAATATAATATACTTTAATGAAAAATATTAAATTTTACATATATTTAAAAATAAGGTATCATTTTGTAAGACCTTTATTTTAAACATATGAACGCATTGGTCATGATATTTAATGCATTCTTACTATGGATCACAGTCAAAAAAGTTTGTAAAACACTGTTAGTTTCATTAAAACTAATAACTTGCCCACCATATTTACCAACATTCCCAACAAGAGCCCTGTGTTTTGGCAAAAAATAAAAATAAATAAATAAATAAATAAATAAATAAATAAAATGAAAGAATACCCTTACCAGTTTGTCTCTTGTTTCTATTTTTAATTTTCTATATCTTTCCAGTACTGAAGAGTTAAAAGCCACGTCTTTAGCTTGACACTTCAAGTTTTCCCAACATTATATTAAATGTTATTTCTTAGCCATAGTTAGAGCTAATTTACTAGCCTGAATCCCTTCATTCATGTTAAATTGGCAAAGCTCACTATCAATTGACTATATGACATTCTTGACTGTCCCAATGACTGCTTCTCCTGTACTTTAAAAAATATGTTTCTACCTCCAACTCCCCAATACACACACACACACACACACACACACACACATACACACACACACACACATTTTCCAACTCTTCAATCCTTACTTATCTTTCAAGTTCTCAACTACATTTTAAGACCTCTTCTTGGTCCATGGCCTCCAAACTTACAGCTCTTACTGACACTGTCACTCATTTATTAATTAATTACACATTGCTTGAGGTCATTGCTTTTGTTGTATTTTATGAAACTTTTCTGAACTTTACATACTTCCTAACCACCTATTGTAAGCACTTAGAAGGCAGAGACACATCCTATGACTCCCATGGAAACCTTTACATAATAATAAGCTCTCAATAAATAACATAATCCAGTCATCAAAATATTTTTAAAAATTCCTCTCTCAGTGAAATACTTTCTGCTTCTTGGCATGACTCATTCAATTTTACTCAAATTTCTGTGGGTATAACAGAGAGCTGCCATTTCTAAATATAATTAGTACCAGATCTACATTGTTATCCACCTAAAATGTAACCCTGGGGTAGGATAGATGAATGGCCTATATCAAACAGCCTGATATCTCTCATCTGGGATGTCTCCACTTGAAGCATGCCTCCTCTAACTGTGTCAAAAGGCAGAGTTAGTAGCAGCCATAAAAACAACATGAGCTCATGATTTTCTTAGGCAATCAGTAGCAACATGCCAATTTCACAAAATAAAAGCCTAAATAAAAAGGATACCATAGAGTGAAGATAATTTAAAAATAATTTGTTAGTTCATGCATCCAAGCAACCTGTGATGACATATCACACGTAAGTGAAAGAGGGGTGTAGAAAAAACAAGCATTTGTAATCTGTTTTTGACAAAGCGTCCAAAAATTACTCACATGTTCAGTAGTATCATCAAATTCCCACTGATTGAGATTAAGAAGGTTGGGGAAGAGGAAAACAAAATAAAAAGAAATGAAGAGAAATTTGCAGACTTAAAAGGCAATGTTGCCCTCCTTAGATTAAAAAAAAAATTGAAAAAATAAGCAATTGGAACAGTGTGTACAACAAAATTCCAAAGAGAAAGTATGTATGCTGTCACCCTCACCCCTAATTCAGAGGTCAAAAGTAAATATGCTTTGTATTAATAGCATTAAAATCAGATAATACATATTTTTCAATGTGTGGTTCATTGGAATGAATCAATTAAGGCATAATGTAAAGCTGATGTTTCTATTCATACACTACTTTATCACATTTATTTTGACTTTTTCCTTATGTTATGCAATTAATTTATGTCAGTAATTAGATTAACACCTTTCATAAAATATTGGAATCTTCTAGCCCCAGAGAAGTCTTGCAAGGTGCAATGGAATTTCAATGAATAGTTAGCATACGAGGTAGGCAAAAAAAAAAAAAAACAAAAAACAAAAAACAAAAAACAAAAAAAAAACACAACCAAAAACATATATACATAAGCAAAATTAGCACATTAACAAATAAAAGACAAAGTAGAAGAGACGGGAAAAATGTTGACATTTAAGGCATTTTGTATCATATAATTTCATTAACCAAAATGAAAACACTGGCAAAACTACAGGTTTATAATGTAAAAATATCTAGGACATGAAAGAGGCTATCAGAGCATGGTGGCCATATAATTTTTTTCATAATTTCAGACTTACAAAAGAAAACATAGGCAACAATGGCTTTATTAATTTCAGATTGTGAGTACTTTCTGTTTCACAGATAGCACAAAATAAACATTTAGAAAAAGCAAGTCAACAGCCAGAGTCTAAAGAAATATGAATCTAAAATATAAGTTTACAGAAGTAGACTTCAAAACCACATAACTGGATTTGGAGCTGATTAAGCCACTCATCCAGATCCCATTAGTTAAATAAGTGTTTTTGTGACTTGATTATATTAAGACATTAGGTCAATGCTTTCCTTATAGCCACAGGGATATGTATTGCTCTCTTGTCTGCACAGAGACAAGAATGCAAAATTTGGCAACCTGACGTAGTATTTCTCAACTTGGCTCACAGTCTACTTCACTTTCACACAAAGGAAGGAATTTTTTACTGAAATAAACTTCAAATTTTCCAAACCCCATCCATTTCCATGCCCAGCGACCAATTTGCTAGATAAGCACAGCAATCTATTCATAACATCCTATCACTCCTGGAGCCAGTATAGGTAAGCTATCTGTGGATTATATGTAAATCCCAGCATAAGTTACTAACTGAAATCTTCCTCTTCTTTTCAGGTAAATATGTAGAATACAGGTGAATGTATTATGGTATCATCCTTTGAAACACTTTAGTTTACGGAAATAAAATGGAAACATTTAATGCTCTGCTTTAAACAACTGATTACAAAAGCCAGTTATGACTACATGATTATAAACCATCACTCTAGGATCAATAGAGTTTCTCACATACTCAACTCTTCTTCATACTTTTCTTAACTTGGCTTAACATAGAGGATTCTCATTTATTTCCTGGGAAACTGTAAATTAATTCTTATGGTCATTATCTTCATTTTCCGGGAAATCAAATAATTACTTGTGAATACAAGGTTTGATTAAGTACTAAATGAAATACTATCTGGATACCTTTCCTCAATTAAGGATGTGTATTCTTCAACAGAAGAAGTCCTACACTTAGAAATTAGATCAACTTAGTTACAAGTAGTTTTAGCATAGCTGCTTATGATTCTTTCTGTTAATTTGATTAAAATCAATTCAATTTTTTTGAAGACAGAAAGGTAAACTCAGATATCAATATAGAGAGTTGACTATCTTTATTTTAAGAAACCAGTTACATGTTCTTAATTAGGCTTGAGTGTCAGTTTATTATAATTTACTTCCTCACTTGCTGTCACCTCTGAGAAGGTAAATACACATCATGTGCTTTAAAAACTGGAATTTTGTACAGGATTTTTTAAATGTAAAACAAACAAACAAACAAACAAACAAACAGGGTCCATTTCAAGTTATGGACTAAAATAAAAGTATCATAAATAAATAAATACATAGGTATGTATTTTCAGAGGCTTACCTGTGCATCAGCCAGCATCACATCCTTCAGCATGGGCTGGCCCTTGGGCTCACCATTTTCCATCCTCACATAATGCACCTGGTATCCTCTTATCTGGCCATGCTGTTTATTGGGCACAGGTGAGCGCCATGAGACTTTAACAGATGTTGAGTTGACAGCCTCTACCTCGACTTTGCGAGGAGGACCACTAGGAACTGGAACAACATCATTGGATAAAAGAAAATTATAGGCACTTGTCCCACCCAGTCAGAGTATTTTCTTTACTTAGGTTTTAAAAAAAAAAAAATGGGCAGACACACTATGTTTCCTTTGTGGAATACAAACATTTTCAAGCAATGAAAATGCTCAACCAATCTGCTCTACCTTTTAAGAAAAGATCAAAAAACATGACCGATGCCAAAAAAAAAAAAAAAATGGAAGAAAAAAAGAGTATCAGAGAAATAGAAAAACATGTAAAAAATGTACAAAAGCCAAGGAAGATGCTTTGAGGCTCAAAGCATTAAAGCACAAAGAGGAATAGCATTGAAATAATAACAAAAACTGGTTGTTGATTGTTGTGTGTTTTTTTTTAAAGGTTTCTTTTTAGCAGAATAAAAAGATTCTTGATTAAATGGGTTTTCTTCTCTTTTTTTCTCGTATCAAAGGTTTCCAAATAACAGATGCCAAAAATTGAATGTCGAGCATCAGTGTCTCTGAAATATGCAAAACAAAAAGGCAACAAGAAGATAAGAAGACAGTTTTGAAAAGTTTACTTCAAAATGTAAAAGAAGTTATTCAAAAAGGCCACAAAAAGTGCAGAAGACTTTAGACGGAAGTATAGAGAACGGCCTGGATTGCAAGGTCATACCAGCAAACTGTTCTTTTAAAGGGAAGCGAATTATTGTGTGGAGATTGAAAAAAAAATGCCCAGGCTGCAGCAAAGATAGGTCTTTGGCAAAAACTACGAAGTTATAGCGATGCTGGGTAAAAAAGATGAGCAGAAAAACAAAAAACAAAAAACAAAAAACGAAAAACGGATTACCGTTAGCCTATCAAAAGACAGCAGACCAAGGTTGTGTCAGAAGGGTGCAAACTGACGTAGCAGAGGCAACATACCATCTTCATCAGTTCGAATCAACACGGAGAAGCTCTCGGGGCCAGGGCCGACGTCTGTGTGGGCTGTCACAGTGATCCGGTACTCAGTCCATTTTTCCAGCTGTTCCAAAAGGTACTTAGTAGTGTCCGAAGGAATTCCCAAAATCTCGTGAGGTTTGTCATCTTCTCCATCCACGGAGGTGTACTTGATGGAGTATTCAGTAATAATGCCATTCTGTTTTTCCACTGGTGGAGGTTGCCAACTTACCAAAATACTAGTGGAACTTGGGCTGGTGCAACTAATGTCTTGAGGAGGAGCTGACGGCTCTTATTTTGGTAGTGAGTTAAAGGAAGGTTTGAGTGAAAGGGCAGGAGTGGTTGGAAAAAAAAATGATAAAACAAAAGAAAAGGCAAAAATAAATAAACGAACAATAAGGGCAACAAAATGAAAATAAGGCTTTGAAACTCAAAATAAAAATTTAAGTATATGTACCTTGGCTTAGTATTATGAATAAACCAAAAAATGAATAAATGACCAGAAATAATTGTTAAATAATGGGTGGGGGGAATATGTGAACATGAAACCTTGAGATAATAGAGCCTCAAATAAAATTACCTACCTGCAATTTAAATTCTTCTTCTAAACCAATCCCTCAGTATTTCCCAGCCCTACTGCACAGACTACCCAACTTTAAAAAAGCTGTAAATATGGCAAGATTTATTACATGAGAGTCAGATGATGCTTCACAGATGCCGTTTCAAGCTTTCATTTCTACATTCTAGAATGAGGGTGATTCATGTACAGTATTCATTCGTGAAAGGGTTTTCAAGTGTAAAAAGTTGCAGTAATTGTTGGATGCCCTTCCAGCAATTCCAATTTAAAAATAAATAAATAAATAAAAGCCCAAATATAAAAGTGTTCCCTCTGACTATCTGAAAAACGGAGCCAGCCTGACCAGTTTTAATGAAAGGTGTTAATCTAGCATTGATTGTAGCCCATATACAGTGAGCATGCAGAATCAATAAAGGATGAAAATGCATAGTCCAAGATTTACCTACCCGAGGGTAATGTCAGGCTTGTTGATTCTGACTGTAACTTGTACTTACCCTACGTCAGCTTTCAGCTTTTTAAAAGAATTTATTATAACTCTTCTTGAGACATCATTACTAGTAAAGAATTAGATTCCACCAGCAAATTTTGGTAAAATCAATAATAATCATCTATCCTTTATAAAATGTCAGTAACAAAGCTATTAAAAAGAATTGTTTAAAAAAATCCTGAGAACCATCTGCAAAAGATATGACTTATGTGCAAAATCTCCTTCATTTTGTACATAGTTATTCACACAGAGTTTACATAAGAGTTAAAAGAGAAACTTTCTTATTGTCCATTCTAAAATAAAATGGTCACTTTATGAGCCATTAGTTTCCATCAAATTACCCAAACATATCATTACTTGAAAAAATTTAAAAAGCAATAAGAGCAATGCAAATGTTATCAAAAATATTTGGAAGTTAATAATATGTAATTCCTTAGAATAAGAGGGATAAAATTTATTATTTATTTATTTATTTATTTATTTATAGGTGAATCAGTAAATCATTTCTAATTTTATGTATTTAAATATGGAGTTTGGTTATTTCCTGAGACTTTGTGGGTCTTAATACTATGTAGTGTCAGGTGTATCTAATTGTTTAAAGGGTTATCTGTCTTTTTAAGTTTACGTGTCTTGTGATCTTCATCATAGTGAATCAAAATGAAAAGCTCCCTGTACTGATCATAGGGAAATTCTCATAAGAAAATCTTGTAAATTTGGAGTAAGATTTGCAAAATCACTAGAATATCTATCATTTTTATTGATTCTGTCTACAGGTTCTTATATTTCAAATTATGAAACTATTTCATATGCATTATCAGTATTCATAATAAATTGAGTCATTCATGCAACAGCAAGACTCATTTGTAATTCTTTTTAAAAAGCTGACTTGGTTTTTACTGCATTGCTACCTTCAGACCTCCTATTCCATGAGAATATATTCAACATTATTTGGAACTTTTACTTTAATAAAATAAAGAGTAGTAGATAAGCTTTTGATGTGGTTATAAAATGTTTATTCTAGCTCTGTATATTTAAATATATGTGTATGAATGTATGTATCCATACATACATTTGTAAACCAGGCAAAATACAATATTGAAGCATATCACATTTTTTTGTAATTAAATTCCTGAATTTAAGAATTATGTTCTACAATATTAATTATTAGCCTGCTCGGCATTCAGAATAGAATACAAAACTGCATTAATTTAAATGTTTCAGTTTTTAAAAGAAAGGGAATTTTATGGGAATAGGTTATTATCCCTAATGGATTAAGTAACAGAGCCCTAATACTTTTTGTACCAACACTCATGTTTTGAGAAGGAGAGAGAATATATATTTATCTTCAAAAAACTCTGGAAGATTTTAAATTTCTATAAGAAAATGAAATAATAGAAAACTTGCCTATGTGAAAGAAAATTCATTTTTTAGAAAATGTAAATTTCGTCTTTGCTGAAAGGCCTAAAATTTAGGTCAACAGAGCATCCACTTTACAAAATTCAATGTATTGAGATCACACATATCTATTGCATATGTAACTATCGAAAATCACATATAAAATATAAAGTATAAAAAAATACCTAAGGAATAACTCCATAAAACTGTTCAAGGTAAATGGTTGTTTAATAGACTAATTATGGAAACTTACTAATAAAGAGCAAACAATTGTATTATTATGAGTAACCAAACTTTCCATCAAAAATAAACTTCCATATAATACTTTACACAAAGCAATCTTCCCTGGATACAATGAACCCCCATTGTGATAAACATAACTATGCTTTAGGTTACGAGTTCCAAAAAGAAATTAAACCTGAGGAAATAAAATACAATTTAGGATTGCAAATGTACTTGTGATTTCCATTGTTCCTAAATTTGTCCAAATACAGATTTTCTATGAATGTTCCAAATTTTCACATGTACTACTTGCGGACTTAATAAACTAGTCACAAGAGCTGAGCTTTTCTCTGAGTAGAAACAAATACATGAAATAAAGACCTGTTAGCAAAATTAAAACCTCTGTACTTAAAAAACATACAAATATGGTCTCTGTTGCCTCTTTAGTTTGCTAAGCCCTCTTGTGATTATTTGGCAGTGTTCTCAACCAGAAGTTTGCTTTGTAGCCTTATAAATCATTATACAGGGCCTGGTAAAACTTTCACTCATTTTCCTCATGGAGCTCTCTGAACTTCTCAGACTTCTTTCAGTTTAGGAAGTGGGAGAATGGGATCTGCCATTGGACCAAGTTGGAGACCAACACAGGTCACGGTTGTAATCCTCAAAGTTGGATGCTTACTAGCATAGAAACTACTGACTAGCAAACATATAAATTAGCTGATTTGTTTATTGGTGGGGATAAAAGGCCGCAACACCTGCTAGTGAAAAAAAGGACAGAAAACAAGCAAAGAGAGACACCTACTTGACTGCATGGTTCTGGCTGATATTTCAGCTGTGGAAGCACCCAGGCCTTGAGGAGAGCGTGCAGCCAGACGGAAGTAGTACAAACTGTTTGGTTTCAGTCCTTGCAGTCTGTAAGATGTCCCTGGCTCGATGGTAATTCGTTGCTGTGGATAAGTAACAGAAGAACTGGGTCATTTCCATTAGGATTCATGCAAACATTTTTATCACACTGCCTGGAACCTCAGATTTCTGTTATTGAGGTTAGAAAGGCATCAAAATATCACAAATAGAATCCACAGTGAGTATCTAGGACTCTATCAGGGGAATTATACAATGAAAATATCAGTGTTTTAATGGTGAATTTCTACAACAAATAAGGTAACCGGAATAATGGAAGCCACAGATCTTTCTAATGATGATCCAGTTACCAAGTGCATCAGATAAAAGGAAGGTTGAAAGGCCACTACCCATAAATGGGTTGTATTGAAGGTGCATGTGTTGCTGTGATGTAGCCCACAATAGAAACTGACACCCACCCCTGATGGTGGAGTATGGCCAACATGTGCAATTTCAACTGAAGAGATGTCTAGCTCATCACCCATGACCTTCTGAATTTAAACAGGAGCAAAGAAAATATGACCAGAAGTAGCATCAGAAACTGGTGTACAGGTTATATGCTGTTGCTACAAAATAGATCTGAAATGGCAAAGTCCTGATGGGATAAAAATGATGTTAGTTACTGAAGAAAGCTGGATAATTTATGTGAAATCATATCATTATTCTATGTTGATTTAAAACAATTTTAAAACTTGTTTTTCTTTGTGGCTATAGAGCACACATTAAAAAAGTCAGAAACTTTTCTGCAAATTTTACCATCATAAAGGGCTTTTGAAATAAGGCTTATTTAATTGAATGTTATAATTCTTACTTTTCATGTTTAAAATTTGACTTGCATTTTAGCAAAAATATAGCTATGTATAATCAATCTCATATTGAACATTAGCCTGTAGTAAGCCTTAAAATACACGCTGATATGTAATCTAGTATTGGCATGAATAATCTTAAGGCTTTTCATTGAATAGAGTTTGCCGTTCATACAAACAGAAATCATTCAAGGGGAATTCAAATATAAAACTAGAGAAAACATCCCTAAGGGATTCTGGCTCACAAATAGAAAAGCTTTTAGAAATTGTAGATTTCCCAAATGGTAAGAAAAAAAGGGATTCCCCAAAGAAACAATTGTAGAACAGAGTTGGTGTACCAACATTCAAGCATCTACATCTATAGCATTCTCAAAGGATTTCCACTCTTCTGTGCTGTTATTTTGTTTTCTTTTGTTTTTCGGTTGGGTAGTGGTAAGGATATAAAATAAATTAACATTGAATTGTGTGTCTTAATAAAAGCTGGTCTTTTTATTGCAGTAACATAAATCCTTTAAATTATAGCAGCATTTCAATTATAACCTTTTGAGTGCTTAATTCATATTGGCTTTGTTAGCTAAGTGTAAAAGCATTCCATTTAGAGTTTGGTTTTGGGAATTCTGCTCAGTTCTAAAAGATGTAATAAGATAAAAGTTTATAGGGACATATTAATTTACTATAGCATTCAGAATGATATACCATAAGTTAATTGATAATACTTCACTTAGTATGTATTTAAAAAGGTATTTCTGTTAGGATTTAGGGTTACCTAGCTTCGTGAAGATCTTTTTAAGATAAAGAACGCTAAGCAGTATAATAAGATGAATTGTGTGGATTGAGTTGTCACTTGTAGTTTCACTAAGATTTTTGTCCTAATGCTCCTGGATTGGATTTCACAATAACAAAATGTTAGATGTATCTTACTACTGATTTCTATAATTTATACAAAGTGCAGTGAAGAGGCAGTATATGCTAATGTTTAAAAAATAGATTCTGGAACCTGACTGCCTAGATTTTCAAATACCAGTTCTGCCATTCAGAAGTGTGAGATTTGGGGGAAAATGTTTAATGTTTCCTGTGCTTCTGTTTTGTTATACATGAAATTGATTAGAAGTAGAGACTGACTCATGGCACCATTGTAAGAGTTGAAGGAGTTAATATATGTGAACCCCTTGCTATATCTGTTACCATATGTATTAATTATACTAATTTTCTCCTCTTTTCAGGAACTATCAACAACTTTCAGCCTTCTGCAATCCACAATTATTTTATTTGCATAGCACACTCAAACATTATATGTGCTCACATTAATATCAAATAACTGTTGGCACACAAATAAACATTTGCTATGGGGCCTCTTTCTCTGAAACCAGTTTGGACAAATTCATCCACCTAAAGCCTTGGAGCTCACTTAGTCACATATCTGCAGTGACTTAAGTACTACAAGGCAGAAGAGAAATAAAGGAAGTCCCTGAGTCCCAGGGGCTATATTCTTTTAGATACTTTTAGAAGAAACTTGGAAACCTGAAAATAGGAACAACAGCTGTTTTGTTGTTGTTGTTTGCCTCACTCCATCCTCCCAAAGGCTTGAAATTAATATTCTGTTTTTATCAGGCAAGTTCTTTTTTTGATGAATAAATCTGACCCACCAAAGTTCTCTATCGATATCTGAACTTTCAGCAGAACTTGAGCAAATACACAAACTAGAATAGTGCCCCAGTATAGTAAATGGTCAGAAGGTGAGAAGCACAGTCCTACCTCCTCTCCATGCTCCCCATCTTTGTAGACCAGTTCATAGTTGGCAATGGTGTCTGAACGTGGAGGTGTCCAAGACAGCAGAATACTTGTTTCAGACTCAGGTTCTGCTTTGAAGTTTAGTGGTTGCCCTGGTACTAAAAACAGGAAAGCAAAGGACTGAGCTCACCATCACCATGAGTATTCATAAACCCTTCCATTAGTGCATCTGCTTAAACCTCTCAAAATATATCCACATGTGTCAGCTTAATGGAGCTAGCTCACACTGTACTTGTCCTTGAGAAGTATAAAATCTGTTCAAGATATAGTAGAATTATAAAATACAAAATAGAGCAGTCTCTGAATTTGATCTCAAGAATAAACTAATTTCATAATATTGTTGTACTAAGCAAGATGATTTATATCATGCACTTGGAATATTGTCTAAATCATAACAAGTGCTGAATACATAAAAACCTATTCTTATTTAAAATTGAGAACTTACTCTCTAGCACCACATTTAATTTTCAAAATTATTGCCATTAGGTCTATAAAATCCCACCTTCACTCCATTAACAAAACCTATTGGTAACCAGAATCACTTAATATTTTTTCTTACCAACACACAGTTTGAAAAAGAGGTGAAGTAAGACACAAAATACCCATCACATTCAAATAATTCTAATCCCTAATTGACTTTAAATGAGTCAACATACAAGGCCTAATGTAAACTTAATATTGTCCCTAGTGAGATAGAGTTAAATTACCACACAAATCAAAAAGTTTAGATGTTTATTATCAGAAAAATAGTAATTTAACAGCTGTCATCTATAATTCTCCTATTAGTCATATAACTCATGGAATAGACAATTTGGAAGAGTCATGTATCAGATGTAATAAAGAATAGGACTTCTATCTAGCTTAAAACACTTCACCCAAATGTTGTATTAGAATAAATTTTATTAACCCCAACTCCTGGTTAACATCCTGGTAAACACCAAATCCCATTGGTCCTCTATCCCTTGTACACAAGGTTAATGTAGTTCAGCTGCATCACTAGCCCAGCTACCCTTACACTGCTCTTGGACAGTGTCTGCTCTGACTGGTTGTTGGCCATGCCATGCTGGCCACTAAATATTTGAATCATTACCCCTGATACTGTGGCATGTCTCAAAGCACTATAGTTGACCCCAGGTCCATATTTCCAGAAGTAAACATGAGAATTTTGTGTATATTTAATAAAAAAGCAAGAACACTAATACTTTATTCTGGGAGGGAAAGAACACCTAAAGGGTTTTTGGCAAATGGGCATAAGCATTGAAAAACATGAAAAATAATATACTTTGTAACTTCTTAAATAATATTTGAAGCATCATTTTCATAAGTAAGAAGATCTTTGGAAATATAAAATGTATTACTTTTTCTTTTGTAGTCATCTCTCTTGTAGTACGACTAAAAAATTGCCTTTTGTTTAAAAAGAGAAAGTCTAAACAGATCTACCAGAATGGTTTCCAGGAACCCCAATTATTATTTTATTCCTCTGCCTGGTCTGTTAACCTATGAGTGTGTGTGTGTGCACATGTGTGTGTACCTGCACGTGCAAGTATACACACTCATGTCTGGACTGATGCATAAAGTGGCCAATAGTGCTTCTTATTTCTAAGTGCATTCATAACCTTTTCTCTTTTTTTTTTTTTTTGTATCACAGGCCTTGAGATTCTCATTAATTTGATGCCTCCATGAACATACTTTTTAAACAGTGTATCTGTTTTTTTTTTCTTCCTTTTTTCTCTTTAAGTACTTGCCCAGTGAGAGACCTTACTTACATAATCATCCAGACTGAGAAAAGGAGACAAAAGAAGCTAAAAAAGATCAAGAGCAAGAGAAGGGGGGATAGAGGGAAGTAATAAACAGGAAAATAGCAAAGCAAACAGAGAACACATTAGTTCTAAAAGGGACATACCAAAAGCACTGGCAGGAGCAACAATGGAAGCCAAGAACAATCAGAGAGGGAATTTATGATTGGATTTTAATATTCAGATGATTAAGGAGTTCTTAGCCTAAAAATACACACACAGTGACAAGTGTGCTCACTTCTTTTTCTCTACTTTTGTTTCCTTTTTTCTTTCTCCCAACTTCTACAAGTCTGGGAAAGAAGAGCCTTTTGATAACTCCTGACTTATGCCAAACCAGAACCTGGTCTTGTCAAGAATTAAAAACATGGACAGAACTGAAGGCCTGCTCTCTAAATAATAATTGCTTGTTATGTATTTCGTCCCTGCCTAATGCTAATAATGAACTGACATTGATTGAAAACATCTTGGGAATCTAATTAACTTTTTCTTACTTAAACTGTTTATGTTTTTGCTTTTAATTTGTCTTGAACAGATTCCCAGTGGGTCTCAATGTTTCATCCTTGTTTAGTAACACAAGCTTCATCTGACCCTCCAATTCTATTAAGACACCTCTCCTAAATGGTGAATTAAATAGGCTCACAGTTTCAGAGGTATACTGTCCATTCTACTCTTAGACAAAATAAATAATGGTCAGATGACTTCAAATGATATATACAAGGTTCTCTGCTTCTACTTTGTCCTTTTGAAGTAGTCTGGAGGGTAACTTAATTTACTAGATTTTAAACTTATGGTAGAAATACAAATGTCTAGAGGCACCAGGCAAACGAGTACAGAGACCAGGTGGGGCCTGGGGCTGATGGGAGAGTGCCTGTCCCACCTGAAGGAGTTGGTAGTATTCAGCACCAGGAGACTGATGCTTTTGCTCTTTTGTGCACTTGCTTGAACAAAACTGAAGTTGATAACAAATTCTAGGTAAAATCTTCCGATTTTAACCATTTGAAATTAATTGAACCAATTGAAATTAATTGAAAAACACTATAGGGGGGAAATGATATCTACAGGCAAAATCTAGCAAATGGGCCAGTGCTTTAAGAGACCTTTTATTATATCAGGCTCTATGTTCATAAATACCTTTAGGATGTAACTACTCAGACCCCCCTGGGAATTAGAGATTCACCTAAAGAGATTTCTTCCTTAGAGGCATTTAGTCATAGTCGAAACAACAGCAATGAAACTGAGGCATCAAAGTAAAAGAAAACAGCTGTGAAATTAATGGGTTTATTTTTGCATTCCTCAAACATAGTAGCCCTAATGATCATAATACATGTATATAAAGAAGCACTTTAGGGGGGCTCCAAATGGTCTTATTTCTCTGTACTATTTGGAAACACAGGAAGCACTTCATCCTCTGTCAGACAGACCTTTTATGCCAAATGTTGTGACCAAGGTTCTATTAACATTTATGTTATCTACCTCCTCCTTCCCTTCTCTCTCTCTCTCTCTCTCTCTCTCTCTCTCTCCCGAGTCCTGGTCTCGGAGACCAGGTGGGGCCTGGGGCTGATGGGAGAGTGTCTGGCCCACCTGAAGGAGTTGGTAGTATTCAGCACCAGGAGATTGATGCTTTTGCTGTTTTGTGCACTTGTGGGTCCAGTCTCTCTCTCTGAGAGAGAGAGAGAGAGAGAGAGAGAGAGAGAGAGAGAGAAGGAAACATTAAAATGCTTGTTGAAATGTTTGCAAACATTTGTAATGTTTGTTGTAATGTACAATGTAGTGTATATTTCCCTCACCAATTGACTAAACAAGATTTTATAGGAAACTGAGATTCTGAAAAACTCTTAGGAAAATAAAAAGATCTTACCCAGAAACTTAAGGGCAATTATGCTACATGAAAAGGGGGGGGGGATGTGATAATACTGACCATAAACCAAATATAGAATTTAGGTGTGGAAAGAGGAAATGGAGGTAGAACTTAAATTTTTCCTTAAAATTATATTTAAGAAATCATTGTATTCTGTAAAAGTGGTGTCAACATTTTAATTTTCTTCTTGATTACTTAATGTCCATAAGGAAATACAAATATGAATTATCAGTTCCCTAAAATAAGATTAGAACCCCATTAATAAATGCAAAGGATTTTAGTAGTACCACTATGATGCTTCATTTTAAATATCAGATAGCAACTCAAAGACAGAGAATGGAGAATGAATAAGAAATGAAGGACAAATCTCTATGTCATCTGAAATGCTGATCATATTAGGAAATATGGAAATTTAGGAAATATCTCTAAAAAGAAAAGGGTTCAGCATGTATTGAAAGGCTAAACAACAATTTCACTTAACCATATCATAAACATGAAATATCACAGAGACTGGAAAACCTATCATTGCTAAAATACCTAGTATTTTAATAAGGTACACATTTTAAAATGTATCTAGCATTTTAATAAATTATAACAACAATAAAAGCAGCTGCCAGGATTATAGTGATGGTAAAACAAAACAAACTTTAAAACAAAGAGTCTGGGGGCGCCTGGGTGGCTCAGTTGGTTGAGCGTCCGACTTCGGCTCAGGTCATGATCTCACGGTCCATGAGTTTGAGCCCCGCGTCAGGCTCTGTGCTGACAGCTCAGAGCCTGGAGCCTGTTTCAGATTCTGTGCCTCCCTCTCTCTGACCCTCCCCTGTTCATGCTCTTTCTCTCCCTGTCTCAAAAATAAATAAAATGTTAAAAAAAATTTAAAAAAAAGAGTCTGATTTGTAATTGCTAAAAATATATCATTGATAAAATAAGTATTTAATACACAAACACCTGCACAAATCTTATCAATTGTCATTAAACTTCAATAATAAAAAGTAAAATTTTATTATAATTGTATTTACGGCAAGAGCTCCTGGACTCCTTTTAGCTCCTTTGCTGAAACTATTTTAAGAAAGCATTTAAATTGGGCTCATAACTTCAGCAATTGGAAATCAGTCTTTTTCTAGTTTGCTTATTCAGGCCTGCTAACATATATTAATGACATGATTTACTAAGTTCTGGAAACCTAAAACATAATCTCTCTAAATGTCATAGTTTTTTAATAACATTTTTACAATGCCCAGAATTTGGAGTAGAATTTGCTTCTTGAAAAGGTTTAAAGTTGTGACTACTCCGTATTTATTTAGTAAATATACATAATTCTTCTCCTTCGAAAGACCTCTACTAATAAGATATACACATATAAATCAGTAGACTTTTCCCAAGAATCAATTAAATGCACAGAAAAATCAGAGGTCAGATGTGTTTTCTAAAAAATGAAAAAGACATTAAGATTTAACAGATTTAGAAAGCCTACAAGTAGCATGAACATCAGGCAACATTTTGGTGTATTAGGTTTGAGATATAATTTACTACATTCTCTATCACAGTTTATTTGCACTTCTTTTATGTAGTATAATTACTGTTTGTTCTTGTTGTAATTACCTATACAAGAAAACTATATAAAAAGTCATCTTTCCAAAATGTGTATTCTAATAGTGGAAATCTTCTAGCACAACATAAATTCTTCCCTGGACAATGGCCATATACTGCATTCTCCATATTTTCAAGGTGAACTAGTGGCAAGTGACTGTAATGTAAGGAGTTAAAGCTATGAAAAAATTGGAAGATTAATCGGTGTTTCTAGAAAATAATTATTTTAAGCAAAATATGTTCATATTTAAAGCCATCTAAAGATTACTTAATATTATCAACTATATGAATATCACTACTAAGGGGAAATATTATTAACTATAAAATAGATTATATTTTGATTTTCTATATTATCAGAAATACATAAATTTATATCAATCCTCTGTTTATATCAATATGTGTAACAATAATCTTAGATGCGATCAAAAGTGATAGATAACTTTCCTCTTAAACTCAGTTTGTTACTAAACACTGTTTCTTCAGAGTCTGATTTTAAACAAAAATAGGATTATTAGTGCCAGGGAATTAAAGATAAGGAAATATAACAAGCATCTTTCAGATATAGTAGACATAGAAGTTTATATATTTGTACATATGAAATTAAAATATACTTGAGGGATTCATACATATAAATCAGTAAATTTTCATAGGTTTGGGAAAGATAAAATTGCAGTGAAAATAATATCCTTAAGTTTTATATAACCTCTCTAAAATAATATTTCATAATGATTTTATGTTTTTGCCCAGCTATGATCCTAAGAAATAGCTAGTCAGCAAGAAAAAAAGGAGCAGCTCAGCATTAATTATATTAGAACTAACATCACTGTATTTGGCAGGTGTCCACCAACATCAAATGGCCTTTGTTAATTAAACCTAGGGAACAGATCAAATCATTGTGCTATTTTGGAAGGTTTTCCTAGCCTATTGATCTTGGCAGGCACTAGTCATTATGTCATTACATATCTTCTCAATCAATAGGTATGAAAAGTACAACTATTACACAAAGTTCTTGGAAATCATGTAAAAATAGTTAGACATTGGGAACGACTATTCTAATGCATCTGTATCCCATTCATCCAGAGTTCAGAGTCCCTGGATCACAGTAACTCATGTTATATTATGTCCCTTAGGGACATAGAAAACCAAAATATGGTCTATTTAAACATCAGTCTAGATATTTCAGAAAATTGTGACCAAAGTCATTATTGTCTGTCTTCTCTGTGTTCTGAATATAAGGATTCTCATGATTCCCAAGGATTCTGATGTTTTGGTTGAAATTTAGTTTCAGGAACTATTTGGTATCTTAGATAGCTAAATCTTCCTCATATCAGAAAAAAAGTTATAAAACATTATAGATTTCTGCTTAATTTTGTAGTTAGAAAATTTAGAACCAAATTTAGTGATCAAGTATAATAACCCATGAAAGGAAGTATTCCTTTCATTACTTTCAGATAAGTTTATTTTTTTAACATCTAAATATTTTTTTTTTACATCTAAATATTTTTACATATAAATAGTTTTGCACTGGGATAATCTAATATTCACCTCAAGTATTTCAGAAGTAAATTACATATAATTCTTAAATAAAGACAGGAGTAAGTGAATATATGTTTCCTGCCTCTATTTATTTACTGAGCAACTGGTTGGCACACACATCTAGCAGGCACTAAAACTATCAAAAAAAAACCCAAATTATTATTTTAAAAGTAATACTGCCTTAAAGTAGCTAGGGTGCCTGGATTTAAATTCTGCTTCTCCCCCCAAAAAATAAAAAATAGTAATAAACTCTACTTTCCCACTTACCAACCTTATGACCCCAAAACAAGTTCCTAAATCTTCGTCAATTCTCAATTCACTTATTGGCAAGTGGGATAATTCCACATCTACCTAATTGGGTAGTAAAATTGATACATTAAGAGTACATAGAAAAGTGCCTGGCATATGTTCGCTGTTTTCATTATGAGGATGATTATATATTATTTATTAAGTTATGTAATGTTTCTATCCATTACCTAATCTATACCCCTGTTAAGGGTTGAAGCGTATCCCCCCAAAATTCATATGTTGAATTTCTAACCCTCAGAATGTGACCTTATTTGGAAATAAGATTGTTGCAGATGTAATTGTTTAAGGTGAGGTCACTAGGTTGAGCCCTAATCCATATGACAAGAATCCTTACAAAGGGGAAATCTGGACACAGAGACACACACACAAGGAGAACTTGATGTGACAATGCTGGCAGAGATAAGGTTTATGCCTCTACAAGGCAAGGAGCAGCCAAGATTGCTAGCAAAGCACCAGAAGCTAGGAGAGAGACCTGGAAGCCCCCTCGCAGCTCTCAGAAAGAACCAATTCTATGGACATCTTGATCTCAGACTTTTAGCCTCTAGAACGGAGAGACAGTAAATTCCTGTTGTTTAAGCGACCCAGTCTGTGGTATTTCGTTACAGCAGCCCTAGACCAAATACAACCTCTAAACTCCATATGGTGGTTATTATTTTATTTTCTAAAGTTTATTTACTTATTTTGAAAGAGAGAGGATGAGCACACAAGGAGGGAAGGGGCAGAGAGAGGGAGACAGAGAGAATCCCAAGCAGGCTCCGTGCTGTCAGGGTAGATAGAGCCTGGTGCAGGACTCAAATGCACAACTGTGACACCCTGACCTGAGCTGAAATCAAGAGTGGGATGCTTAACCAACTGAGCCACGTAGGCGCCCCAGGTCATTATTATTTTAGATAAGAAAATACGTTCAGAGAAATGAAGTAACTTGTCCCAGGTTATAGAGCTAAAACTGATAGACTGGCATTCAAACTCTGGTTACATTACTCCAAGACCAGAGATTTTTTTTTTTAAATATCACCATTAAAAATCAGAAAAATTAAAGGTGATGCATGGGTATATGTTCTTCTTGTGTATTTTATCTCTAAATGGCCATGGAGCTGCTAAAATAGTGCAGTAAAAAACAATCTCATAACAGTTGACCAGCTTTAGTTAACAAAAAGAAGAAGAATCACAGATTTATACATATTCCAATGAGAGGAAAAATAATGTGGAAAAAATAATCTAGTGTTTTTTCTGTATATTAATATAGTAAATAAATACAAAACTGCAAGAGCCAAGTAGGAAAGACATATGAATGTTTTTAGGTATAACTGTGATAAAGTGTATTATTTTAGTTATCTTTCATATTATTAGAGAAAATAATAAATCTATGAACAAACCAGTGAGAACCAAATAACAGAATAAAAATAAAACAAAGCCAGGCAGGCTATAAATATGTTCTGAGATCTCTAGTAGCCAGGGAAAATAAGTAAACACATTGAGTCATATGATTCATAAAGCATGAAACATGAAGACAACTCAGTGGTTAAACATAGGTTTATCTAGTTTTGACACCAGAAAAAAAAATCATTTCCAAGATTACCAATGAGTTACGCCTACAGATTATAGCTACTATCTCCAAAAATATAGTTTCTATGTAGAGTCTCGGAACAAACCAATGGCATGCTGCCAAAACACTCAGATGGACACAAGTTATAAGGCATCAGCGCAATAAGAAGCCAAATTAATAGCTCTCAGATGGTCAAGAATAAACTTTAGAAGACAGCTGTTATGTCATATTCCCAAGCCAAGGCAAAATTGATCACTTTGAATCAAAGACCAGAGAGGTTTAATATCTGCTTATGAAAATAAAACTACTGAAAGGGCCGAGTGTTTTTCCACAAAATAGTTTGATGTCTACTCTAATGCCCAATAAAATGAGTCAATGAGGTCCCAAAGTTTGATCTCAGATCTTGATAACTGTCTTTCTCTATCTATGAAGTCATACAAAGAAAAAAAAAAAACCCTTAGGAGATTATTTTTAGTGGGTAGCTTCCTTTCTTATATTTATAAGACATTTAAATGTCCAAGACCCCCTGGCAAATGACTTTATTTTTAACCTTATCTTGAGCCATCCAATCTTTCACAAGTTAAATAATTTTGTAAAAGTATTCCATCAGAGTCACTACTATAAAGCACCACAGTCCTGTTTCCAAAATGCTGCATGGAGGATGCATTCATCTATCTCACGCAGAAAAATCTTCAAGCTGTTTAGGTACAAATTATAAAAAAATAAAATAAAAATATGCTAAATGCATCCCTCTACTTAAAACTTTATTTAGTCTTTCAGGTGTCCATGCCTGTTTCTTTCCAGATGCCTTATCTTAACCTCTCATTTAGAAACTATAAGTCTCCAAAATTAAAATTCACATTCACTTTGTTCTTTCTCTGTTCACCATTCACACATCTTGGCACCAACTCCTCCCCTCCTTCCCTACTCCCCATCCAAACCAGACTTACCTCCTGTCTGAGTGATGACTTGTATGTCACTTGAAAGAGGACCATCTCCAATTGAGGTAAAAGCCAGAACTTTGACAGAATATGTTTTCTGGGGCACTAAGTTGCCAATAGTAGTGATTTGGCTGTCAGCTACATTATGCTTCATCCAGTTGTTGACATGCTGTGTGGGATCCATTGTATAATAAACTCTGTATCCTTGGATCTGTCCATTTGGCTCCTCAGGCTCCTTCCACTGTACCAAAATGGTGGTTGAACTCAACATCCGCGCCTGGACATCCCGTGGGGCACTGGATGGTGCTTGTTCTGAGGTCTGTGTTAGCACAGGCTCACTGGGAGGTCCCCGCCCAATGTTATTAACAGCAACAACCCTGAATTCATAATCCGAGTAGGGACTTAGTCCAGCGACACTGTAGCGTGTGGTCGCCACCCCATCAATTTCTTTGTAAGGTTCCTCAGAATTTTTAGGTTTATGCTGAATGATGTAGTAAGAGACAGGCTCAGGGTTCCCAGAGTCCCACGTCAATGTGATGCTTGTGGCTGTGCTCTCGGTCACTACGGGCGTTCCTGGAGGTTTGGGTAAGGCTTAGGGGGAGAAAAAGGGACAGTAAGTATCCACCATATCTAAGGTGTTAAAAGGTCTATAAACTCTACTACTGGAATGACAGAATTATGTATCTACTGAAGAATAAATTAAAACAAAAGATAGTTTTCTACATGTGTAGGACAGATGCATAGGGGACAAATTTTACTAGAAGCACATTACAGCACTGTATTTTGGGGCTTGTATCCACGTCCATCACTTATTAGCTATGTGATCCTGGATGCACTGCATAGCCTCTTCTTTGCTTTAGTTTTCTCATGTGAGAAATAGGAAAAACTGTATCACTGAACTTGTATGGTACAGTTGGTGAACTGTTTCATGGGTTTTCTGGAAAGACTAATGAGGTACTCCAGTAATGCTCTTATAATGTATCCAGCACCCTCAAAAAACATTAGTTGCAATTATTACTATTATTATAACCATGACCTTGGCCAATTAGCCCCTTGCTTCAAGAAATAAATGATATAACTAAATACCAACATTGAAAAGAACACAATTTGGAATATATTGAAATGGCATTAAATTGCTATGGAAGAATAATATCCATATTGTTTTCCAGTTGCAAGGCATAGATTATTATTTTTTTACATATAGTAATATAACCTAACCAAGAGTTTTAAGAAAGAATAGTAAATTTAAATTGATTAATTTCAAATTCAGGTTTTTTAGTTAATATTTAAAAATGCTTAACTAAATTACAGTACATTCACAAATAACTTTTTAAAGCAGCTTTGGTCATAATATGTATTCTATACTCAATACCAATAATATCTGAAATTATAGCTACCTGGCAAATATTCGTAATTAAATCCATCTTTTAGAGCTCCAATTCTTGACATTTAGCAGAAGAACCCCACTCAAAATGCTACTGATTAACAATACAAACCATCCACACTGGTGACCTCATACTTAAGCATATCACTCTGGAGAATGATTTTGAAAGGTATTTTTAGTAGGGGAGAAAGGACAATCCCATTAGCTAACATTTTGGAAAAAGCTTAGGATATAACACTCAGATGATTAGCCTTTTAGTACCCTTTCCCTTTGTCAACATAAAGGCAAAAAGTACAATACTCAAGTACAATGGCAGCTTTTTAAGAGTAGTAAACTTGTACTTGAATATTGCTGTATCCTCAATACCTAAGCCCAGCAGTGTTAAGCAAATGAATGCCTAACTGAATGAATGAGTCAGTCACTATCTTCCAGTTGTTCTTTTTGTTTTGATTTACTTTTTGCCTTCAAGATTTACCCTTATGTTTATTTACTTTTGAGGTGTGGAGGGTAAGGAATGGCAAGAGTCAGGAAAACAAAGATAAGAAATTGAACAAGAATTTCGTTTATGTGACTCCTGATTTTAAATTCTTGAAGGTCTTCACTAAACCTTCAAATATTTAAAGCTGAAATAGTTATTATAGGAGAGGTGATTCAATGTTTGCATTTTACTCTAAGAACTCTAGCATGATAATATTTGGCCAAGGGATTTTACTGAAAATAATAAAAAGATATTTGTTTAAATATTCTGGATGGGAATTTTTCAAAAGAGTAGATGATCCAAATTTTCCCTAGATGTCTTTCTGAATTATTCAGGCAAGTGAAAATATTGCTAATTAAAACTGTGTTTACTGATACTTAGACATTAGTTTTTCTGTCACATTTACTGTACAGTATAGGTTTTGTGTCTATAATGTATGGAGAAGTGTGAGTATGCTTAGTACAGTTAAGGATAGGCAATACAATGTCACTATTTTTAAATGACTAAATGTTGACACTGATGTGTATCTTTGTTCTCATGGCATTATTGCTTTAATATGGCATATATTTGATATATATTCTTGGTGAGGGTATGACACCAATTATAACATGTGCGTGACTTTTTTTAGGATCATACTTCCTGGAAAGCAAAGACAATTTGTGTTCATTTTTGCAATAGCTCCAGACT